>NC_134277.1:47161274-47777345 GCF_949628215.1 Phalacrocorax aristotelis | reverse complement strand
ATTGGAAAGGTGCTGTTAGGTCCCCCCTAAGCCTCCTCTTCTCCAGACTAAACAAGCCTGATTACCTCAACCTGCCTCGCAGGGCAAGTGCTCCAGCCCCTGTATCTTTTTGCTCCGCTTCCATGACTGGACTTGCTCATTTATAAACACCTGTGTTGTACTGGGGGCCCAAAACAGGATTTAGTATTGCAGATGTGGTCTGCCTGGAGTGTTGAAGAAAGAGTAACTGCTTCCCTTGATCTCCTGACTGTGCTACTGTTGATACAGCCCAGGCTGCTGTTACGTTTCGTTGCTGTCAGGGGCTTGGTGGCTTCTTTTTTACCTTTTTGCCCCCCAGGACTCCCAGGTCCTTTGCCTGGCTGGGGAGCTGCTCTGCTGAAGTTACAGCCTGTAGCCTCGCAGGAGGTTATCCCGTCCTAGGTGTGGGACTTTGCATTTCTCTGTTATGATTTTCATCAGGTTTATTGTTGACCTGTCCTCTGATAAAGATACTAAACAGGACAAGTCCCTGGATAGACTGAGGAACTCTACTTGTAACTGACCTTCTGGTAGAGTACAAACCATTAACCGCAACTCCTTCAGCCTGATGATCCAGCAAGATTTTTGCCCGTCTGGTAGTCCTCCCTTCTGTGCCATAACATCCCAGCTTGGATAGAAGAATGCCACAGGAGATTGTGTTGAAAGCCTTGCTAAAATTAAACAACACCCACTGCTATCTCTTCATTCATGGATCTAGGGGGGTTTTTATCACAGAAGGAGTGGTGGTTTGATTTGTTGTTACTTGCCCTCTCTTTGGTGGTGTTTAGATTACTTCAAAAGTTAGATGAGAGCACAACAGATAATTGGGTGTTGTTGGTCAGGGGTGGCCAGTTTGCATGATGGTGGCTGAATAGCTTGCTAGTATAGTTTCAGTCTTTATGACTGTATAATGTAATGGTATAATTATGTAGTATGACGTTACACACGTGTGTTATGAGTCATTGTTTAAACTGATAGGACACTTAAAATTTTTTCCCATCTCTGGAAAGGGGGCAGCTGGGCTGTCTAGTCAGGCACATTAACAGCACAACATGGTGGCACGAGCATCTTTCTGAAGAGAATGTTGAGTTCCTCAAGAAGATGGCTGCGGAGGAATACAAAGCTCAGACAGCCAGCAAGCTATGCCCTCTGAAAGATGAGCCATGGCCACTGAATGAGTGGAAACCAGGTGAGAAAGTGTCTCTTCTGAAATATTAAATTCATGCTGAAGTTGTTGTTGTGTTGTTGCATTCAGTGACATCAGGATTGTGTCTTGTAAAGTATTTTCCTTTTTGCCTTTACCTCAATTATCCAACACACCTCCTAGTAAATAGGTGAATGTAATGCCCTAGTTCTCTAAAAAGCATTTACAATATTACAAGGTGTTAAGAACCTTGTAAGAACTTAGCTTTTATCCAGATCAGCACTTGGCCAGTCCAACAGCTGTGCAATGACAAGCTAATAAACTAAGAATTCATTAAAGAGGACTCCCTATAATATGAAGTATATGAACTTGAAAATGTTCTTATAAATATTGCTGGACTCTGAAGAAAAATTGTAGTATGTAATACATCCCACTTCTATTCAGTGATTCATAAAATCACAGAATATCTCAAGTTGGAAGGGACCCATAAGGATCATCGAGTTCCACTCCCTGCTCTCTGTGGGACTATGTAAAACTAAACCATATGACTAAAACGTTGTCCAGATGCTCCTTGAACTCAGACAGGCTTGGTGCCATGACCACGTCCCTGGGGAGCCTTTTCCAGTGGCTGACCAGTGAAGAACCAGTGAAGAACCTTTTCCTAATATCCAAAGTTTTACAGACTAAAACACAACGTAAAGGTTTTGAGTCTTCAGAAGGGTCACATCATTTGACAGCAAACAACAGAGTCTGCAAATCCATGACAAGATCCTCGGGTATGATAGCAGAAACCAGAACAAAGAGCATTTTTGGAACTTTAAAGCATTTATTCTTCATCTTAAGTGTTCTGATTTTCATGGCATGGGCTGTCAGAAGCCAGACTTGACAGGTTGCCTTGGCTGTTCAGTGCCAGTGACAAAAATGTGCAGAGGTCGGGGTGGAAGGTACCTACTACAGTAAACTTCTCAATAGTTAGTTTGGCTCTTGTGAAACCAACTGCATGGGTGTTGTATTTTCAAAAACAAAATTAGTCTGAAACATTGGTTGTTCTGAACTTAATGGGGAACTGTTTTGCATGTTCTATCAAACACAACTGGAACAAATAGAACTTTACTGCTAATGGCATTAAAAGCAATGAACAGGTTATTCTCAGCCTACCCACAAGGGACTCATTGATGTCTTCTCTCCTTCTTAAACTCAGATCTTTCCTAAGGTGTTGGTGGGATTTTGCAGGTTATGAGATGGGCTCTTTCAAATATTAAGTGTGGAGTTGCATCCGTGTTCTGTTTTGACCTACAGATTCCGTGAGAGTTGGTGTTGTTGCAGTAAAACTGGGAATGATGCCAATATGGACCAAGTCAGGAAAAAAACATGCTGTCACACTCCTTAAGGTGAAATAAATCATAATGAATTTAATCTCCTATACTCTATTCAGATCAGTAACCAGAAGTTTCAGGCAAAAGTGAAACTCACCACTTGTACGGAGTAGGAAATCCCTAACGAAAGGAAAGCTTTCTTTCAGCCCTGCGTAGTACCCCATGCCTATTCTCTGTTTATATCCTAAACTTTCTAGGAGAGGTGTGCCTTCTACCTCAGGTATTCAAGCGCTGCAGAACTGTGTGTAGTATTACCTAGGTGAGGGGAGATGGGAGGCAACATAAAGCTGGGGCTAACTACCCCACTTCACTCCCCCCCTGCCCCACCACCACCTGCAGGCACTTTGGGGTTAGTTTTACCTTGGTTAGTGAGCCTTTGTAGCCCTGAAACTGCTTCTTCATGTTCTCTGGTAGATGCTACTACTGTGATGAAACAGTTTTGCTGATCTGTTGCTGCCATATGATCAGCCAGGGCTGTGGAGGACATAGTGTTTACAGGGCAAAGGAGGAGGAATCTAAAATGTCAGTTCTTACTGTATGCTTTGCCACCACATACTGTAGGGATTTTGCACATCTTGCAGGCAAAAGATGGCTATACAAGTTTATTCAATTCCTAGAGCATTTATGAAAATATAGTTTGCATTCTACTAATATTTTTTTTCTGAGATAAGCCTTTAATTGATTGGAAAAAGAATGCCTGTGGTAAAAAGGTAACACTCCCCTACTTGTAGGCTGTATCTCCTGTTACATAGATACAAATGAAAACAGAAACTGACTGTTTCACTTGTTTTAATAATCTCTTACTATGATCTCAAAGCATACACATCTCCTTATACTTAAATAAACACTGTTTTTCTTTTCTTAAGGTGCAAGATTGCCACGTTTTAAGATACGTTTCAAAGGAAGAGTCAGGTGGAAAAACACCTAAGCTACTTGTTGGAGGCAAAAACGTATCTCCTTTTTCTGTAAGTGACCCACTTTGGGTGTTTTTGTTAGAATAGTTGTTTCTGCTGTGATTACAGTATAAAAGTAGCACAGGTAGACTTCTCTAAGAGATTAATTGGCAGACATGCATACTTTGGAACGGATCTGTTGTCACATCCACCCTTGCTTATTTCCTAATGCTAGTGTCGATTCTTCGTTAAGTGAATAGCAACAAGAACTTTTTGAAAGTTGTGCCTCTTGATTCACTGGGAAAGCTGTGGGTTTAAGCAGTTGTTTAGATGTGCAGTGTCCCATGCTGATGAAAGGGTCTGAAGGGCCACTAGCAATGTAGAAACCTGTGTGTTCGCCATGTATCTGGAGATGCAATACGAGACCAGGACTGCAGGATACACATGTTAATGGCCTGTTGTAAACTTATCCAGCTTCACTGGTTGTTTAGAAGACTCTGTTCTTTAGCTTACTCTTCCATACTGTTTTTCTAGCTTTAGTTGTAATTTTTCCACAGGTCTGTTGAGATTGTTTTATTTGCATGTAGCTTTACTGATGAGTAAGTTTAAGACTTAAATTTTCGGGAAGACAGCTTCATGATTGTAGCTCATCAACAGCAATATCAAAACCAATGGCTTGTTTAGACACCCCAAATGCCTAATCTGGAATTTCCAGCCAACTTCGATGGCCAAGGTTGTCTAGCAGAGCTGTCGTACCTGAGGAGGAAAATTGAATTATAGATCAAGGCAGGAACAAACCTTTCCCTCAAAGGATTGCAGTTTCTGTGATCCATTATTTCTGTGAACCATCACTTTTTGCTTTCTGCAGTATACTGGCACTCATTTGTTTGATTTAGGCAAGTAAAAAAAAAAAAGGACTTGTGATTACTAAGCAGATTATCTCAGTTGGTGATTGTGGCTTTCTGAGGACGTATATTTCCCTTTTTCAAACAGAAGGTTGCCCCTGAGCCTCAAAATTAATCTGTATACTTGCTTTTTCTTTAGTGGAGCTGGAGGAAGAAGGAGCTTTTTTCATTTGATAAAGCTGTTGGTTTTTTAATATATTCTACTGATTTTGAAGAGGCTTATATTTTGAGGTACCTTTGTTTTATTCAGTGGGGTTATGCCATGTTTCACCGTCATTTCAGGTGTCTGTCCTGTCACTTTACTCCATTTCCACTTCCCAGGTGTGACATTTTTCCTGGAGAAATTACAGCTGGGTTTTTTCTTTCTTGTTGCCTTGGTTTGAGACATGCAAGAATCATGTGCACAATAATTTTCAAGCTGTATTACATCCATTAGACTCCTTACAGTTTATCTTTTCGTAAAAATGATATTATGAGTGATTCAATATGTTGTCAGAGTAAGAAGGTGCAGGAAGCAAGGAAGTATATAGAAAATTTCTATTTAAACAGCTCTTGTGAACTAAGAAAATTTCTTCAAGGCCAAACTACCTAAAAAGTCAACTCAAGGACTTTTTTAGTAGCTTAAGTTATGTTAAAAACTCTCTTGGACGTAATTTTTTCCAAGTTGGCGCCTATTAATTTGGTTGAACTTAGACTCATTTTAATAAAGAAATTGGTCTAAGGATATTTCATTAATCTGTGGTGAGGAGCTGGCCTGAGACCGAGCTCTGTATTATTATTGCTGCTGTTGTTGTTATCGTCATCATTGTGTAAACTAGATAATTTCTAAGCAAGAATTTGGCATGCTGATTCTGAAGAATTTTACTTGTTAAGGTGGTAACAAATGATGTCTTTCTGCGGTTTAGCAGCAGGTTTGAATCATTGCTTTCCTATGTTTATCAGTCTTTTAATGTGCTTCTTTTCTCTCTGAAGCGTCTGAAAGTGAGAATTAAAGAAAAGCTGAATGATACTGTATTGTATTAGCATAAACAGTTTATCTTCTGTTAATTCCTCATAGGAACATCTGTCTTTCTCATTCCTCAGAGCTACGGATATCTAAAGATATCCTCAGCTATTTTACTAACAGAGAGTTTCATGTATTTCTTTTGAGTTTCAAACTGATTAAAAAAGGGTAAGGGGTATTGCATTTTTAGCAAGATTTTTTTTCCTTTTTAGTCTATTACAAGTGAATAGATTTTTTCATGATTTCTTAAATGCTAAATTATTCTCAGAAGTACGATTTTGTTAGTGTTCTAACAATTCTTGTCGAAAATATTTTATATGCTTCTCTTAAGTGAGGGCATATCCGTCACTTTCCTCTAATACTGGAAGATATTGTTGGTCTCTTTAAAAATAAGAACATCTGAGAATTGACTCAATATTCTTCTCTTGAGTACTGCTTTTTAGGAAGGCTTTGTGAAGACTGCAGTGTTTCGTTTGTAGAAATATATCTCTGACTTGACTGTTTGAAGAAAACTTGTGGCTGAAGTAGAACAGTGCAAGGCTATAGTAGGACTCTTGAGGTATAAGCGATTTTTACCCTTTGACTTCACTATGATTTTCTTCAGCTGCAGTAGCTCTTTCCAGACACCCGTGCTGAGCACAGAGCTCCCTGCTGTCATTGAAGGCAGCAGTTTTACATAACAGTGGGAATAAAGGATTGATAGGCAGGTGTTTAGCAGAAAGGGGATTTCTTTATTTTTAATTCTTGCATATGGTACCACAGTTTAACACATTTATCCTCAAATTATCCCTCAAATTTTTGTGGTCTTTGGGGAGATTTTGTATTTAGCTGATGACTTTTTTTTTTTAAAAAGGTATTTGAGGTGTTTTGTACTATGAACTCAAGTTAACAAGCCACTCAAAAAACCCTTTCAATTCTTAAAGACTGTATCCACACTTTTTCCTCAGATAAGGACAGATTCATAAAGTTAAAATTTCTGTTTTGTGTCTAAGTCAGAGCTTTTCATCATCTTGCTCACTTATTTATCATGAAACTTCCTGTGTTCTCCTAGAACTTTTTAACAGATTTTTAGAAACAAAAGGAAGGGCAACATGCAGATTTTAAAAATTAACTAAGTAACAATTTTAAAGGTATTAACGATCTTTTGTCTTAAAATACACAAAATTATTTTTGGGAGAGAGAGAACGGCACAGAACTTTTGAGAAGTGAACCTCAGAGGTGTGACTTTCCAAGTGTGACAGTATTGTCAGATGTTTGAATTGCTTTCTAGGAGATTTCATCTGAAGAAAAATCAGCTGCCTTTTTTTTCCTATGGCCACCGTTTTCCTGCATCACTGTTTCCATTGTGTGGTATCATCTCAGTGGTCAGCCATTGTGTGAGTTGTCTTGTTTAAAATGGCTGAGAACAATTTTAAGTACTTTTGACATTGTCAGAGTCCTCTAAAAAGAAGAGCCCTTCCGCAGTAAGTCAGCAGTGGTTTGACACTGAGTGTACTTGGTGTGTACTTGGTACATGAATCATAAACTTGTTGTTATTCATTTTTCTTTTTTGTCCAGAGACTCTAGATTCTCTTCTGTGCGAATTTAAGCATTTCTAGAAGTTTCTGCAGGAACAGGCTTTATTTCTGTGGTTTTGATAGTTATATTGATGGTGGTGTGGAACTAAGTCATTAGAAGCTTTGAAAAAGAGAAAATGCTTTTAAATTACTACAAAACTCTTTGAGAGTCATGAAAAAGCAGGAATATATTTTATGTACATTCTAAATGATTGTTTTCCCTTTCCTGATCTTAGAAATCTTCATAAATCTCTGTTTATATGATGTAGCTGTAGGGTTAGTAGTTGACAGAAAATAAAATGCAGACACAGGAGTTTTAAACTAATTTTACATAGAGTTAAAAAGCTAGTCTTAAGATAAAAGTGTAGTATGATAAATCTGTTTTGCTGAGTGGTGTTGACAGTCTGTAATCACTTTCTGTGCTAGGTTGATCCTTGGGTATTTTAAGATCCCTTCTTTTTTGTTGCTACTCTTTTACAGAAATCAGAGTCTGCAATGGAAATTTTTAAAGAAGCTGGAGTACCGCGGAAGCAGAAAGTTACAACATTTAATGTAACAGATGATGCCATAATTAAACCAGGTAATCTTTTTGAGCTAGTGAATATTATATGCGTAATCATTTAACGTCTGCCGCTTACAGACCTAAACCAAGTTATGATGTGTATTTCATTTTTGGTTTTTGTGGAACTTACTGAATTCTTGATTCTTTGCTATTGAGCACAAACAAACTTTTTGTTAGGGAAAACTAGAAAATGGGCTTTACTTTCTAGGTCACAAGACGTAGGATTTTTCATTTTTCCTGGATATTACATTTCCGTTGATTAGAAAATAAGTCTGATCCAAACTAGCTAATATGAACATTAAGCTAAGAAATAAATGTCTGTAACCTTGACGCACTTTTTGGGAATAAATATGAATGCACTTGCAGGAAGCTCTCTGATTATCCTTATGAGAGGGGCACCAAGAATTTTGTGGTCAAGTTTCTCAGGATCCTAAAATAGCAGTTTGAGGTTTGTTTCTTCTTGCTGCATTCAGAAGTAGGGCTGATAGCTGTCATATATGGTGTTTTTTCTGGCAGCTTGCAAAGAAAAACACATTAAACCATGTTATAACAAAAGTTCTCACTAAAAATCAGTGTTAGAAGTTTGGAGATTTAACAAAAAAGATTTATGGTTTTAGGGTTTAATTAGCTGCTGTATTTAGGCTGCTTTTATTTTGTGCTTTTTTGACAGTAACAGGTATTTTCCCAAGAATTATGTAGGGTAAGGAATTCTAAAGCATTCCATCTTTATTTACCATCAGAGAAGTTTTTTGCAAGTGTGGTAACTGATAAAAATCAAATCTGACATGAAGAGGAAGTCTGGACTGATAAATGGAAGCAAAAGCTTGAGATAAAGCATAAATGCAACTTCTCATAAACTGGTTTTGCAGTGTGTGTATTTTATACGTAACAACTTTCATGTACATGATTTTCTGTCAGTTGAAAAGCATCTTAACCCCAATGTGTATGGATCATATAAATATAACAGAAATCATAGGTGGATTTTCATGCTTGTTACTTAGGAGATGTTTATGTGATTTCAGTTTGCATTCATACAGATTTGAAAACAGCATGAAAATGGGTGTGGACATGAAGAAATTAAAATTTCTTTTTTTTTTTTTAAATGACTTAAAACAGGCTGGAAACTGTTGAAGATGCAGCTGCATAGATCTCCAGATTAAAGTTCATTTATAATGAACTAAGTTATCAATTCTGTTTCGTTTTTTGTTTTTTAAAGCCGCTAATAAAAGAATATTGCACTTGGATGAAAAAAAATTGCTGAAGACAAAATAAATCTTTAATTAAAATTAAAACTTTGATACTACAAGCACTCAGGGAAATGAGTATAATTGCAGTCAGGTGAGTGATGTCACTGATTGACAGTAGCACTACTTCTGCTAAAGGCTAGCATGAGGGTAATTCCCCAGAGGATGAAGCTGAACTTCTGCCACAGTCTGTAGTTTGGAAACACTGTGTCTTAACAAAGAGGAAGCATTGCAAAACTTTTTTTTTTTAATTCTTAACCCTATTTTTAATAGCGTTTTGGGTTTTGTTTTCTGTTTTTTGTTTTTAAAAACACCTTGTGAAGTGCTAGCAGTTATAAGTGCAGTATATTCTGTTTTCTTGCCAAGTTCGTTTACTGTGAGTCTTAACTAATTAAGCATTTTGGGCTTTGCCTCTCTCGATGTCTGCAGTGCAACATATCTGAGTAAAGCCGCAACCCTTCCTTCCTACTCATGTGAAATTGGGCTGGGTACGAGAAATGTGTTTAAGTAGTAACTACAAAGCATCTATTTCAGTCAGTGAGGTCTAAAAAGAAGAACATAATATGTGAATAAAAACAAAGTTTTGTTTCCTTTCCTGTGACTGTAATCTGCCCTAGATGGTAATGACTGGATAGTGGTTTGAGGACTTCAGCACTTAGTTGAACGTGATCTCTCCTCTTCTTTTGAAGGTACTCCTTTGTATGCTGCTCACTTCCGCCCAGGGCAGTTCGTGGATGTTACTGCAAAAACGTAGGTTCCTAATGATTTAATGTGTACAGTTCATCTTTCAAATAGACTGGTTGAATCTTTTTTTTCCTCCTTCTACTTTGGCTTGAATTTATGGCTTACAAAAGCTGAAGTACAATTGCGAGGGTAGTGGCAGGAAAGAGAAGTCCATTCAGCCCTTGGGTCAAAAATACCAAATTTTCTTTCTTTCTTTGAGGCTTACTTTTGATTTTGAACATGGTAGGTAAACAAATAATATCATTAGGGCTATGGTTCTGCATATGTTGTCTGTCATACATATGTGATTAATATGGAAGGGCTTGACAAACAGTTTGAGAGATGCTCAAGCTTAGCACAGGCAAAGAGGTCTGTAACAGAGGATCTGTGATATGTAGAAGTGGGGAATAAATGCTGAAAGGCATCAACTTCCAGAAAGATTGCTTAAATTTGATTTGTTGAAGAGATGCGAAGAGAGATGCATTGTTTGGACCAAAAGAAAAGCAGAAAGTTGGTGAATACATTTAGCAGGACAACAGAGCTGTCAAACTCCTTTTTTTTGTTTTCTTGTATTCCAGCTCGTCTCCTTGCCAGCAATGGCTAACGATCTTTTACTTTAACGTGGGAGGAATGATTCTGTGATTTCCTCTCAGACCGCTGTGAATGCCAAATTAGAGCTCAAGTGGTAGAGGGTGTCAAAAGAAAAACTGGCATCCTGCGGCAAAGATTAGTCATGCCTCTTATGTCCATGATTCCCACTGCCCAAGAGAACTCCTATCTCCGTATTTCAGTGAAGTGTATTCTTGTTGTGTTGTGATACAAAGATAATGTTTTCCATTTGATGTTTTACTTTTTTTGTGTAACGGAGATAATACCCAGCTGGCCTTGTTGAAATATCATCCACTGTAATTGTCTCATGTATGTGTAATACTTATATCTAATATTATTTGTATACATGGGGAAATTAATTATATGGGGGGCTTTGTATGTAAGGGGAAACCAACCATATCAGTACAGCTGAGTAGTCTGTTCTAATATAGCTACGCCTGACTTATACCTATGAGGGCACCCTATTGAGAAAAGGTGCTCAAGGTGTTGACTGGAATTAAATGTTTTTCTATGTCAGACTTCCGTATGTAATATTTAGATCTGGTATATTATTCATTCTGCTTCTAAATTGCATTCAGGGGACAGCCTATAAGAAACACAGCAAAGCACAGTGTCATTAGGAATACAGATTAAGTGTCACACTTTGTTAATGCAGAAAGGCTTTGTTTTTGTTGAAGTATTTCAAGAACTAGGAAAAGATTTTTTTGGCAATGTGAAAGATACTGGTAAGCAGCCACAGGGTATTGATTTGTATCTTGCTAAATGTATTTGAAAATACTAGCAAGCTAAAAATAGACTGGGTTCTTGGTCGTGGTCAGCGAATCCATCCTGTCTTTTAATTCAGTATTTTTAATCTGTTTTCTCCAGATATTTGCATAATCCCATTTCATAAATTAGTTTTTTGTTTGTACTGCTGCTTTCAGTAGCGTATTACGTGTAATCCTACTATACAGGTGAGGAAAAAATTCTTTAGGTCAGGAGAAAGATGTGAATTTTTTTTGTTGTTTTGTTTTTAATATGGGTTTTCTGTCAATATGATTCCCTAATCATTCCAGTCTTTCTATTCCCCGGGGGTTTTTAACCTTTTTCTGTGACTTTCTCTCATTCTGATTTTTACCTTTAATATTTATTTATTCTTAATTTCCACTTGTCTGGAATGCTGCACTTATCATACTCCCTTAACTCTTGGGCAAGAATGAAATTATTTTACTACATTTCAGTTTTTTGTTGGGTCTTTTACTTTATTCCATGCAATTTAATCCAGTATTCCTTAGTCTCATACTTAGGTGGGGTTTAGTTTTTCATTATTTTTCAGAATACTGTATCCATCATTCTTAGAAACTGTACCTTTAAGTACAGATTTCACAGTGTCACAAAAATATCCAAGAAATGCTTCAGTGAAGGGCAAAAAAAGTTATCTTGGGAACGATTAAATCATTGAGCTATAGCATTTGGGCTGTGCTGTGAGGCAAAAATGAGAATATACTCCATGTTAGACTTGCGTTCTGAACCCCCCTCAAGAGGAGCCGGCTTCTCCCTGCTGAACAAAGAGGGAACCCGGGGAGGTTTGGTCAACAGGCTGAAATGAGGCTTTGTACATTACTCTCTAAAGTCCCATTTTCAGAAGTTGTGTAGGCGCTTGAAAGAGCCTAAGCTATAGGGGCATTTTGAAAAGGTACCTAAGGATATAATGCTGGGTCACAGTAGGGAGCACAGTTTGACTTCCTTTCCTTCCTCCCACAACTTCCATCTCCTTGATTCAAACCATTATGGACTTAAAAGACAGTAATTTCTAAAAACTTGCTGTCACAGCTAGGAA
Source organism: Phalacrocorax aristotelis (assembly GCF_949628215.1). Classification (NCBI taxonomy): domain Eukaryota; kingdom Metazoa; phylum Chordata; class Aves; order Suliformes; family Phalacrocoracidae; genus Phalacrocorax; species Phalacrocorax aristotelis. Next base: position 47,765,493 of record NC_134277.1, on the reverse strand, counting down.
AGCTTTTAGAAATATTTTTACGTGAACAGGTACTGTACATTTACAAGATTGTCAGTAATTTTGTTTTACTGGAGGAAACACTCAAGTGTGCAATATTTGAATTCATATAGACAAAAATAGTAGTGCTGCTGTTAATAGCGTGATTAATTCTAATTATTCCTTTAACATGGAAATAAAGAAAACTAATGCCACCTCAATGAGGAGATAATATAGTGTAATATAAAGGATATTTCAATTTTTTATCAACTCTTAATGATTCAGATGAGCGAGATAGCCTTTTGTATGTCTGCTAAGACGTTAAATCTAAAATATACTCCTTAAAAATGAGCAAGCTTTTCTTAGTTATTGTAGCTTGAATAAACTACTTGCACTACATTTCAGAAGTCTTGGTTAACATCTTCATTTGGTTACTGAAGTGTAAGGTGGGTTTTTTACTACTGTCTGCTTTTAAACTTTCATTGCAAATGTTTTTGTCGGAGTCTTTTGAGATGTTTTTATTCATTTATATCTCTGTGAAGAAAAACACTTTGACAGGAATGAGAAGGTTCAGTTAAAGATGTATACAGTTTGGTGTTATTTGAAGTCTCATAAGTTGTTCAGCACAGTATGAATAGCTTTTAGAGCGCTGACAGTAGGCAGTGCGTCTGCATGTTGCCGGTCTTTAGTGCTGAATTTTTCCCTTAGTACTTATTTTCAGCAATTTAAAAGCTCAATCCTTAAGTTTTATAGCAGTTATTAATGACAAGCCTTTTCCTTGGTGCTTCAGAGGTATGTTTCAAAAACGTGTAAAGGCTTAGTGCCCTTTTTGGGACAGCAGTAAACTTCAGAATTACTGTGGCCTGATGGTCTGTTTAGGCTTGATACACTTTGGGCTAAAATACATAGCACTGTCCAGAAACTTCTCTCCAGGCTGTGCTTGTGTGACCTCTTTAAGCTGGCATAGTAGAGGCTGCTGCCGAAAGAGGAGGTGGTGCTCGCTCCCACAGAGTTCCCATTGACCTTCTTTCGCTGGTACTGGCATCCTGAGTTGCATGAAGGAAAAGATCAGTATGAGATATCCGTATTCATCACTGGGTGAGTTTTCAGCTGGATCAGTTGCACGGCCCAGCTTGCTGATCAGCTGAGTGAGGTTCTGCACTAGTACAAAGATGACTAAAATATGACGATAGGGAGAGGTGGGACCATGCCTACAGCGGTAGCCCCACGCAGTAAGGAGATGGAGTTGTATTATACCTTCTTTTTCTAACACTTGACCATGTGTTTCATGAACGTTTCAGGAAACCTTTGGAATATCAGAAATTTTGCTGCTCCAAAGAAAAAGCCAATAGTAGTTCTGTCTGAAAAGTGTCAGAATGAAGTGGTGATTCTGGTGTGTTTAGTGGTTTATTTACTTTGCTAGGTTAACAGCCTAATCTGAGCCTGAAAGTATGCTCTACAATTGTCTGAAATTATTTGACTAAGTAGTTGGAGTTCTTTTCCTCTAAATAATTGTCTTTTAAATTAGCTAAGTTTGAGGAGTTAGCAGCAAACTAAATTGTTGCTTAATTAGAGTGCTTTATTCCAGTAGCTTTCTAAATGAAGTCGGCTCATTAGGTACTGGCGTTTTACTTTTCACAAACCTGGAAAATGAGGTTTTGTACAAAATTAGGTGCTTGACCTGCACAGCTGCTTTCCTGCAGGTGAGACTAGAACAACTGTGTGTAATTAAACTCTTTTTTTAATTTTACAGAAAGATTATTTTCCTTTCATTTAACATTTGTGTGTCTTAGTTTTGCATATCATCATGATTGCTGCCTGTGATTACTTTCTGGGACTCAGATAATCATGCTGCAGTGAAGCTAAATAAAGTAACTGACTAAATTCCATGGATTGAAGAACAGTAGCATTATCATATCAAGCCCAATAAAGATAGGTCTCGTGCATGTTTTTTTGTTCAGGTATGGTGTTTAATGTTACTGTTGTCAGAACAAAAATATGTAGTCCTTGATTCAAGCAGGTAGAAGATGTCTTACCATGAAATGGCAACAGTGTAAGTAGGATGACAAATATTCTACTTCAGTGTAGGTTCTTGATTATCTTATCAGATACTGCATGCATACCTTGATTTTTTCAGAGCAGAATCTAGATGTTAATTCTGTTTAATTAATATATGGTTCTAGATTAAGATCCCACTTTGAAAAACCTTAATGTTTTTTGAAAATATCTGAAGCTGTCAGTACTATGCCTATTAGGAAGAGGTACAACTCCAAAATCTCTTACGCTTGTTTGAGTTTGTTCTAAATTAGAATTGTATTGTGTTTCTTTTTAAAGATTTCACAGATTTTAATGAACAAAATGTAGTGGGATGTCAGTAGTTAGGAGTTTTGGGGGAGAAATCGGATTCTTTTGATGCATTCTTAAATGAAGTGATCATAAGAAAAATGACTCCAGGAGAGATACATGTTTCGTTGATATCTTTTATGCATATGTTGGCTAATGTGAAATTATATAGAATAGTGCATGTAGTATACAAAAACCAGTATATAAATATATAGTATACATAAAATAGTATGTATAGCATATATGATGACTATATGTTTCAATCTTTTGATTTGGCTAGCTCACACAAATTTAATGTTATGAAATATTTGTTAGAAATGAACTCACAAGACTTTTTAAGTAATAAAAGATCCAGGATTCTTTTGGGGGATTTTTCCATTTCATCCACTTTGACAAATTACTGTTTTAGGTTAAGTTTCTATAATTTTCTTGTATTTTATTGGTGAAACTTGCTGAATGCATGCACCCCTAGTAATTTTCAAGAGGGGCGAAGACGGCAATTAAACAGTTTGAAATTAAGTGATAGTAATAGCTGACACGTGGCATTTGTTCAGAAGTACAACAAGAATATATTCTTACAAATATTTGTTAGCTTTTTGGCAGAATTTAAAAAGTTTAAGAAAAATAAATGGTATAAAATCCTTCTGATTTTCCATAGTATTTCTTGAGCAGCATGCATCTTAAGTTCTGTTTCTTGTTTATGTAAGATATTAGTTTCAAAAGCACTTTGCATTTCATACAATTGGAAGAATGTAAAATCTTTGCATTAGAAATCAGATAAATTTTGAGTCATGGAAAATGTATTCATAGTACTTATTTTTTGCACATAGTAGAGAAATCCACCTCTTGCCTGAGAACAGATCACAGTCACATCAAGGTGGACACTATTCCTCTAGAATGGTTGAGGTATATTGGCTGAGCTACTAAGTACCTAGTTGAACAGTCCTCCTTTCTAAATTTGATTTAAACAGGTGTTAGTAGTTCCTTACTTTATTTTAAACTTTATGTTAATTCACACAATCCTGTAGTTTTCACTCTGGTTCTAGCTTTATTTCAGATAGAACATGAGTCTAGCAAGAAATATACACTGTCTGTGTAATTGTTTTTCAACTTGACATATGTTTAAAGAACATTATACATTGTTTATTTTTTAAAACAAAATCAAAAACTCCAAAATGAAGTAAAATTATAGTTTCTTCTTATTTAATTAATAAAAACTTGGTTTTATTTTCAATCATGATGATGACTGAGTCATGTTGAATAGAAAATTAATGTTCAAAGGGTCATAAGATAAAGTGTATTTGTAGGTAATTCAGAGACCTTCAATCAGTTTTTCACAAAAAAATGAATCTATTCTAAAAAATTATTGAGCTACTATGATGAAAGAACCTTGGTAGATAGTAAAGCATTTTACATTATGAAATACTTAATTTCAACATTGAAGTATCTTTCTGTGACTTTGGCCAGAACAGGTTTACCAGAATGCTCATTTTTAGTCTGGCCACACTTTCTATAAATTTCCAAAGGCTTTGGAATTGTAAAGTCTGAGTCTTTGGTCACAGAAAACATGTCTGTAATTTTAAAAACCGACAAGTAGGTAAGCATAGTCTATTGCAACAATAATTAAACACTAGCAACTCTATCTTGTGTTGCAATTGCTTCTTTCTGAAGATACCTTATTGCATTTCGTGAAGTAAACATTTTTTCAAAATGCAGCTCTTACAAGTATTAACTATTTCTTATATTTTTTGTATTTTATTACAGTTTACAATTTTGAGTATTCTAAATTGTTCATGTCTAAAAATAACAATCTGAATGAAATATTGAAGTGGTTTCATGACTTCAGGGATTTATGCTTCTTGATTAAAGTTGACAGTACTGTTTTCTTTCGAAATGGTAGCTTTTGATGGTTGTATGGTTTTCTCTGAATTGCAAGTACGTTTCTGCAGCTGAAGAATGAATCATGCCCCCAATCTGCTCGCTCTGGTAACTGCACAGCTGTTGTTGTGCAACCCACTTGCAGTTGGTTTTGGAGAGTTTGCTGATTTCATCTTCCAGCTAGAGATGCCAGGAGTAGTCTACTTGGTAAACATGGGCAATAATAGATAGTTTCAAAGGAAAAAAAAAAAAAGCATTTTGGAAGAACAAATACAAGTTTTCCTATAGCTTAGTTTCTGCTATGTGTTTCGAAGTTACTAATCCCCTAGCAATCTGCAGACGTAGAAAAAGACAAATTTTGAGCCTCTCAAAGCATGAGTAGTTTTCAAACCCTCTGGTTTTTTTTGGTTTTTTTTTTTTACAACTATCACTGTTCATTACTGCAAGCTTTTAAAATAAGCTGATTCATGAGAAACTCATGTAACAAAACCTTGCATCCCTTATATGATCATCCTCTGTTCCTGATCCCAGGTAACCCTGGTCCTCCCTCCCACAGATGCCTTCAGCTTCAGGTTTCAGCTCCCTCTTACTGCCGTGACCCATGTTGCACTGCTGTCTTGGCCTGGAAAGACTCTTTTGCTGGTGGCAGGCACTTGTATGACAGGCCAGCTGGCAAGCCAAAGGAACAGATCACTACTTTAATCCTGTTCTAGTATTTCCTTAGTTGTAGGAAAAGAGCAAAAAAATTCAGGACTTTCTAACCAATAATTTTGATTTCAGACAGTTGCATATCTATCTTCTGTGCCAAATTCAACTGGGATTGACCACTACGTTCTCAGCAGGGAAGGGGAAAACCAAGAGGTGGACACCGTGGTTGCACAAGTCCTGTTTCCTGATGGTTCTGTGGCTTTAGAGAGTCTTTCCATTTGTGACTGGTTTTGACTTTTTTGACCTGCTCTGGGAAACTGGGCCAGCAATCAGATTAGAATTATTCAAGTGGAAGAGGAAAGAATCCAGTTTTTGTGAATGTTGGTGTTTTCTGCTTTTGTGTTATTTTCTCTGGCTTATAACGGTAGTGCTTTTCTCATCAGGGGGGTCAGCAAAACATAGTCCATATATACAACATGCTGTATGCATGCTCGCACCCGGTTTTGTTTTCATTTGTTTTGCCATAAGGTTCTAATGGTTGAACTAATAGGACCACGGCATTGCAAAGTACATTAGCAGAGAAAAGATTTCTGTAAATTGGAGGAAAAGGATCATCTGTTAAATCAGTGAAATAATCAGTGCAGCCATAAGCCCTGTGGACAGACTTCTTGTGGAAACCAACATTGCTGGTTTAAGCACACACTTTAATTGGCTTTTCTTTTGTGCAGTGGCGAGGCAGTTTTTCCTATTGAGTCTGTCCCTGCAGTAAACAGAGAACTCCAAAACCACTAATATTATGTGCCTCAAAGATTAAGGCACGGACACTGGTGATACATTTTATGTGTTATTTTGTTTTAGACCTTACTTGTCAGATGAGTACAAATCAAAAGGGCTAAGTGTTTCTACTACACATAAAAATGTGTTCAAGAGATGAGTCTGTTGTAGTTCAGAAAAGAAATGTTACTTGGCATACTTTTATGCTAGTCTAAACAGCCATCTCTTCCCTCTCTCGATGCTTAAGACCTGTCATTAAGTTTTGATATGTGATGTTATTTTACAGCTGTTTTTTTATTCAGTTTTTTGGTTGGTTGGATTTTTTTTTTCCTCTAGTGTCCACTCAGTGAAATCTTCATTACAGTACCATGCATTGAGGACCATCACAGCAAGGAACATTTTATGTTAGTCTTTTTGCCTATTTGATTCTCTTGTAGTGCTTCTTATTCTGAAAAGCAAAATTTAAGTATCGCACTAGAATATGTTTATGCTATAAAACACAGATCTAAAAAAAAAAACAAACAACAAACTGTATTCTCTCTGAGCTTTGCTAAAGGTGGAAAGATCACAAGATCGTGAGCCTGACTGAAGTTATTGTTTATTGCTAGAAACCTTAAGTCTGACTAACCCAGGTTTGTTTATTTTTCTTTTCAGAATAGGGAAAGGATTTCAAGGTGTCATGAAAAGGTGGGGATTTAAAGGCCAGCCTGCTAGCCACGGCCAGACGAAAACTCACAGACGTCCTGGAGCAATATCTACTAATGTGAGAATTCTTATTTCTTCTTATTTCCTGATGTAAACGTTCTTCAGTATTTTTAGAACTGCTTTCTAAAATCGAACCATTTCAGAATAGCTAGCTGTTACCAACTACTCTGTGGTGGCAGAGAATCACAGCTGCTTCAAAGAAGTTCAGAAACCTGTATAATGAATAATACAGATAGCAGTTTTCTTAAGCCTCAATTTACTAATATTCTGTATTGCTAGTAAGTGAGCAAACACATTTTAACTGAGCAAATTGTGGTATTTTGTAGTATACAAGAGAGAAATAGTCTTAATGCTTCAAAGAGAGCTCTAAGAATCTTTTATCACAGCATTTATAGATTGGAAAGGATTTACTTGTTGTTTTATACTGCAGATATTGTACTGTTCTTTGGAATCCTAGTTGCTTTTATCACCTTGCCTGGCTTGTATAGCTGCTTTATGGACTCTCTCATTCCCAAAATAGTTTTTTGACTGCTTAGCATTTTTAAGCAGAATATTTTTAAGTTTCAAATTATAATCAATATTAGTTTAAAAGCTCTTTGGAACAGGTGCATTGAAAACTTTGACCCTATAGAGGTTGCACAACGTTTAGGCAGAACTGGAGGATTTTTGCAAACTAGGTTTGTTACACAGAATTAAGACCAACTGAGTCACAGTACTAAACCTGAATTGTCTGTAATTTTCTTGGGAGAAATTAAAATAAAAATGAAAAAAGGATTAATAATGCTTAAGAGAATAGTTAAAGCAAAAAGGCATCGGGCAACAACAATATTGTAATTGAGACTGTAACAGCATACAGTACTGATTTATAGTCCTTAATTTCAACCGGAAAATGAATTCTACACCTGGCACTGTTTTCTCTGAAGACCAAAGAATGTAAACATTTGAACATACAACACTTTGTTTTAGCAGGTGGTATTCATCATTACAAAATAGCCCCTCTTTACTTTTCTTTGAATTAGAATTTCCTAAGCAGTAACACTGCATGTAATTTCACAAAGTATATAGAAGGGGAAATAGTACTGGAAACAGCTATGATGAAAAGGAAACGAGGTGAAAGGATGCAATAAGGGAAAAACAATGCCTTGATTTTTATTTTCTGGTCTAGTGTTGACCACCTCAGTGTCTAGTCATCCTGCATAGTTTAGTACAGAATCATGCCCTAGAACTTTATTGCAGTTGATTTCCTGAAATCATGATTTTCACACAAGTTTAAGAAAAATAAACATTATTAATGAATAAGAGAGTGGTGCAGGCAATTGAAACAAATCCCTGGATAATACTGTAGAACTGAAAAGTATTGCACTTTTGCATTATTGCACTGCCTTTTCTTTTCCACCTTTGTTCTCCAGGTTATACCCTGCCAAACAAAAATGGGGTACAGAAACTAAGCAATAGCAGGGAATGTAATTAAAAATTCTGTTCTCAAAAACACACGCTTTAAAAAAATCTGGTTTGCATCAGTATAAAACTTATTGATTAGCGAGAGGGGAGAAGCTATAGTGTACCTTTATTTTGGCAGTCTTCCAGGGCAGGACTGCTCTGGAGCTCTGCGAAAGCATCCACAAGTAGTTTAGGTAAGTTTGCCAGTTGTTGTGGTCTGTGGTGTAGGTGAGCGTCTTGTGTTGACTCTCTTGTGTTTGACTCTCTAAAACTTGAGTTTTAGAAAAAAACCTTTTCTTGCTTTTCACTCAGTGAAAATATGGGATGAGTGAAGATCTTCCTCTGAATCTAGGCTCATTATGTATTAAGCGAAGCTAGAATCCCTTTGATACAACAGTATTTATAGCAATTTTATGATTGAATTCAAGTATTTCCAATAACATACTTAACCTCCAGCAGGAGGTATTTAAAATGCTAATCAATATTAGATATTTTCAGTATTACATATTTTCAACATTGGACATACCAGCATATTTTCTTTCCTGCTCTTAAGTTTGTAGATGTACCTCTTGCAGTTACATGGTTTTTCGGCCCTGTTTTTATCTAGAAAGCTGCCAAAGTTTATCGTGGAAAGAAAATGCCTGGTAAAATGGGTAACATCTATAGGACATCTTTTGGATTAAAGGTGAGTTCTGAGTGTACTAAAATGTGCGTATGCATTGCCAAGCAATGGACTTAGCCCTGTAGCCTTGTGGTGGTGAACTGTCTCTCATTTCTGTCAGAATCCAGACAAGTGCATCTTGAAGTAAGCGAGCTGGAAAGATAACAGCAGCAAATGTGTGCTCCTGTCTTCTTGTGGGTTATAAATAATTTATCTGAATTCCCTTTGCATATGTGCAGTCCCTGGAGACTGGGATTTCAGGTGATACTTCCACATCTGATGTGTTTTTGACTGTGTCCCTTGACTTCCGCCTTTGAAGTGGGAAAACAGGCTTTTGGTGACCTTCAGTTAATGTTTTCATGCCTGTTCCACTTGTTCAAACCCAATCCAAGTCTGAGTTCTCTGAAGTACTGACTTTATCACGGTCCTTCACCTTCATGTGCAAAAAGGGGATTATAGTTTCTGACTAGATTATGATGTGTACATAGCTGCAGCATTTCCTGGGCTATTACAGCTTTACAGCTACTATTCTGTCTCTGAAGGCCATCTCTGCGGTTTGCACAAAAAGCATATTAGCCTCTAGTTCGCAAACAAGTGCTACTCTCTGCTAACTAAAACTAATGTTTTGTAACAGAAAATGTGTGCGTTCAGTTGAGCACCTCCTAAAATTAAGAAATTAGCAAATGGTCAAAGTAATGTTTTCATGAGCATATTTGTTTTAATTTGTCACCTGCTTGGGAGCTTTGGCTGGTGTCATGCTGAACACGGGACTGCCTTACCAAATATTGGCTGATCACAAGCCCTTTAAAACTCTTTAATAGACTCCTGCACTGGAAAGCTTGCACTCAGAGTAGCATGCAACTGAATTTTGTGGTGACTTTGAACCTGTGCAGAACATTCATCTTCCCCAGAGTACCACCTCCAGTTAATGAGTTAGTGCTTTGCTGGACTACTGTTTATAAAACCGGGAACAGCCTCTAAAATAAGCTCAATGACTTTTTTTCTGTCTCCTAGGTGTGGAGGATCAACACAAAACATGACATTATTTATGTAAACGGGTCTGTTCCAGGTCACACAAATTGTCTGGTGAAGGTATGTTTGCTAGTTTCAGCTTACTGGTATAAGAGACTCCTAAGGTCTTGCTGACTCTCTTCTTATAAAAGGAAAATTTTGGGTGAATGCAGTCTTCTTTTCTTCAGAGTCCCATCTTGTACTATTGAATTAAAGGGCAGTAGGATCAGTTCTGTAGAAGTGAATGATTAATAGGGGCAGTGGGTCACCACTTGGTCTAAACAGCTCATTCTTAGCTTTGCACTGATGTTGTGCACCCGTGTAGCCCGTGATGAATGAGCACAGTCACTGTAACCCTGTGGTAAGTGTCTCAGGGCTAGGTCCATCCCCTTTTAACACTAACCTGAGTGAAGGGAATGATGATGATATTTCCAGAATATTATTTAAGGGTTGATTCATCAACAGAAGTACACAGTAAGCACAGCTTTAAAGGTTTTTTTTCAAAGCATTCCAATACACAGTAGCAGTTACCTTTCCAAGGAGCCGCTGAGGTACAGGAGGAGGCAGCTGGAGTTCACAATAATGATACGAATTCCCTTTGCAATCGGTATAAATGTGTCAGTGTTATTTTCTTTTATGTTCTACAGAATTAATTTCAAATTTTATGGAGATTGTTTCAGTATTGTCTATGAAAAACTGAAACAATGAGGAGTCTAGTAGGTGTTCTTACGACATAAATAATTGACATCAAAGCAAGAAAAGTACTTTTAAGGATTATTTTCAGAATAGCCTTTTCTGTCTATGTAGGTATATTCTCCACATCTGCAAGCACAAATTACTTGGAGGAAGTTGATTCCTTTCTTACAGGGTATCAAGCGTCTCTATTATGAACTATTGTAAAGACTTTGTTGTATAATACCTATATATCTGATATATAGTTTAAAATTCTCATAAGTATTGTAAGGATTTAAATGATCCAGTTCTTGAAAAGTTACAGGGTTCAGAAAGTTCAGGTGTTTTCAACTAGTTTATTTTGGTTTTGTGAATTTTTACTATGGGCATCCAGTTTCCGTGATGCATTTCTGGGTCATGGAGTAGAACTCCAAAGTTACAGGGCATTAAGTAAAGCAATCCTAGCTTTCAAGTAGATGTTTTACACACAGAAAATGAAGTTGTTTGAAGTTGTTTTGTCGGAAATCAGGCCTTTTTTAATGAGTGAGATATCTCTAAACTGCTTTGGTTGTACTGTCCAGCCCAAGCCTGGGGAATACATTACATGTTTCTTGCCCAAGATAGTGAAAATGAGCTAACAGGTGTCCAGAAGAAGTAGTTTTCAGGATAAATTCAGCAAAATTACTGGGCATGACATCAGTGACATAGAATTAAGACTGTAGTTTGACTGACTTTTCATCTGTGCATCAGACTGAATGACCTTTTCTTCAATGTGTTCTAAGTATTTTTTTCAAATCCTGAGCCATGAACCTGATTGCTTTATGTTAGTCTGAGGTTTAATTAAGTGTGGATTTATTGTAGGATATTATTTTTAAGTTATAACATACATATACAAGCAACATAATGTAACTGCAAAAATTAGTAACGTTTGATGCCCAGACTTTATTCTTTGATCTTAGTAGTACTCTTAAGCAAGAGCTAATGGTTGCAAAAGATTGTGCATCTTGTTCTCCTAGTCCTGCTGTTAAAATCCACACTTACATGGTTCACTGGCCACTGCATGTACACATCTCGGATGTCTTATCTGCAAGGATACAACATTTTATGAAGTCACTGAGACTCTGAATACAGTACCTATTTTTACCAGCTCATAACTTTTATTCTAACCAGACTCAGTAAATTAATTTTTTTATTTCTGGTTTTAAGTGAGCTAAGAAAACGAACATATATTAAACACCTGTAACACAAACTGTTTTTAAAAGCAAAGCTATGTCTGTTAATACCACACATTCTTAATCTCATTTAAACAAATCGATGTCCCCTTGCTAATCAGGCACTGCGCACTACTTCTTGGAGAAGAGCCTACTGGAAGTGATACATGCTTTCTGTCATGGTTGGGTCACTTCCACCTTTTTCTTCCACCTTCTCTTTTTCTTTACTCAGACATTACTCTTGCCTAGGCTGGAAAGCATCCACCTTACCACCTCGGATTTACTGGTTTTGTTCTGAAAGCAGCCCTGCTGTTAGCTCAAAAATATCCTTGAGGCAGCAGTACTGCCATAGTCAACAACCTTGTTAATAGGAGACTGCTGGGCCAAGCCGCCTGAGCATATGCAGTAAAACAACTGTGATGACATCTGTGATGTGAAGAGGATCATGGACTTTGATTGCCATAGCAGTCTGCTGCATACCATTTAAGTGCTTGCCATGTCTAGGGGTAATTTCTGTTCAGTTCACTTGCCATGGATGATGATTGGAACTTCATCCTAAGACCAGAAGTTAAAATGGCTCCGTTATGGGTTTCTTCTTTTTCAAGTAAACCTCATCTGTTATTATTAACTAAGTGGCAGAAGGCACTTTTGACTGCTTTACTAAGTCTTGTACATGGTGTCTACAAGATGTAGAACCTGTATTAATTGTATTTGCAAGTTACCTATGTATGAAAATGTTTCAAGTCATAGTTACCTGCAATTTAGAAGTCCAGGTATCTTCACATATGCGTTCTGGCATACACGTTTCAGAATTGCAGCTAATTCCATTTTTAGAAATGAGGGTTAAGGATCCATTGGAAGAATGAGGGATTTCATCCCTTAGAGCTCTTTGAGGAACATAATACGATATTTGAAAGATCTTGATCAAAGTGCTCCACATGCAGACTTTCATAGCTTCTAAGTAAAAAGAAAAAATATCCTGTTTTGAGATAAAGGTACAGTAGCAGGTATTATTGCTGTTAGGAAATAGATTTTAAAAAATTGTTTCCACTCACGTATTTGGTATTTGGAGGGAGTATGTAGTCAGCACCAGTTCATTCCAGTTCTTGGAGCTGGTGAATCCACTCTGGTGTTTTTCTTGCATAAACCATAGAAGTTACACGTGTTAATTACAAAATCTTCCCTTCTATTTTCAAATGCATCTCTGAAGAGTAGAGAAAGCTTTAATTAAAAAAAGCATGCCAAGCAATACTATTTGGTATATGTATTCTCTAATTTCCGAGGGCTTTTTCTCCATTTAATCTTGCCGCACTCATCTGTAGTGTTTTTAGCTTATGTCTTTTTTCCAGGGTCTGTTCTTGTTTGCATATAGACTTCGACATCCTATACGTTGTTGTATGTTTGTTTGGATCTGTAGTTGCGGAGAGAAATTATGGGATATTAATGTTCGTAATTACTGTTCATTCCACTAAATACCTGCCTATATTTAGGTAGGACTAAAATGTAGGAGATGTGGATCCGTCTTTGAGCTCAAAGTGGAATGTCACATAATACTTTCCTCTTGTGTGTGTCTCTGAGAGTAAGGCATTGGTGTTCAGCACCCACTCTGTGTTGCTTGGTAACCATTAAAACCACAGTGCACCTTGAAGCATATATTTGTTTTGTATGTTAAATATTTTTGGAAACTTAGTGCATCAGCACTGTATCCAGACTGAGATGAAGCACTTAGCTTTTTCTGCTGAAGATGAAACTTGAAAAATTGCACAATAGTAGGATTGATGGATTCCAGGTTTAATTAGAAATCAGGTTTCATTTGATATTGCACACTGAAGCATGCAGGTAAATAACTGACATAAGTAATGTTTCAAGCCAACCGGAAAACTAATCAAAAAAGCTTACTTTAGTATAGATTTCTTTCTCAATGACAAGGTCTAATACAATTAAGAAACTTTAGCACTCTGCTAGAAGGTATGGAATTTTGCTGTTACAAGAGTAGTGTTGCAGAGTAAGCATCTGTAAATCATTGTGTTGTGCCTATCAAGATAGCCTACCTCAGGTAATACCTGTTTCTCTTGGTGCATCTTCTCAGGTTACAAGGCTTAGGGTTACCAGTCCATGGGGTTGATCCTCTAGAAAAAAACCTTTTCTTTGGGAAGCTTATGACTCTCAATTTCTTTCCCAAGCGTAGTATCAACAAGTTACCTCTTCTGTCATTCAAGAGAGCACAAGACTTAATCACTTTTTAAATAGATGCTTTATAATGGAGAGGATACTGTAGTATGGTATATTATAATAGTGTTATAGTTTATATTTGATAATGTTTTATACCTGTCCTAATTTTAAGGCACCTGATTTTCTTAGGACTTGCAATGTTGATCACTTTGAATATCCCACTTGTAGTGAAAGCAGAAGTCCTGGCAAATCTATGTAACCCATAGAGAAGTGTGTAGTAGTTTTCATCCTACTTACTTTGTGTCACACTTGCCAACATTAGTCTGTGTTTCTAGCTGCTGCTACCAGAGTTGGGTCTGCTGAGCTCAAACTAGGGGCATACAGGAATAGCATCATGGCTTGACTTCTTTTGTGTTCCCTGTCCAGTACCTTTTGCCCCATGACAGAGTTGTGTGGAGGTGGTATTTTGGGGTTTGTTTGGGTTTTTTGGTTTGTTGTTTGTTGTTTTTTTTTTAAGACAAAATAAGGACAGCCAGAAATGGATATAGTTCTTGAATTCAATATTCTGTCTAGCTTCAAAAATAGCATAGAAGCTGAGCTAGGTAATGTATAACAACCAGAGGAGACAATTTCTAACACTCTGTATATTTAAACACATTTTCCTGTTTAGCAAACAACTTGCATTCCTTGCTGTGGTTGCTGATGCAGCCTGAAGCCCTGTTAAACTGCAAATGTGAGCTGTGACTTAAGCATCAAGTTTTGATGCCTGTTTAAGACCATAAGAAGTATGTCGTGCTGATATATTTCTTCATTTGTATTTGTTTATACTACTTATTATGCTGTCAATATATGGGACATGCATATGTGCAGTTTAAGTGTCTGCAAAACCCTTTTTGACTGTTCTAAACATTTAGTGATAAAATCCCAATCAGCTTCAATTTCAGCTTTCTCTAGTATTTTTCTCAATAAAAAGCTCAGAGAAGGTACTGTAGTATATATACACTACTATATACACTATCTACAGTATAGTGTACTGTAATATATAGTAGTTAAGCAAGCCAAGTGTTTCTGTTATATTGAGCTATACAGTGAATGCTCTTATGGATTGTAATAACCACTTGGGCTCTGGGCCCAATTTCTTCTGTGGGTGAGAGCTAAATTCACGGGGTTTTAGTAACACAGAGCATTGAACTTATTCTGATGTCATGGGGTTCATCTTTTTTTTCCTTTTTTGCCCCCTCTGTTTTTTGCCCCCTCTTTCTGTTTCTCCCTGCCCCCACTTTTTTTTCTCTCTCTCACGATGATCGCATTGGATTTGTATTAGCAGGAAACATGCATAAAAACATTTGTCTAAAGTTTTAGTGATGTCCTGTCCAAGATTTTGAGTTGTAGACATTTTTACTTAGGGCCTAAAAGCAGTTATGAGAGAAGTTTGTTAATTTTTTATACAGCCTGACCATAAAAGGTTACCAAAGCATTTGCTTGTAATGCAGTTTCAACGTAGAATGTAAAAAATATTTTGTGACCTTCAAATGATTGGGAAGGAAGAAAGTGAAATGTTATTTGCCACAGTTTTGTATTCTTTGCTGAGAGGCATTGTTTTCACAGAACCCTACAATATCTCAAGTCTGAAGCGACCCATAAGGCTCCGGTTTTGGGGCCTTGGGCTTTTGACTCTGAGGAATAAGGTGAAAGACATTCAGTGGCAGTTTTTCCTTTTTTTAGGGATGCTCTCAGAGGTTACTGGGAGAACAGGAAGAGCTGTGCTGGGTGGCACCTACTTCTTGCATGTATACATGCTTATACAGACAAGTGTCACTGCTGCTGCATACCATTTAGCTCCCTTATAATATTGTGAATTACTTTGCAGGAATCTGAGGTAATAAATACAGAAAACCTTTGGTATGCTGCATCCTTCATAAGTGGAAAGGAAGTAATTCTCTTACAGATAAATCATTCCATGTTTAAGTTGCTAATAAGTACTTCCAGATGTAAAATAAAATTCTTTTGATGTCGACAATAATAATATTAATACCTGTCTAACAACTTTTGAAACTTAGAAGGGAGAAAGAGGAACACTCATTCAGTTTGGTAGTGCTTCAGGAGTAGAACTTAAATTGCATGTGAAAGCAGTGAATGTAGAAGAAGATGGAAAAAGAACAGTAGTTTTCACCAGTTGAAAGAAATACTGCATCAATTATACTGATCAAAAGAGAGAGCATATCAGAAGAAAATAATTTTAACATCGGGTTGGCTCGTGCTTCTGGGATCTGTCAAGCTTCTGAGGAGTTTGGAAGGGGCAAAATGAAGCAGTATTGTACTCTGAAAGCAACAATGGTCTGTTGAAAATGTTTTGTAAGAATCTACTTTAAGAATTCTTATAGCACAAGAGGCACTATCTGCAAAATGCCACTTGACATTAATATGTAAAATGCAATGTTAAGGATGAACAGAAATCTTACATTTATTTAGATAAACTAATAGAGGAGGATGATTAGACTGTTGGGTTTGCCTTCAGTTAAGAGCAGATGTTTTACTCCTAAGTCCTATGATGGGAAGTCCTTTTAACAAGAGGAAAAAATTTAAATTCCTTTCACTTTCCAGGTGTCCAAAAGTCCCTGTAATGACACAGCCTGTATATAGCAGCATACGTTATTGCACTGAGAATAATAAGTAACAAAAAATTAGACATGGAAAACATTTTCGTAAGATACATATGAAATAAATAAATTATCAGAAATAAAATTATTTATTCTCATCGTCCTAATATTATTGTAACCCATGGAGAGACCATGGGGGTTTTTGCTGTTGACAAAGGCGGCTTATGATGTGTAATAGCATTAGGGAGTAAAAGAGAAAGGGGCAAACGAAATAACAGGTAACCGGTGAAGTTATTAAGACATGTTTTCATATAGAAAAAGAAACAACAGCAACGTATGGAAAGGGATGAATAACTGCTAAACCTCAGCAGTTCAGCCGGCACTGCTGGAGCTATCCGGCTCTGCTTCCTCCGAACTCGCTGCTGCTGGAACTGTTGCAGCAAAGGTCTTTGGACTTGGGCCTCAGCCTGGTTTATGCTATGTAGATGTGTAATGGAAATTGCTGTCTGCCTGGACTACAGGTACTTCAGTAGTTATGCATGGCAGTATACAAGTGAATAGAGAATGCTTTTTATAGGAAGGTGTCTGGTAGAAGAGGAATGATTTACTCTAAAAAGCTAAGTAGCCATCCTAACCAAGACAATGTGTTGAGTCCTTCGTCCCCTCATTCGTAGCAAAAGGTTTCCTTTTGTTTATCAAGCCTGCAGTTAGAAAACTTGGAATTTCCTCAGGGTTGGGGAACGAAACAGTTTTTCAGAAGCTGAAGTTTAAGTCAAATTTATTGTGCACTTCATCTGCAGGAATCCTCATGGACTTTGGGAAAGGCTCAAGTAATAGCAGATATGAATCTGGGAAATATAGTGCTGCCAGAACAAAACTGTCAGTGGGCATAAAATTGTTTTATTTAATTGCTGGTATAAATCGCCATTGTCTTACGTGAGGTTTTTTTTGTCCGGCCAACTAAGAAGCAGCTTCCTGTTCTGTAAAAGCCCACTGAAAAAATAAGAGGAAGATCTTATCTTCTCTCTTTTGTTTAATCTATTTGTAACTTTTTTATTTTTAATCCAGTTGAGTATAGAGGCTGAAAGCATTATTACAGCTGAGGAGGAAGATCATATGTAGCAATATAGAAATAAAGAATTTAATTTTAAATAAAACTTCACCGCTTGAGAATGTGTAGCTCTTTTTTTCTTCAGAGATACCAGCCTTCTATCTTCTACCGCAGACAAACTGCTTTTTGCTGATAATTCTAGCTACTAATTTTCTTCAGAGATTAGAGTTTCAGGGGCTAGATTTTAAATCTTTTCACATGTAGAGAGGTCAGTGAAGGAAAGTTATTTCTCTGTAGCACTACAGTTCTTGGAAATTAGCTCTCTTAAAGGCTTATGGTCTACAAACTCGGGTACTGATTCCTGGGTGAAGAATCCTAGATGGTTAACTCTGCAGTCACTGAATAACTCTACAGTTGCTGGAGGGAGAGAGTGCAGCGCATGCACATATTTTTTCAAAATTAATTGCCATAATTAGTTTGTATGGTAAATACAAAAGCATGTCTTGGTTGTTGAAGAGGTTATTACCCTGGATAATATAACTTGCTGTGTCATGAAGGAAAGTACTGTGGTATATAAACAGTTGAAACAAGACATACTTACACAAATTTTTTTTAATAACATTTTAAAATACTGAGCAATGAATTCATGAGAGCAGGTTTTGATTCTCTCACAGTATGATACAAGTGATAAATTCCCTTTTGGGTTTTTTTGTTTTATTTTGCTGGGTTTTGGGTTGTTTGGGTTTTTTTTTCCAAAAACTCCTTAATGACAGGTACAAAATGTTAAATTCAGTAGCTGGGGTTGATAGTAAACAAACTGATGATTATACATTGAATTCTTCAGATAAACAAGTGTAATGCGAATGCTGTTGGGTTTTTTTTCTTATGCATGCAAGGTGATGTCTTTAATTTCTAGTGTATCACTACCTGAAAGTCTTCTGGAAGATTTATTAACCCCACCCTCCCCCCTCCTGCTTTTTAGGTCAGAGATACCAAATTGCCTTCTTACAAGGACTGCAATAAAAACCCTCCATTCCCTACATTTTTTGCTGATGGAGATGAAAAACTACCAGAAGACTTGTATGATGAGGAGATTTTCCAGTTCACGGATCCATCTATCACATATGCATAATGTTCTTCACATCTTTGAAAAAACAGAATTTTGTTATTTCCATGAACTTTGCAATGCTATATAAGAGTAAACCTATGAATTTCAGTCTGACCAACTGACTTGAACACTTCAGATATTGCCATTTTGGTAGGTAATAAGATTTACCACTGTCAATTTCAAACTTGTATTTAAAGCAGCAGGTGAGACTGAGGGGAGGGTTGTAAAGCACACCAAACAGTGTGTCTGCAGTGATCTGTAGATCTTCTCTACAGAGCCTCTGTCACAAGCTGTGAAAAGTTACACATTGCTGGAAAACTGGTTTATTTGAAGGTGGTTCCATTTAATTTTCTGAATGCTACCAAACTTTCTGTTTCTCTTTTGTGGAAAGTATTCCTGCCAGCTCTGATAATCAAAAAACCTCTCAAATTTGCTTTGGCATCTGGGGGTCCAGATAAATCAGATGTGAGTCCAAATTCGTGAAGAATAACCGAAAATAAAACAGGAAAATGCATTGCCCTGTAGCAGCGTGAGCTTGTTTTGTTTCCCTCTTTTCACCAGAGCTTTTTCTCTCCTTTTGCTTTTATGTTGTGTTGAGTTTAACATAGCAGATACCCAACAAATTTTCTAGAGGGAAGATGATGCCAACCACTGTCTGTCTCTTCAGAGGGTTCTGGCAGTGTGTGTGGTGAGGGGGTGTTTGGATGGGAAATGTTCAGTAACAAAGCAGCACTAAGACTGCGGTGGCCACCTGTTCGTCGCCTTCGCTGACAGATTGTTCTGAACTTCACAGAGGATCCCTTGCATGATCACTGGGGAAATATCTGCATCTACAGTTGTCTCTGTATTAGACTCTTATGCTGCTACAGGAGAGCTATTACAAGGAAAACAGGCCAAATGTGAAGGATTTGTCTTTATGATAATGCTTATTTTTCCTTTACACCCCATTCAAAAATAGTTGGAATCAATACGATCCTTTTATTTTTCGTCTTATGTGATTTACTATTTACAAGCCTGATCTTTTGAACGCTATAAATCCTCTCACATACAAAAGCGAGTACCTGCATAACTGTCAGTGCCATCTGAGCGCTTGCTTACAAGCCCTGCAGTAGTTCAAGAGTTTGCATATACTAAGTTACCGTTAATACTGTGGCAGTGCTGTCTACTCATATTTGCAGCTTCATCACAGGACATCAAATATCTAAAGTAAATATGAGATTTCTGAAGACCTTATTAATACTCTCCAATTTAAAAGGTGATGTCCTTGTCATTATGGTGTGTCTCAGTGACTGAAGATGTCTTGACTTTTTTTGTGGTATCTTGAAAAAACCACATGCCATCTTAAAGAGGTAGTATATAGCTACTGGCTTGCAGTGGAGTGGGAGAGATCAGTAGAGACTCTGGTATGGAGATGTGAACTGGTAAATGTTTACGTTGTGGGGTATCCTCTTAGCTGGATTCAGTTGAATTAAAAATGTGATTCAAATGCTGATCATTCGTCAGAATGCTGAATAATGGCACCACCCTCATGCTTCCCCTGCTCTTCAGTAACACTGTCTCTGCAAGTGCAGCCATCACACACACACGGGCAGAGCAGATGTGATGCAAAAAGCCCATATGTGTAGCAGGTATCCAGTGGGATGCCATGTTTTGGCTATGATACTAGTAATAAGTGCAACCTGCCACCTGTTCCAGATAGTTACCATTTCCTGAAGAGGTGTTTGGTGTTCAGTCTCCCAATTCCATTATAGATTTTAAAAGTTAGAACATTTCAAGTTTACTTGCTGTTGAACACATGTAAATCAGGATGTGTCCAAATGAGTAGCCTGCTGTCCTGCTCTGGTTTATGGGATAATTCTGGCACATGTATCTGCTTTCCTTGAGGACCTCCGTTGTTTTGAGGAGGGTTTTGGCAGGGCGTTTTTGGGTTTGGTGGGGGTTTTTTTTACTTAATTGATACTGACCCAGGACTATCATTGAGATGACCACACAGAGAGATGCTTTCTCCTACTTGGCTTCTCAGCCAGAAGTTCCAGGACTGTGGGATCCTCTCCTGTAAGTTGTTGTATTTTGGGTTGGCTTTCAATGTGTGTCCCTTAGAAAGCACCAAGAATCAAACATGAGCTCAAAAGCACCCACAGGTTTAAAAAGGTAAGGTAAAATTAACTCTGTATCAAATGAGATTTCAGCTTGAGGAGAAAATTGACAACCTACTTCAATTAGTGTTTCTTTGGTAAGAGAACTCCCTTTTTGGCATAAACAGTGAAATTCCAATGATCTGATTGCGTTACTTTCTAGCATCATTATCCAGGGAATGACTGCAGTCATTCAGAGAATTCTGTAGTTAATGTTGCCTTCCACTTGTTTAGCTGTAAAATTTCTGTTGAAGCCTATATAGTATCAGAGTAGTCTCTGCAGTTGCGCTTCTGAAATGCATGCTGGACGTGAGCCATGTGGGGTTTTTTTTGAGATTGTGCTTTTTCAGGTAGGTATCGGTCTCATTTTCCTTGAGATGTACAGGTGAAACCTTTTCCATCTTTGCATCAAGAGTGCTTGGATGCTAAAAATGAGAGCTTTCATAGCTCAAGTAAAGACTGATGTTCTGAAGGTAAGTATTTTCTGTAGAGCAGATGCAGGGTGAGATGAGTAAGATCTATTGATGTGAGCTCAGAGCACAACCTTAATTGGAACATAAACATCTGTTAGACCTGTTCTTACATCAGGCGTTGGAAGGTTTATGGTGTTTTGTATTTAATTTTCCATATGTTCCCCATCTCCCTGTCTTCTGCTCTTCTGACTAATGCAGGGAGTTTGTGCAGGAGAATGGTGGGCTGCATTTATTTCTGGGAGCAAAATTGTTCAGAAGTGTAATGACACCAAATGCTTTAAGCCCACCTACAAGTTTGTTCTTAGAGGAGATTAAGGGTGCTTACTGAAGTATTTTTAGATTTTATCGATGGTGCTGGAGCTGAGTATTTATTCTTCACTCCCTCTACATGGCCGAATGTTGTTGTGGCTTATCAAGCGGATGCACTTTTAAGAGTCAAATAAAATCAGGCAAAATTAGGCAAATGCCAAGTCCTCATGCCTCAGATGAGCCAGCAGTTTCTTGTGCTAAGGGATGTATTCATTCTTCTGAAAAGGCAAACCAAGGGCTCTGTTGCAAGTAGGTATCTGTGCATTTTGTTGCTGTTCCTGAGTACTGAAAGTTTAGGGCCATCAGGGAGCATGTGCCCAGGCAACAACAGCAGCAACAAAAAAGCTCTTATTCCATACTACCTGTAGATTATTAAAGAAGATGGAGCCGAACAAGTTACCAGGAGTCTGAATCCCATAGGACAACATCCTACCCAGTCTTGCAGTCTGTTTTGCTGTCTGAAGAGGTTGGCAAGCTCTGCTGCCACTGCCATAAGTTGTGAAGCAGTTGAGATCTGCTGTGAATTTTGTACTTGTTGCAGCATAGAGAGAAAACAAAGTATTGATCTCCTCTGGGAGTGTAGTGCTTGAAAGTTGTGCACTCTCTCCTCAGCCCCTTCTGTGTCCTTGGGCTGGTAGAGGGCCTGTGCTTTCCCTAGCATGTACCATTTTGCTTAATGATGCTGAAAAATCATAAGGGGATCCATCAAAAAGCATGAGTACTTTTTAAAACCATGCGTGCAAGTAGGTTTATTGTGTCCTCTATTGCCATCTTAGCAGGAAACCTGATGCACTGCTCTTCTTTTCCTGTGCTGTCTGGCAAAGCACTAACACACACCAGTGCCTGTACATCCTGGGAACTGGACTGTGCCCGGAGCTGCACGTAATGATGAGGCAAAATGCAGATACCAAGCAGTTCCTTCATAGTCTGTTTTCTGCAGGCATTTGTGAATATAAGGGTTGTAAGCGAGGCGCTGAGCTGGGGTTTGTATGTCCAGGTACACTTTACCCCCTCCTTAGGCTCTTCTGTCTGTTTGGGCTAGTGGGGTGTTTTTAACATCACTGACATGCTCCTTTGGAGGAGGATGTAGGGTTAAGCTTTAGCTGTATCCATGGCTTCATGGCATGACTGCTTTGAAAAGTAAATACTCTTGATTAATAACCCCTCTCAGTGGTTCTAATAGTACATGAATAAACAGTGGCAAGCTTACAATATAAGTTGAAGATAAAAAGACAGCAGGAAGAGGAAATCAAAACACTCATCTATCACTTGACAACATAATTGCAGTCATTGATGATAAACAAGGAGATTTTATTTTTCTTGAATCTGTACTTTTAAATATCATTGCTCTGTCATTATGTGAGACCGATAAACATTTTCCTCTGCTATTTTCACTTGATGTGGAAAAATGTGGTTTGTCCTGTTAGCATTTAACAAATATTATTCTAGTAAGCTGAAGGGATGACAGGAGTTTATATGTAGAATTTCACCTTACTCCACCCTCCGGGTGGATTTTGGAGCCTGCTGTGGCCCAACGTTTTCCTGAAATTACTATTCCTTGCTGAATTCTAAAAACTCTGGAGGACTGAAAGAAGACTGATTACAACATAAACTGTGAACGAGGCTGATCTGTGTAATGCAGCTGCCTCCGCAATGCCCAGGAGCGGAGAGCCCGACACCCCGAACCAGCGGCTTTGCGCTGGCAGCCCGATGCAGGGCAGGTGAGTGCACCGGTGCAAGCCCCATACCTGTGAGGCTCCTACATGATCTCAAGGTAATCGCTGTTTAAAAGAAATTGCTGGCCCAGTCCTAGGGTGCTTCATAAAGTCTGGCTAATAGAGGGGTGTCTCCTGTCCTGACAACCACAGTGAGGGCAGTGGTGGGGCTCATACATTTTATGAGTGCTGTGTCTGTAATCCTATCGCTTGGCTTGGATCCTTCTCCTGATTTATGTCATTCCCATGTCTCCTTGAAATTTAATGTGGGAGTGCTTGGGTTTCATAATTGTAAGCATTACTTGTACACAGTGTCTTCTAATAATTAGCTCCTCTGCTCTTCAGTGCACAGATAGTGCTTATTAATTGTATTTAATGAGCATCTCTCACCTGCAACAAATTGCCCTGCCCTGTTATATGCCTTTGTGTGTAACATAGCATAGTCTGATTTATTTATGTAACACATTTGATGGCGCTTAACAGCTGTAAAAACATGCAAAAATGCTGACCTTGGTCTTGCGTATTTATTGGTTTTGGAGAAAGCATGGAATTTTTGGTGGAGAAATTTAAGTTGATTACATGCAGCCTTAATGTTAGCACACCAGAAAGAATTAATTTCAATTGGTGCAGCTCTGCTGTGTTTGAAGTATGGCAGCAAAGCAGGTGCTGGCAGTTGTTTCTGGGAGTTACATCGTAGCAGGTATTGCAGCAAGGTGTGTCAGGTAGTGAAGGGGTACCTTAGGACTGACGGTCCCCAAATTAATGCAGCATGCTGACCTGCCTTATGAAGTACCTAGAAAGATGCACGGTGTGAACTGGGAAGGACTGTCACACCGGTGCAGTCCCCAGTTGTTCTGTCAGCACGCTCTTCCTTGCATCTCTCCCCTCATTTTATGGAAGAGTGTGTGGTTAAGTGTGAATATGTCACTGGGGTGGGATTCACAAGAAAGATTTCCAGCAGCATCAGTGTCCAGGATAAAGTGAGGACTAATAATGTCCTAGTTCTCTATATCTTTGTCCCACTTTCCTCATTCCAGCAGGATATTACATATGGGTCCCCACCTACTTGTACAGCTGATATGCGGTAGGCTCATTTCTGTTTGAATATCAAAGTCCTGAGGTATGTTCTTGCTTTCTGATCTAAGTGGGCAACCAGTGATTTGTGGAATCAGCGCTCCTACCTAGCTACTGCCCATGATGAATTGAAAGTCACTGCTTGGGAATATTTTGATGTTTTGGGTTAAGATTCACTTTCATGGCATTTACTTTGAGCACTAAAACAGAACCCAAAAGAGGCAATCAGCTGAGAAAGCAAGCGCAGTTTCCAGTGCAAATGCAGACAATGGCTTGAATTATTTGCTGTAATTTGATGAGTATTCGCTGGAGATGGAGCCTTCTGCACTCTGGTGATTACTGTTGTGTCTCTCATTCCAGTGCGTAAAATCTGGCATAAGCTGTACATATTGAAGTCAATCGATGGATAAATCCAGCTTTTGGGGATTTGGGAGGGGTGGGATTGCAAGAGGAGGTTGTTAACAAAAAAATTGACTTAAACAAATTTCATATAATTTAAATTGTGCTGTAGAATTTACTTCACATTTCCCTGGGTGACAAAGTCTTACAGTCAGCTATGTCAAGTTTACATCTGTCTGTTTTCATCTCCTTCCCCATTTCCTTTTTAAGTAGCAGAAAACCTTAAAAAATGTGGGGTTTTTTTGCAGGTACTCAAAGCAATAACCTTGAAGAGGGTCCCTTGGCAACCTGCTGCTCTATTGAAAAGCAGTATGATTCATCTTTCCATAGGCAAGACAGACATTTTATAAAAGTTTCCTTTTTTTTATTTCTAGAAGATCAAGAGGATCTGCTGAAGCAGAGGCTTTTCTGCATGTGGCCTCTCTGAAATTGGTGTTCCACAGACTCACACCAAATCCTGCCTGAAACAGGTTGTTGCTCCATGCAGAAATGAACTCACAGCACAAACTACAGTTTTGATGCCTCAGACTTGTTTAAAATCCATCTGCCCGGCATCACACAAAATATACATGAGAATTTGACAGTGGGTGATGAGAGGCTTACCACAATGTGCATAGTTCAAAATCACGGTACCTTTCTCTGCAGTTACCAAGAAAAGTATTTTTGTCTGCTGGTTTGTTCTCAGATTTCACCACCTGTTTCCAAAGGGAGATTTTCCTCAGGAGCTTTCATGTACTTCCTTAGGCTAGCCTGAAATTTTGCTTTATTCAGCCTGAAATTTAGAGCTGCATATGGAGAAAGAGCCTGATAAAAAAGAAACAGATTTGATTTCTCTTCCCGTATCTTCCATTTCCCTTGATCACAGGTCAACAGAGAACTGCTTTCCCCGTATGCCACTTAAAGAGAAAATCAATTGTTTTCTGTGAAATTGCCAGTTGATTTCTAAACTGCTAATTCACCACCACAGAGAAGATGCTGTGAAATGTCCTTCAGCTCTTTGTCACCCCATCTTGGATGCATAAGGCCACGGCTCTGAGCCCAAAGGCTATCAGCCTGCAGGAGGAGCAAGCGCAGGAGGCAGACTGTTTTGAGCTTTGTTATATGAAGCTATTTGACAATTTAATGGTGCAGTCACTGGAGCTGACCTGTTACAGGGTGCACTGAGGACGTTCACCCACCCCTGTCACAAACACATGGTGTGGAAGGAGTTTCAGGGAGGCTTTTTCTTTTCACACTATTGGAAAGACAAGAAGTGCTTTTGGAAGCACAGCTTGCTAAGTACCCTGCACAGCGACTCTTCTTAGAGCTGTGAACTTCTACAGCTCTGAGTTAGTAGCTGAATAATCCAAACAGCACGGTGTATACACTGTGTGTGCATGCGTACATGCCTGTTCTCCGGCGCTTGCTATTTGTTCATTTCTGATCGGGAGCCTCAGTGACAGGCTCTCAAGCATCGCCTGTTTACAGTTCAGTGAAACTGCTCCAGTTGGCAAAGCAGTCTGTTCTCTGTGCTCTTTGAAGGAAGAGAAAACATTAAAGAGAGTCCTGAAACTTCAGTGTAGACATGTAGGCAGAAGCATTGGCCTTTTCCCCTGTTGGGCACCCCATTCAATCAGACCTATCATGTTTGCTGATGTCCAAAATGTGTGCTTTGATGTGACCATGAAAATTGCTCTTGTCTGAAGTCCAGCTTGTGTTGAAAATATCATCAGGTGGTGTCATCTGTTCTCATTGAAGCCAGTGTTTTAACTGGTCATCTTTTAATCACTTAATGAGCTTTACTGGGGATGATTAAAAGCAATTGCTTATTTGCAAGCACAGAGAGATTTTGACAAAACAGTTTCATAGTTATTAAAAATCAAGTTAAAATAATTGCTGTTTTATAAACATGTAAGTAGCTCATCTGTTAATTCACATTTAGGAACTCTAATGAACTATTAGTGCCCAGCTCTTTATAAATAAAGTATTTTTACAACCACAGATTCTTGTTTACAAATGCTGTTACATGTGTTTAAATTTATACTAATCAGCAGTGGATTCAAGAGAGCACAAATCTGTGAGATCTCAGTAAACTGCAAAATTTATCCTCTATCTCACAGCCTGTGGAATTTAAATGAAATGGGACAAGTGTTTTGTGAGGTGCTGGGGAAGCAGGTGCTGCTCAGAAAACAGGTTTGAAGGAGAAGAAAGTAAATGCCTAACAGCTGAGGACTGGGCACGTTATTACAGCTGTGCTGCACCAAGGGCAGCACACCTGAAAGCCGATGGAGGGAGAGAGAGGAGTGATAAGGGACTGAGGAGAAAAGTGTGAAAGGAGCATGAGGAGCCCAGCATTGCAGGCACCAGGGAAGCGTTGTGGTGATGAGCAACTGAGGAAGGAGACAGCGAGGGCCAGTGGAGGGATTTGCAGAGGAGCAGTTCAGCTGACAGGAGAGAAATGTGGCTTCATGCTGCAGGTTGGTGGGAGCAAGGGACAAGACTGTAAAGCCAGGATGGATGTAGGTAGTAAATCTAGGAAGTGTTTTGTAGCCAAGGACTGCATTGAAAGGATCCAGCTTGGCATCATCTGAGAGAATGACCCAACAGAATCAGATAGAAAAACTGTCAGAAGGGCAGGGCTGGAAGAAGATGGGGGGGTAAAGATGCCCCATGCCCTCAGTGAGCCTGCTTTAACCCAGCTGAAAAGATAAGCAACCCTACTGAAAGGAGAAATTCAGGCACACAAGCTTCAGAAGAGGAATCCAGGTGCTAAATTATTTTCTGAGGGAAGCGCATGCCAGTCACTGGCAGCTAGGCTTTCACTGCCTGATTAAGGGCAGGATTTAAATTTAAGCTCCATCCTTGGTGCTTTCTATTAGCTGTCTTAAGCGGTCCCCTGCTTGCTGTGCTGGCTGCTGTGCACTCTTGGTAGCGAGAGTATTTTGGTACGGGACCAGCAGGGCCTATGGACCTCACATTTTGAAAGCTGAGCACAATGCAAGGATGATCTGTGCTGAGGTGTCTGTCAGCCTCTGCCCTCCTCTCACATGCCTCTGCCTCCCTGTGGCAGTGGCTGTCAGTCATGTAATAACAAACCTAATTACTGCCGGTAACTTGTTGGGTATGTTATGGCCAGTAAACTGACTGCAACAGCCAACAGGAAATAGAGAAGATGCAATACATTAGGTGGGTGGAGGAAACAAAAGGTTTGCAGAAGGAGTTGAATAGAGAAAAGCCTTCATTCGGCATCTTGTATGTACCCAAAATTAGCTACAGGGCAATTTTTGAGTAGAAAGGGAATGTAGGAATGAAACTATACCTCCGGTGCTTGATGTCTGTGGGATGCCAGGTATTACAGTCCCACTTCTGATACTTCTATAGGTTCACTTGGAATTTAACGTGTGTCTGACAGGCTCTGTGACTGATCACATCTGTGCCTTGCTGGCAGTTCTTACACAGCACCGATTATGTTACCATCTCCAGAAAGCTGTCGACAGACAAAATCCTGAAAGGTGATAATATCTTAATAACAGCTAAGCTTTCTTCTTTTTTTTTTTTTCTGTTGTGGTTTTTTTTTTTCTTTTTATAATCTTTTTCTTTCTTTTTCTTTTTTAATTCCCCCTGTCTTCAGTACCTCACTGTAACTGCCAGCCAGGTCTGTAAACCCTCATCAGCTGTTATCAGGCACTGCAGGTTTGGTGTGACAGCAACAGTGCTTGTGTTCTGCACGTGCAAGTCCACTGGTTTGAGTTTCTCCTGTGAGAAACAGAGGATGCTCGGCTCCTTCATTGCAGAGAGCTGGAGGATAGATTTGATTTCACATTAATTTAGCCTGCTTTTCCTCAGCTGCATCTTTCCCTCTCTACTTCGTTCAGTTTATCTTTGCATTTAAAATAAGGAACAGCAGGGCAGGTTCTGAATATTTTTGCACTTTGTGGGTTCAAGTATTCAAAAGCAAGACTTAAAATTCTCCAAGACTGATCAGTTTACAGTCTAGAAATTGGATACCATAAAATCTAGTTCTAGATTTTATAGGTTCACAGATTAAGTAACAAAATAGTCAAAGTTAACTAAAATCTACCTTGTATAGATATAGACTCCTAATTTCATAGCATTTCTAGCTCTAATTCCTAACTTCATACCATTTCAGTGCAAAGCCACACTTTTTTTTTAATCCCTGAATAGAGAATTATACATTTTTGCATGTTGTGCTGCGAAGCATGACCCAAAGGAACCTGCGTGAAAGGAATGGACGTAGGCGTACTGTCTCCACAGTGACAATAACTCAAAAGAAAGTGGAGGGCAGGCTTTGCCAAGGCAGCATTTTACCTGAAGCACTGGGATAAGTGGGGGTGACTGGGAAAGCAGTGGCTGTAAGACATGGCTTGTACTTGAGGACTGCAGGACCACATGTGTTTCCAGCTCTGGAGAAAGCGAGCTGTTCTCCAGCCAAATGCTTTCCTGTCACCAGGAGGTAACAGCAGGGTTCCCAGTTCTGCAACCTCCGGTGAGCCCTGCAGAGCCAAGCATCACGCCCCAACTCTTTGTCGCATCCTGGGAGTCCCTCTCTGCTCTAGCACAGGGAAGCCTTTGGACCTAAATACAGCTCTCATCCGAGGGCTCTGCTGATGTGGTGAACAGATTTCAAGTTATAGAAATACGCATTTTGTTCCCCAGCAGGTCCCCATACTCAGTGTACTAAGGTTAACGTATATAACAGGGTCTGTTGGATCTCACTCCCAGTGGACAGCTGTTGGCCGCTTTTGTTTGCTATTTTGCAGGTTTACTTGTAGAGCTCATTTTAGAGGTGCAATGAGAGACATGGACATCTGGGTGCTGCATCTCAGGGAAGTCTGCAGCATCTTTTGGTTCCATTTGGTCAGTAAATGTTCATTGGTTCCTGTGGGGACACAGGTAAGCCGATGCTGAGTGCTTTGCAGAAGTCTATGCCCTAAATGATATTGATTTTGCCCCCCAAAAGTGCATGTGCAATAGAGAATTTGAGTTAAATTCTGGCTGGAAAAAAAATCAACCCTGAAAAAGTTTTGTTTGTATCCAGCAAAATTACCTAACTCTAATGTTAAAAAATTCAATACTTCTCTACCTTCCTCCAGTAGTTTCTGTCATTATGCTTCATGCAGTAATTGCAGAACGCTGTGGGCTACAATATTAATTTGAACTAAGGGCTCAGGTGCTTGGGTTTTCATTAAGTTCATCCATCTATAAACCAGCCAGACCTTTATGAGAACAAATGAACTAACTTCTCTCGCTAATAATATATTACTAACAAAAGCAGGAGACCTTATGTATGTACATTGCAGGGACAGATGAAGTTCAGCTCTCCTTTGTGTTCTGTGGTGATGTAGCACAGTTTTCAAATGAGTTGCAGTGGCACAGGCTGCAAAGCAACAAAGCCAAGTGAGTCCTAAGGGACTTAAAATTAATATTCTTCAGTGTGCGAACATTTAATGTCATCTCATTAAGGGATCTGCACCACTGGCAGCGACAGTAGGAACCTGAGTGCTTGCTGGAAAATTTTCCTCGCCTCCATTTTACCCTTCAAGATGAGTGGTGTCTTGCCCAGTGTTTCAGCATGTGAAGGTTCAGGTAGGACGTGCAGGAGCCGGTATTAGCCACGCTGCCCTTGCAGTAAAGCTGCTGCCAGTTATTGACTTATTGGGAGTGCTGACAGCTCTGCCCTGAGCTCAGAGCTGTTTCCCTTTCTTACAGCCCACAGATGGCTCCCGTGGCCCTGGAGGTTGTCTCGGGATTTGCTAGAAAATTACACCAGCCAAGAACCATCTTATTTATGGGGTGCACTGAACAAACAGATATGAGGTGACCAAACCATCTCAGCTGTTCCGAGAGGTCTCTATGCTGCTGCTCCAGGCCAGACTGGAGGCTGGAGGTTCCTGTGGTCAGGGTGGAACAGCTCACCCTTTGCTAAGAGGGCTTGTGCCGCTGTCTGTATTCATGTGCTGGACCCCAAATTCCTTCAGCGGAGCAGGGTATGATGCAGCCTCTTAGACACAAGGAGAAGCTAATAGATTTTTGCTGATGCCTTAGCAAAACCACAACACTGGAACTACTATAGACTTATATGAGGAGATTTATTTGAGTTTTGAAAGAACCAGAAAGCAAAAAATAAGTCATTAATTATTTTCTTGTTAAAAAGGGAAACTGTTAGCAGCTTTTTGCTGTCTTTTGCTTTAATTAGTCTCATATTCACCGAACTTGTGAAATCCAAACAGCGTATGAAGTATCACATGAAATGCAACTTGCATCCAGTCCTGGTCCCGCAGTCCCACAAGTGTCCAAGCCCAGAAAACGAGAGAGCAGGAGACAAGCTCTATTTGCAAGTTTCATTATCACAACAGATATTAAAAATCCATTCCTTTTCATTACAGGTTGACCACACTTTTTTCCTTACCATCCTACATGTCACTGTCTAATTAAGGTGCAAAACAAGCTGGAGAAGGTGGCCCTATACTTTCAGATGTTCACTTTTCATATGGCTTTTGTTGCTTAGGTTGAATGGGCTTCCCTTAGAGGAAAGATTATACCTTGGTCTTTTAAGCTAATCTGACACCTCTGCTCACTGTTCGTTGAGGGTCATCTCTGGAAGTCCTTATTCAGAGTCTAATATTGCTACTTACTATCATTAATAATAGCAGATGCAGCAACAATAAGTGCTGCTTATGTTACCAAAGACCTTACGGAGTCCATTTGCAAGGTGGCCCTTTCCTTTGCTTCCACTGCTGTACCCCTGGGGTGGCCTTTGTCTGCAAGAGCTGCTGAAGTCTGCAAGAGGGGAGGCAGAGGAACTGTGCCTCTGCTGGGTCAGCCCCTCTTTGTGGGCCTGAGCTGAACCCCTGGTGGGTGAAGGAGGATCCCAAAGGCTGGTGGACCCTACGGAAGAGCTGCATTCTTCAGGTCCTGCATAGCTGAAGTTAAACCCATATCCGTTTTGGGATCAGTGAAGCAAACCAACAGAATGAAAAGGTCTGAACAATGTGAAACAGAAAGTTTAAATAAAAATGAAGAGCCTGACTGTGCTTCATGTTCTGCTTGTAGTGACTGATGTTTTAAAAATAAGTGCCGAAATGTAGTCTCGTAAATTCAGTTTTCCTTATTTTCCAACTATGGACATCTCATTACCTGTTGTTTCAGGTTATTTGGCTATTTATTTAGGCACCTAAGATTTAGATGGAAGAAATTTAAGGTGGTCTTGAAAAAAGCTCTGAGCTGCTCTGTTGGAATTAGATCTTTGCATTCTGCTCATCATACTCATGTGTGAGCTGGGGTAATGTCCACAAATTGTGGCTTGGGCGGTTCAGGATGGATATTGGGAAGACATTTCTCCATGTTGGGAGAGGTTACTGAGAAACTGTAGATTAAGCAAAGCTCAGACTAGTGTCTGAGGGAGAGTCAGAGAAGTGAAATGACAGGAAGGCAACTGCTGCACATTGGCATCAGCACTGCTTAGCCTACTTTTCTGGGACTCTGTGAAAACAACCCTAGGCTGTCTACATTTCAAGTATCGGCCAGCAAGTTGATCTTCATGGCTATGAATTGGCCAAAAAGAAAATTATAAAAGACAAGACAGATTTTTCTTCTACTGTGTATCCAGAAGGGACAGGGATTTTTTTTTAATTATTTTTTTTATGAAATGTCCTATCAAAATCCTTGCTGTGCGCTTCCCATCCCCAGCACACCAATCTCACTGTTCCTGACTACAGTTGTAGTTTAATCACCAGCTGTGTTCCATACTGGAGGAAACCATGTGGCTGTAATCATGTTTTCAAACATAAACTCAATCTTAAAGTTAGCTTTATTTTTGCCAATAATCTTTAGCAACACTCGATGGATCTGCCTGTTTCAGTGGGCTCTATCTTCAGGTTTTCACTAGTCCTTCCTCAGCCAGGCTCTCGCTGCGTGCATGAGCAAAGGCGAGCAGTGGTGCTGGTGTGAGTTCCTGCTCTGGGCAGGGGGATCACATGCACAGGCTGAGGCAGCTCATAGGGCTTTTACACTCGTAGAAGTCACAAACTCTGTGATTCTTTGCTAGATGCCGTGAGGTATGGCCCCAGAAAAGTTACTGATAACTTTTCATTTCCTATGATAGTCCATAGGTAAGCTAGGGTCACCTCTGAGCTGCCAAGCCCCAAGTCAGGGGCAGCCTCCCAACTTCTTGTTCCAAGAAACTCCGCCAGCTTCTTCCCCAATGGAGAGCAGCTGTTTTGTCCCTGTGGGAGCAGAGCCTGACTCCCTTCACAAATAGTCCTGCTGCAATGCACAGCGTGGGGCTGGATGGCAAAGCCTGGGTCGCTGTGAGTCATTTGGGGATGTTGCAAATTAGATACAGACTTAGCTGATAGATATTGTCCTAGCTCTAGTAATGCCTCCAAGTCTGAATGTCCCATGATAAATCTTCCAGATGTTTGTCTGTGCCTCTTTAGTGAAGGGTGAACTGGTTTTATCACACTGGTCCATCTTCCTCTGTTCTCCCCCTGAAAAAAATAATTTATTTCTCCCTCTCCTGATAGATGGCTTTGATTTAACATACATACAGAGGCTGGAGATCTGGTCTGTCTGATTTTCACCCATGTTGTATAAATCTGGCTGTGAATTATTTATAGCGTCAATCCAAGTCCATCTTTTCACCCTTTTATACTCATGAATTAAGCAGAGTTCAGATGACGGTCTGCAAGAGAGGTGGTGGGAGGCTTTAAAGAGGTGAAAACAACAGGAAGACAGCTGCTGCATATTGGCTCCTCGGTGCAGCTCAGCACCACCCTGTCGATCGGGGGATGGATTGACTTGTGTTAATCAGAATACAGTTAATATTGAAAAAAAGCAGAGAAACTCTTCTGCCTGGGTGCAGGATTTGCATTCGCTCTGCGGTTTAGCTTTCTCCACAGGCTCATCAGAAATAGAAAGTGCCATTGTGCCAATGATTGCTGGTTTTTTTTCCAGAGGAGCAGGAGAGGGGAAACAAGATACAATTTAGGCTTTACAGTCTGGAGGTGCAAAAAGAGTAGTCTGAATCATTGTTGTGCCTGCTATTACCAAAAATGCTTTCGACATCTCAGTAAAAACCTACCCTGCCAGGTGGAGGGGTAGAGGTAGCCCTAGGCGTGCTGAGACCCCCAGCCCCACAACTAGTCTGCAGAGTCCAAAGGAGCAGCCTGGGCGCAGGGCTGGTTTTCAGGCCCACAGAGTGGATGCGGGCAGCCCAGGAGGATGCTATATGAAAGATCCCATAGGATGACTGCTGTGGTCAACCCATCTCCCTGAAGCACACCAAAATGTTGTGTCCCAGTGGGGAGGGACACGGGGTGCCTCCGGAAAACCTAAACCAACCTCTACAGGCAGCTTGTCTCTTTCTACTGAAGCCATAAACACTTTGGGGTAGGTGTATTTTTGTCCTCAGTTGTTTGTAAAAGCCCTCTGCAGTTTGGTTGTTCTGTAAATAGCAATAACATTTAGGTCCTGCTGAGAAATGTGCTTGGTACAAAGTTCTGCAGGAAAATGTACTTACTGCTGAGTCTAGATGGAGGATTTTGAAAGGGGTCACAATTCTCTGCAGGTTATGCAGGGCCCAAATGAAGCTCCGAGGAAATGTGAAGAGCTTGTTCCTGATGGTTTCGATGCCTAAGGTGAGGATGTTGGGTAGGGACCTGGTGCAGCTCTGGGGAAGGAAGCTGCTCCTCCGCTCTGTGCTGCCAACCTTCACCCATCGCCATGTCCCAGCAGCCCAACTCAGCTGGGAGGTCTGCTCGGTCGCTGGGGCCTGCCACCTGCATCAGCTCTCCCTGACATCTGGGGAAAGATTTTTAGCCACCTGAGGAGTGAGTTGGTCCTTCTGTGTTTGCACCAAGGAAAAGTGACCAAAGCCCATAGAATGTCCTAGTTTTGTAAGATGTAGACTCGTGCCTGATCCTCAAGCATGCAACACAACCTAGCAACGTGCAGCCATGCAAAAGCATCTGGTGGACCAAAACAGAGCAGAGAGGAAGGTGTGGTAGCACCTAAGGTGACATCCCTGTGAGGCCATGCAGGCCTGATATCATGATCAGGCCATGCTGTGGGTACTGTTTTATTCCAGATGCTGCGTAGGTGAGATCATGGAGCTGACTGGTCCCTGCTCCTCCTCCGCCCCCACACACACTCTTGATTTGCTACATCTGTACCACTGCCAGGCCTTTTATTAACACCAGATGAGAGGTGGGCATTTGAGTAAATGGTCTAATTTTCCATTGTGCAGAAATATTCCTTCTACCCTTGTGAGAAGGATGAGCTAGAGGCCCATCAAAATACAAGGAAAAAACAGATGACTTGTGCTTCTTCACTGCCCTGGCATGGTGAAACGGTGACCAACAGGTTGGTAAACTATGACTGTGTTCAAAGCTTGATGTGAAAACACTTTTGCTGTGTTGATTAGTAGGAAATTGCACTGCAGAGAACATTCTGAAGAGATGTCTTTCATTTTCTCTGTACTTTTGTCATTGCTCGCAAGTGCCTCACTTAATTATCACTGCTCCATGTGCTCCCAAGGATTTTGTCCTTTCCTCACCTCCCATCATGAGCCACCTTCTCCTCTGGGGAAGTCTCATGATGGGGCCTTAAGGGAAGCAATGCTCTGTAGGATCTTTGCAAGGTTTTTGTCGGGCTCCTTTAGGTGAGACTAGGGTTTCACCCATCCATCCCAAAATGAGCAGCTGTCACCTCCATGCACCGAAAATGCCTAAAAACTGTACCCATCATCAGTGGAGGGCTCCATATGCAGATGTATCTGGGGAAGCCGGGTGGGGTATATCTGCTGTGATGGATATTTCCTTCTGATGTTTGAACTGTGCTGAAGTGGGACTGGTTGCTGTGGGGGCTGATTTTTACCACATCCTTCAATGGTAACTCAGGCTAGCTTGTGATGGAAGCCAAATTTGGAGCTATGTTGTGACATTTGGAAAGGATATAGTGAAAACTCTTTAAATGTTATGGGGTCACTGAGAAAGGATGGTGTTGGTGTTGGCACAGATGCAGCACTTAAGAAGCTTGGGTGTTTCTAAATAGGCTTCTGCCCTCTTTTTTCCCTTTTTACAAACGGCATTTGACACTGCCATCATGGAGACAGCTGGGAAAGCGCAGATGAAGAACTACAAAGAGCTCTTTCCAACAGTCCTGTTTTAGGAACCCACTCACTCAGGGCAGAAGTTGAGAGAAACTTGCTTTGCTGAAGAGGGTCACCCGAATGGGCACGAAGCCAGGCCAATGCCCACTGGTCAGGAGGGCTGACTTTAAGAGAGTTCTGTTGTATAGAGGGTCTGTGAAGGCAGTAGTATTAGTGTTTCCATGTGCTTCTTAACTATTTAATAGATTTTTTTTTTATAGTGAGGATGTACTTTTGGAAGCTGTTGCATGTTTTGCCCCCAAACTGAAAAGTTACTATTTTTTGTTAAATATAACAACACACTTTTCTACAGGACTTGCAAAAATTGTTTGTTTCTGGTACTTCTGCCCTCCATCTGGTTAGTTTTTCTCCTTATATTTATTGTAATGTCTGCCTTTAAAAAGCACTGAGCATTATGTCTCTGCTTCATGCTCTTGATTTTTGTTCATGTCACTAATAATGGCACTGGTTCTGATCACAGTGACTCAGCATTGTCAGCCATGTCAGTCAATGAATACGTTTTCCTCCTGGAGAGAAAAATTAATCATTTGCGTAACTTCACTGGGGCAAATAAAAAAAATGTTATCTTAAAGCTATCAGTGCCGTTGCCTTCCTCTCATCAGAGTCAGTAAAAACTTCCCTCTGATTCCTGGGGCATTTGGATTAGGCCATTATAGAGAATGGGGATTCTTGAAAAAAAAAAAGTATTTTTCTGTTCTTGTAACTTACAGTCACAGACTTGCTGGATTTGTTCACTGGTGGTTTTGAAGCAGGTTCCAAGAAGATCAGTTTCAAATAAATGCCAGTTCCCAAATTCAGAGGACTGTGGTTTTTTCCTTTCATTATACTGTATTTATCAAGGCAAGGTTTATTTTCACTCTGGAGTGCAGTCACACTCCCACTTCAAGTCTGCCAGGATCAGCAGCAATTCTTGTGGAAGAGACCCAACTGCACAGACAGCCCATAGAACAGTACAGATTAAAAGAGGCTTCAGGAATAAAAAAGAGTCAGAAAAGGTTGTGGTCCCCATCTGACTGGGGTGGCCAGCTGGTTGCTTTGGACCACATCATTTGGTTGATGTTAACCACGGAGAAACAAAGCCCTCCTATTTCCCTTCTTCCCCTGTCACCCTCATGGTCCCCATGTTTTTGTGCCTGTGTTTGGTCCAGGATATCAGCAAAATGAGATGAGTCTGGATGGATTTGTCATGCTCAAGGATCTGTCATGCTCTGTCTTGATAAAGAGGCCTGATTCTGGTCAGAAGGGGCAAAGATATTCTCAGCTGTGTGTGTCTCAAAGACCAGAAACATATGGGACAAATGAAGGCAAAGTGAGGCAGAAGTCCACTGAGATGTTCTGCCAGGGCTGTAGGCTAGAGCAGCTCCTTTGGCAGCTCTAAGCCATAGCCAAGCTTGGCTCATGCAGGACCGGGGGACACATCCAGCTCCCTCTTTACTGCCTTTGACCACCGCTTGTGCTCAGCATACATGCAAGAGCACTGAGTCTGTACAAAATCATAGAGTATTGGCACCTCTCACCAGCCTGGGACAGTGAGTTTACAAAACCAGGCACATTACAGGAAGGGCTCAACATTTTTGTGGAGAGTGCTGAAATTTAAACAATCATTTTTAGGCAGTCCTCTTCAGAAAGCCCAGATGGGAAGACCACCTGCCTTCTCTGGGCCATTGTGATAAGACAGCAAACTATCCTGGAGCGCCTCCTCCCCGCAGGTGGCTGCTCAGCTGGGTCCTCCACAAACCTTTTGATGTGTTGGGGAATCAAAGGGGGAGAGACAAAGAATAGGCAGAAGTCATACATATGAATGTGCACATACATAGACAGTAACCTTTCCTCCTCTGATTACCCTAGCAATAAATGCTTGTGACATCAATACTTCATGAGAATGAACCGTGCACGATTACCAAGTGCTGCTTAGGAATTGCAGGTGGAGGGAGAGGATTTAATCACCTTAGGTTAAGATAGTTTAAATGACATCTCAAGTTTCAGACATTAGAGTGAGTGAACCCTATACAGGTAAGCCATTACTTCTGCAGGGAATTTTCCCGATGTAAGAAAGAGGCATTATATATGAATTTGTTGCATGGCTGCTCTTTGTTGCATGTCCTACTTCATATAAAATAGCACCACGAAACACTTATGTGTGTATACTGTTATATTTATATGTGTGTATATACGAATGCACACAATTATAAGTCTGTGTATGTATTTTGTATGTGTTTTACATATGTGCATATATATAAAATGTACACTTTTTTTATATAGAGTGCAAAAGTGCAAGGATGAAGTGCTAGGATGCTTTAACACTGGCATCTATTTTTAGTTGAGTAAATAAGATCAGGAAACTTTTCTAGCATCTCAGTTCTTACCAGCTGTTAAGATCTAGCCAAGATCAAAAGGTGTGTGTAGGTTTTGAAACTAGATTAATTAACGTAATATTTTTACTCCCCAATTATGCCTGATTTTGGTTAATTTTTGCACTCTTCTAAATTTTATGCCTAACACTAAGATTTAGCTTCCAGGTGTTTTCAGTAGGGAGACCAAACCCTGGAGTATTTTCTGCAGCTCTGATTGCCAGTGTTGAAGATGCAGCTCGGTGGATGCAGGTGCAGACGGGACCACGAAGACAGGCAGAGGGATAAGGACGTTGCCATTGAGGAGAAGAAGGGCCCTTTTAGCAAGGAGGTATGCTTGTTCTCTAGCAATTATGCCAGAAGGTGGGGAAATAAACATCAGGAAAGAAAAATGGTTTTATGATGGCCAGGGAAAAATTTTAGCCTGAAACATGCTGAAGCAGTAAAGACTGAAGTACTTGTCCATTTTAACACACAGCTTTTTCAGCTTATGAGGCCCACCTGGCCATGTGTAATGTCTACCAGATCTATGCGGTTTCTTCCCAGACTGTGTTCACAGCTAATCACTGCTACTTCTGCTGTATAAATAATGGGGATTTAGCATCTCAAAATAGTTAGAAAGCTGAGAGGGAGATGGCATCATGAGAGGACATGATGAAATCAAACTGCAGAACTTGGTACTCTTGGGACTATCCTGGGAATGGAAAACATCACTGGCTCCTGAGATCATTTTAGCTTTGGCTGCACAGATTTGCATTGTTTACTCTACAAAAGAAGATGTTGCCTTTTAAAATTCTGTGGTACATAATTTCCCTGAAGATGGATCATCCTCTGAAAGGGAAGATCATGCATTTTAAAATGGGGCATTTGATCAGTTTGAAAAGAATCAAAACTACACATCAGATGGAGTCTCTTGGCTTTGATGTCCCAGCTTTAGGACCATTATAAAATCCCTTAAAAGCCCTTGCAAAGACTGGGTGACTGAAAACTTTCTGAATGAGCATGAAACATCCCACATCCTTTGTTGCAGTAGATCATGGGCCAGTTATTTTCTGCTATTAGTTTGAACTAGAGAGGCTCTAAAAATCTTCCCCTATATCAGCTACTGGGAGAACACAGGTGTCCTTTCCTTGCAGCCGGGGCCCTGCTTGTATCAGCTCCTCAGTTCGGGGTGGCAGTCTCTGAAGCTGGTCCCAGCCACACACTTGGTCATCTTGTGGCCAGCAGAGAACAGCCCCAGTCCCTGCTGTTAGCACCAGGCACACTGAGGAGTGCGTTACTACAGGTCTAGACCATCCAAAGACATTCCCACTGATGAGTAAAAAGACCATCCGGCATTTGGGCTGTCTGCCAAGCAGCGTAACGCTCTCTTTAGTGAAGCTGGAAGTCCAGCCAAAGGGCTTGGGGGGGGGGGGCGGGGGAGAAAGTTCTGGGATTTTTGTTAGATATTGCACTAAACTATAAGTACTAAGTTTACATTAAACACCGTAATCTGCAATAAAGAAGCAATTGGGAGAGCCACTGAGTGCCTTTTACAAAAACCCTTTATAAATACCCACCAATAATGTGATTTATTCCACTATTTCCATAAAGCAGCTAACAGAATAGTTTTTGAGCAATGTGCTGGGAAGAAGCAGATACAGAAAGATTTGGAGCAGCAAAGATGCAAGACGCACTGTATTGTGGAATATTATATTTAAATTATCTTAACCCTAGGAGAGGAAAGAGCAAAAACTCAAAGCAACAGCAATAAAATATTAAAGCTTTGAGAGACAATGTTGTAGGCAGCAGTTTTTGTAGTTGTTGCTATCAAAAGATAGACAGCAAGCTCTGAAAAAAAAAAAAGTCCGGTTGACTGTGATGAAATGCCTGGTAATTGTCTGTCAGTTTTAGCTGAGGAAATTAGCAAATGACTCATGGGCTGTAAGCAGTGGGGAGCCCAGGGAGGCTCATCCATCATTTCCAGAGCAGCCTTCACTTTCATACACTCTCTGCTGTTGTTTAACTGAAGGACTATGTAAAATAAAATGCAAAAGGTCATAAATAAAATGTTTCAGGAAGGTAGAGTTTAACCCAAGTTGGCACTACCAGGGGTGCTGTTAATGGTTGTGGTTTTTGGTTTTGCTTTTTTTTTCCCTAATGGCTGATGTTTAGAGAGGATTTCCTGAAAGCCTGGTCCCTGCCATGGGGCTGGACGGTTTTGGCAGGGTGAGAGTCACAGCAAGCCGAGCAGGAGGAGCCAGTGCATACGAGCATCAAATAGGACTGAACTCCAGGGAGCTGAGGGGTTTGTCTCTCCTTCCAGAGTGATGAGAATTAGGTACATAATTAATGTAGATGGCACCATAATCTCAGCTGGGAATTTTCTTGCATCTTTAGGTGAAAAGCTAAAGCCTGAACGGCCCAGCCAAATGCATTGTACTAAGAAACATGGAATGGGGTGGGATGTCTCAGATCATCCAGTGGATTTTGGAAGAGAAGTCACCTAT
Source organism: Phalacrocorax aristotelis (assembly GCF_949628215.1). Classification (NCBI taxonomy): domain Eukaryota; kingdom Metazoa; phylum Chordata; class Aves; order Suliformes; family Phalacrocoracidae; genus Phalacrocorax; species Phalacrocorax aristotelis. Next base: position 47,725,128 of record NC_134277.1, on the reverse strand, counting down.
TGCTTTTGTTAAGATGGAAACCTCTGCTCTTACCCAGGCTCATATGGGGAATATCTTGGGCTGGAGGAGGGCAGGGAGGGATGAACAATACCCAAAAATAAAGAATTTTATTAGTAGAAGGACTGGAAAAAATGTGTTACTTAGTAATAGACTATAACAGGCATGATTCTCCCTTTATAAAACCAGTTCTGTTCTGTGGTAACTTCATTGGCAAAACAGAGTGTAGGTGGGCTGGTGAATCAAACCTTGTGTTTATTTATAAAGACAACGGAATCATAAAATGCTTTCCCTGGCAAAGTAGCTACTGCAAATTCAGTCTCTGAAATTGTGACTAGCTCTGTTTATAGGAAATATATCAGCTAGATGAAGCAAGGGCCCTTCTGAACCCTCATCCCTGTAAAAGCAGAATAGAAGGAGTCAAGCTGAGCCTTATTCACTTGCTCATAAAATAACAAATTGGTATGAAATTAATGATATAATTTTCTGTCAAAGAATTTTCCAACAAGTGGAAATACACAAGCAGTCAGGTAGATGCAGTCTCAAACAACATGGCAGCAAATCAGTCACTCATACACTGAATGGTAATGTAGTTTAATAATATTGAAAACTGCAGTTGAAAAGAACAGGTTTTTCAACTAAATTCCCTTCAGAAAAAAGAGCCCAGAATGTGCTTCAAATTACCACCTTTCTTTACAAACCAGCAGTAATTATTCTGTTTCACACCAAGACTGATACACCTGGAGAGGGGATAAAAATATCCACCAAACCTCAATCAGAAAATATGCTGAAGACAACTCTGACAGCACACTACTTTGCTTTTTTCTGCTGCAAAGGGTGTAAATGTTATGTTGTCTTCAGAAGTGACTGCTGAATTACCAGGAAAATGGCTGAATGTCTGTGCATTAGCTTTCTAAATGACCTAGATCCATCTTTTTTTTATATTTTGTCTTTTGTGTTTCTTATTTATATTCTTAAATTACAGTCAGACTTCTGAGGAAGAATTTCATAGATCTCTGGAGGGGAAGGGAAAGTGGTTTTTGGTTTTTTTTTGTAATTATGTATGATTATGGGAAAACCAGCATTTCCCATTGTTTTTCACAGACGATACCCTTACCCTTTCCACAGAAAACTTTTTAGAGTAGATCCCATTAAAGTCCCCAAACCAGAGATAAAGATGAAAGTGCATTAGTATGAGAGCTAACAGGAGAAGCTCAAATGTTGCATGAATCCTATCGATCCAGGATATCTTTAATGTGCTTTTTCACTTCTTTGCCCAGAACACAATCCACAATTATTTGACAAAGCCACATTGGTTTTCCTCTGTTCTCAGCACTCTCCAAAGGCAGGGAAGAAAGTCAACCACAGAGCAGGTGGTAGGAGGCCACTGTCAACCTGCTGCAGAGTTGCTGAGAGTGCATTGGGTGCTGCCACGCTAAAGATGCCATCCCAGCTGCCTTGTTGGAAGAAGGAGAGGTGCAGGCAGGCAGTGTTTAATCCCCACAGTGAGCAGCTTGGGATTCATTTGGTGTGGAGAACAATAGGTTTATGGTATTAGGTTGGTTAAGTCAGCCCTGGGAGAAACAGTCCTCTCCTGGTGAGGCCAGGCCAACCACCCTTGCTGGAGATGCATGCAAGCCAGCAGGGCTCGGCTGGACTCCCCTGGCTCCTGGGACAAACACCTTGGCCAACTGCTTTCTCCTCACAGATATGGTTGTGGTGGCTGAATCAGGAAAAAACAGGACAAAGAGTGAGTGGCAGCAAGAAATGGGAACAGTCACTCATGCTATTGTGGACAGCACTCAGCAGTGGCTAGCATGCCCCCTGCTTTGCAGCCTTTGCAGCCATCTTGTCTTTGGTATCCCCAGCCTGCCACCAGCCAGTGCCACAATGGCCTTACCTCCCTTTCCTGCAGCCCAGTGTTGCAGCAGACCCTTCCAGCCCAAGCACCAGTCTGACTTGCTGCAGCCCCAGTAACAGCCATTCCCTTTGACCCCCTGCAATAACCTCACCTCATGCCTCAATCAGAGGTTCCATAGATGTCACCCAGAGATAGGCAAAGGGGGGAAAAGCCGCAGTCTTAAATGTAGGTCATAAAGGGAGAAGGCAGCAGTACAGTACAGCCTTCTTCAGAGACTGGAAACACCTTCTTTGGTGGAGGTATTCCTGCCAGTGTGATTTAAGGAACCTGGACAAAGCTGTATCCCAAGGCCAGGCTGGCTCTTGGATAGCCACAAGACCCAAGGCACACATTGCTTAGCCAAACTTCTTCTCATTCCTGGCCAGACACTTCCTTGGGCCTATCAGCACCTCACTGCACCAGGAGACAGAGCATATGGGTGGGAGAAGTCTGTCCCAGGTATGGCAGTGAGTTGCAGTTGCCTGTGATGGACATTGTTTCTCGCACCCTGCACGTTGTCACCTGGTGAGTTTTCAGAGGCAGAATGCAAATGTAATTTGGTAAATGCAGGCAGAGCAGCTGCCAACTGGAAGAAGATGCTTAGAAATAACTGTAAACACAAGGTGATGAACAAGTATGAAGAGTGCTCAGGAGACTTTGGGAGGAGCAAGGAACCTGCACCTCACCCTGTGGAGAGGGCAAACGAACAATTCCAGCATGGTGGGGCATAAGCCAGGTGCCAGTAGAAGTATGGGTTGTTTCCTTCCAGGCTCTGCCAAGCCAGGATCAACCTGCTGCTGCTCAGGGACTGCTCTTGAAAGGCATTGCCTTTGGGCATCATCCCCCTCTGAGTGAAACAAGTCACTTTGCAATCAAGACAGCGCCTCTATAACACTGCCAGAAATTCAAAGCAGGCACTGTAAGTCAACAAAACTCTAATTCCCAAAAGGTTAATTAAACTGAGCAGGACTTGTAGATGAAATGCAACAGCAGACTGCTGTAATTAGCTCTGGTGTCGTGGTTAGCATTAGGTGGAATCTAGTGTGGGGGAGCTCCTTGGATGAGTTATTTTGGCACTTACTCCCTTGGGGGGGGGTCCTGTATACATCGGTCATTTTGTTCTTGCCAGCCTTCAAGAGCTGGAAATTAGTGACAGCCAATTCAGGCCACCGGGTGAAAAAACCATGTTGCTTCTCTACAACCCCTCTGAACAGAAACTCGTAAACACTGAGTTATAAAGTCAGTTTTCTACTGTAAACGTAATATGTAAATAATATGTACTACTCTGTGGCCTTCATTATCCCTTCCAGGTAAAGCTGGAGAGAGAAGAGTTAAGAACAGTTTTGTGGGCTTGGGAAGTCTGGGCAATGCCATCAGCCAAAGCAGGGCTTTGCAGCCGGCAACAGGGAACACAGAAGAGGGACCCTTTTTTCCCTCTGATATATTGACATTTACTCCCAATGTGGGTGTTCCAGGAAACAGGGAACCCTGAACATTTATCGCTCTAGCCCGCTGAGACAAATGCCTCCTGTGATCCCTTCTGGAGAGTTTGGTAGGAAAGGGGAGGGAGCCAGCAACCAGCGAGTCCTGGTTCACACACTGCTGCAGATGGGCCCCTCAGCCTGGGCACAGCCTCTCTTGCAGGGAGTTGGCTGGTGCCTTGCTGACCCTGTGACTGTAGAGAAATTCCCTGAATCTCCCTCTTCTTGTCAAATCATCCATTTCCATGGAAGCCTGTGGCAGAAGCAGACAGGTTGTAGTGAGTTCACATCCAATAACTGCAGCCTCACATAGTGGAGAAGCACTCCCAACCTGCTCTGATCCCCTCCATCACCCAGCAGTGAGCCGAGATGCTGTTCTCTGGATTGCTCAGCTGCTGGCAGTATCTGGCTCTTGCCGGTGGAGGTTTTCGCTCTTGGTCCTGGGGAAGGGAATGGTGCATGTATGGGAGTGCTGCTTTCCAAGCTGTCTCACTGAGCCGGTGAGACAGATGGAGCCGACAAAGTTCATCTGCCCACGCTCCACCGTTGTCTTCCACAACGAAGAGTCAGAGCACATAACTTTTCCCCAGGTCCATGCCAGCTCCTGCAGGCAGCTCTGAGCTCCCTATGGGGGACTTTTGCATCCAGATGAATAGCTATTGTTATTGTCCCCAGGAGGTAGCTGCCACATAATAACATCCAAGGAACTCTTCCAATTACAGACTTTTTATAGAAATATGAGGAACAATTACATAACAGCTGCATGCAATTACTACATAGGTGATGTGACCTTTTCAAAACCAAGAAGCAATATAATTTTACAGGTAGAACAGAAAAAAAAGTTTTTCTTTCTCTCTTTGAATATACAAAATAAAACTCAAGTTCAAAACAAACACCATTCTTTTTTGTAGAATTTCCCTTAAAACACAGGTAGTGGTTGTTCTTTCAGTTACATCTCACACCAGTTTCTGGCCATCTGGAGACAATGGAATAAAAGTAAGTAATAAAACGAGTAAGTAGTCCTATGAGCAAAAGTATGAAACCTGTACTATGACCTTGTGCCTTGAGGTTAAGCTGTCTTTTCTCTAGGGTGAACTGAGTTTAGCTTGCAGCTTGGGACATTGATTGGCATTCTTTGTCACTTCTTCTCCCTCTTTTTTTTTCCAGTATAACTAGTGGAAACTTCCTCTCTGAAACTTCAGCCTGCCAGGTGCAACATTGACCAGTGGCTTCAGAAGTTATTTATAGGCACCCAGGCAGCACCACTGCATTCAGATTGGATCCTTAGGCTAATGCACAGCATAGTTCTCAAGGTGATGATGTAAGAAAGGCTGTGGCAAAAGGCAGTGGATAAATATGTAAATAAACAATATATAATACATGTCTTAAAATGAAGGGCTGAGGAGAAGAAAATTTTTTCCCTTCCTACTTCATAGAATGATAGAATCATTGAATTGTTTAGGTTGTAAAACACCTTCATCGTCATCAAGTCCAACCGTTAACCTAGCACTGCCAAGCCCACCACTACGCCACGTCCTGAAGCACCACATCAACACATTTTTTAAATATCTCCAGGAATGGGGACTCAACCACTTCCCTGAGCAGCCTGTTCCAATGCTTGGCAACCCCTTCAGTGAAGAAATTCTTCCTAATATCCAATCTAAACTGCCCCTGATGCAACTTCATCACCAAGTAAACTTTTGTATAATCTGGGGGTTTCCTTTTCCATCAGGGCTTTTCCCTTCACAAAAGTTTTATCCATGATTCTGATCTATGCTTTTTGTGCTCTCTCTCTTTCTGGCCTTCATTCCCTTGATGTCTGGTAGGGCTGACATACAACCAGGCTGTCCTGAGTTAGTCTCATCCTGTGGGGAAGGAGCGGTTAGTGTGGGGACAGGAGATGCCTGGCCAGCGGACAGGGGAAGAGTGAGAATGGAGCCTTGCTTCTATACCCACAAAAGATCATAACGTTACTCTGAATACTCTGACTTTGAACTATAACCTCTGTGTGTATGGTTACAATAAGCAGTTATAATTTGAGTGATTAAATTATAACAGTAAGCAGTCATCATTTAAGTCTAATGCCCACAAAAATCTTTACAGTGTTCAATACCCATGCCTTGCCCCTGAACCTGGCCTACACCATACAGAGCAGCATGGAGACAGACTGGACCTTTACAGGTATCTGTGCACTTCTTTCCTTGGACCATAAAAACACATCAGACCACAGAACAAGTCACCATCACTCCAGCCTCTCCTGCTGATCTCTCTTCATTCAGCAGAGCTAGGCAAGGATGCAAATATAGATGCAGACTTTGTGAGAAGGTGGCTTAAGGAAACTGTCCCCCTTGTAAATGAATCTTTACATCCCGGTGCATTTAGTCATTTGTTTCGCTCATCCCAAATGGCTGGACGGTCTTGAGGTCCCAATAATCAGCCCTCATGCTATGTTATCAGTGGCTTGTTTTCTCCATTTAATTTGCTCTCTGGTACCCTATTTCCCTTGGATGGTATTTTCTTTTGGAGAAATCTTGTTCTGAATTAAATCCGGAATTACAAATAGCTGCCTAGGGGAAGCTGAGCATGGGCAGGTAAAGGATGGCATATAGATGCCATCAGACTTACTAAAAAAATGGCACTGTTCTATGTATTTTCCCTAGAAGAAAAATAAATTTATCTCTAAGTTCCTGAATGGCTCATGAAGACCTGTAAATGTCCACTTCAGTCAATTTATATCCATGTGTCTTCCTATGGATGTGATCTGATATAGCTTATTAGCCAAATATATTCAGCTCCTTTTTTTGAAAGCTTAATAAGTTAATAACTAATGCATTCTTTATTTTTAGATCTATTTGTTAACACCCTACATAGCTCTAATGGTATATGGATGCCCAGGACTACAAAGCATTCAGAAGTCCTATTCCTCTGCTTTTTGATAATCCCTTTTCCTCCTGCTGAGAACATTTCCATCCCTGTGATTGCTTTCATGTGGCCCCATCCTCTTGCATGAAAGCAGATACCACAAACAATATTTGAGGAGGCTGAAGGACCAGTGATGTGAAAATTGCTCAGTGCTAATTCTACTTTCTAAATATAGGCACATTTTTTCCTGAATACAAGGACAAGACAACAGAAGGTGAATGGTACTGATGCTTACTTTTATTCCTTTGCAACAGCTTCTGCAATATGTATTTGGGACTGCTGGGAGGAGACAGATTTTTTTATACCATGAAGCTTCATGTATGGGCATTTTACATACAGGCCATTCCATCTTTCATGGCGCTGAGGAAAGCAATATATGTGTGTATGTTTACATATATAGGTATATGAAGAGAGAAAGAGACACATACATACATGCACTACAAAATGAGGTATTTTTTAAAAGCACATGGATTTAATGCTCTTGAGTTGACACCTTCTGTCTATTCAGAAGAAAGATTTCTTCTGGGCAAGAGGCATGATGTTCATTATCATCTTTCTGTCATGTCCTAATCCTATCCCTAGCCCCAGGTGGAGTCTTTCTAAGGTTATTCTTACAGTCAAGTGACATTATAGGCTGGATTTGCTGCTGCTGTATTTCAATATATAGCAATGATGTCATTGGCTATTATTTTTTGGTGTATTGATTTATTTGATACAGTATCTGCTAACATGAAAACTTTGTTTCAGGCATCTGTTTCTGTCAACTTGTTGAATGCCTCTGCTGATGCTGAGTTTTCCTTGCCAGGATGTAAGACAAATTTTGATAGCTTCTTTGCATGCCATGGAACTGATGGATGGAGTGTTCTGCATTTTGATGTGGACAAGAAATAATCCACCTGGGGGAAAAAAAGAAACACAAATGAGAGCTCATAATGTAACACTGCTGCCAAAATGTTAACGCTATTCCCCAGTATGCATGAAGATGAATTGCAAGTAAAATCAAAGTGTTGTGTTGTCACTTTCTGTAGGCTTGTAGCAATCTTCTTTTAAACTTGAATAGCATTTTAAAGGAAACTTGAACAATGGTTTACAAAACTTGAACAATGTTTTACCATTTTCCTTTAAAAGCCTTTGCAAATACCTGTCTTGTCCATAACACAACTTAGACTACAACTTAGTAAAACTGGAGAGGGAGGGGTATGGTGGTCCTTGTAGCTGCTAGGTCGGCATTGCATGTAACCCTCTCTTTTAGGTTGCGCTGCCTCCCCTTGTGCCTTACCCTGACTCTCATGTCTCTCTCTTCCTTGCTCGTGCCATGCCTAGGAGACCATAGCCCTTCAGGGACAAGACCACCATGGGTACAAGATCCCACCACCCTCACACAGGATCATTGAGGTGGTTGGCATGCAGATACCCTCAGACTGAAACTGTTGAATCAGGTAGTACAAAGTCCTATTAGGAGAGGCAAGATTTCTTGTGGGATCCAAAAGTGTTGGAAAAGTCTTTTGGCTCCATGGAGGAATCTTCACTGTATGGTAAATCCCACGGGCTAAAAAACTAGGACAAGTTAAGTCTCAGCTTTCTTCTTGAAGTCATAATGTTCCTGAAAATGCTGGCTTAACATTAAGGTAGCAGTTGAATTTCATGAGATGGGAGAAATTAGTACCTGAGTCTTGGGGCGAGGGAGTTGTGGGGAGGGGGTGGGGGGAAAAGAGAACCATATTGAAAAAGTCATTGGGTAATATCTAAATGAGTATGTCCTTGACCACTGGATCCTGATTTCCTATAGTGTATAACTGCTTTCCTATAACCCTCCTATAACTTTCTCATCTGTGGAGTCTCTAATGTTTAAAATAGAGACAGTAGGCTTGGAACTGAAGGAAATTTTGCAGGCCAAGAAGTCGTGTATTTTTTCCAACTATATTAGCTGATTTCATAAAAGGACTTCACTTTACCCATTTTCACCACTATTTGCTGCCTGTTTTCATGCAACTTGTAGAAAGCCAATGTTAAGGCTTTTGAACAGATATCAAATGTATTGGAAACTGAGACACACACCATCAAAAGTTATGAGGGGGGACAGACTAAACACAAACACAGCACAACTGTGCGAGACTTTCTTTGGAAGCCAAATTAAAAAAACATTTAAATTTGAGACAGAAGCTCTCAGAGCTTTCTGACCCAACAGATTTATCATTACAGAAAAAGAGAGTGATTCTAGCTAAAACACTCTGAAAATGCTTATATAATCTGCTGGCTCAGTGCATGTCATCTTGGCTCCCTCCAGCGGCTGGTCCCAGACTGCAGACAGCTTTCCTCTTGTTTCAAAACACAAGTGATTTTCTCTTAGCACAAGAGTTAGAGGTCTGCTTCAGGGATCACAGTTTCAGGCCCTGCTAAAATGTAGCGTGCATTTATGTGTAGTCAGGGTGTGTTACAAATTGGTAGCCAGTGAATAAGTTCCACATAGTTCTGAGGACTCATCATCCAAGAAAAGACTGAAGGGACTGGGACAGTCTTTTTTTTTTTTTTTCCATGTCCTTTTTCATGTCATCTTGTATAGGACTGTCTTGCCATTAGTACTTTTCTCTAAATTCAGAGACAGCTCTTAATGGTTTTGCTGCTGATTGCGGTAAGCCTTCATTAGCTATACTAGCTGAGGTCTGCTCTAAAAAGGGCTGGCTGGGGACCCATGGGACCACATCCTGACTGTAACATCCTGAAGTTCGGCAAAAACAAAGGCAACATCCTGTACTTAGGACAGCCCCAGGGCTGGGGCCAACTGTGAGGAGCAGCATTGTGGTGGAGGAGCAGCTGAATGTGAGGCATCACTGCATCCTTGCAAAATTTAAGATCAATGACCACAGGCTGTAGCAAGGAGAACTTTGGACAGAGGAAGGAAAAAAAATTCACCATGGGAGAGGTCAAGTGCTGTAGCCTCCAGCCTTCGAGATTGTTCAGTGTCTGGCTGGACAAGGTCCTGAGTGACCAGCTCTAGGTATGACCTGGGGGTTATGCCTGCTGTGGATTGGAGTGAGACCAGATCATCCCAAGCTCCTTTCTGGCCTCTGTGGTTCTATGATCCATGAAACACATGCAGGGGCTGAATTTTTCTGTTGTTCACTGCAAGACTGCTTCAAAAGTACCTGGATGCATCAGTGCAGACCACAACACCAGCCAGCCCACAGCCAAGCTTAGCCTTGCTCTTGCCTTCCCTCCCCTCTCTCTGCCATGCTGTGCAGGGAGTCAGGCTTTATCCTAAGTGCTTCAGCCAGGTTTTGACCAAAATACACAACTACTCTCCAGTGGCTGAGGCCACAAAGTCATACCTTAGCTGGCTCCTCTTAAAATTCAACTGCTTTTAGCCCCGTGGAGCTTAGTATCTGCTGACCCTCTCAGCACTGACTCAGCTGCTCAGGCTGGCTTTGCTGCCCCCATTGCATGGGAGGCTGCCTGAGCACCAGGCAGCACCTAATTTCCAGGAGCTGCTGCTACAGCACAAGCCATGTTGGCCTAACAGCCAACTCCTCCAGGGATGTTTTGTCACATGACACTTGAGGACGCAAGGCAAATTCATGAGGGCATGAGTTTTGTTGCAAGAAGTTCCAGTACAAGAAGATGAGACAGGTTGCCTCTGCCCTCATTATCAGGCAGGCTTTTTGAGTTCCCTGGTACCCGCACTTCTGGTAAGACAGATCCCTGAATTTATCTCATTTCAAAAGGAAAGCTTTTGTAAGTCACCTTTAATTTATTAGGTCTTTCCTCAAAGAGAGGCCTCATCCTACATCTCCTTGTCAGCCACAATTTATCTTCTCTATTTTAACAGTTTTTCATGTCCTTACAGGCTGAGGGTTTCCAGGTTTTTTCAAGGACATATAAAGAGTGCTGTTTAATGCTCACCTGTGCGGCATGCGTTGCTTGAGACTCATGAAGTAGGAATGCAACTTCAGCTTTCCAGTTTGGAGATCAGATGGATGGTAACAGCAGCGGGAACATAAAACAAAGGGGAAACAGTAATACAAATGCAGAACATGAACCTAAATTGTACTTTTCATATCATAGAGTGAGACTTCCTGATTGTTTACTAATTAGTTATACTTCTAAGCTAAAAAGCCGCTGTCACAGATTATCCTTGTTTATGCAATGCCACAACAAACTCCTGGACTTCAGCAAGCTGCTTTACATGTGCACAACTCCCAGAGACCTCTTTAAGTGAAGGCTTCCCACTTTGTTTATGCATCAGAAAACACAGAAAATGCTGCAACAGGTGCTGAACAAATGTGTGAATTTTTCTGTTTTCTCACTTTTTTTGCTAGATTTTGAGAACTGGGTATGAACTGGACATACACGATGTGCTTCTTTAATCAGTGTGGGGGTTTTCCTGCTTTAGTTCAAATTTTAGAGAACTTTTCAAGCAAATCTCCTCATCATCTTCACTTCCCACTAATTGGTTTGCATCATGGCATGATTACAAAGTGCACAAACTGGGTTTTTTTAAGATTAAACTAAACTGGAAGATGTGGGAAGTCCCTAATAAGTTCCAGCCTCTAATGGCCAAGACCAGACTGGAGCTCTTCCAAAGTAAAGCATCCTGACTCATGGATGGTGCCAACTTTGGTCCTTGGTACCAGTTCCATCCCTCTACAGATCTACTCCTATTGCACTGCATTACTTGCAAATGTAGATACGGCCTTTTCTCTACAGATTTACTGCCTTTGGCTCCTTGTGCACAGCAGAGTCTTCACTGCAAGCTAGGTAACAGTTCTTTTTTACTCAAATAATAAAGGTGACAGATTTTGCATTATCTTTTATGTCTCTACTATCAGGATACACATATGTTAATAGACCAGGAGGCTTAGAAATGGAATGAAGATTTTCAGGTCCTGCTCTTTTAAAAAATAAAAGGCAGGACTTGTCAAGTATAAGACCATGATATTTTCAGACATAAGTTTAGGCTCTTCTTGTGCCAGTTGAGACAGCTAATAGAATTGACTTGTTTGGGTTTGCTTTGGGTATTGTTTTTTGTTTGTTTGTTTTTTAACAAGGACTAAGGTACATACAGTACCATTGACTGTGAGCACTTGAAATGTGCTTTCTGAGGACTTGCAGTACCATTGATATCTGCTGAATTTGTAATGCCTAGCAATTTGGAAAATCTAAGGAAAAATATCATTTTGCCCCAAACACCTGGCTTTGGGCTTTGGTCTCTGGCTTTAGACTTCGAAGAGGAAAAACGTTGGCCAGCATACCATTAGTAATCTTCCCTCAGTCACTGCACGCAATGCATCAAAACAGAATAACACATGTGAGAGCTAGGACTGGGCTCTGCCACTGCGAGTGAGAAAGACAAAGGAAGGTGGAAAGAGAGATACTTTCTTCCCAAGCCTTGGACACTGGCATCACTGTTTCAGTAGCGTGATTTTCATAGATATACTTGAAAACACGCTGCCTGGCTTATCTGGTTTAAGTAGGTGGTTCTCTAGTGTAAATTGAAGGCTTCTCCAAACATATATCTATTTCCATTTCTCTGTAAGGACATATGATACATAATATGGAAAAATCACCTGAGCATCTATGCCTTATTTTTAATAAACTCAAATTTCAAAGCAGTGGGGACCAGGGCAAGTAGAGTATAGAGAAAAGGATGTATATTGCCACAAAGAACCCCAAGTAAGTTGAGCCTTTGGCAGGCTTGACAGGGTGGGTCCATCGGGTCTGTGTGGGCTCACTGTTACAAGCTGCAGCCTGGGCTCTATGTCCAGTAGGTGTCCACATATCTGCAGTGGAGCATTATGGTCCCCATGAACCACAGTGCCCCATGGGTGTGCGAGCGCTGCAGTGCATTTTCTCCAGGCTTTGCTGTTGCAGAGGTTAACTGGTCAGCTGCCTAATCCAGCCAACACTTCAGTATCCTTTGTTAATTAATCAGTTAAAAAAAGCATGTTTCTTCTCTTCCAGGTGTGAGGAAATTTCTGTGGACACATACTGCTTACTCCCTGGAAAGAAAGCAGACAAGTTTTACTGTTCCCAGCAGCCTTGACTTGCCTGGGTAAGGGTTTAAAATCTTTCTTGAGAAGTCAGGAAATCACCATGGCTATTCTTTGAAAACACTTTCCCAGCTGCCGCGCTGTCCCTGAAAGCCAGCCTGAGAGGGAGAGCTTTAGCATACAGCACTGAGCATTGTCATGCAGAACCTGTGATACGGCTGAACTACATTTATAACGCAGGCCAATATTACTCTCATGTTTGTCATGAGATTAGATTCCTGCTAAGCCATTTCTCAGCCCCATTTGCATCTTTGTGATGAGAACAAAAGCAAAGACAAATGATGGCTTCCAGTGGTGGGCAGGGGACTAGATCAGTCCCCTCTTTGCCAAATAATTCTTACAGGGTTTTGTGTGAGAATAGGTATGTATGTATAGCTTTGATTTGTTTTAAATGCCATCTAAGTAATTTATTTCTGAATTACTTCTTTTTTATTACGTGCTCCCTATTCCAACATGAAAAGAGCTAATTTACCTCTTTCCTCCTGTTCATCCCTCCTTTCCGTCACAGAGACAAGAGGATTGCTGGCTGTTCTATCATCTTGCTAATGCCACTATGCAGCCCACACTCTGTTCTGTGTTGCTGGGTCAGGTCAGAAGGAATTAATTGCTCTTTTAAAAGTGGTCAATATGTGGGCTAATAGAAGGTCACTCCAGAAATTATTCCAATGCATAAAAACATGAATGCTAGTGATACCATCAAGTCCATGCAAACCTGGTGTGTAGCAGTAGCTTTTGACAATAAACCAAACACACACCAAGAAAGACTTACACCACATATGAGAGAAATATTGCCATTTTTGATCCCTGGAAACTCAGTCACAGCTTATTCCTGAAACCATTTAACCACCTTAGACTTGAGTGGGCTCCTCAATATACATCTGCAGCATCTGAGGCAGTTGTTGACATCAGAAGAAAAGGAGAGCAACAATCATGTGCAAATGTGCGCACCACTGGGAAGGCACCCAGGATCCCAGGGGAGAGAAGGGCTGACAGCAGTGGATGCAACGCTGAGGTGGAGGAAAGGCAAGACCTGATTCAGGGTCAGAGGATACGAACCCTCCAGCGCACACTGGGTTTGGGTGTGAGCAAAGGGGTTACATGGCAGCAAGGGGTGCATGACTCTGCTGGGAGAGCCTGCTGTATACAAAACACTAATGGTGAGATATTTGGTATGAAAGCAGACAACTTGTCACCATGATGAACTGAGAGGCAAAATCAGAGTAAAATGATAAACTTAGCAAAGCATCCCAGTTAAAGTGGAAGACCACAACACTACCACTGCAGTCACATGGGACAGTACCATGAAACCCCATGAGAGCTGGGGTGCCCTGAGGGCCCAGGAATTGTCCTGTCCTCACTGTGAGGTAGACACGGGTGTAGCTCAGGTCCTCACAGGAATGGCAGACTGTGGGGGTCCTTTTGCCCTCATGCAGGTGGGTGTCCTCTCTCCCCATCCCTTCCCCAAACAACAGAGTGAAGGACAGGGACTGAGCACAAAAGTCAAAATTGCAGCTGGCCCTCCTGAGAGCAGGGCCGGAGAGATGAGGCCCCAAGGCCAACCCATAATACAGAATTACTGAGCAATAACCATAGGCTGTATAAAAAGCTCCTGGAAGCTGAGTCAGTCTGAATTACATGCCCTTGCTCCCCATTATAACCTAGAATATCAATATTTCTGCTGAAAAAAAGAATTAAAAACAGAAGGAAGACACTAGTGAATCTTTGTATTCTGCCAAAACATATTTTTCTTATATCATAAAGGTATGTTTATCTTTCCAGTGGAGTTTCAGATGGGAGCAGAGCCTGGCCTAGGCCTGACACATGTTAAGAGACAAGTCTTATTAAAAGACACACTGGGTGCCATTAAACAGCATTGATGTTAACGAATATATATGTGGCACTTGGGATTTTAAGCAGACATGTTAGGGGCTGACCTACTGGAAAGCGACTCTGTTGAGAAGGACCTGGGAGTGCTGGTGGACGGCAGTCTGACCCTGAGCCAGCACTGTGCCCTTGTGGCCAACAAGGCCAACGGTGTCCTGGGGTGCATTAAAAGAAGTGTGGCCAGCAGGTTGAGGGAGGTTATGCTCCCCATTTACTCCACCCCAGTGAGGCCACATCTGGAGTACTGCATCCAGTTTGGGGCCCCCCAGTTTAAGAAGGACAGGGAGGCCAGGCAACAGCTCTAGCAAATCCAGTGAAGAGCTACCAAGATGATCAGGGGACTTGAGCATCTCCCTTACGAGGAAAGGCTGAGAGACCTGGGTTTGTTTAGCCTGGAGAAGAGAAGACTGAGGGGGGATCTTATCAATACTTATAAATATCTGAACGGTGGGTGTGAAGGGGTTGGAGCCAGGCTCTTTTCAGTGGTGCCCAATGACAGGACAAGGGGCCATGGGCACAAACTGGAACACGGGAAGTTCCACCTCAATATGAGAAAAAACTTCTTTCCTGTGAGGGTGACAAAGCAGTGGAACAGGCTGCCCAGAGAGGTTGTGGAGTCTCCTTTTCTGGAAATATTCAAAACCCACCTGGATGCATTCCTGTGTCCCCTGCTCTGGGTGTACCTGCTCAATGAAGGGGGTTGGACAAGATGATCTCCAGAGGTCTCCTCCAGCCCCTGCCATTCAGTGATTCTGTGTTTCCGTCTCAGGAGCTTGCCCTGAAGCCACAGTGCACACATATTGACTCGCACTGGAAGCCTGGGGGAAAAGCACATTGCCTTCCTGCAAAACAGCACTGTTGACCATGCCCCATGCCTTACAGTGCTGAAACATGAAGGTAGTGGAATCACAAACACCCTGCTACAACCTTTACCGAACCTCATTAAAAGCTGAGCTACAAAAAAAAAAAAAGAACAGTTTAGTGCTACATGAGTACAGCTCGGAGATATTAGCCTCAAGGACTGGAAAAGGAGGAGGAAATGCCCTTTGTCGAAAGAGTCATGAGCATATTTTTAGGAAAAGGAGATCAAGGTTGAGTTGTACATAAGAGCTACGTAAAAGCAGAACTAGCCAAGCTTCCATGTGGAGAAGAGGTGATAAATGCACTTTATTAAGTTGTTTCTAAAATTGGAGCAGATGAGATAAGTCTTGAAGGAGATACTCATTCAAGATTGATGTGAAGTAAGTGCGGAGAGATAGCTGTTGAAAAGACTGCCATAAACCAGTTCTCCAAGTTGTCATTCACTGACACTCCCTGGTGATTTCTAATAAAAATAATCTGTTAAAATCAGACTCTGGAGACAGCTTGTCTTTGGCTGCCAGTGCAATTTCTCATAATTGTTTCACATAGTAAATGCTTTTGGGATAAGTCAGGGATTGTTTGAAGAAGAGACAACTTTGAGATGGATTTTTAAGTTATTGTTATTTATACTGGCAAAGCACTTTATACAGCTTTAAAGCAGGAAAAAAAAAAAGATTACAAGTTACGAAGGAACAGGAGAAAGTCTTTTTGTTTTAGAAAATTGCCAATAGCTAGTTAGAGCCACTTAAGTTGCTGATAGATATTCCTTCCACACACATGTTTGCGGTATATACAACTGTGGAGGGATATAGCCTTGTCCTTGGATGGGACTATGGCAGTGCTGGACCTAATGAAGTGCTTGTAAGCCCACAGGATAAACTGATAACAAGGAACTGCGAAGTACTGTACAGACCTCATGCCACCATGCTGCTAAAATCCTTGCTGACACAATTACTGTGAAGTTAGTTACCTAAGGCAGCAAAGGCTACATAGCACAGAAGGGAGCAGGGACTGTGAGCAGCCTGGCTGGGGCTGACCGTACACATGACAGTGTCCTGGGCCTGAGCATTGCGAGACAGAGCTATAGTCCCTCTCTGCTGGAACTGGGTTATGGAGCTGCAGTCCTTGGGCTATATCCTGAACCCATGGATGGTAGGTTCTTCCTGCTGCCTCTCTTTATTTTCCCAGGGTTCAGGAAACTGCTTAGAGGGGAAAGACCAGACCCCTCCTCCCCTGTTTCATCTTCTTGCCCCATTTTTTTTCACAACCCCTCCTCAGTAAAACAAGAGCACAGTGACATTTGGTTTTCAAAGTGGAGCTGAACTGAAGATAGAAAAACCTTCATGAATCCACAGTGTCCATTTCTTGTATGTGCTATAAACTTCTACTCATTATTTGGCCATTAAGTTTGAGAGACGGACGGCAGCATCTGTCCCTTCATTAGTGATGATGTGGTGCCAGGACAAGCCCCCAGCTTCCCTGGTGCAGTGCAAGGCCTCGAGGAGCAGTAAATAGTGATTTTTCTAAGATAGGAATTTGAAAATCCAAGCTGGTTTCACTAGCGAGCCATGAAAGTCATCTTTAACTCTTCACATTAGTCATGATTTTGCAACTTTCGGTGTGAAAAAGCCATCCTCCTGCCTTGCACAGCCTTGAAGCAATTGCTAGCAGGGTTCAACTGCAGGAATATTTTTAACCCTAGAACTGTGCAACAACCATCTTTCATAAAAATAAGAGAGAAATACTAATTTTTTAATAAGGGTGATATAAAACACATCTCAGCTACCTGGGAACAATTCTGCTGTTTTTCACTGAAAAAAAAACCCTCATCACCTATCAAAATATTATGACCGATTCTAAATGAGGCTTTTAGATGCTTCTGTAAAGTGCAGTCTGTTACCTTATTGCTATAGCAGAGGCCACTTAAAACTAAATCTTTTATATGCAGTTTGCTAAGGGACTTGTTCATCATGGGCCATCCTCAGCAGGAGTGGGATGTACTGATGAATACAGCTGATGCTCCAGAGCTGGAAGCTGTGAGGCTGCTTACAACCAACATGTACCCTAAAAGCCAAAAAAGAGTCGGGGACAGCCCAGACACTCTTTGGTTGTGGATTCCCCTTGGAAAGAGGGAGAGTCTGTGGGAGTTGGCCAGCAGGAGTTCATTTCTATAGTATTCCAAGTGATATGCAGGCTTGGGTCACCATCACTAAGTGACTGTCTATGGACAGACTATGGGCACCTCAGTGTGGACCATGCACCTCCAACAAGAGACAGCCATGTCTCCAATCCATGGCCTCTTCAGGACCCACTTTCCCAATAATCTTTGTCCCAACTTGTCATGAATGCTTCTTTTGTATGGTCCATGTGATGTTTGCAAAGCGTTTCGCTGTGGTATGCAGATGAAAAGGAGCTATATAAATGCAAATTTAATGTATTAATTTAGTCTATGCTGAAGGTTGTGCTGAAGGCTAGGTAAATTACACCCACGGCATCTGCCTGTCAGCTCTTAATGTCACCCACTTCAGGAACGATTAGTTTCCATATAATTCGTTAAGCATGATTTTCTTTTGTTAATCCTTGCAGACTATTTTTAATCAAATTACATTTCTCCAGGTGTTTTCCATCTGGCTGGACCCACTAGCTGCTGAATTCAAGGATCCTGATTCATTACTACCTGCGTCATTTGCCTGACCTTGCCACAAGACTGCAGTGGCAGCATAACAAGGGAGGTTCATCCGTCTAGTAGAGCCCTGGCTTCTCCCAGCCCACTGCTGAGATCCTGGGGAGCTGAAGCCTTGCCCTGAAACTTTAAAAGCCTGCAACAAGAGCAAGTCCTTTATCACTCACTCTGGCTTTACCTGGAGTCACTTCATTATTTCTTTTACTCCCCTTGAAAGCATATGGCTGTCCCTGGCATTGCTCTCATTATCCCTCTGTGAACACTGAAAAAAGAATGTATTTACATTTCCTAACATGCTTAGTATTTCTGTCATCGCCATATTCCTGAGCCTGCCCTGACCTTTGCAATGACCTTTTGCAGCCACTCTATTCCAAACACTTTCTCTTCTTTGCTGCTGTTTCCTGTGCAATGTTGCCTTCATTTTTCAGCTCTATTTTTGTTATTATTGTCTTCTTCACTCTATTATGGTCTCCTATATAGATCCCTGGATGCAGTGATGACCTGGTGGCCCTTTCAGGTATCACTTTCTAGCCTCAGGTCTCCCTACCGCAAGCCTCATTGTGGTCTGTAATGCTGCTGGATACAGAGTACAGGGAAATTAAGGTCAGCTACAAGTGAGGCTCAGCACATGGGAGGAAGTTTTGCTTGTGTAGCTTTGGAGAGGTCAGCTCTTCTGCTGCTGGGATGTATGTGCCACTGGCCTCACGCAGAGGTGGTATGTCAAGAGGAAAACTAAGCTTACAACTACCAGCATCGCCAATGCTGTTGGTTTGGCCTCAGGCTAAACCCAGCTGTGAAATCTAAAGCTGTGTGCACCTGTAGCCCTGACCAACGTCCCTTCAGCTTGACACACCGCCACGTTTCTGTGTCCCAGGACCCGCAGTGCTGCACACACTTCAGACCCCCAGGGAGTCTGTGAGATGCAGGGAAACAGTTTCACTTAGGCAATCGCAAGATTGTGTTTTCCCAGTTCAGATTACATGGGGAGACATGAAGCCTTGGGGAAACAAAAGGTGGCTTATGATACTCTGACCTGTGCAGTAGCTCCAGACTTAGCCCTGAAATTTGGGAAAAGATCATTTGTGCTGGTGTGGACCTCTGGTTTTGTTTTGAGGCTCATCTGTAAGTAGCTGCAGACTCATAAACCTTGTCAAGCAAGTTCTTGCATTTGCCTGTAGAGACAGTAAGTGGTGGAGCCAGACCTTCAGCTGCCATAAAGCAGTAAAACTTCAGTGAAGGCAGTGGATTGCACTGATTTATAATGGCACAGCTTAGAGTCCACAAGAACCCCTTTCATTATATTTCTGAGAGCGAAAGATATATTCTCTGTAAAGTAGATACAAAAGCTACTGGTTACTAACTAGGACATCCTTATCACCACAGTCCTTCAGTCATCCATCCTTCTTTACCAGTGTAACAGGATTGATGTGGTTCAGAACGGCACCTATTAATTGTTTTCATTATCTTATTTCCTCCTTTTTTTTTTTTTTTGTTTTCCCTAGCAGGCAATATTTTACCAGCAGTGCTGCTGGAAAAGGCTCGTACTCCTGTTTTGTACTATCAGTGAGTGAGTTCCTGGCTGATTAGAGAGCACAAATGCTGCTATTGCAAAGTTCTCTCCAAATCCTTGAAAGAGGCACTTTTAACCCCTTGGAGTGTCTTGGGGAAGCAGCCCAAGAAAGACAGATGCAGAGCTGGGCAACACAAGTTATAGCCTCACTTTTTCGTGGAGGAATCCAGCTAAGGAGTTTGGCTAAAGCAATACAAGGATTACAGTGAATAAGAGTGATGACAGCAAGAACAGTATAAATTCACACAGGCAAACTGAAGAGCAAAGACTTCAGCAAAGGCTGACACTCTTCCAGTGCTGCAAGCTGATATGGTGACGCAGCTAAAGGGACAAGCAATTTCTCCCTGAAACAAAAAAAAAATGCTTTAGCCTTCTGCTTATTTTTGTAGCCTCACACTTTTTTCTCTATTTTCGGGAACAGATGGAGTGCAGCAGTGCTAGTAACATCTGACTGCTGCTATGGGAAATATATGGGGGGAAGTGGTTTGAAGGATACAGGGAAATTGCCAAATGGTTCCTTGGAAAGTAGTAAATAGCTCCAATAAATCCAGCAGAGCTAATACATCCACCTAACTGTACGTGTCATCCTGTCCAAGCACTTCGTCCTTAATTACATGACTGATTTTATGTTCAGATGGGAACCGAGTACTTTTCTCTCCCTCTAGGTTAGGGAGGGAGGTTTATGCTGACCATGTACCAATCTCCTTCACATGGCTGCAACACAAAGATCAGACTTTTCACACCAGCATGGCTCTGTGAGATCCTTTCAGCTTTCCACACCAGCTCCAGCCTGACATCAATGGTCCCTCCAAAGACCCCCCTTCCCCTGGACTTCCTGGGGAGGAAACAAGAAGTTGCCTGTCCAAGCAGTGAATGATGGGTGAGAAGGACCAGCAAACAATCTTGGGACATACTTGTTTTGCACAAGTGTCAGGGCAGACTGGCCAGACGGAGGGATGCTGGCAGAGCAAGGAGTAGCCAACAGAGTCAAGTTGCACCTTTCACTGCAAGTCTTGTAACTCAACAGAGCCAGTCTTAATTTCTTCATTTAGGTTAGTGCAAGAAAGCAGGGGGAAGCAATCTTCTGGCCTAACAGCTGGCTCACTAGAAGAAAATACAGCAAAAATTGTTCAAGTTCCAGCTGTACTTTAAAAAATTGTTGCAATGGTTACTGCTTACCTATCTTGCTAGAAAATTGTTGTCCCCTTTAGGAAAACCAATGCTCATTAAAACCATCTGATTTCTCTTTGCAAATGTGGAAAATAAAATCACCAAGGGCAACAAAATTTAGTAGAACTTTTCCTTGTTTCTGGCTCACACCATTAAGCTTGAGTGAAGCACTTGTTTTTGCCAGTTGAGTTCTGGCAGATGGATTACACTTGGAAACTGAGGTTTCCAGGGCTAAGCAGCAGCTGAGGAGGGTGTGTGAATACTGAGATTTGGAAGCAGGCATTAAATCTTTTGGATGACGTTGCCCTTAAAGATTGCCTGGTTCTTTACTGGAGCAGTGTGGAAGACTGCAAACCTGATGCTGCTTCCTGGAGACCACACACACAGCAGGTCCCCTGCTGGGCCAGCCAAATCCAAGCAGAAGGTTCTATAGGCTTGATAAAGCTCAGTTAGATGACTTACCAGTCTCTTACGTAGCTGCTTATCAGCTGCCCTTTCCAGTTGCTCATTACTCAGCTAGAAGAAGGAGTTGCATAGAGCCCAGCAGCACAGCTATCGAAAGCAGAACGCCTGTTTGCTAGGTCTGCACAGCAAGGTCTATATACTGTAATAAGACCATAAGAACCAGGGTGTGCACTGTCATCTCAAGACAGACTACTGAGCGAGCACTGAGTATCCTAAAATAGATATAATTTTGCTATAGCTGGGTAGTCTAAATAGGGTTTGAAAGACATTGTACAATGAGTACCAGACCTCTGTGGACAATTGAACATATCAGCAGTTAAGTGTAGCAGTTTATAGAGTTGTTCCAATATACCTGTGGCAAAAGGCTGCTGCATCTACAGCGTATTCATGTCAAAACCTCAACAAATCCTTCCCAGGGTCCGTGAGCAGTATGGCGCTCAAGCAGTGCCAACGCTGCTGTTGCTCTCAGCTTTCCCTTCCTACCTAGCCTGTAGCGTCACCCAGCTGACGTTGTAACTACATTTCTTTCCAAGAGAGGCTTATACTTTCCATGAAAATGAAGCAAAAGGACAAGTAACAAGAATTAGCACTTCCCAATTCTGGGGTCTGAAGCAGCAGGTAATCTGGCATTTCTTTCTAATATCTAATATAAGGTTGGATAATCTAGCAAAATAAATCTTGCTTTCTAGAGCTGTTTTGCTTTCTCTTAGGAGAAGTTTTGAACATGCTGCCTCAAGTCCAGATATCACAGTAGGGAGGAGTGTTTGTGTGTTTTACACCACAAAGAGTCTCCTTGCTTGGGCAGTCAGGAAAGGATGCCCATTGCCTTTTTCCAGAGCAGCACCACAGGGCTGAGCAGGGACAGAAATGCCTGTGGTTCAAGAAAAGACAGGTAGCAGATAAATAGCCTGCTCTGGGATGCCTCCAGTAGCCTGATGCACATGTAGAGTACAGACAGCAAATGTTTGCAATGCTTAAGGTACAATTTCCAGGCACTGCTCACCTCCTACACATCCCTATGTCCTACCCCTCTGATCTGGTAGCCTTTATCCCTGGCTGCAGGAGATGCTCAACCTGTGCTGGAGGTTAGCAACAACTTCAGCAACCAGAATCAAGGTCAAGACCTTGTCTCAAGGAATAGCCATGCATTGTGGATTTAATCAGAGTTTCTCAACCAGCCCATAAGCAGTGGGCCTATTCTGGCAAGTGATTATAAATAATGATTTAGCCTCCACAGTGGATGCTCCATCCCTCCTCCATTGTTCCTGTACAGAGCTAGGGACAGCTGTAGATAGTAGCTGGTCTGAATCACTGGAACTAAGACCTCAGAAGAAACACTTTCTTAATCTGAATAGGCTCAATCTAATCAATTACTATAAATTAATTAAAGCAGATTATTAAAACAAGTAATGAGAAAGTAATAGGAACTGCATATCTGAGTCCAGTTAGTGGCTTTGAAATGCTTTTCAAAGTCTGAGTCATGCACAGCATGCAAATACTAGCGATATTGTAGTTAGCAAGGAGTTGCTCTCTCCGACAGCTTGTCAGTGGGCAGCTACTCAGAGTTCTTTCTGCATGCACCCTGCTGAGACCAGCCTGCCTCTCTCCTCCATTCTGGGCAAGCTCAGACAGGTCTTCCTGCCCCAGCTGGGAATCGCTCCTCTCCAGAACACCTGCATCTCTGCGGAAGCACGTTGTCACATGCTGTCACGTCTGCATGCCTTCCCTTCCCAACATGCTGTTGGAGTTGAGGCTTGAATGCTCCTCAGCGTGTGATCTTCTCAAGCAAATCCACTGGTGAGCTCTGTAGGGAGGGGACACACACAGAGGGATACTAAAATGAAGGAGGTGGAGGAAACCATTTCTTGCACCACTGTCATTTCATCTTTGAAAACTTCTTCCGAGTCTTAGTCTCTGGGGAATGAAGCTAACTAAATTGCAATCTGGCAACCTACAAGACATCCCCTCCTTTCAGTGGAAGTCCTTTTCTGAGTGATATGAGCTGAGGAGGGGAAGACTAAACAGACAGGAGCAGCAGCAAGTTATTTCTACCTGAATAACTGCAGCATTTTGTGTTCTAGTGTGCTGTCAAGGTATCATTTTTTCAGAAGCAAATACAGTGAAACTAGAGAAGACTCTGATTTCTACTTTTGTAACACCTCTGAACCCTTTTTTCCCTGATTACCTAAAAGACACTGTAGCAGAATTCAGAAAGGCTACCTGTATAGGTCCTTTTATTTCACCTACTGAACTCTGCACTGAGCCAAGTGACTTGAACCTTGTAGTTGCCACTATTCTTACCCATACCAGCCCAGGGCTAGAGCCTGTCTTCCAGTTTTTTATTTTCAGAGCACCAGAGGCTGAGCATCAGCCTCTTCTCTGAGCCTCATGGTTAAACATGCCAACCTGAACATGGCTGGAGTCCTTGCCAGTTGTAGGTTTTGGTACATGGTTTTTCTGAAGATATAAGAGAGGTTTTGGTAGTTGATATTTTTCCCAACATGAGGAATCAATGAGCCATGTTTTATCCTTCCATCTTTATTAAAATAACTTGTATGAGCTTTGTATCTCAGTATATGTGCTTGAACACCTTTGTGGATCTTTTTTGACCCTCTCCATTTTCTTCAAAGACGTTTTCAAAATAAGACCAACAAACTGCTAGGCAATACACAAAGGACAGTCAGTCAGTATCTCCCACCTTCCGATTTATATGCTCCAATCCTTCATTTATGCCTTAAAAAATCCTGCTAGCAAAGGTTTTACCACATCACTTTATTAAAAAATGCTTCTTCAGTTGCTGGCTCAATAGAAGCCCACGAACCTTTCCAGGGATGATGTGATTCTGCATCTGCCAAGTGGAGCCTAGGAACCGGCCTCTGTCAGGTGTGTTTTACTTCCCACCACGACCCATTACAAATTGTTGTGCCATCGTGTTTTGTCAGCAGAGCAGTTATACTCAATTTCAGACTGCTGATAGAAACACAGAGTGGTATTGGCCTCATATGAACCTTTGCAAACCCCACTAGAAAAATAAAAATTGGTTGGATGCCAATTCCACATTGACAGGCATTTTTTGAGCTGTCAGTTAGGCTGTCTGATAACCACTTAACAGGTGCTTTAGTGATACTGCAAACCACTCATTTCTTTGTGCTGCTCAGTACCATCCCCTGGGATTTCTGTAGAATCTCAGGAAATTGATAATGTGGGGTCATCTCAGTGGGAATAGAAATTAGACTTGAGGTTTTGAGATAGGCAGTGGCAGGAGCAGGGGGAGGACTACAAACTAATTTCTGGTTCAGCATGGAAATACCTGCTTGTCCCCAGAACCTGCCCACCCTATCCTTATGTGGGGCTTCCTTTGGCAGTCCCATCTCTGCCCAACCATCTTCTCTGGCTACCCTAAATCCCATTCCTGCAATGGCCTAGTAGCTTTCATGTTCCTCTCCTCCCCAGACCAGACTTAGAAAAAAAAACCCTCCCTTTTCTCCCCATTTGAGAACTGTGGCACTGGGTAGTCATCATACTAAGCCCACAGACTACAAAATGGCACTGAGAGTGCTCTGACAGCTCAGCCACCACTGAGCAATACCCATGTTGGTGATCAGGTGGCAGTGGCTAACTTCCAGTAGCCTGATACATCAGTGTACAGGGTCTTGACATGTAATTTCGAGTGGTGAACAAAATTTCTCACTGAGGAAATGAGCTGACTGGATACTGCACAGAGCTACCCACAGGCCAGTAGGCAAAGACAAACTCCATGTCAGGCTTTCTGAGTCAAACCATGCTTGTGATTATTTATGACGTACACCCACACAAAGTGATTGAAGAACTCTGCATTTCTTGGCCTATCAAACTCATAAAGCACATCAGACTCCAACCTCATTTTCCAGAGCTCCTGAGTTTAGCCCAATTCCCTTCATCCCACCTCATTTTCTTGCCTTCTTTTTATCAATGGAGAGCAGTCTCATTTGTCTGATGCCCTAGCCAGCATCTGTGACCTTCTGATTGCAGACATCTACTTTCTGACTCCCCCCACAGCTTCATCCTTGTGCCCTAATGCTCTCATGTGATAATAAGTCAGTGCTTCTCTGGGAGACGAGTGGTCCAAATGGGCTTGCCTGTGCTTATGTATCCTGCTGATTTGCTCCCTCTCTTGCTACCTCACTTCTCATTCATTTTTCCCGGCCACCTGTCATTGCTTGTTTTTTTCAATTCTGCACTCTTTGGAGTTGGCTCTGCTGCCAAACAGGTACACTGCTGGTGATCCAGCCTCTGGGTGAAACCATAACACAAAGCTTATTTAATGAGAATAACATCTCAGAGCACACTGTTTATCCATGGCACCTTTTCCCTAATTTCCCTTAATGAAGGAGCTAATATTTCATTAATGACTGTTTGCTGAAGAACACAAGCTTCACCCTCACACTGGTAAATCTTAAAACAAAGGAGTAATTCAATGGCCTACGGTCAGCCTGCTGCCAGATCAAGGGCTTTATTCTGAATTGAGTTCAAATTCTTCATGGTACTAATGTAATGAAAGTCATTCAGTTTATTAACATGGAAAGAATCATTCCTTCTCCAGTATATGTTATTATCCTGGGAAGGGAATTCAGGCAGTTTGCTCTATTACATTTGATGGCTGATATTAAACTCATCAGATCCAGTTGTAAACTCAGACACATTTAGCAATACCAGATACTAAAGAAGGCCTCACATAGTGAAAACTTTTATTCACATTTGATTTACTGGGTAGGATGAGAAATCATAGAATCATTTAGGTTGGAAAAAGACCCTTGAGGTCATCGAGTCCAACCATTAACCTAGCACTGCCAAGTCTGCCACTAAATCAGCTCCCTAAGTGCCACATTTACACTTCTTTTAAATACCTCCAGGGATGGTGACTCAACCACTTCCCTGGGCAGCCTGTTTCAATGCTTGACGATCCTTACAACAAAGAAATTTTTCTTAATAGCCAGTCTAGAACTCCCCTGGCATAACTTGAGGCCATTTCCTCTTTTCCTATTGCTTGTTTCCTGGAAAAAGAGGCTGACACCCACCTCACTACAACCTCCTTTCAGGTAGCTGTAGAGAGCAATAAGACCTCCCCTCAGCCTCCTCTTCTCCAGGCTAAATAACCCCAGGTCCCTCAGCTGCTCTTCATAAGACTTGTTCTCCAGACCCTTCACCAGCTTTGTTGCCCTTCTCTGGACACGCTCCAGCACCTCGATGTCCTTCTGGCACTGAGGGGCCCAAAACAACATTCGAGGTGCAGCCTCACCAGTGCCGAGTACAGGGGCACCATCACTTCCCTACTCCTGCTGGCCACACTAGTCCTGATACAAGCCAGGATGCTGTTGGCCTTCTTGGCCACCTGGGCACACTGCTGGCTCATGCTCAGCTGGCCATCAACCAGCATCCCTTCTCCACCAGGCAGCTTTCCAGCCACTTTTCCCCAGGCCTGTAGTGTTGCCTGGGGTTGTTGTGACCCAAGTGCAGGACTCGGCACTTGGCCTTGTTAAACCTCATACAATTGGCCTTGGACCATTGATCCAGCCTATCCAGATCCCTCTGTAGAGCCTTCTTACCCTTGAGCAGATCAACACTGCTGCACAACTTGGTGTTGTCTGCAAACTTACTGGGGTGCATTCAACCCCCTCACCCAGCTCATTGATGAAGATGTTAAACAGAACTGGCCCCAATACTAAGCCCTGGGGAATACCACTTGTGACCAGCCACCAACTGGATTTAGCTCCATTCGTCACCAGTCTTTGGGCCTGGCCATCCAGCCAGATTTTAGCCAGTGACGAGTACGTCCATCCAAGCCAGGAGCAGCCAGTTTCTCTGGGAGAATTTTGCAAGAAAGGGTGTCAAAGGCTTTACTAAAGCCTAAGTAGACAATACCCACAGCCTTTCCCTCATCCACTGAGCGGGTCATCTGGTCATAGAAGGAGATCGGATTAGTCAAGGAGGACCTGTCTTTCATAAACCAATGCTGACTGGGCCTGATCACCTGGTTGTCCTGTATGTGCCATCTGATGGCACTCAGGATGATCGGCTCCATAACCTTCCCCGGCACTGAGGTCCGACTGACCTGTAGTTCCCCGGATTCTCTTTCCGGCCCTTCTTGAAGATGGGTGTCACATTTGCTAACCTCCAGTCAACTGGGACCTCCCTGGTTAGCCAGGACTGCTCTGTCTGAAATCAGATGACTTAAGGGATGGGCCCTAACCATGACAGCTATCAGAAACATGAGGTCAGCTGTGTCAGGCCTATCTGAATTTTCAAAGGCTGGTATGTTTACAATGTTATTGGTAGTCAAAAGACTTAGTTGCTGTTCTGTTTGAAAGAGAACTTTAAATGGTGACTAATGCCCATGGAGAGAGTAAGACTCCCTTCTTCTCTCTTCAGAAATGTGACTCTTTTCCAGGGCTTCCACTTGGTGAGGGTAGGTATTCATCCTTATTTACTAGGCTGGGTCTGAGGTCTACAACTCTCTTCAAGGCATTCTGCCTCTTTGTCTCTTTAGCCTTTGCTCATTTGGAGTCTCTGCGTCGCCCTTCATGCATCCCATTCCCAGAAACAGTTTCCTCATACGTCTTTAGTCACTTCATTCTTGGAAACATAGCCATCTACTGAGTCCAGGGAGGACTGCATGGCCCAAGCAGAATGAAATATTCCTTCTCACAGCAGACAGAGCAGTGGCAGGACCAGCAGCAGTGACCAAGAAGTCACTACTTTGCCTGGACAGCCATCAACTTCTGCAGTGCTTATGCAGGGAAAGAAAAGAAAGAAAGTGGAAAGTCACGAATCCAAGAGTGAGAGCTCCTTTAGAGAATAAATGCCTAAAGCTTGCCTCACCACCAAATGTGTTTTTGTCTTGCTTCCACAATGGATGTTGAGGCTAGTGGATTTTAATCGATGTTTAAAGGCCAAAACAGGGGGCAACTGCACACAGCATTTGAGCACATGGTGTACTGCTTTCAGGGCTCAGTACCTACAGGCTAATCAATCTTAGTCCAGTTCCCACTGGGAGCATACATCTACCCAGCAGGACAGCAGTACTGGTTCCTGAAACAGAAGCCAGGATACAAGTAAATCTGCTGCCAACATACAGAGCATAAGTGGAAACCCTCAGCCTAGCTGCTTGCTCATTAATAAAATCAGATTCATAATGCACCTGACTCCTTCCACCTGTTCTAGTCTATAATTAGCAACTTGTGCGTAGGTAGCAGCACTGGTAAACTGCTTCCAGTCTTCAGTGACAGTAAATTGTATCTGTGAGAAGGATACGACAAAAGCACAAGGAATAGGGATAAAAGGCTACAATAATGCAGAAAGCCATTAGCACTAAACAGTAACAATAACCCTTCATGTCTCAGTACCAGCTCTGCTTTCATTTGTATGAGTCTCTGTTGCCTTCTTGGAATCAAGGACAGATGTTAGTTGTTGGGAAAGGCAGGCACCACACAAGCAGGCACCTTTTACACAAGTAGCACCAGCACTGACGTTTTACCCTCTGGGTCCTCAGACACAAGCCTGGAAGTTGCTGGGCTGGCCCTGGACCAAGGGTACCAGGCTGCCCAGGCACAGTCTGCCTGGCTTAGCGTTGTCAGGTGAGAGCTCAGCCCATCCTCACCATCTGAACTGGGCATTAAAGTCTCTGTGCTCTGTGAGCCAACAAAATCACACCACCTGTGCCCTTGGGAGTGCATTTCCCTTGATCATCTCCTTTCACTGACTCTGCAATGAGGCCTCCTGGCAGAAACAGGGTCATGGTCTGACTTAGGGGTGCCACCGGTGGTAGCATTATCCATGCAAGGTCCCACATTCATATCACCATTGCACCTACAGTTCTCACAGGTGGATATGGGACCAAGACTCTTGTTTTGGCCTAAGATTCTGTTGTTACTCATTCCTACCAGGTCCTGCCACCATGGGCCTGAGACTTGGTCTACACAAGGACATTTGTATCTCATCTAGTTACGGACTGCATGGGGAATAATGTCTCCCTGTTCTTGGCACCTTTAAATGAGTTGGTGCTCTACCGTGGAGAAATGGAAATTTTTATAGGTGTGAGAATGCCACTCATTACAATTCATGGGAATTGTCATTAAATCAACATATCCCCAGGTTCTGCAAATCCCTCAATCTGTTGCTGCAAAAAAAAAGAGTCAAATCTGTCTAGTCTTTTTGATTGCAAATGAATATATTGAAAGTGTGCCTCATTCTCTTTGAGAAATCAAAGCCTGCTTGATTGAAGATCATTTTCACACAATCAGCTGATGTAGCTCACACTTCAGACATTTTCAAATTATTCTTATTTTTCTGGAGAAAAGACATAAATCCTGAGGAAAAGTGTCTTTCTCCAAAGTCATCTGTCCAGGATTTCAGTCTTTTACATTTTTTGCTGCCAAACTTTTGATTAATAAGATGAAAAATAGTGTATTTTCTTAGATTACAATAATGGCATGACCTTTCTCCAGTCTCTTCTGGCTATAAATGCAATAATAAAAAAGATGTTTTGATGGTAAAGAATTAGATTCAGGTGCTGATAATACTAAAATACTCTAGATTTATTTTGTAAGAATATTGCCTAAATCATGCTTCCCATTTTCCTTATAACATCCCAGATATTTCATTACATGGCAAGAATTCTGAAAACCTGTTCCTTTTTTTGGTAGCTGAAACCCTGGACCTTTTTCTGACTTTTCTCTCTGATGTTTTGCTTTGCAGTATCTCTTTAGCCAGAATGATATTTTTGTCTTGCTGTGAAGTATTGCATGATGCTTGCCTATCATCCCTAGGAAGAATTCAATGTGTTTGTAATCATTTCAGAAGTTCAAAACTAATTTGAAATGTAGGGAACACTTAGAAAGTGTAAAGGAGAAGTTCAGCTCTTGAAAAAGGAAAGGGAAGGAAGAGGAGAGGATATGACAGAAATATAGTTCTGGTGGGATTTAAAAGGTAATAATAAATAAATAAAGTGTAACAACTGATCCAAGTTTCTGAAAAATTGTACCTATAAATTTTACGCCAATCAGGAATGTGGAGGGAGGATTTTCTGAAATGTTACAGGGACTTGGACACCCAGTACACCAAACTCGCTCATGAGAAACCTTCTTAGAGTCAAATAAATACAGATAGAGAGAAGGAAAGGAAAGAGAGTTCATTTTCCTTGTGAAGAAATTGAAGCCCAAAATATTTCGTTAAGAGTTACCAGAAACTCAGGCAGTGGAGAAGCTGAAAGAGAAGCTGTACCAGAGACACCAGTCAGATTAGTGCTTAGTGACAAAATGGGTGACATGGAAAGAGAGAGACACAAACCAAATGGGTATAGTCATAGACATTAGCACCAGGCCAGTGTTTTCTGTTGGTTCAGATTAAAATACCCACAAATGCTCACCCTTCAGAGCTGAAAAGAGTAAATTAAGGGAATCCCTGCATGTCCCCCCAAAACACATTTGCTTTTGTCTCTGTGGGAACTTCTTTTGATTTATGGGCAGGTGCTGCTTTAGGGCATTTTCTGGCATTAAGAAGGAACTAATTACAGACACTCCTACTCCCGCCAATGCTGCTTGCTGGGGAGTCCCCAGTGTCACACCATCAAACACTACAGCTTGTTAGAGTAGAGGAGAAAAAAATCAGCCTGTGATGCACAGCCCCACAGCCCAGCCAGGTGAGATGGCCAAAGGGAGCTAACCCAGCTGCAAAGGGTGGCTTGCTTTCCAGGACTTGGCTGCATTTAGTCAAATTATGAATACACAAAACAAATGAAAGGAGGTCAATCTCTGTCTATAGGACTCTATTTAATCTATGTAAATGTTAATTAAGTTTAACTTACCTTTTGACTATATAAATCTATATTAATTTAGTTCAACTGATTGGACCACCAGGCTGCAGCACTGTCAAGATCTCCAGTGGTTGGAGGTCTTCTCGGGCCTCTGAATGCCTGTTGCTTCAAAGCTGGGGCTTCAGGCTCTGAAGACCTACCTATTTTATGAGCAAAAAGTCCATGCTGTGTTTCACTCGGTACTACAGACCAGCGCTCCCTGCTCCCCTGGCAACTGTGCAGCAGTGAGGCTGGGACTCAAAGCTAAGCACATGTTTAAATGCGTGATGGATTTAGGGCTCATTTTGTCGCCTTTCGTTTGGGCCTTCCTGCTGTGTACTGCTCAAGTAATGCATGTTCATTCAGTACGGTGGAAAATAATCTAAGCAGACATCAGTAAGGGCACAACGCTGAAGAGCAACCTCTGAGAAGCCCATCTGCACTGACCTGGTGATGTGGATTGGATTTTCCATACATTGGTAATTAACCAGTATTTCATTCAGTATTACTTTAATTACCTCACTGATACACAGTAACCTATTTTTCTGCCAGATCATGCTGAAAACAACTTGAATTTTTAACAATTATAAAAATGTACTTTGCATCCAAAGGGGTGGCAGGCATATAGCAGTGGTGCTTTCTCTCGTTACATTATTCTCGTGGTCTTTTCCACAAATGCCTGGGTGTCTCTTAGGTATTACTTTTTAATCATCCACCCTCGTTAGATGTAGTGTTTACCTCTTTTTCATTTTATAGCACAAATCCAGAAAGAAGGCAATTAAAATTCAATAATGGTGCAGTGCTTAGACACTCATTAAGTAGTCATTAGGTAGTCTGGAGACTCATTGTCTTCATGAGAGTTCATTTCCTTACTCTCCGTGAATCTCCTCACAGCAGTATTAGCTTGAAACAGCAAGCACGACGTCAATGTGAATCCAGAGGAGTTCATGAGCCTCCTGGCCCAGGCACAAGGGCTCCACTGCCTCCTGGACACCCACCACCTCAGATGCAGCAAACCCCTGGGGCTCCTCCAGCAGCACCAGGGAGATGCCCAGGGCTGGAGCTGCCCTGGCTGCTCCCAGTCCTGTCCTGCTCCCTGGCTGGGACTTGTGCACCCTGGTAGTGATTCCTGTCCTCCTCAGGTGATATAAGAACCACTCCAATGCCCTCATTTACACTGGCTTGAATAGCACCCACTCTGAGAAACACAGCCCCCAGTTGCCAAGACAGTTTGTAAAAGGATGCGCTTCTCAGCTTGAGCAATTGGCAAAATCAGGCCCCTAGGGAGTCAGGAGCATTCACTGACAGCACCAGGAGACAAGCTTCTGCCAAAAGAGCATTCAAAACAAACAAGCTTCATTTTGAGGTGGGAAAAAACCCTCACTGGCAGAGATAGGATGGCAAGAGTATGCTACTGATTGTCAGATGCATAAAGGCATCAATAAAATAATACTCACACTCAAAAATTGTCTTACAAAACAAAAGAAGCGGCCTCTCTTGATTTTAAGGATTGCTTCTGGACAATAAATAACAGCATCTGTTCTCCAAACTCTGAGCATCTTGAGTTTGCTTTGCTTTCTGTCCTTGAGGAGGCGGGGCGGAGAGAGGACAAGACAAGACAACTGAGCCAGTTCAAGCTAGGAAGGCTCCACAGCAGTTCTAAGGAGTATTTCACTGGAGCTCACTGAGAGCAGACGTAGCAAAACACAATGCATTATTTAAGACTACCCTTGCACTGCTGACCTTTTATAGATGCAGATCAATATAGTGGCCTCTGCCAGAAAAAGGAGGCTTCAATATGAAAATCCTGAAATAGAATTCATGTTAGAGATGCTGAGGGGAAATAATACAGCCCAAGGGACTATCCACATGCCATGGTACAATAGGGCAGTCCCTGAGGGGTCAGCAGACAGCAATGGAGGGAGCAGAGCGTTTCACAGATTCCCAGCATGTTCATAGCACTCAGTCTCTTCTGGGGCATAAAGCTCTGGCACAGAATCACCTCATCAATAGTCCATCACCTGCACACTTGCTTGCACAGCCACAGAGACATATTTCATGAACTAATGGGTTTCTGTATTAAAACACATTTCACCTCTCGCTAAAATCGCATCATTCCTTATACCTTGCCTTCCCCTGGTACCTACAAGCTGCCACTGACTGCCTGGCACAATGACAGGCAAGGAGCAAGGGCCTGTTGCATTTTGCTACACATGCTCAGGCTACTTCTCTGAGCCATCCTCCACTCATCTTCCTGCTTGGTACTTCAGCTGTGAGGTCTCTGAGATCGGGATTGCCTTGGGCCTGTTTTGTACATTACCTGGTGCAGTAGCTGATCATCACTTCTGGGTTTTTTTCCCCTCAAGATGCATTCAGCTGTGCATCTACCTGCTTGTAAGAATTCTTCTGAGCAGTTGGCAGACATTTTGTTTATCAAGAGAGAAAAAGTATTCTTGAAGGTTTGGCAACATGCTGTGCATAAGGATATATGCATATTTATATGTGTGTGTGCGTGTGTGTGTGTGCATGTGTAGATGTAGAGGTAGATGATAGATAGACAGACAATTCATGATAGTTTCACGATTCATTTCTCTATATAGATACATATGCAAGGGCATAACATTCTCAGGCTGCCCAGACAGACTGCAGATTCTAAATGTGAAAATATATTGATACACAGGACAGTTAATTAGTAGAAAAGAGTAACCTTCTCCCCTTCCATCTGCCATTTTTCCTTGGAAGTATAATTCCTTGTTGTTTGCACACCACTGCCTTTGTACTTTGATAACAGCTAGCCATGTATTAATGAAGATGACAACAAAACCGACCCCATTTTATCTGTGGGATGCGAGTTCAGTGTGTGCATTTCTGGCATGTTGTAAAACATTGGGAATTCCTGGCCAGGTGTCATCAAGTGGAATGGACAAATATTCACCCAAGAGGTGTACTTTTAAACCAGCTGAGTAAAGGTTGGTTTTCCTCAACTGATTTTTCTGCTGGGAAGTTTATTCCCATGACCTGGTTTCTGCTTCCTGACCTGATGAGGTAGTGACCAACTACACAGTGTGGGAATACTGAAAAGCAATTGGCTGTAGCTAATCATTTGTGAACAACTCAAGACTGAAACCTGTCTGTAGAGCTAACAAGGCAAATTATCTGTAAATACTAATTATCTTTCCAGCCATGGTGGACATATTACAATCCAGATAAAAGAAAACTAGACCCATAGTTTTGTGAAACAAAAAGCATTTGGATGTCTTCTCTTGCTCTGACCACTGGACTTGAGGTCAGAGTTCCCTGCTGGGATTTCACTCCTAGTCTCATTCCAGATACTTCAGTGGCCTTCAGAAAACTATTCACTCTCCCTTCATTCCCACAACCATAAAAAAGTGACAAAAATAACTAGGTCTGGGTATGGAAGTTATGTATATGAGGAGAAGGTGTAAAAGGAGGAACCTACAACCCTTTTCTTCCTATTCCGTCCCTTCCCCACCCCCTGTCCCTGACAAGTCAGTACATAAATACATTTGCCTTTGCTGTTCCCAGCTCTTCTTATGTACATACACCCAGTACATCTGCACAGAGTTATCAAGGCAGTCATATTCCTGAGCGGTAACAATCATCAGTCAAATCAGGGGTTGGAGGACTGTATTTTCATGAGAATTCTACTTACTACCAATAATGATATGAAGAAAACTTTCGGCTGGACCTCTCTCTCCTGAAAAACAGTTTTCAGAGGAGGCAGACTAAAGGGTTTTCAGGTTATGATGTGTTGTGAACACATATTGCAAACAAAACATGAAATCAAGTATGCCTACATGCTTATCGTTCCGGTCTACAAATGAATCTCCTGTTTGAGCCTTTCTTCTCTTGCCCAGTAAATTCTTTCAGATAACACTGGTTGCACCTATAATGCACTGAAAAGTCAGTCTTAGAGTGATCTGTAAGCCTGCTTTGCTGCCTCCTGCCTTTTTTTCCCCAGTGTATCAGCTCGACGCTCCATCACCCTAGTTACATGTGGACTTGGAGAGCCAGCAGTGGTCGGGGGTGAGCTCTGGTGGTGCCAGCTGCAGGTTTGTGGTTTGGCTCTGAGGGGTTCTCAGACCTGGTCATCACAAAGCAGCACCCACAGAGCCAGGTCCTGTGAGAAGGATGGTCTTTTCCTGCAAGCAGGATTTTCAGACACTGGAAAACTATTTAATCTTATAGAGAGGGAACTCTGGTGCCTTCTAGGGATTATCTGGCACCTCACCTCTAAGAAAGGACTTACTTTTTGTTTGCTGTGACAAATGTAATTGGTCTGCCTCCTAATACAGCTGTGGACAAGATGTTGACAGTTCTAATTCTTATCAAAAAACTCAAATGTTCTGTTCCCCTTTATAGTTCAAGCACCTTTTTACCGGGTTCAAGGCCCCAAAGCATTAAATAGTTACTCACCTCACTTCCTTTGTTTGCAATATCTCTGCATCAAGTAACACAGCTTGTAGGATTTTTAGGAGGGTCAATAAAAAAGCAGCAAGATTGCCTGATGCTTGTGAAGCTTTTGGTAGAAATATGCAGGTCAAATGGGACCTTTTATGAAGGTCTATCCACAGCAATCTAATGCCTTTACATTTATTTTTCTCACATTTGCTTCCAGCAGTTTTGTTGCTTTTTTATTACTGAAGATCCATGGTACTAACAATCCTCCTCCTTCCTTTTAAATTTCTACTAATGACCACCAGCAATGGGATTCTGCTGGAAATGAACTTGCTTGTATTCCATTTACATTTTCACACGTGAAATGCATTTCTAATATAAAAGACAGGGACTTAGTCTTTTCTTCATCTTAACCTCTTTTCCCCCAGCAAGCAAAGTAAAACTGAAAACCAAAATGTGTCTTATACAAGATCCGATCTTTTAAGAAGAGATTTTTTTTCTTTTATGGCAAGCCATTACATTTGTCTAACAGATAATGTAATGAATTTGACCTGTTTTTCTCCTTCCATCAAGGCTTAGAAAAGGACTCTGCATTTCTGTCTTTGTAGGTTGACCTGTTCATGGAAGAGTAAGGCCTGCTAAAAGCCTGTCTGGGCTTGACTGTTGCTTAATGGACTTTATGATTAGTGACCACTCCTGCTTTCTTGAGACTTTTTGCATGTCTGAGGACCTACTAATCTCTAAGGATTCAATACCATAATTCTTTTTGTCATTTCAAAATTTACTACTGCCTTTTTATACTAAACTTGATTACAGAAAAAATAGTTAATCTGATAACCATATATAGAGATTATCAGCATGGCATCTCAATAAATGCTGTTACCTTTAATGTTCATACCACTGTACCCAGTGCAGCTTCCTTAAGCTCAGCAGAGACAGTCTATCTGGCACTATGGTGCCAGCCTCGCTACCCCAGGCTGCGTAAGCTCTTCTCTGTCACAATTTTTGATTCATCCCTCTATATACATTTTTGTAAAATCTCCATTGATATATTTAGTCTGAAATATTCAGAATCAGTGAATTTTTAGTCAGTGGCAACCTCAAGAGAAAATTTGATAGGAGATTTATGTATGTTTGTGCACACACATACAATGCAACAAAGGTTTATGATAACAATATCACACAAAACAAGAACAGTGTAGGTTATACATTATCAAGATAACACTAACATGATGAGAATACTTAGTTGTTGTATGTTGGAAAACAGAAAAATATGGCAATTGTCTGGAAAAAGACCTTGTGACTTTTTTCTATATACCCACATGCCCATCTCTGCAAGATTGGTGATAGCACACAAAATCCCCACTGAAGGCTACTGAGAGTATTCTCTTGCACTTATGCAGCTGCACAGTGAGTCCTTTAAACACCAATAAAAACAGACCAAAAGCCAGCTATGGAACTTCTGATGCATATTCTCCCCTGGAGTACAGAAGGCGGAATGACAGAAGAAAAATTCATTGAGTTTTATCAAGTTCTGGTGGGGATAGACATCATTATCTTTAAAATAAGAGCTGGTCCTAGTCTGGATGATGCAATTTCAAACCCAACAATTTCCTGAGAATTTTGGAAGGGACGAGATCTGAAAAAGTTAGGGTTTTATTTGAAAATGAGAGTAGAGACAAAGGCATATAATGCAACGTATCACCTTTCTGAAGTGACCCTCCAAAGAAGCAGTGATGTAAGAATTTCTGTCAAATCGATGGGATTTATCTCTGTGCTTTTACTACAGTTCAAAGACAAAAAGTTTCCTGCTGAGTTTAATATGTATACCACATTGCCTACTTGTGGTATGATTGATGGAAAAAATAAAAACAAGCATAGTTTAAAGTACATAACCAGTAAAGCAGTAACCTCCAGATCCTCACATGACTTGAGGGTCATATCCTACAGAGAGAAGTGCTGAAGCAACTGAAGTAACTGTAAAAGGCCCTGTGATTTCTTTTTCATGTGCAACAAGCAAAAGTACTGTTCATCAGAGAGCAACCGTTTCCCTGAGGGTAATTTGCATTGCTAAACCATATTTTCCAGGCTTTAAGGGTTGCCCTTTAATGATCTCCCTAGTGCTTGACTGCCTTAGAGAGCCTGACCCATTCCTATGCAGCTTTTTTCTTGCATGCTGCACGAAAAAAGTCTGATGAGGTGTTCATCATTAATAAAAAGGAATTGACTGCTTAGAGAGGCTGTTTTCGAAGTTTTTGTGATAAATCACTTTGAATCACAGCCAGAGGTAAGCGCACTAGTCAGGATTATCTCCCTCTGATATTATTCTCACTGGGTGTTAGTTACTTATTGTTTGCTTTGTGAACTTTTTAGTCCTTGCAACACTCAAGCAGTCCTCCTATATCTTGGACTTTGGTGCTTCTTCTTTTCAAATGGTCTTAAATGAAGTCATGTGCAAAAAATATGGAAGCAGGTACAGAGACAAAACATTGAGAAGGGTGGGGAGTGTAAGTACACGAAGAAATAACAGGAAAGAGACTGAAAACTGACTGAGAATCTGTGCTTCAAACTGTGTCTCCACCTATGGGATCTGAACCACCACATAGAAGGTAAAAAAAAAAGGTTTCCCTAGCTCAGTGAACATCACAGTGGATTTCAGCCTCCAGTTTGTAACACCCTGTATTCCAAATAAAAGCTGAAATCAGGCATGCCAGAATCTCCTGCTACTTTGAGCTGGAAGTATAATGCCACATCTTCTGTAGCTGGGCATGTCCTTTGCTTCCCCAGTTTGTGTTGTTGCTGGGGTAGAATAAGGTGACTCTACTTACCTTTGAGTCTTTTAAAGCAGGTCACAAAGATGGATGAGTAGCACTGCTTAATTTACTGTCAATTTCCTTAGCTGTAAATAACTCATCTCAGGTCAAATAGCAATGTTTTTTAATATTCGTATTATGAATTACTTTTAACTTATTTAATTCAGTCCCTGAGTCCTTTAAGAGTTGTAGCACAAAAGCAGGAAACATAAGGGTTATGATAATTGCTCAATGCCTAAAATTAATTTGGTCCACAATTCATTTGAGATTCCTTTATAGATTGTACCGCTTTGTTATCCTTTAGTGTTTTACACAGAGGGATGAAGGAGCTGAGAATGCAGAATAAAGAAGGAAGACTTTGAAGGAAAACATCAGGTATATAATCAGAGCATGATATACAGTTGAAATCAGCAAAAGTGTGATGCATATGAAGAAGTGAGCATAAACACAAAAGAAAAACATTAACCATGTGCAAGCCAAAAAATATCAGTTTATTGTTCCTCCTGTGTACAATGGATTTGATCCAAAACACTCAGAAGTCATAGTAAGGATTCCTATCTAACATAGTCAGCTATAGTTCAGGCCTCACGTCTCTCTCTGTGTACATGCACACATGAACAGTGTATGGCCAGACATCTTCCGGCCTCTCTGGATACACATACCTATCTCTGTGTACGTGAGCATGCATATATGTATATAAAAATACACATATGCATGTATTTTCACAGTTCCTTTGAAAGTCACACAGATTAAATGCAGCCCTTTTGAACAATGAATAGTAACAAGACAATTAGCAGCTCAGTAGCTGTACATATACATGTACATTCAAAGGTAAATCTATCAAAGTGCAAAAATACAGGCTTAGATGTCATGAGGACTAGTTAGTGCAGGAATCATCAGCAGTTGGAGTCTAATCCTGCACCATTTCCAGCAGCAGCAGCTTTGCCAGTGATGCTCTGAGCGCAGGACTGATGCCTGGCCATGGTCCAGAACACTCTTCTTTATGCTTTAAGTGCTGAAAAAAGGGGACTCTGGTAATGGTGAATCCTCCCCTCCACTGTCACAACTGTAATCTGCACCATATCTACTCACTTCTCACTGCAGTCTGGATTCTCAAATGGAGTTTACCCACATGCTAATATACTACGTTACCTTCAGCAGTTTCCTTCGAATACCTCCCCTACTTGCTTGATGTCCTGAAGAAGGCAGCTCAGCACCTTCACTCTTCCCTGACTTTTCCAGTGCTGTTACTGGCATGCCTTTTGCAGCTGAAGACATGATTCTGAAGCCTGTAGCTGCTCCTCGAAGTAGAGAAGCTGATCCACTTCAAAGCAATCGCTTGCTCTAGAAACCAGTTTCTCCAGACGACTCCTGACCTCTTCCTCACTGACATTCTGCTGTCTCGCTTGCTTAAGACAGCCGTACACAGCCTCAAATACCTCTGCTCCCAGCTTCCCAATGGCAGATCTGGGGGTAAATATTACATAAAGGTGAAGTAAAATTTAATTCACATTGTATATTAACACAAGCAATAACTAATACTGATTTTTTCTAAATGTAGCTACCTTTGATTAAAATGATATAATGATGCACCTTATCTGACAGTACAAGGAACTAAAGTTCCCTGGGGAATTTCTCTATGGTTGTTTGGTACACAAAGAACCCAGGAGTAAAAACCTGGCACAGTAAAGTCATGGGAAGCATGCCCGCTGTCATTGTTACAAACCAAGATTCCTTTCATGCTGAATCTGACGTATTGTTTTATCTACAGCAAGCCCAGGATACATACATGTATTGTTGTCTCTGGATTTCATCAAAACCAAAAGGAGCAACCCCAGTCAGCCATACACCAGTGGCATTTTATGTGAACAAACAAATTTCAGGAGTCATTGCTTTATTTTAGCTTCTATCAAACAACAAGGAAACCTTCATACAAGCTCAGCATGAGATAACTTTTTTTTCCTTTTCCTACAGCACTCTCCTTTTATCAGAAGACAGATCTGTAATTCCGTGACAAAGAATACACTCACAGGATCTTAATGCTGATTTATAAAGAAGATCCATGGCAATGAATAGCGCTTCTTTTTCTAAAGGTAAACATCTTTAAATTCATGTATCACAAGCTGCAGGCAACATAGAATTTTCCATATGATGGGTTCATAATATTTTGGTGAAAATATCGGAGTAATTTTCCATCAGCAAATCAGAAACTATCTGCCCACTCTGCACACATCTGCCACAGGTTTTGCGTTGTTTTCTCTCACTAAACTTTATATGTTAGAGCATTTGAGATTTGATTGTCTTTTAGTGTCAGACTTGCACATTTTAGGGGTGATGATGCCCTTTGCTTAGTTAGAAAGTGAGCTGGAATAATTGGGATCACCTTGCAGGAACATCTGCAATTTGCATTAAAAATGTCTTATTTTGGTTAGGTGAAGTTGTGGTAAGCAGCCTTTCCTCCCACTAGCGTTTTGCTAGGATTTCAAGAGTAGTTAGGTGGGACAATCATTCTTTTTTCATTAAATCCGTCATGGCACGAAGACGCCTTCAGTAAAGCTTCTCAGTGTATGTGAGGAAGGTTTCTCTGACAAATTTTTCGTCCATGCTAAAATAAACTAATGGTATCTGAGATTCTAATACTTTCACATATTTCTCAAGCTTTACACATATTGTGTTTCTAGCATGTTAAAACATTTGATGCCTTAACACTTTGCTTGGTGGCAATTCTTGTAGACAGAAAGGAGATACGAGGAAGTGAACTATCTAGTATTCCAAAATTTCAGCCTAAATAGCTGCGCTCATGTTCCCTCTCCACTGAGTCTCTGTCACATACTGCTTTCTACCATTTTAGACAATGGAAAACTGAGAGGATAGCCCCCAGAGTTGTGCCAGGATGGGAACTGCCTCATCTATCGCCCCAGCAGTGAGGTGCCTATTATTTATAGGGGATTAGCATGCCTTTACAGTATTTACTGTCTATACTGTCAGTGATGGGGGCTTTGAGCTGCTCCCCATTTCGGCACACAGCATGCTTGCTGGCACAGCCTCAGGCATGAGCAGGGTGTCTTCAGGCATGAGCAGAGCACGTTGCTGCCTGCAGGGCAGAGCCCACCGCCCATGGGGAGCTGCCCACGGCCCTGGCCTCATGCTGCCTGTGGTGAGCTCCACGGCCAGCGCCCAGGGCGGAGGGCAGCAGGGAGCTGGGACACGCTCAGTTTGTGGCCACGCCAAGGATCGCCCTTTGTGAGCTGTACAGAGGTAGAGAAAGG
Organism: Phalacrocorax aristotelis; assembly: GCF_949628215.1. Taxonomy (NCBI): domain Eukaryota; kingdom Metazoa; phylum Chordata; class Aves; order Suliformes; family Phalacrocoracidae; genus Phalacrocorax; species Phalacrocorax aristotelis. The sequence goes on along the minus strand of NC_134277.1, from coordinate 47,683,818 downwards.
GAGCAGAGTTGTCTCCTGGTGCCAGCATCAAGGCTCAGCGCTCTCATACCCTGCACACAGCTTCAGAGGGAGCGAGCACAAGACTTCCCAAAAGCAGTTTAAATGGTTAAACCTGCACACTGCCCCCTAACAACATCACATACTCTAGTTGTACATTTTTTTGCTGATTTTGTACTGATTTTCTATGTGTCTAACACCAGGGCAAGGCCAACTGTTCTAACCTGATAGCATAATTCACCTAAAGGGGTAGCTGCTTTTCACCTGTGGTCATCATGCTATTGCTGAGGAATAATATCTTTAGAGTGAGACTGCAGGCAGTAAAATTTTCACATTATGTAATTCCTCAATTCTTAGAAAACCATTGGAAAAAATTTTAACATTAGTGTTGCGGAAACTTCATTTGATATGAAAGCATACAGAGTTTCCTCAGTAACAGAAAACCACTTCTGAAAAATCCTGTTATATATAATAGGACCGACTGCTGGTAAAAATGGACAATGCATCTAATATGGTATTTTCACCTGAAGCATATCCTAGATGACTGATCTGACCTCACAAGGAGGAAACACTTCTCACAACCCGCCTGCTCTCACTGCTTTTCTGCAGCTTGGTCATGCCCAGCTGTGATCCCCCCTTCGGCCACATGTTACCCCTCCTGCTGGATCCTGACACAGAGGCGGATCGGGAACTTGGGACAGAGAAAGCCGGAAACAGGATCAGAAGCCACAGGGTAAAGCTGGAATCTCTGCAGGTCCAGACCTGTTTCAGTCCTGCTTCTCATAACTAGAAACTGCCCTTTTTTTTTTTTTTCCTACCAACAGTGCTGTTTAGGGGAAAACTAAAACTGTTGGAAGTGATTAATTCTCAGACACTGGAAACCTAGGGATTAGCTTACCACAGAAAGCTAAGTAGGGATTTGTTCATCAAATAATGTACATTTCTTCACAAAACTTCATCAGAAATATCACAGTATTTCTCTCCAATAGTTAAAAATCAATACATGAGAAGCTATTTTGAAATCACTGCTACTTCATTAATGCTGTTACTGACCTCCTCTCTGCCTCTTAGACAAGGATGTTTAATTTTTTGGCAGTCCTGTCTATTTAAAGGTAAAAAATTAAGCAAACACATACCTCGGGAGTATTGGTTCTGCTAATAAATGTGACCTGCAGACTTGAATCTTTTCAGTTAAGCTTGGCAGAGCATGCAAATCAGCTAATCTGTATAACAGCTAATACAATAATATTAGGGGAAAAATGTTCATAGGTTGAAAATTAAGGGGTAGGTAACAAAAATTATAACCTACTTTTACAAAAGAAGACATCAGGCTCTGTTTCGACTTCAGAGCTGCATTAATGTGAGTCTGCTACCACATCATGCATTTTCTGTCACAGAGGCAGAAGTGTGGGATCTAAGACAGTAAATGTCAAACAGACGTTACTGAGTGAACCTATAATCCTGATGGAGGGAGGAGGGAAGTGCCTTCCTGGAAAGTGAGTTTTGCACATTATGGCCCTGATCCTATACTAGGGAATATTCTTCCATCCCCATGAAGTCCTACAGAGGCACACTTCAGGATTTTGCACTGCCCTTCTCTTTATCGTTACTTTTATTTCAAATGAAATATGGGACACCTGCATTTACAGTTTTGAAATGGTTAAAAGCCTTACCACAAACCAAGTACGGAATGCCCATTTACACTCCCGTTTGGCCATATTTTCTGATTTACTGGCATTTACTCTTTTTGTGCTATCTTATAGCTCACTCGCCTACAAACTCACTATTTCCCCCCAGAAATGAGCCACCACCTCTTCCTCAGCCAAGACTACAAAAGCAAAAGACATACCTGACATCTGGGATTTCATTACTCTGACAAGCTTTGTGGGCCAGAACCCCATCCCACGTTGCCCTAAATTGTTTTTCACTATGCTGAAATCAAAGGAGTTACATCAGGCTCTACCATCCAAGGGTCTGACCCAGGATGTTATACACTAATGTGCTTAAATGTCATATTTCAGATTGTTCTTTATTTTGTTTCACTGTGTTTCAAAGGCTTAGATATACAGAGGGATTAATTGCTGGCATTTGAGCACTGTGTTTCCTAACTTTTAAGCATCTTGTTCATATAATGAAATCCACAACTCTGTGACTGAACCCTAAGCTCCCTGTGCAATGCAGGCACCCCAGAAAGGCATCTACCCAAAACAACAGCCCACCACGACTGAAGAAAGGCTTATCCTAAATCTGACACCTGGCTTCTGTGACATTGGGAATCACCTCTGTCCACCCAGAACTCTCAGCAATTCAATGTGACCACACAGGTACTCAGTCTCCCCTTTTGTCCCAGGGTCCGTGGGTCCCACGGTCCACCCAAAGAGCTGGAAACCTGGGGGCAGAAGGAGATTCAAACTCATGCCACCCAGAGCAGTACCATAATCACCAGTCAGACTGGGGGACAAAGGATTCTCCTTCACCTATCATTCTGATTTGTATGAAACCAGATATATTGGGCCAGATGAGAATTAGCAATGATGGAGGACAACTCTGGATAGGTCAGGGACCAAGGACAACACTGGAGGTATGTGCAAACATTATTTGTATGAAACAGTCCCTGGATAAAATAGTACGAGCAATCCTTGGAGTCCTTTCAGTCCTTGGGACTGAAATACAGGTTACCACGTGTAAGTGAGTACCCAGAGAGTGCGCTTTCTCACTGCAAACTGCAAGAGATTCCACAGTGAGCCCAGCTTCCCTCACTCCTTCTGGCTGCAGAGAGCAGTCCCGATGCTCCGGGCAGAGGAGTCACAGGGCTGGGGATATCCATAACCTGGAGGCATGCTATGACCACCAACGTACTGGCTGGAGAGCAGATATTGCCAGTCATCTGTGTCATCCATGGAAGCTGTAGTCTGAAACAAAATGCCTCTGGCTGCCAGCTTTTGTGCAGCATACAATCCACGCCTGGAGAAAATTAACTGCAACAAGCCCCAAAGGCCGTACAGGCAGACAGATATCTGATTTGTGGGTAATGATGGGGTTTGCACATGAGATAGGGGCTCGGTTCTATCAAGGGTAAGGCACTTCTGAGCATGTGAAAAGCAGTATGAATATCAGCAAAATCATAGGCACTTACCACTTTGACTCACTGCCAGCACTAGAGGGGAGCTAAATAGAAGCCTTGAGGACTGCAATTTTATACTCAGGGTGTCTAAAAATGTTCGAAGTCATTTAGTGGATCTGGGCCCAAATAAATTTATCAGGCTATCTGGTGATTTGCAGTTGATTTCCTATGCATCAGTGCAAAATTACTAAAATTTGACAATATAATAATGTTGTGTTCTCAACTGGCTGAGGAAGTTGTAAATCTTTCCCTGGGTGAACAAAGAATTTTCTATTATCCCACGGGTCTTTATTTTGACTATTCTGCTACTAGCTACATATTAACATTTCCTTTCTGCTCTGAAGATCAATTACAATACACATACCTTCATGCAACACTGACAAAAGCCACAAAACAAGATTAATGCTTAAGTTTGTGCTCCTCTGTGGGCGTTAGCAGCTGGGTTAATATCTCTCAAAAGCTTGTCATTGCCTGCCTTAAAGGATAACTATGACACAAATCAGCAGCTAAGGGGGTTTTCAGCTTCCCAATTTCAAACGTCATTCAGCATGATAACGACTATCATTTTAAACCATTCTGGTTTTAAACCCTCATCCACCTGCAAAGGCAAGCGGCACTTTTTGCTCCTAAACACTGAGCTTTCACTAGTGCCTCCAGGGAGCTGTGGTGCGATCTGTGCTCGGGAGCAAGGAGAGGGTCTGCAGCTGCCGAGTCACCATGCTCTGCACAGGTCACGCCTGAGCACACCAGAATAACACCATGAAAGTCCCTCTGGATCAGGCATCAGCAATAACAGCTCATCTTGCCATAGCAAGCAATGAACACATGGCTCCTAAGCCAACCACAGAAAATACAGTATTTCAAAATACTAATGTCACTCACGGCTACTTCAATGTAAACCTTAAAAAAAGAAGCTTTCTGGACATGGAATATCCATTCCAGTGGGCATTTATTTATCCTTTTGGATGCAGCCAGATCACCTGCATCCCACACCAACAAGCATATTGTAAAGTAGGAGGCAAATCTGTTGGGACTGGGGTCATGGGGCATAAAAGCAAGTGCAGGGATCTTTGAAAGAATAATTTCAGCAGCTGCCACTAAATTCTGCTCTCCCTAACTCAGGGGTATCTGCATGGAATCCAGCAGTATTACTTAGGATTCCCATCAATACACCCAACTCCAATTTGTCCCTGAACATGCTATTTCTAAGCATTCATTTATTAACCTTACATTTCTCTTTAGAACAGAGTACAATCATGTCACTTTGCAGCTAACCAGTAGTAACAGGAATCTTGGTCAAAAAGACCGTTACATTTATCTCCTGAAATGACTCTGCAAAAGAATCAGGAAATTGCATATCTTTGATCTCATACAAAATATTGTTTTCTAACTGTACCAGAAAATGTTAGGATATCTGCTACAGCATCCCATGGTTCAGTAAACAAACAGGTTTATCTCAGTTACAACAGAAAAGGTCCCTTTCCTCTCAAGTTATCTTCCTGTCATTCCGTATGTTGGCATTATTGACTATGAATGATAAAAACTTCTCTGAAACTTGAAAGAAACTGCTCTGGGTTCAAAACCACAGTTGGAGCAAAGCTTGTCTGTTGCTCTATAAAGACCCTTTGAGATCTGCTAGGAGAAGTGTATTATAAGTTCCATGGCAAAGTCTAAGAAAAGGGCAGGTTTTGGTTTTTTTTAAAAAAAAGGAAATTGAAAGAATTATTATATAAAAGCTAGCAAAAGAAAATATGAATTGCTAATATTAGCCCCTACCTTCACCTTCAAGCCTCAGTGGACTTTGACTTTCATCATATTACTGCTGAATGAAAATTTCTTCACTTGAAGACACAATGATAATTTTCATAATTCATCCTTAATTACTTCATAATTCCTGTATTAAAGCACCTTAATTTAATTGCAAACAAAACTCTCTGATGTCCTACTTCAAAGACCTGCAAAATTTAAAGCATATTTAGGACATGTTTTCCCATGAGCTAAGAAGGATCTTATTATTAAAAGTTGTAGACACACAGCTGAAGAAATATCAACAATAATATTCTCCATGCATCTCATTTTCTGAGATAAATGAATTTGTAAAATAGGAATTGAAGCTGACATCTGCTCTTGGAAGAAGTGTGAATTAGAATTTAGAGCTGCTAGTTGAATTCTAGCTACTACTAATTTAAAATATGGTTTGTCATAAGAAGAATGGGTTTTTTAGTTTTTCCCAGAGGAAAAAAAAAATCAATCACAACAAAACAAGGTCATTTAAATCAAACCTGAACATTGCCATTTTTAAGTCTTCCTATATTAGCAAATTTACTGCCAATACTAAAAATGAGAGAGGAAACAAGTTTGCTTATATAGAGCTATTCTTCCAGAGGTAAGACAGGTGAAAAATATACCATTTAGTATTCACAAAGAATTACCTGAAACACACTTCCCAGGGCTGCAGTCTCTTTATACACATTCTGAGATTTCCTAGTCTTGCTAGAATTATTTTAAACAATGTCCTGTTTTTTAACCAGGTTTTTAACAGTGTCACAGTATACAAACAGTTTTTGAAAGTCATCAGTTTAATTCTCTCAGCATCCCTGACCAAGATCAAGCAAAAAAATCAAGGCACATTTAACATACCTGATGTCATTTGCTTTATCAATGCATTTATTTTAGACAGATGTGTCTGAAGAGCAGCATAATATACAGATGCCTCTTGAATGTGGGCATGCAAGGATACAGTAGTTCTCTCTGAAAAGTCAGTAATTCTATACAGTTCTCATAAGAGTTTAGGAATATAACTGCAATCTCTTTTGTTCAGCTGTGTGGTAATTCAGAGTTAATGCTGCTTTCCTTTTAGGCGGCTTGAATTTTCAGGGGATGTCTCCTGATTTAGGGTCTCACACTGAAATGACAGTTATAAAACTAACAATTTGCCCATCAGAGAAAGGAAAAGATAGAGACTTCTGCATTTCAATGAACAATCATAATATTAAAGATCACAATGCTCAATCCAAGCATTTTCTTTAGCCATATTGTATTAAATGTTACTATTGGATGTAAAACAATGCATTTCTGAGTTACCAATAAGCCAGTCTTACTAAAAGGCTGTCAACACATCAAGTCCATCAATGGAGAGATTAATATAATCAGCTGGGATGGAGCTGGACAATTCTTGACAGAAACATCACAAGCCTCGTAGTAATTTACGGACAAAACTTTCAGCTGGGCTTGTGCACTGTACAGCAACAGAGGGAGATGAAGCAGCACTCCAGTGCTGAACTATGCTAAACAACTGTGCAAGGTTATCATAAAAGTAACAATACTTTCAAATAATCCAATCAAAAAGACTTTTTAAAAGTTAAAAAAAACCCCAACTGCTGTGGATCATGAGATGCCCAGTTAGGACAAGTATGTATGCACGTATATATGTACACATAAAAATAGTTACTAACATATATACACAAATAACTGATTGTGTAAAGTTTTTGTACATCAACCATTTGGGCTTAGTTCATATCTACATCTACTCAAAGGGGCCTGGACAGAGGTGGATTAAGTCCACAACTTCTTTCAGGTCCCTTTCCACATCTGTAGCCCTGGGAAAAGTTCATAGCACAAACCAGAACTAAGGCCAGTTCATGTTTTGGCGGAGCCATACAATTCCATGACTACATCATGCTATAGAGAAAGAACGAAAAGCAATTGCCAACTATGGGCAGTAGATCCATGATTTTCGTAAAGGCCTGGAAAGGTTTATGCAGTTTCTTCTGGCTCTTCATCAAAACAAGACAAGTTTCACAGAGGAAGCATTTAAAGAGGTCTAGTCCTTTCATCTTTTTTCCCCCAAAAGTGAACATTTAATACTTGAATACTTTTCAAAATAGGACCCTGGTAATTCCTCTGTCTCAAATCTCTTGGAAAATCAAATAATTGTACATCTAGATGCCTGAAAATATGCCACATAAAATAATAATGAAGATTTCTATTAACAGAAACATAACAATCATAATATATTATCTAAATAATTTCTTTCAGCTAATAGATTTGCAACGATAAAATCTAAGCTCACGCTGAAACCGGATTGAACTAAAAAAATTGCCATTAAGCTAAAGGGAATTTTTCCAATACTCAGCTCCTCTTATTTTCCTGAAGAAAATGTTAATGGAGATACATGTCCAATGTGTTACCTTAAAGTTAAAAGCAAGGTTAGGCCTTACAAGTACTAGCATCCTCCGATTTTGTCACAGTCTTTGGCCATGTCTGGCTAATGTAAATGTAGTACAGGTGCTACTGTAAATACAGTACAGTTGATTTGGTATCTCCAAACTCTGAAAATCAACATATCATGTAAACAAGCTGATCAGCAAGGTGGTTCAGTGCAGAAGGACCTGTGACAGAGCCACCCCTGACGCTGCTGCACCCTCAGAAGTGGCAACTGCTCCCTTTGGAATTAAGGCAAATGCGGAGTTTTGGCTCTACTAACCTCTCCTTCACGCAAGATAGTTTCCATGTTGCCCAGTGTCTGGTGTTTTGCCCCATGAGTTATTTTTTATGATACCAACTCTGCGTTGCCCACCACCTTCCACATGGGGAATATGAGATATATACCTTAATGGCTTACAAATACAAAAGAAAGAAATCACTATGTGATGACTGAGAAAAAATGTGGTGAAGGAAAGAAGGAAAGGACAGATTTTTCTTACAGACAAGGACAGCATTAGAGTAGCAAGCAGATGAAGACAGAAGCAATGAGAGAAACAGTAAACATCAATAGTCCTGGTGAGGGTTTGGTGAACACCTTTGCATATTCCCTACCTATTTTTCTCCCAAGTGCCTTTGTAAACCTCCCAAGGTTGCAATGCTGCATCCAGTAAACACTGTCAAGATTCTTCAGGTAGTTCCATACTGAAAACAGACTATACAATTAATGCCACGTGAAATGATTCTCACATTTGCCAACCATTGACAAAATCAAGGTGTTAGAAAACTCAACAGCTCAATCTACACATTATGTATGCTCAGCACGAGGAACTAGGGAAACTCAGCTTTTTGTGCAAAAGAGAAAGATGTATTAGTCTAATTCCTCTAATGTTTTGAGCGTTTGGGGCTACTTCACATTTTAAAATGAGTGAGTCTATACTTATAATTTTATGTGTTTTGCTACTGAAATGCAATTTTCAAACTGTATAAAAACCTTCTCTAATGCTAAAGCAATTATGACATTTCTGTCCACTTTAAAAAAAATCCTTAAAAAATCACGATAACAGAATGGCTTACGGATTTATGACATGCATCTCAGAAGAGAAGCTGAAAAAGTCTGAGTTTTTTTTACATATCTAAATTAATGAAATATTACACTGTATTTTATGGGTTGGACCTGAGGTTCAAGTAATGTGCAAAATGAGTACCAGGATGAGTATCCCAAGCAAATCCATCAAAGTTCATTTGTGCCCTAAAAGACTCGCTCACTCTAGCTACTGAGTTTGTTCTCTTTATTCATTTTAAAGTGCATTATAACAAATGTAAAGCTGCTGAGAACTGCTGAAAAGATAGCATTAGCAGGTGACATGCTTTTCCCATCCCTGGATGCAGGGTGGAGAGGAGAAGTATAAAAGACAGAGGGCCAAGAAAACAAGAGAAGCAACCTATTTTTGCTGTGGAAAGGGGAACAGCATGGACAATGGAAAGAATTTGAAAAACCCATGAAAAATGCCTGGGGAATTGGCCCATCAGCTCCAGCTTCAGCCTTGAGGGGGGATTGCAGCTTCTGCTGCAGAGGACTCCTACACTTCTGGGCAGTAGCCACTGCCTCGCTCACCTTCATTTCTTCTTAGGCAGAAGAGCCCAGGATTCACCTGTTTGCACTTCTTCTTTTAGGTGTTGCCTTGGGACAGCAACTACTCACAAGCTGGGAGCATTCACTCACTTCTCCCTGACAGGAGCCAAGCACTGAGTTCCCAGCTTGGTCATGTCAAGGTGGGTTCAACTCTCCCAGTGTTCCCAGTTAGTTTTACTGTATTTTCACTTCACTTGTTTGTAAAGCAAACAGCAAAACCAATATACTTCAGACCTTCAAATCCGCGTCTGGAAGGTAACTGTGCATGAGAAGCAAAAGCTACTGTTATGCTGTAAGATGTCTTGGCATCACCAGACAGAAATTACAACCAGAAGTTGGAGTGTTGAACAGAGCAATTGTGGTGCGTGTAAGAGGAAATGTCATGCTGGAAAACATTTTGGGATCAATACCTTCAAGGATACTGTCCTCTATTCATCTGCAAAAAACAGTCATAGCTCAGACAGTGTCAATAAACTTCTTTACCAAATACATCTTTTTTCTGTGAGAAGACATCTTATTCCTCATGCATGTTTACATCATGACACCTTCAACATGACAGTCAATGGCAATTAAAAGGTCACTGAGAATTTTTTTAAGGAAGTCTAAAAAGCCAATTAGCTTTTCTATATTTGTTGCTTTTGCCTTCACCTAAATCTGCCCTCAATGATGTCAAGTCAATAACAAAGTCAGTTTCAGTAGGCTCAGAGCTGGCCCTGAGGAAGGTCCACCCAACATCTAATAAAACACTAAATCAAATAATCAGTTTCTTTACTGTAATAGTTCAAAAATGTGCAGAAATAAATGCACAAAAACTCTCCTATACTTCAGGCATTTTTAGGACTACTTTTCTTAAATATCCAGTGCCTGTTCAAGGACTTCAGTATGACCTTTCTTTCTGAATTTTTAAGATAAACGATATATTTGATGCCAACGTCACAAGCACAAGAAGCGTGTATGCATACTGCTCATGACTCTAAACCAATAGTGTTATGAGCATTCACAGGAACAGAATAAAAATATCACCAAATGCCTTTTCTCCATGACTTCTGAAAGACGACTTTACTTACACCCAGCAGGTGATGATGAAGTCTTTTGCCTGATCATGGTATGCTGCTGTGTGTAAGACTTCAGGGACTGACTAAGAGTTGCTTACTGCTGTGCTAAAGGATTTTAATTTACTTAAAATTTGGGGCATAAAAGCCTTTTCCTTTTACTGACATACATTTTATTGAATTCTAAACTGCATATTAAAGTTCACAGCTATTAAAATGACTCATTGTGTATATTCATGGATACCTCCATAAAGGAGCACAAAACACCCTGTGCTAAGGGGTTTTTTTTCTTCATTTCTTACGTTTTTATTTCTCTTTATATTTTCAGGAAAGACAGAAAAAGATATACTTTCTATTCCATAGCTATTTCATTATTCAAAAACTAACCTTACTCTGTAAAACACAAATCCTGATTTTAGAAGGCCTAAGAAATTAATTTTGACTACAGTACTGAAGAGGCTCCAAGGGGAAGTCTCTGCTCACTGGACATCTGGGATACAAAAACTACATAATATAAGGAGGCACAGCTGTGAAGATAGCCAACTGCACCAAAACCCCTAACAAGGCTTGTTCTTGTCCCCAAATTTCTGCAGTCACATGCCTTAATTCTCACCTTTGCTTTTCCATTTTAGATCATGAAACCCTGCAGAGACTTGAAATGTCAAGCATGCATCTTAAGACTTGCCACAGGCTTCTGTGCTTCTTCCAGGCCCTTCCTTGTGGTCAAATTGTAGCTGAGGTGGTAAAAAAACTTGCTAAGAAGGGCCTCAGAATAAGATAGAGTAAGCTGAAAAGAAGCAGAAAAGCTTTTTCAGCTAGAGATCTGAACAAGTTGGGTCTGTCTCTTTTAATGCAGATTTTGACCTCTTTAGCATTTGCAAGCTATCAGTGCTGCTAATCCGAGCCTGAAGAAAGCTTTGGGTTTGTCCACCAAGTTTTTCAGAAGCTGGCAGAAAACAAGCTACTGTTTGTTACAATGACTCTTCTAAAGCCTTTCCTTAGGGACAAAGCCAATCTTTCAGGCAACGCTTACTGCCAAAGCTTCTGACATCTTGTAAAGAAGACTTTGACAAGCCGAATGGACCTCAGGGGAAAACAAAAAAAAAAGCAATATAAGAATATAGCAGTATAACGATTTCATCTGATGGTGAAAAAAGTTTTGGCTTGAAGAACAGCTTGGTTCTTTTCTGAGACACATAGTTGGAAAGTCTCTGCAGGGGAACATCAGTGGAACTGACTGTAGGTTTTCCTTGTGGATCTCTCTGGTGAAGACAATTTGGCTCTGGATAGCATGTGAGAGTAGAGCTTCTCAGACTGAGGATTGCACCAAGTTACCCAGTACCATGGATGGGAACCACTATGAGAATAAGATGGTGGCCAGGACAGAAAACACCAAGAAAGATCTCCTCCTGTTTCCTGCATCTAACATGATTCCTCAGCCTAAAATCCCAATATGAAGAATATGAGTCTTACAACTCTGATTCATATATTTGCTTCACTTCTCACTGTTAACATGCAAGGCTGGGAAGGAACATAATGAGAAAAAGCTCAGATAACCTTTGAGGGAGCTAGTTCAGGAAACAGATTTCTTATCAACACTGCAGAACTGCAGAAGATCCTAATATTGAAATGCTTAGCACTGAAGTAGAAATTTCTGCAGAGAGAATGAACTCCACTTGAAAGGTGAAGTTAAATCTCTGCTGCTATAAACTTTATTACGAGCACTGGCATATACAGGTGTAACAAACTAGGAATTTTAGTCACTAGGGTAGGCGATTTTATTGTGACTTTCTGAGAGGACAGCAACTCAAAATTCTGGAACAGAGTGCAATGGGAATTGGAAAGAAGGTGTAACAGAAAATATTTAGGGACTCTAGTGAAGGAAGTTGGTGATTGAATCATAAACACTGTCAGCCATCTAGAGGTTAAGCCCTAAGCTTTTTCTTTTTACTCAAAATAGAAGACAAAGGACTCCCACCTATATTACTCAAGAACATCTGTGGCTTCCTTCTACATTCCTGTAAGGACTTTTAGCACAACTTCCCTCTCACATGAATATAGGTGTAAAGGTCTGCACAAGAATCCAGTAGATATCCAGTAGTAGCTACCTAAATTTGCACTCTGATAAAGAGCAAGGCTCTCTGCTGTCGAAGAATGCATTCAGTGCATTCAGTGCAGCACACTGCAATGACTCAAGCAATGAACATATCACATCTTGTCAGGTGACTGTCCTGGTGCAGTTGTCTGCAAGCCCATATTATTCACATTTGCCATTTACAAATGGCTAAAAGGCCTTTTTGCTGTTAGACCCCGCGTTATTTACATGAATCTACCATTTTTTCAGAACTAATGAAAGAGTTTCTTTCATGTTACTTGTGATGTGCAGGCACAATGCTTACTTTTTGCGCAATTCATGACATAAAAGAGAGTCTCCCTCATCAGAATCTATTGCTGTTAGCATCTGAAAATGGCACCGATCCCCAACCTTCGTACTTCTGTTTCTATAGTAATATGTCACCTGGGCAGATTTCACTGCAATTCCACATTTTCTCCACTGCTTTTGTTTTCTGTTTCCTCATAAGAACTCCAGCCATTCAGTTTCTTTAAGACAGACAAACTACATTCGCTCTTTCATTAGAAGCTGTCGGCTAGAAGACCCACCGTAAATCTGTGGCTTCCTGAGTAAAACTGAACTGCACAAGTTTAAATTATATTAGCCTTGCCTTGCACTGCTGTGTGGGTGAAGTACGACATATCACATGAAGTTTGCTGAGGGATGAGGGGGGCAGCTGAGGCTTCATGCATCATTCTGCAGCCAGATATACTTCCTTCTTGCCAGTGAAAATTCCACCACCGTGCTCTGTGTGCAGACTGGCCATGTGTAAGGCTTTGCAGGGATCTCCTTGTGTATCTGTGTGCTGGGTACTGTGCTCACTCATTTCTTAACACCCTAACTTCCAAGCAATTAACATACTCAGCTTTACACATTAAAAAAATGAGAAGGTCATAGTGTGTTTAGGAGAAAGGGCAATAACCTCAGTAAATATTTTGACAGACTTCTTTAAAGTAGCTATTATAGTGCACGAAAGGAGATCTGTACTTTCATTTACCAAAAAAACCCAAACAAACCCAAAACATATCCCCCCACATCAGTTTATTCTCTCAATGAATGTAACTTGAAAATAGTTCATAGGTACAGTCAGCTGGAAGTTCTCAAGATGCTGGCTGGGCAGGTCTTTTGGCCTACAGATCCAGCTGACTGTTCTCATTCAGGAATGAAATGACTAGGAAAGTGTTCCAAAACCAGGAAGTCTAATGCATTAAAAGTGAATTACTGCAGTTATTCGGGCTTTTCATTAGCATATGACTAGTTTATAAATTATTCTGGAATGTGACATTTCCAAAGGATCATATAACAGCACTTCCAAATTTTTCAGCATTTAACCAGCACTACTTGCTTATCCTATCAGAAACAACAAACTGTGAAAACCATGAAACAGCACTGGAAAAACAGAATTTTAAAGCAGCAAGTAATTTAATCATACCTCAGCCTTAAAGGCAACAACCATGAAGTTCAAATAGTTAAGGTTATCCTACAACCATGAGAATACAAGGTGAAGCCTGTTAGGTTAGCAGGCATTTTGACGAATAACCTCACCTCGCAACTAGTTGGCATCATATGATGCATTTTTTTTTATAAGTACTTTCCATGAAAAGGGAATGGGAAGCAATCAGAGTGGCGGGCTGTGAGACCTGCTGACTGCTTGCACAATAAAGGCTAAGCCATGAAGTGAAACCGTAGGAGCTGCTGCCTCTTGAAATATCATAAAACTGAACAACTTCTATCTGGAGTAAATCTGATTGGTATTTCCCTTAAATACACAGTGCATTTGGCACTGTAATTTGTTTTAAATTGTGATTGGCATCAATGTTGTTGTGGTTGCATTTGTTTTCTTTAGGGGATTCACTTAACTACTAGTATTAACTGTTTGAACTTATTTGTATTCTGATAACATCCACCATATTGTTGGCACTGTCCACCCACAAAAAAGAAAATGACCCTTTTTTAAAGAGTTTACAATCTGAGATCAGTTGAATGTTGCAACAGTGCAAAAAAAAATCAGGTTCAGAAATAATACGTAGCATTATGATTATCAGATCTGTACCTAAATTAGGGTGCAATAAATATCTTGGAAGACCAGAAATTACTGAATCAAGATGAAAGCTCAAGATACATTAACCAGTACCTTCTAGAAAGGAAGAACAGGTCTTTGTTTATTAAGACAGTGAAATCTTTATTAATAAAGCTGGGGTTTCAATGATGCTGAAAGCAATTAGACAATGAGTTTCAAAGGGAGCTGCACATGTAAATTCCTCTGTCTCATTTGAAAATCCCTGCCAACAGCAGCAATCAAGTTTGGTTTAAATCATCGTTTCATTGTGGGAAACAAATCCACTAGTCATTTGTTCCAGGCAAGAATGAAGTGTGGCTGAAGGAGCAAACATGGTGGGAACATGGATATCTGCAGGTGATATAGGGACATGTGCTGAGCTAATAAAGAAAGCAAAGTTCAGAACGACGCCAACAGCAGTGAAGGCAAACTAGATCCTGGAAGGATGACAGTGATTGTGCAGATTATGAGAAACCATCAGAAGTGACAGTCAACCTTCATCCTCTGTGTAGGCAAGGAGGCATCCAGTCTGTAAAGAATACCTTACCATTCACTTCTTTTTGCTGAAGGGATTTTTTGGAGTGGAGGAAAAAACACATGGTTTTCTTTGTTGTGTTCTGCAGCTTTTCAAATCCATCCTCTTTGTCTGGATATTGGTAACACATAAATATGCTACTTACTCCCTCATGCGTTTCAGTTTTGTCTCAGCCATGGTGCTGTTGAGAGCTCTGAATCCCTGGGGCGCCCCTGGAGACACTCCGGTGACAGTCCCTGAGCCTACAAATCAATGCACAGACACACAACCTTATTCACCTTCATCCCCTGAGCTCTATTGCAGAGTCAAGGGCAGTCAGAAGCAGGAAGACTATTCCTGTTTCTCACAGGGTAGTGCCACATTAATTAAAGATGAATTAGATTATTAAATGCACATTAAAGGCAACTTCTTTCTGAGGGACAAGTAGATTCAGAGCTTAAAGGCACCAGAACTATAACAACCTTTTTCCTTCTGTGTAGCGTAAGGGGAATTACATTACAAGAGAAAGAACAGTCGCTTGAGGAAGTGCTGGGATAGATAAATATTCAACAAAATAAAATTTGCTTAGACAATATGTATTTTCCTCCATTATTCTTGCACTTATAAGAGCAAGAACCTTCTTCCTGTCAGGCAAGTCTCTCCTTTAGCTTGATCATTACTGTAAATTGAATGTGTTTAACTTACGACATCACTTTCCCCTTCAGATGAAGGTACTTTTAAATGTATGTGTATATATATAAAACCATATGTGTATATATAACTACATATATATCTATATGTGAGAAATATACATATGCATATACACACATGCACACTCTTTCTCTTTACAGGCCTCGTGGGCTGTTGCAATATTTAAGGACCTAATGCTCACAGACCACTGTGGTGCTCATCCACAGGAACACAGAAGTGCTGAATCACAGAGGGCTGTCAGGGTTGTCAGCTCAAATACCCTGCAATTTCATGTTGCCATTGCATCACAGAAGTCCCTGCTTAGTCTAAGGAATTTATTTATTTACTGTCCCTACTGCTCCCATTGGAAGACAATTCCAGAGCCTCACTTTGACCTGGTGGCTAAAATCTCTTCTCTGATTTAAAAAAAACCACCCTCCTTTATTGGCCAGTTACTGCTCATTTTTCTACTGTGCCAGTCTTTTCCTTGGGCTTACTCAGTTCTTCCCTTTCCTTTTGCATACTTCTTCCATTTGTTTATAATTGGGCAAAAAGATCCTACTTCAGCTTTCAATTTGCTAAGCCAAACAAAGCAGCTATTTTAGTGTCTTCTTGCAAAATATTTGGCATTAGGATTTCAATTCCCAAAAGAGGAGAACATACATCATGGTGGAACTACATCATGCATAAAATGTGCGGGCTGTGGAACACAGCACCCAAGTTCTGAATAGACATTGAAGGGCTCTGCATAGGATAGGAACAAGACAAAAGTCACACAAACACATTAACAAAATGCCTTGTCTAAATGAACACAATCTCCCCTCCTAGCAGGCATTTTTGGCTTGGACTCAGCTGGGGTTTAGTTTGGGTTGCACTAACATTGATCACATACAGCCAGAGGGAGCTTGCAGCTACCTTCCTGCTCTGAGCAGTATAGACACCCCCAGAGAGTACTGAATACTTTCCTGGAATGCATAATCACAGCTTTCCCAGCGGTTAAGCTCCTATGTCTTATATGATTCTAGATCCTGATCACATTGGGTTGAATACTGAGATTAAAACTTTCTATCATGAGGGATCCTACTGAAATGCTCTCAGTAAGTGTCTGCTGGATTCAGAGCTTTGCTGGATTCAGAAGAGAGGAAGCAGGCATGGAGAGACACCACAGAGAAATGGATTCCCAATTCTGTTATCTGGTTATGGGCAAGTTATTTGAATTTTTAAAACCTTTTCCTAACTTCTCTTTAAACCTAATGGCTAACAGTTGTCTGTTGCCTAAGTATTACAGCTGAGGTATAGTTAATATAGTTTAAAAGATGAAAAATGACAAGCTCAGTTGTTACTGGCAACCAATAACTTCACTCATCGATGCAAAAACCATTTCCTGATCATTTACTATAACACTACATATGCATATCCATACATTTTAAAATAGGGTCTGTAGGCATTCAATTATTTTAGCAGCACTGGAAAATTCATTATCCTCAGGGTGGCCCTGAGGAAACCCCAAGCACTGTCAAAGCAATACTCATGACTTACTGGGTGGCACGCTTCTCTCTCATTTGGTGTAGAATTAAGGTCCAGATGTGGGCCTTTGGGCTTCAAAAGCAATAAAAAATTGACGCCCTAAGCACCAGTGGTCTAAGGAAAATATAATATTTGCATTCACTTAAGAAAGAGTACATTTAACCACAGGCCTCAGCTAAATCCTGCTGTTACTAATATTACAGGATATATCACTATAGTAAGAGCTCAGTATTCTCTTTCTGCTTAGTGGGTTCCATTTATTCATTGCTACAATATCTCCTTCTCCTCCAACATTTCATTATTAAAGACATCCTTCTTGGTTTTTTCTGGGATTTAAGGCTAAATAATTTGTACTTTATCTACTCTTCACATTGGCAGTTGGCCAAGCAAAACTAATTCCCCACACTCAAACTAATATCTATCTTCCTCTCCATTAAATATGATTTTCTGGGTGCTATGAGGCAGCTGTAAGGATTGTAGGATGCTGAAGAGATGTGGTTAGTCATAACAAAAAATAAAAAAAAGAGTTTTTGGTGAAAACTGGTAAGAGCTTTTCACATTGTTACTATAACAAGCCTCAAATTTTTTCCTGGGGTGATTCATAACCCACACCAACTTCTATATCAGAGGTATTTTCTTAGAAGCAGTTACTTGATTAATAATATATTTTGCAGCCAGCTTTGAGCAGTTTGCTTCAAAAAGCGGCCGGATAACTATTTGCATTTTTTATGCAATATATCATTCTTGATTCATTAAACAAAATCAGATTAAACAAGAGCACTGGCTTTTCAAAACCAGGCATTGTGGCTTTCTAAATGAATTTCAAAGACAAATAGTCTCCCTGCCTCTAGCCCAGTACTGCAGAGGATAACATAGGGCAAAAGATCTTCATCGTCTCAGGTCATAGAGCACCAGTTTGGGGCTCTTACTGCATCCTTCTTACTCTGTCAAACGGATGATAAAAGCATCTGTAGGGAAACAAATCCTCTGGTTGACATTTATTCACACGTACTTACATTTAAATGGTTATCAAGTGAGGCTTTTCATACGTTATGGCCCAAAGGCATTCCTACCAACATTTCTGCTAACAACCCAATAATTGACGATAGACACCTACTGCATCTTTTGGTAAGCCATTATGTGCTGTGAAGCTATTATCTCCACTGAATGACAGACTTCTGTTGGATTTTGGATTTTTCTTCAGCTTTCACTGCTACGTATGCGATCTTACAATGCCTTTTCCTACAAGATCAAAAAGCTCCTTAGGATCAGATGTATTTTCCTAAGTTCAAAACAATACAAAGTGAGCCAACTGCCTCTAACCTTCTCCTCCTTTAAGCTAAGCAGATTTAGTAAATTTTAAAACCAGTTTTTCAAACTTCCTTTCATTTTGCAGTTCTTTTCTGGGATCTTTCCAGTTTTTCAAACTTTACCAGCACAGACTATCTTATTTCAAATATACTCCACATGGAACTGTATAGTCAACACAAAACGAACCTTGCACAACACTAAAGCACTGGTATTCACAGTGTCTCAGTGGGAACGCTTGAGGAGAAAACTCAGTTACCTCAAACCAGTAAGTACCCTTTTACCTCAGTTTAAACTGAGGTTTATACTAAAGAAACTCCACCTGTTGAAAAATTATGTCTATTTATTGCATCCTCTTTATCACAGCCCTTGCTGACATTAAAAATGTTCTAGTTTTATTCTACTCAGATGTTCTCTAACATCTGCTTGAAATGGCACAGGATTTTTTCACAATATCTTTAACAATGAAAGACACTACAAGGAATTCTGGCCAGGCCAGATTTCTGTGTCTGCCTTATTATTGCCATGAAATCCATACTGCTTTTAGGAGGAACTATTATAATGATGATGTAGCTCTGTAGCTCAGTAATATGGAATTGCCACTGCTAGTACCAGGCCACATGCTTGGACCTGAGTTTGCAAGGCTTCCGGCTTTGCCTGAACTTGTCTTGACCTGCCAGGAACTTTGATTTAATTGCTTAGGCTGTAACAGCAGTTCTTCAAATGACCAGGTGGTTTGGCTATTTTGTTTAATTTCCGTTTATTTTTGTATCATACAACTCATATTTTTAGATGGGTAATATTATTCTGTGTAGAAAGATATATTTATAACTAAATTAATTAAATTAATGTAGGGAAATACAGGCCTGGTACAACAGCAGATGCCTTGAAAAGTATGGACAAAGGATGAGGTGTAAGGACTAAGGGCATGGGGTGACAAGAGGTGAGGCACAGGCTGGCACTGGCAATCCCATGGTTACAACCAGCTTGCTAGTGATCAGTTAAAGAAACGCAGACCTGGAGGTAGACATAACTAGCTTTAGGGTGAACAAAAAGAACAAGTATCTAACTTGCACCATATACAGAAATTCTTGGTGTTACAATAATTTGCAGCCCAGTGAAGAAAAAGCAAGGTATAAATTAATGTTAGCAAACATAAAAATGATCCTAACTGCAGCTTTGTAGCCTGACATTGGAAGAACTTAATCATAGAATCATAGGATAGTTTGGGTTGGAAGGGCCCTTTAGAAGACATCTAGTCCACCCTGCCCTGCATTAAGCAGGGACATCTTCAACTAGATCAGGTTGCTCAGAGCCCCGTCCAGCCTGACCTTGAATGGTTCTAGGGATGGGGCATCTACCACCTCTCTGGGCAATATGTTCCTGTGTTTCACCACCCTCATTGTAAAATTTTTTGCCTTATATCCAGTCTAAATCTACCCTCTTTTAGTTTAAAACCATTACCCCTTGTCCTGTCACAACAGGCCCTGCTAAAAAGCTTGTCCCCATCTTTCTTATAAGTCCCCTTTAAGTACTGAAAGGCCACAATAAGGTCTCCCCACAGCCTTCTCTTCTCCAGGCTGATCAACCCCAACTCTCTCAGCTGTTCCTCATAGGAGAGGCACTCCATCCTTCTGATCACTTTTGTGGCCCTCCTCTTGACCCACTCCAACAGGTCCATGTCTTTCCTGTGCTGAGGGCTCCAGAGCTGGATGCAGCACTCCAGGTGGGGTCTCACCAGAGCAGAGCAGAGGGGCAGAATCACCTCCCTCAACCTGCTGGCCACGCTGCTTTTGATGCAGCCCAGGATACAGCTGGTTTTCTAGGCTGCAAGCAGCCCATGTCCAGCTCGTGTCCAGCTTCTCATCCACCAGTACCCCCAAGTCCTTCCCTGCAGAGCTGCTCTCAATTCCTTCATCCCCCAGCCTGTATTGATACCAGGTCCTTAACTTAAAATAGTAAATGTTTAAACTTCCTCAGTGACATTGAGCATAGAAAGATAAAAGGGACCCTAGCAGATTTCTCTCTTATTATCATCACATACATTTGTTTGGAACAGATCATACAAACCTAATTACTAACTCAGCTTGGAGAAAAGCTTTAAGTTTCAGCACAGACTGGTCAGAGATTTTTTCAATGATTAAAGCACAATTTAATTCTTTAATATTATAATTTAAAAAGGCATCTTCAGAAAGAAAAAGAGGAAGACTAGAGTCTCTTTAATAGTAATATTTTTTTTAAATAGCATTGTCTGTTTTTGGCTTATACTCTGGGTTATTCTCAGAAGCCTCCGAGGCAATTCCTCTCTTTCATTAAAACAACAAAATGTTGAAGCATAGAGCTAAATTTTGTCTCTATTTCCACTTCTGCAAACCCACTGCAGACAATGATGTTGCAAATGCACAAATAAGTGCAGAATTTGAAGACCATGGGATCTCTGTGAGCGTGAAGACAAACTGGATGTGAATATTCCTTCGTTCAGTCCTAAGGATCTCTCTAACGTGGGACTCGGA
This sequence comes from Phalacrocorax aristotelis, assembly GCF_949628215.1. Classification (NCBI taxonomy): domain Eukaryota; kingdom Metazoa; phylum Chordata; class Aves; order Suliformes; family Phalacrocoracidae; genus Phalacrocorax; species Phalacrocorax aristotelis. The sequence goes on along the minus strand of NC_134277.1, from coordinate 47,663,082 downwards.
GGGTGACCAGACATGATTCAGTGGCTACAAGACTATGGCTGCCACAGTTTTGTTTACTCCTTTTCATCCTTTTTCTTCTCTGGTTTTCTCTTCCCATCAGTCCATGCACATAAGCAGGGGTGAAACAGAGCTCAGCACGGGAGGAACCTCTACAAGGAGGATTTCCCAGGCTTGCCCTGCATTCTTGTGTCAGAGCCACAAGATAATACTGCGTCAGGTTTATCCTGACGGAATGAATATAAATAAGGCAGCTAAACAAGACTGCAGTTCCCATGGGAGCCTTTGGGAACTCAGCTAGGCTTTCATGCAACCCACATGCAAGCTCACTAAATAGCCTTCTTTCCTTTAAGTTCACTTTTTTAGCTTTTAAGTAGCACATGAGAAACCAGGTTTTCAAACTCTGCGTTTATAGAGAGGAGTTGCAGGAGATTTTAGGATTAAATTGGAAAGTTAAATTCTCAGTGATTTTTCTGTGCCTGTAATGAGTAAAATAAAATAAATATTATCCAAACCTGGATCGTCATTTAAAAACATTTTAAAAATATTATAATTCATTTTCTCTTATTGTTACCAGTACTATAAACTTTAAAACAAGCTATATATCCTTAAATATTTTCTTCTGGGGAAAAGAGAGCAGAAGCCAAGTTTTAAAAAGCTTTTTGTTATGACATTGTACAATTCTGACCGTCATGTTTTATGGCTCTATTATTTTCAGCAAAAGCACTTAACTGTGTATGCCTTTTCTTTTGGCATATTTATACACTCAGCAGTAGATTAAGGAAGCAATTTTCAAGAAGATCACATTTTTTTGAGTTATTTTCTTGCAAAATCGAAGTAATCAGGCTGTGATGAATACAGACTGCTAATAACTTTCTATTACATTTAAAGAAGAGGTATCATCTTACCCAATGAGCTATTATTCAGGACACTCTCCAAATACTCGACCATTGCCTCGATATCACTGTCCTGTGGATAAATGAAATAAGGAACAGGATTAGTGTGAGCACAAAGTTAAATATAAACACTATGCACTAGAGGTATGACCCCACAAACATAAAGGGTATCACTTACACCAATGAGTGTCAACACTAGACTACAAAGAGTCTATATTGCTCAGGACTTTTTCTATGTTTTCTTTTCCTAGAACACCAGGCTTGAGAATTAAGTTATATACAAACATTTATTTACATCCCATTCCTTACAGAACACAAGAGTGTAGAACAACTGCGTACGGAGCTTAAGAAGATATGTTTACTGCAGAGGGTGGTGTGCAATCTCTGAAAATACACCAGCATTTTTATCATCAGTTAGTCCTGGAATATCTAAAACAATATTACACTGAAAAAGGCAAGTATGTACCTCTTAACTATGCCAAAATTTCTTTTGCTTGTGATAGCTTCCCACTGCAAATTAATACTTACATTTTATGTAATTGCATCTACTTACGTATCTAGTGCAATGACTAATTGAAAAAATTTTAATTAAGAAGATATTTTAGCACTTTTCTATTTCAAATATTTTGTTACCAGGCAGATGGTTAACAGTTTTGCCATGATACCTTTCATGTGAAATGCTGTTTGTGTACACAGATGAAATTTAAAGTCTGGCCATTGAGCAACGATTGTGCTCCAGGAAGTAGATCAAAATTTTGTTGAAGTCCAAGAGAAACTTGGACTCTGAGTTCTAGAAGCTGCTGCTATATCACATTTGACAGCATGGCATTTCTGGACTATTCAAAACTGAAAGTTAAAATCTTGACCTTGCTGAAAAAATCTGCCAAAAATCTGTATGTTAAAAAATGAGAAGCCTATGGTTTTAAAATTAAAACACTGGAATAAAAAGAGACAATATTGACCTCAGCTTCTACAATGGACAATCTGCTCTATATTCCTCTGTGATCTTACTCAAAATGTTCATTCTAAGTTTCTCAAACTGAGGAACTGACAGTATAAATTAACAGGATTACACTAATTGCTGGCAATGACTGTTAGCTAGTGAGTGACCTTTTGGTGCAAGTGAAAGCCGTTAGGGATGAGCATGGTCTAACATCTTGTCACCCTAAGTTGTTTCATGGACTTATATTTGAAAAAGGCTCTGCTATTTTAACCAAGGTTTGCAAAACGGGTATCAGCCTCTTGGCTGGCCATCTCAGCAGGTAGCCCAAAGGCTCATAAGTCTGAAGGAGCCTTTTTGCCCTTTTGGAGCAGCCTGTGGGATCCTGGCTGGATAAAGTCAGCACCGGGGTTTCCAGTTCTGCAGCCCTACCTCAGCTGACCAAGTCAATCTGAACCTGCTTAACTGGGGCTTTTTCCCATTAGCAGTAAAGTGCCCAGGAAATGTCACAGAACAAATTTAATTTATATATATAATATATATATTGAATATTTAATTAAGATAGACTTAGTATTACAGATATATTTTCTCTGTATTTGTAAAAAAAAATTAAATGAACCTTTAGGGTTTCATTAAAAAGTTATTAAATATTTTTGATTCAAAACTAAAATTTCATATTAATTTTCTGGTAATATAAATTTATAATTGTTTTTATTTTCATTATCACTAACAGTTAACTGCAAATCTATAGACGAACAGACAAAAACATGGTAAATGGCCACAGAAAATAGTAATATAATTGCTTTAGTAAAACCTTTTTTTGCCTTTTTTAATGGGATAAAGATTGTCATTCCCAAGCCTCTGACTTCTTACAACAGGACAGCGTATTTACTCCAAATATCAAAATAGAGCTGATTTTTTCTCAGTACGCTGTAAGGCAAAAGATACACTTTCACCACTTTCATCACCACTGGTTTTCAAGTAAACTAGCTGGCTTAATTTGGCTAGCCTGAAATAAAATTTCAGTGAGGAAGAGAATGTGGTTTTCACACAGTGGTAAATAGTTGAATACATGGTTAATCAACTTACACTGAGGTAGGAACTACCTGTGCTTTTTCTCCACTTGGGTTTAGTAATCCAAGAGGATTTTAGATGTTTTATTTGCTTATCTATTTAATGTATTTCTCTTTTTGCAGAGAAAGCAACGCCCTACAGAATAGGCAAGGGACTGACAGATGCGCAGAAGAGATGCACTCTTACGCATAAGAGCAAACGTGGATGAATGCTTGCAAGTTGCAAATTCAGAACAAACACCTTTCTAACAGCAACAGGCCATGCCAAGGTGTGTGTTAGGAATCCAGTGGAGCATTTTTTGGGGGTGACAGCAAACAGACCACCCACAGGTGCTGGAGCTATGATAATGTATGCCCGCTGATTAATTATCTGGTTTGGCAATCTCAGAAGCGACCTGTAAATTGAACATCGGAAGCTAATGTGCGACATTAGTAGACTTTGTCATAACAAAGAGGTTGAATTTGCTATTACTGTCACTAAAAGAAAATAAAAACAACAAGGTGATAAACTGCAGCAAAAAGCACCCATTAGCATCTCAGCTAAATCAAAGCCGATGAAAACTTCACTGTGCACTAACTTTTCAGGATGAAACCTCTCCTAAGTTTCTTATTTTTAAATGTTTTTAGAAACAGTTTCTCATTCTCTTTCATGTTTTCCCCCTAATTAGAAACCAGTGTTCCTAGAAAAAAAAATGTGGAAAAGAGCCATTGGCTTGAAGAGGTAGAGGTCTGGAAAAGTAATTGGTAAATTGCTGCTTGAAATCTAGCAATCTGCATTTCTGGTCCAAAAGAGCGGGACAAAGGACAAAAAACACCAATGCTACAACCAAGATGAGAGGTCCGGATATCTGAAATTGGTGGTAAACTCCACATCTGCAACTGAACAATGTAGCTGAAAACACACAGGCTTTATTGACAGATATCAACACAGGAAAAATAGTTATCTCAGCTCCCAACCCAAGCCTTTAAAATTACACCATTCCGGTGTGTAACTTTACCTTCTTAACTGAAGAGGTGTTGCATCCCGTGTAAGGTCACTACTTCTCAGTCTGTCTTGGCATTTGTGGGAGCCTAATATAGCTTGAATAAATAGCTCAGATCACTTTCTACATCATGCACCCCAATGTGTTGTTCAAATTAGATGACCTTTCTGACCCCATGCTACTGCATGAACATCAGAAATTTTTCAGTTGTTGTTTGAAGTAATGGGGTCACCAGAGAGCACCACCAGGTGCAGGATTTCTGCACTCTGCACAGGAGTAACTAGTAAAGCAATCTTGGCATTGGGAAATTGAGAGATTTGCACGGATTAGGAAGGTAAATATCTTAGAAGTCTTTATTCTGTGTTGCAGTGGAATGACTTCTTTATTAGCACATACCTCCAAAAGCTTGATTTATGAAGGTATTTTTGACAAAAGGGTTTAAGAGTATGAAACCTATCACAGAAATAGGAGTTGGAGTTTTGGTATTAAGTAAATGACTGCAGAAGCAACCCCCTGCTATATACTAGCAAGATCAAATCTATTCTGGTAGGATTTGAAGCTTATTATTAATACTGAGCACGATCACGCCTACCTTTGAGTGGGATTCCTGTCACATAACTGTTGACATCCAGAATGAAGATGTCCCATGCATGCTAATAACTGTAGGTACCTTTATAATCACCAGAGAGAAAGAGAGACCTCTCAGCCTATTCTATCTATCCTACATTAGGTGTTTACATCAAGATAACATTATTGCCTAAAAATTCTTGCATACTTCCCCTCACTCTACAGACTTTTCATTCAGTTAGTTCAGATTTGCACAGCTACGTTCAGTCTGCTTTGACCTTGGACTTACTGCAGATTTTTTCACTTGAGAAAGGGAAAATTGAAAATTATGCTCACTTCCCAAGAAAAAGAATAGGTGATTGTGTCAATACCCAGAAACACCCTTCTGCTTTATCTAAGGTGCAGGGGTCAACATGAGAAAAAACAAAGACAGACAATTAGTTTCTTTGACAGAGAAAGTCCTAAAAGGCAAATGGTCACAAGGGGTGCTCCCCGATCAGTTTGTGCAGGCCAGTTTGCAGAGGGTTAATGCTCTGTGTGCACACAGGCTGCTGATAGAGTGAAGCCTCAGGGCCATCAGGGCTGGATTCAGACAAGAGGTGCCAGTGGAACAGCTCTTCCAGCCCACAGTGACTCTTGTCATCGCCAAATTCTGAGTTATTGCAAAATGAGGGAACGTTGCTGCTCAGATCTGACTGACAACACCTAATTTGTTCTGCATTATTGAGAAATCTAGTTTTATCTTCTGCCCTTCATTGTTTGTAAGCAGCAGTCTGCCTGTTCAAAAACATTATTGACTGACACTTAATGAAACAGTCAATGGAAGTTAAATGAAAAATTTTAAAACGCATTCTAAAAAGAAAAAAAATTATCTCAGAGTCTGATGAAAGTGAGCAATAATTTATTTTCAAGAGTATCTTGTGGTAGACTTTCTGGGCAACAGACTGTTTTCATGTCTATGTGTTGTGGGTAAACACAGACCCAGCAAACTGAAAAAAAAAGGCACTTTCTTAGACATTCCACTGATTTACAGTTGACTAATAATTTCATTAGACCAGTACTGTATAAACTGATTCTGAATTTTAAAACACCCTGTGTGTTTAGTTTGAAGGGTAGGAAGACATTTCTAGATCAAATGAAGCTGTTTCTGAGTAAACTTCAAGTTTAAGTGGTGAGAGCGTTTCAGGAGTCCCTGCTACCATGGTAGAAGTAGAGTTCTGATTTCTCACACAAACATTTTAATTTTGCCTTAAAAACTACATGTTAAAGAAGCTATTAGTTTAAAAATTTTAAAAATCAGTACAAGTTATTTATAATTTAGGGAAGAGTATTAGCATACATGGTTGGTTCCCTAAAATGCAAAAGACATCACACACTGTTCTGCAAAATTTGCACACAAACTCAGAATAACATATATGATCCTAAGCGGGATCAGACAGTGCCATTCAGAGGCACTGTACAAAATGCTTTCAGCTGGTGGCCCAGGGGAGAAAAGAATTGTTCCTGAATACCTCAGGAAGATCCATTTGCAGAACTGACTTGGGCATTTAAGTTCATTGATTTCACTGAGACTTGATTACTGGAGACAAGATTCATCTCAGCTCATTCTGATCAGATCTAAATTAGATGCCTTTTCCAATAATCTTCAACTTTCTTCACACTGCAATCCCTAAGACTTTCTTGGGGCAGCTTCACCTAATAAAGCTACTTTAAGCCTTTCAATAATAAGTTTTCTCCTCACTGACACTTTCTAAGATTCTTAGGAAAGTCTACAGATTTGTTGTTCAAGTCATGCAGTTGTTTAGGCTCACAGTTCATCACACTGTCCTAGAAAATATGTCTTATGTAGGCAGGAAGAAGTGGCAACTAGAGGTCCCTATCTGTCCCTGGAATAAAAGCTTGAATTTAGATCTTATGCTTGAAGTATACTTTCAGCTGTAACTTAATTTACACACAGCTAACTTGAGAGAGGATCCCACTCTGAGTGTTTTACAGGCACAAGGAAGCGTACTGACAACAATGCACCTTTCAGCATTCATGGTAGCGTTATCCTTTATTTTGAAGGAATGCAGGAACCTTTCTCATCAACGACTCAGAAGAATTACATAAGCATAGACATAACTTATTCATTATATTGATGTACACACGCATTCCTAACAAAAAATAAATTTCAGTAATGTCAGTAGGACAAAATCTTGGGAGGAGATTAATTTTCCCGTGAGCATGAGGCATATACTGTTTTCCCAAAATTCACATATACCTGGTGATTTGACTTAGAGACTGTCTGTGATGATTCCACATCCTCTTCCTCTTCACTGCCTTCTGAACAGGATTCAAACTCATCATTATAATATTCTTCTGCAATTTCTGGGTCTTCGGGGATCTCTAAAGGCAATTACGAGTTTAAAGTATATAGACAGACAATACGCATGATGTTAAAAAGATAAAACGGATTTTATACTGCCCATGTTATGTCACTAGCAATGCATTCTGTAACTGAAATCAAGGGATAGATTCTCAGATTGAAATGTTAATCTTTGATGACATGATAAGTGGTGTTAAAGCTGTCTCTAGCAAAAGGTCAGATCCTCATCATATGTAAATTAATGACCTCAAAGGATCTAGATTATTTTTGGCCTGAAATCACTGAACCATAGAATAATTCAGGCTGGAAGGAACCTCATGGGATCATCTAGTCAGAGCAGGGTCAGCACCAAATGGAATCTGTCTTTCATGAGCTGAAATTATGCCATGGATTGGTTTTCCCTAACAAACATAATCTGTGGTGAATACAACAGCTATGCTAATATGGAATATAATGTACACCAGGCACATGTTTAAAAGACAAAAGAAATAAAATCTATATCTTTTTCCAAACTTTCCTGAAGCAAAAGCATAACAAAATAAAAGAAACTGGTTTAAGGTTAAGCTACACATACTTGGGTGTCATGCTCTCTAAATTCGTTACTAGTTTTAGTAATAGCAGCCAGTGGATTATTAATGTTGAAAATGAGCCTATGAAGTACAATAACTGTTATTAAAATGCAACATATTAATCACAGCATGAAAGACACCCCAGCCACCCTGCTCTGGGTGAAATCCTTCAGCACCCCAGACTTCATAAGTAAGGAGTTAGTGAAATGGCTTGAGGCCTGATTGCACCCGCTTCAGCAAGCTATCCTTTAACATATGCTTAGCTGCTTCTGCTGAGAAATTTTAAGCAGAGGATGGACTGTGGTGACTATCTGAATAAAAAGCAGAATGCCTACTCCTCTACACAGAAAGCTGCAAGGCAAAGAGCTGCCCATGGGAGACACAGGTCAGCAGCAGAAGGCAAGGGAGCCCAGCTCACCATCCTTCCCATCAGTAGCCCTAAGCACTCATGGAGAGAGATACTGCAGGAGAGCTAACCCCCATTTCTGGTTTTAGGAAGTCCCTCACTGACTTATCAAGATAAGTTACACCAAGCTCAGGAACAATATTTTTATGCTAACAGTTTTCAAAAAGAAAAAGTTTGGTATCCATCTTGGTATCCATCTGGGTATTATTACAAGAAATGTTAGCTGAAGACAAAAACAGCTTAATATTAAGCTGTCATAAATCACCACACTAACTTTAGCTAATGCTGATTTCCACTCTTCCCCCCCAATTAAGTCTACCAATTCAAAGAAATATAAACTAATATATCTTAAACATTACTGTATTGAAATAAATTAAATTCCAATAATATGCCATTAAAAATTCTTAGTAGATTTTTTTTATTTGTTTCACATGTATAAAAAAACTTAAAGGATTTAAACAAGAAAATATAATTAAAATCCATTAAAAGACATTGCAGTTTGGGCAGGAGGAATAATTATATTCTTTAAGGCATAGAAAGAGAACTCAGGAAAAAAGTGAAAATGCATTTATCTGCAGCACTAAGTGGTTGAAGATCTCCTGTTGAGATATTATCTCTACTATCTACTGCCTCCAGAGTATTCTAAAAAATACTTCCTTTTTTTATAAATTTGATTTACCTCCAAAATGCTGACACATTTTCACTCAGGTTTCTCTGTTTTAAGCTATTTATGGAAGCTGCATGACAGCACCATGCTCCACTGCCACGATTTTTAATCCATCCTTTTTCTATTTTTCACTTTTCTCAGTTTGTTTTTTTTTTTAAAAAAAGAGGATCAATACAGGGATTTCCAGGAGAAGAACTTCCTAACTCAAAAACTTCCTCCCACAAAAGAATTTATTATTGTGTTTACTTGAGTTCTACAAAGTGCCGCTTGACAGAAAAGCCAAACACTTAATAATAAAATTAAAATCTTAAATATCAATCCTTTTTAGCATGAGAAGAACACTAATAAATGAAGATACATCTCCTTTTCCAGACAGAGTGAACATTAATCTTTCTCTTTCATAGAAAAGCTGCAACTCCTGTGATTAGTGTAATTTTATTCGGTTCACCTTCGTTCTATCTATGTGTGCATAGGAGACCCACATGGATGAGCAAAGAGCTTCTAGAGAAACTCAGATGGAAGAGGAAAGCTCACAGTAAGTGGAAAAAGACTGGCCACTTGGGAGGAATATAGAAATATGGTCAGGGTATGCAGAGATGCAACGAGGAAGGCCAAGGCCCACTTGGAACAAAATATGGCAAGGGGTGTCAAGGATAACAAGAAGGGCTTCTTAAATACATCAGCAGTAAAAGGAAGACTGGGCAAACTGGGCCCACTGCTGAGCAAGGTGGGTGCCCTGGTGACACAGGATGCAGAAAAGGCAGTTACTGAATGCCTTCTTTGCTGCAGTCTTTACTGCTAAGGCTGGCCCTCAGGCATCCCAGCCCCCAGAGGAGAGAGAAAATATGAAGGAGGACTTTTCCTTGGTTGAGGAGGATTGGGTCAGAGGTCACCTATGCAAACTGGATCCTCTCAAATCCATGGGCCCTGATGGGATGTACCCACAGGTGCTGAAGGAGCTGGCGGATGTTCTTGCCAAGCTACTCTCCATCATCTTTGAAAGGTCTTGGAAGACAGGAGAGGTGCCCAAGGACTGGAGGAAGGCAAATGTCACTCCAGTCTTCAAAACGGGCAAGAAGGAAAACCCAGGAAACTACAGGCCAGTCAGCCTCACCTCCATCCCTGGGAAGGTGAAGGAGCAGTTCATCCTGGAGGTCATCTCCAGGCATGTAGAGGAAAAGAAGGTTATCAGAAATAGTCAACATGGATTCACCAAGGGAAAATCATACTTGATGAACTTGATAGCCTTCTATGATGGTGTGACTGGCTGGGTAGATGAAGAGAGAGCAGTGAATGTTGTTTTTCTTCACTTCAGTAAGGTGTTCAACACTGTCTCCCATAGCATCCTCATAGACAAGCTAAGGAATCGTGGGTTAGATGAGAGGACAGTTAGGTGGATTGATAACTGGCTCAACAACAGAGCTCAGAGGGTCATGATAAATGGGGCAGAGTCTGGTTAGAGGTCTGTAACTAGTGGTGTTCCACAGGGGTCTGTGCTGGGCCCAGTGCTGTTCAATATATCCATCAGTGACCTGGACAAGGGGATAGAGTGTAACCTCCACAAGTTGGCTAACAATACCACACTGGGAGGAGTGGCTGATACACCAGAAGGCTGTGCTGCCATCCAACGAGACCTGGACAGGCTGGAGAGCTGGGCCAAGTGGAACCTCATGAAACTTAAGAAAAGCAAGTGCAAGGTCCTGAACCTGGGGCGGAACAACCCCATGCACCAGTACAGGCTGCTGGGGGCTGACCTGCTGGAAAACAGCTCTGTTGAGAAGGACCTGGGAGTGCTGGTGGACAGCAGGTTGATCATGAGCTAGCAATGTGCCCTTGTGGCCAACAAGGCCAATGGAATCCTGGGGTGCATTAATAGGAGCGTGGCCAGCAGGTTGAGGGAGGTTATCCTCCCCCTCTACTCTGCCCTAGTGAGACCACATTTGGAGTACTGCATCCAGTTTTGGGCCCCCCAGTTTAAGAAACACAGGGAACTGCTTGAGCACGTCCAGCAGAGAGCTATGAAGATGATCAGGGGACTGGAACACCACCCTTATGAGGAAAGGCTGAGACACCCGCGTTTGTTTAGCCTGGAGAAGAGAAGACTGAGGGGGAATCTCGTCAATGCATACAAATACTTGAAGGGTGGGTGTCAAGAGAATGGGGCCAGACTCTTTTCAGTGGTGCCCAATGACAAGACAAGGGGCAATGGGCACAAACTGGAACGCAGGAAGTTCCATTTAAACATGAGGAAAATCTTCTTTCCTGTGAGGGTGACAGAGCAGTGGAAGAGGCTGCCCAGAGAAGCTGTGAAATCTCCTTTTCTGGAGACATTCAAAACCCACCTGGACATGGTCCTATGTCCCCTGCTCTGGGTGTCCCTGCTCAAGCAGGGGGGTTGGACGAGATGATGTCCAGAAGTCCCTTCCATTCCCTGCCGTTCTGTGATTCTGCATGTATGCATTCAAATACATATGAATCAGCCTAATTAATAATGTCATAATGAAAGCACTGGACTATACTAGTGTTTTCTGAATCGTCTTCTCCTCCCACAGTCTGTATTTTTTTACTATTGTACTAAAAAACCACAACCTGTCTTTCCCACCTAAACACGGTATCAAAATCAGTCTTTTTACTCATAAATGTAACCTCAAAATGTCTGCTCTGGCTACAGTAAAGCTCTATACCTAGTGAGTAGCCCATGACCAGCCAAAACTGCTGAAGCCTCCGAACTATGTGGCAGGGCTGGCACTGCCTGTATCCCACTTCCATGCCAGCTTTTGCATCCTTGTCAGAATTGCTCGCTTCACCATTTGTGAAATTGTTTTGACAGCTGTTCATATACGGCCAGTTAATCCCAGCTCAGTAACGCATTTTTAAATGTTAGTTCAGACACTAGAGATGTTCCAGGGTACACAAGTTTACTGGCCCTGATTCAGAAACTCTTCTAAGTGACATTTCTGAAAGAAGACAGCATGTCCAGTTGATGGGATCTTGGGAATTGGCTAACGCAAGTCTTTAAAACTTCTTGGTTTTATGACAGGCATCTTTAAAGAAGGCACCTTCAAAACATCAACATGTCCATTTAGACTATACAGTTCCGTATAACAGTCCCTTGAGTCCTACTAAGTAGAGCCAACTCCCAGTCATCCATGTGCTACAGATGCAGAGACACAACTCTGGTTCTCTCCTGAATTAATCTGAGTACAGAACAGCTTATTTAGTTGAGACCTAGGATCAGCCAAATTTCAAGAACACATAAGCTGGCTTTAGCACAGCAGATATCATAAATCAACATAGCGAGCTGTACCTGTGCTGGCCTAGTAAAGTCTAAGTGCAGATAACTTGAGTGAGTTGGTACTTTCAGCTCAGGGCAGGCACTGTCAGGTGAGGTTGGGCCCCATATACTTCCATTTCCATGTCTGCAGTCCATCCTCCAGAATATTTGCTACCTGAGTTTTCCCTGTGGTCCTGGGTATTTCACACACACCCCCAATTTCTACTAACCAGGTAGCAGAAGGCCAGTTACTGCCACCATCACTGAACATTACTGATGTAGTTGCACACCTCAGCAATGTATCACAGAAGAAAACTCCTTGGTTTATGCTTTCAGAGGAGTAGTTTTAATAAAAATGTTGATCTTCTGGCTAGGTTTGTTTGACTTTTGTTTACACACCTTTGCAGAGCCTAGCGTAAACTCCAAGGCCGGGACCTTGACATTTCTTTTAATATAAAATAGAAATTAAACCTATTTGTGCCTGGAAGGTACTTGGGTAAGAAAGTGGTGCTAGTGAGGTGAATGTCAAGTCTATCATATCAAAAGAGGAAACAAAACCCCTGCTGCAGAACCCAGGGTACCCTGCCTCTGTGTTTTGACAGCTGGACTGGGAGAAGAACAGCATCATATTCAAGGAGGCCCTAACACAGTCTGCAGCTCATTGGACTCTCTTGCTCACACAGCACTCTTGACCTGCCTGAGCACAGCAAGTCCAAATCACCCTGTGCAGCATACATAAGGTAGGCAGGGACTCCTCTTTCCTCACAGACCCTTGGAAAAGAAAGTTCATGGTAAAATCCAATATAAAGGGTTCTAATACTGTGTGAGCTGGTAAAACATGCAGCCTGATGGCCATAACATTGCTGTAATATAGTCGTCCCTCTGATACAGCATATTTCTGTGCTCCATATGGACCACAAAGGAAGGTCTCTATGGCTGCTTTTACCCCCTCATGACCCCCAGTCTGTCAGCTGATCCCTGAAAATATCTTGCATTTTATCTATCTGTGCGTATTGCACTAAGGCCAGTCACTGTACCTTTTATTTGCTTACAAAGCACTTAATTCAAAACAAACTCAGCTATTGCATATGTATTTGCTAGGTGGCCTAGGTATACAATTGAGACACTTGATATTTGCTATTAGATATTCAAAAGAAAAAAAGCTCTGAATAACACCATTCTCTTTAGATTTATTTCTATCTATATATTACCATGATGCTAATAGTGGAAAGAAGGGTAAAAACCCATTATTAAAAAAAAAATCATAAAAGCAGTTATTTCCCAAGCAGACAAGCTATGCAGAAAACAAAGGAATGCGATACTTGGAATATTTTGCTTAAATCCACCAAACCTTGTTCCAGGTAGCATGGTAAGTAACTTGGCAACAACAACAGTTTTCTCCAAAGAGATGAAAATACTTTGATAAATATCTTTAATTTTCTCTTGCCTTGAAGTCATATTTATAATTGGTGCATTGATGCAGCATTCTCACATTCCAGTGCATGCAAAAGACAATAAGTAAGGCCCCTTTTATTTTAAAAAGGAGAAGAAAAAAGAAAACAGAATGGTATAACATATGATCCTTTTCACCACTTGTATTCAAAGTAACAAAGGACTATTTTACCTTTTGAATCCCAAGGCTTCATTGCATCTCTGGGAAAAGCAGCAGATTTTCTCAGCTGTCATTTTCCCATCTCAAGGAAAAAAGTTGTTACAGTTTTACTCCTCGGTCTGCGCAGTCCTACAGACAGCAAAGTGAGGAGCAAAGCATTCAACTGCTCTGACAAACATGTAATGTCAGGAGATACAATGCACCCTTAATGTTATGGTTACATGAACCAACACACTGAAAAGCGGTGCTATGTAGAAGCTGTTATGGGCTACCACATCTCTGCTATCACACACTGCCACAGAGAGCTTGAAAAATTAAGGGGAGCCAGGACACAGGCACTTGCATTGCCCCCCTTGCCAGGCTTTTTACATGGGCCTCACTGGGGACTGAGTCAAGAACAGGGAAAAGCATTCCTCCACCTTCTGCTTCTGCTTTGCACTGGGCTGCAAGACAGCCCACTGGCAGGACTGCACCAATAATGCAGAGGTGCCCCATGCCCTTTCCTTTCTGTGGCAATTCATCAGCAAACTCCAGTTTGATCCCATCTGAGCAGGCATTACCTATCAGAGCAAACACCGCAGCAGTCCCCAAGCCAGGCAGGGGGCTGGAGAGCCTGGGTGCAAGGAAGGGCTGGGAGACCAGGGTCCATTCAGCCCTAAGAAGGGAAGGTAAAGAAGAAACCTTATTGCTGTCTGTGACTATCTTCTTAGAGGATAAAAGGAAGATGGAGCCAGACTCTTCATCAGAGTTGCATGGTAATGGGACAAGAGGCAACGAACACCAGCTGGAACATAATACATTCCAATTTGACATTAGGAAAAAAAACTTTTACATGAGAGTGATCAAATACTGGAACAGGGCTTAAAGAAGCTGCAGGAGCTCAATCTCTGGAGGGGTTCAAGTCTTAACCAGACACAGCCCTGAGCAACCTGATCTGATCAGATCTGCTTTGAGCAGTGGATTAGACTACAGACTGCCAGAGGTCCCTTCCGACCTAAATTATTTTATGATTCTGTGGTTACATGATGCTCCACGAACAAACTGTTTAGAATTACACCAGATCTGTGTGTGTGCACATATTTAACATACACATTCACACGCTATGCAGAACCTTGCCTGTTCTGCTATGCCCCTGCAATGTGTACACGTTCTCACAAATCAGCAGCAAAAGGAGTCAGTGAACACAGCTGGCTAGCACTCTTCAGAGCAGTGCATCAGTTATCACAGAAGGAGAGAACAGAAAGGGATTTCTCCCTTCGAAGGAGAAAACAGAAAGAGCTGAAGCACTGTCACTAGAAGAGAGGTTTGAAACATAGAGGTACGTTTCTCCAAGCTACATAATCCTGAATGTGAAATTCTACCATAAAGGAAAGCAAGGGCTCTGTGCCCCTCTGCAGTTCAGGTCAGTGCTCATACAATTGGAAAAAATAAGGTAACTCCATTATTAAAATTTAAGCTCACTCAGATTGGTTTGGGTTTTGTTTTGGTTTTGGGTTGGTTTTTTTTCCCCCCAGTACAAGACACAAAACTTCAACTTTAAAAGTTTCCATCAAAGAGAATCACCATCCTTTGGTCAGCTATAGATAAGAGACGCATTATTAAGCTCTGAAGCTTCATTGTTCAGAATGTCAGTCAAAGCTTTTGTCCGGCTCTTCTCAACCAGGCTGAAAAAGACTCTCAGAAAATGTGCTGTTTAAGAAATGACTTTTGTGCCCGTTGAATTCTTGTACAGACCTTTTGGCTAAGCACAAAAGGACTATGAAGTCATTAAAAGAATTACCTTCTGACATGGCCGTGGACAGCACAGACGTAAAGTAAAATGGGTTGTTCTAAATGAGAACTAGAAATATAACCAAAGTTAAACATTAATATTTTATAACTTTCCCTTTAGTATTTTAAAAAGGAAAAAAGACTCATTTTACTTGTGGGCTTCACTGAGTGATGATTTACCTACTGTGAAATGTCTAGGGAAAAACAGAAATAAAGAGGATGTAAATCAGAGTAGCTTTATGGGAATCTTCTACTACTTGATGTTAGAAATGAAGTAGTTCAAAATGGTTTTCCAATGAAAAAATACTTTTCTTTAAATCAAAATGAAATTTCCAATAAAAATGTTTTATTTGAAAGACACCGTTCTTTTCCCAAAACCTTCCACCTCACAGTATTTTATCAGTATGTACAGAGACAAAGCATGAGAGGAAAAAATTTGTTGCTAAAAGGAGTTGTTAACAAAAATGAACAGTGAGAAGGAACACCTTCATCACTTTTTTCCCCTAATTTTCTGAGTGATTTTGTTGTTTTTCTTTTTTCTTCTGATTTTCTAATTGTTGGGTGTACAGAAATGGGAGCTCTGGTGGGCAGTGACTATGAAGATGACGCCATGCTGCCTTTCAAGCACAGTTTAAAGTTCAGCAAATCTAAAAATTTTCTAAATATTCAGAAATCCTTTTAGTACTGATGGAAGAATGGAGAGAAAGAACAATATAGCGATGTAGTCAATAACAGGGAGCACTTAGTGAGTCGTGGAAGCCATTTCCTTTATGCACAAAGAGGCCCTATTATTGTAAAGGTTGCCCTATCATTTGCACAGTTTCTAGCAGGAGCAGAGCAAAACCTGTAAATTAAAGGAAAAAATGACCACAAAGCTACCGTACAACATCAATTTAAAACTACCTTAGTCCTTGAGTTATTTTAAAATTTTTGATCAGTCAAAGCATACTTTCAAATAAAAACTCAGTTTTCCTGCTGAATCTGGCAGACATGACCTGATAGTTTCCCTTTCAATCTGATGACAGCATTGGGAAGGAGAGTCCATGTATTAATACAAAAAGCTGCCCCTTGAAATAGTCACTTCCTTCTCCCTGAGATTCAGTTCACAAATGCCATTTTTAAGACATAAATTGGGGATGTTTTCACAACCAGAACTTACTGAAAGAGTAGAAGACAAATTGGAACAGTACAGATCCAAACCTGGTGTAAGCAGATGTGCGTATGAGAGTCTGGATGTAGCAAAGATGTAAAATACATTTAATTTGGATATAAGCTGTAATATAAATTATATGTTGGACAAGTACAAAAACAAGGCAATTATTGCAACCAAGCAAATTTAGGAAAAAAGTATAGAGACCTTAAACACCTAGATGAAATTAACCGGTGAAAGTCAATGTATTTGCTAGATTGCAGGGGCACACTTTACTCCATGGAGCAGATAAAATAGCAAGAGAACGTAAACCAAGCTCCTTCATTGCTGTCACCTTCTTATTTCCTCCAGCTAGCTGTCTGTCAGCAACAGGCACTGAAAGCTGAACTGGTAGAAACTGCAAACTAATTCAGTATTTACAGCTACTTTCTGAGCAAATTCTCCCTTACTTGGAATTGGCTGGAGCTTCTTATGTCGCGATATCATTTGGCCCAGTTCCCCAGAAATGCTGTTTAGTTTGATAAAGGGCCAGAAAGCTGTGGCAAATGGGTGGACTGGGATTCCTTATTGAGTGTTTTGCAACACCATCCTGTTCACAGATGCTTTGTTTGCAAGTAAATGCCTGGTGTGTTTTTATTTACATTGGTTTAATTCTAAGTCTAAGGTGCAGCATAAAGCTACATGGCCCTGTAAGTAGGACAACCTGGAATAAACCCAAGTATCTTTCTAAGGAGGTTTTAAAACCAGGAGACTCACATGGATGAGCAAAGAGCTTCTAGAGAAACTCAAATGGAAGAAGGAGGTTTACAGTATGTGGAAAAAGGGACTGGCCACTTGGGAGGAATATAGAAATATGGTCAGGGTATGCAGAGATGCAACGAGGAAGGCCAAGGCCCACTTGGAACAAAATATGGCAAGGGGTGTCAAGGATAACAAGAAGGGCTTCTTAAATACATCAGCAGTAAAAGGAAGACTGGGCAAACTGGGCCCACTGCTGAGCAAGGTGGGTGCCCTGGTGACGCAGGATGCAGAAAAGGCAGAGTTACTGAATGCCTTCTTTGCTGCAGTCTTTACTGCTAAGGCTGGCCCTCAGGCATCCCAGCCCCCAGACGTGAATGTTATAAGAAGTAGTAAACATGGATTCACCAAGGGGACATCATGCTTGACCAAGCTAATAGACGTCTGTGATGGCATGGCTGGCTGGAAGAAAGAGCAGTGAATGTTGTTTAGCTTGACTTCAGCAAGGCTTTTGACAGTCTCCCATAACATCCTTATAGGTACGCTTAGGAAGTGTGGGTTAGATGAGAGGACAGTGAGGTAGATTGAGAACGGGTGAACAACAGAGCTCAGAGGGTTGTGATCAACAGCACAGAGTCTGGTTGGAGGCCTGTAACTAGTAGTGTTCTGCAGGGGTCTGTGCTGGGTCCAGTCCTGTTCAATATAATCATATTGAGAAGGACCTGGGAGTGCTGGTGGACAGCAGGTTGATCATGAGCTAGCAATGTGCCCTTGTGGCCAACAAGGCCAATGGAATCCTGGGGTGCATTAATAGGAGCGTGGCCAGCAGGTTGAGGGAGGTTATCCTCCCCCTCTACTCTGCCCTAGTGAGACCACATTTGGAGTACTGCATCCAGTTTTGGGCCCCCCAGTTTAAGAAACACAGGGAACTGCTTGAGCACGTCCAGCAGAGAGCTATGAAGATGATCAGGGGACTGGAACACCACCCTTATGAGGAAAGGCTGAGACACCCGCGTTTGTTTAGCCTGGAGAAGAGAAGACTGAGGGGGAATCTCGTCAATGCATACAAATATTTGAAGGGTGGGTGTCAAGAGAATGGGGCCAGACTCTTTTCAGTGGTGCCCAATGACAAGACAAGGGGCAATGGGCACAAACTGGAACGCAGGAAGTTCCATTTAAACATGAGGAAAATCATCTTTCCTGTGAGGGTGACAGAGCAGTGGAAGAGGCTGCCCAGAGAAGCTGTGAAATCTCCTTTTCTGGAGACATTCAAAACCCACCTGGACATGGTCCTATGTCCCCTGCTCTGGGTGTCCCTGCTCAAGCAGGGGGGTTGGACGAGATGATGTCCAGAGGTCCCTTCCATTCCCTGCCGTTCTGTGATTCTGTGAAAACACTCTCATTATCTGAAAGTGTCTGTTATAATAGTATCTATTAATTTTTGTGCATACACAGTCTAGGTGCATTTGCTTCTAATTGTTTCCTAAATTCACACAAAGTTTTGTAAATGTTTTTTAACAAAATGCTTTGGAAGGAATGAAGGGACTTCCCATGTAGGTTTTAAAAAGGCTTGGCCAGAATAATTTTAACTGTAGTCATTGACCAAGGTGAATTTTGAGATGGGTTCTGTTTATCAATGCCAAACTAAATCAGAACAAAAAATAGATCAGAAAAAAAAGGAGCTGTAGAGTAACATAATTTGCACTCTCCCCATAATTTCAAAGTGATTGGGATTTTTAATAACTGCTATGTAAACACTTTGTTCTACAAGTTTCTCTCTGGGAAGCTGTAAGAGCAAGACTTCCTGTAAGAAGTTAGCTGTGAATTTTGTGAAGCTATGGAAAGATTTAAGAAGCTGTGTACACTGAACAGTAGCAGAGTTTTGGAAAAGGTTTCCTGAGGAGGTTATGAGTCGAGTTCGACTCCTTGATGGCCCTCAAATAAGCTAAAGCATTTGAGTAAAAACTTGAAGATAATGGGCTAGGCATAGAAACCTATGCATAGAGGTTTCTAAATTACTATAAAAACTAGACTTTGAAACGTCATAAAATTCCTATGGATGTCTCTTTAATTCTATGGTTGCCCTCATGGAAGAAGGGTTTAAATGGGGAGCTATAACCACAGCAAGAAATCAGCTCTCCAAAGGCAATACTTCTAGGGAAGAACTCCTTAAACAAGGAGAACAATGCTTCAGTCAATAAAAAAAAAAAATAAATAAGCATTGATTCATTTTCCTTTTTGTCGTTAAAACTTGCGAACTTTGTTAAGCCTTGCTTTTGCTAGAATAAATCAGATTTATTATTCCTTTAATTGAATCTTGGACAAGGTGGGATATCAGTGTGAAACCAAGCAATGAACACACGAGACAGATGAGCTGGTCAGAGGGCACACTCCCAGCATGCCTACATGCTCAAACCCTGCGAGAGTCTCAGGAGTTTTGTCGCCCCATGTGCCAAGGACAAGTGAAGGACTGGTAACTGTAAATGCCAGAACTAAGCAGGCAAGTTTGTCTCAGCAAGCATCCCATGGTTTCATTTCAGCAAGCAGCGTGTCAGGAAATATGCCTTATGATCCCAGAAATAGGGTAGCCATACAAAAGAGAAGACCACAGCAGAAATCACTGCAACACTATCTTCTTAACTGAGACAAGTCTTTCTGATTACAAAGAATACTATAACAATAATAATGTAGAAAGGTGCTTAATGCCACTTATTATAAACATTATTCTGTTCTATTTTGACTTGCCAGACTGAAAAACAAAACAAGATATGATTTTCCTAAAAGCCTTCGAGCAGTGTGATTGCCTGTATGTTCACGTTTTGCAGTGTTACTCAGTTACCCAATCAGTACACATAAGTACCATTCTTCAGGCACTAAACAAAATGTGCATGTGCAGAGAAACTTAAAGATGTGCTCAGAAATATTACAGGCTTTTAACCTTCCAAGATCTAAAAAAATACCTTGAAAATCCTTCAAAGCTTGTAAAAATAACAGAGCAGAAAAACCCCACAATATTTTATGATGAGTGAACATTTCCTATTTGAGAGTCAACTGAACTTTGCCCACTTGAATTTCAAAGCAGTAT
This sequence comes from Phalacrocorax aristotelis, assembly GCF_949628215.1. NCBI lineage: Eukaryota > Metazoa > Chordata > Aves > Suliformes > Phalacrocoracidae > Phalacrocorax > Phalacrocorax aristotelis. The sequence continues at coordinate 47,642,990 of NC_134277.1, read as the reverse complement.
ATCCGTACAATTACAATTAGCAATGGAAATATAAATATAATGTATGCAATTACTGTAATGTACTTAGCTACTTCGGAATTGTAATGAAATCAGGGGTTTGTCAGATGTAACGTATTGCGACATATTAAGCTAAGGAATTTAACATGTTATAATCTTTGCAGAATACAGAAATAAAAAGGACTATAATACAGGTCAGAGAGATCATATAATATGTCCCTTTAATTTATATGCCTTCAAGTTTTGACATTCTCTTTCTGCACAAAGAATTTAAATTCCACAAGTACTTAGCTTATGCTATTTTGCTTCTGTAACTTTACCCTTTCCCACACACAAACATGTCTCTTAAGAGCACAGTAGTTTATGCAGACCCCTAATTCATTCCACGGATGTAAGTGCTGCAATGAGGACAAGCCCTTAGAAATATGGATGCATTTGCATATATAATTTCTTGAATACTTTGAAAAAAAAAATCTCCCCCACTCTTGTTTACCATGTCTCATCAGCTGTGAAATTGACAGGAATATAAAGTGGCACTTTCAGTCATGAATGTCAGTGCGTGGCTTTAAGTTTTCATGCCTGTTAGACTGTAGCTTGTTGAATTTAATGCTCCTTATGGCTCCTCTAAAAAGTATGGGGTTTGGTAATGGAGATAGCTTTCAACTCAGTATATTTCAACTGTAAAAACTGATCCAAATCAGAAGGATCAAAGGTGATGGTAAGGAAACAGTATTTTTTGTTGCATCTGTAATTGCACTGAGCTATCTGGAAGCACATTTAGATACAGTTTATAATTTTGTAGCCAATTTCAAGGCAAGTTCTACTGTAGAAATTGAATCGGAAACCTTGAACATTTAGCAATTACAGTTGTATAACAGGATTATGCCTTGCTCTTCATGCTGTTTCCAACTGCGAAGACTGAGCTTCTCTACCTAGAGGATTTTCTATGTAGTAAACTAAGAACCTTCAGATATTCCACACTAATTTCCCACATGGATAAGTACAATGCATGCTCTGATAAAGATTTCTCTTGAATCATTACAAGTAAGTCCTCATAACTAGTGTTTCTTCCTATTTATTAAATACCTCTGCAAACTTTGAGCCAGTCAAGAGGAATCAATCTGTATGCAGAGTTGAGAGGAATTATGCTGTAAAATCTGGCTTCCTTAGAAGCAACTGTAACCAAAGCAAAAGGACTTGTACTCAAATAATTAATATGATACAGTGATAGAGCTGCAATTTTCCATCCTACCTAGCCCAGTGTGTGGTAGCCCACACAGAAAAGCCATGGTGGTCTACCGGCACTATCAAATCCATGGAAAAGATGACCCTCAGCATTCAAAACTTCTCTCAATATTCAGTTGTCTGGAAAACAGACATCTGCTCTTCTGATGGCTTTTTTGTATGATCAGAAAAGTAGACTATAAGCTCAATAAAGTTAATTAGTAGATTAAGATAATCTATATTGCTATGCTAGAAAGTAATGCATTACTTACATGATGTTTCCAGTAGTTCTTTAGAAGGAGGCCCCATTAGAAGGAACATTAAGCATCTAATGGACCTGTCTGGCTCTAGCTGGCATAAGAAGGCACTGACCATATTCATCCATGATATCAGGGCCGGGTATAGCTCATGGATACGATAATTTTTGCCCATATTTTAGAAAATAAATAATTTTATTCCAGCTGCAGTGAATACCGTTCATGGAAATAAGCAGTTATATAGGGACAATTCTTTTTTACATCTTTTTTTTCTTATACAAAAGCCTGACCTCTAGTTGGCAGCACAATATAATCTGTCTCACCATTATTTTCACAAAACCACTATTGAAAGCTTAGTATGTGCACTGAACATACAGTGATCTCCAGGAAAATGTACACTGGCATATCTGTCCTAGTTGAAATGGAGACAATTTCTATAAAGAAATAGGTTGAGAGATGGCAGGGCAGGGGTGATGGGAAGTCACGTTAATCAATCCATTGCAAGGGGACTTTTCTTTCCGATAATAATCAGAGAGGATGAATTACCTATTTTCTAGGAAAGTATCAGCAAAAATAGGAAAAACAGATATACAGGTTTCTCCTGACACATTTTGCATTGCCCATGTCTGCTTCATTGCCATGATTTGCAAAATATACTTTCTAATATTCAGAAATAATTAATCAACAAAATAAGCTGGAGAAATGTAGCAGAAAAGAAATAAATCCAAATCAAAATAAAGGGAATTTAGTTGTTAATCAATAGCTATTTTCTGCTATTCCTTGAAATTAAAACAAGTGTACACATTCACATATATATTTTCAACACACAAATATTAGTGTTTTACACTGACAGCAGCTCAGTGTCTGAGTACAATCTCAGTACAAAACCTGCTTCAGCTCTTCTGTCTCTTGCTTGTACTTGGAGAAACTAGAAATGGAAAAGACATGAAGTTATCTATAGTAAAGCAAAACTGTTCCTAGTAGTACAATATATTCTTAACTGCTCTGTCCACCCTAGTTTTACATTATTTGTTTGATGACAGTTACATAAATTCCTGGACACATGAGATGGAGACCTCAACATTTTTCAGTGAATACTGAACACAGCTACAAAATATCTTTCCATAAATATTTCATTACCAAAATACAATTTCTTTTCAGTTTTGCTTCCAATTAACAAATCTAAAAAATTTAATGCCGTTTAAAACTATTACATAAAATAGTTGCAAACGAGTAAAGCCATTTTTCATTGGTTTATATTCAAAAAGGTTTACATTTTCAAGGAGCATGTTAGTGGTCTAATTAGCTGAAACAATACAGTAAGAGCATATACCTTTCTAATGATATACTCAACATAACACCTCAGCCATTTACTTAATATGGTTAACAATAATTATAAAAGTTATTCTTCTAGCTGAATTTTTCTTAGCAACTCTGTTGCCTACCCTTTTACAAAAAAAAAGAAGGGAACATTTTTTACTCCAGATTGTACAAGTAAAGTTACAAAACTGTTAAAAACTTATTGTAGTAACTTAAGAGAAACAAAAATTTAAAGCACGTTTTTAAACCTTCACTATTGCAAGGAATGTTACCTATCCATCTGCCATGACTCTCTGAAGATTTGCAGCATGGAGAGAATAGTCAAACCAGAAGAATCCTTTACTCTGGCATGCATGCAAAATGCAGCTAAATCAAGGAACTGGAGAGACAAAGTCCTGGAACCTGAAGATTTACAGAGCTATTCCTTAATAACCCAGTGTGCCTGCCCACATATCCTCCTGGCACTGCATGCCAAGAGGATGTCCCATGCTTGTGCAGTTATGAGTTCTACTAACCATATAGGCTTATGCTTTAGGAAAGGACACTTGATTTCCCTGCAAACTGGGTCAGCACTGCAGAGCAGCTCTTCAGATGTTTCCTGTCGTGGCTAGCGTGCTGACCACGAGGAGGGTGGGAATGGCGCAGAAGCAACACGTCGCTGGGCAGCTGAGAGCAGCACTGCACAACTGGCCAGGGAGAGGTCTGCTCTTCCGGGGTTAGTACGCACAGCACTGCTTTCTAGAAGCTAAGCTAGAGTGCATCACCAATACAAAGCAGGATCAGGATATTATAACAAATACACTGGGTGACCCTGAGAACTGGAGTAATGGAAAAGGAGAAAAATCAAAGAACATAGTCATGAGTTTAAGCATTAAAACCAAAATAATCTATTGTAAATTGGGACAAAACAGCTTGGAAGCATCTTAAGGAAGGAATAAGGAAATTACCACTGTTAAAACATATGAACATTACAGAAGTATTATGTAGGGGTATTACACAGAAGGATATTACTGCTGCCTATAAAAACACGAGGAGAAAAGTAAAGGAAAGAGGAGAACTACTTAAGTTGCAAGGCAATAAGACAACGCATCTTAAAACTCTTGGCATGAAACAGCCCAAAAGAAGTAAAAACATTCACAAGCACTGCAGTATTTTGGCCCAGGAACAGCTTTCTATGCAGAGAAGCAGAGGGAACTTTCCAGAGTGTATAGAACAGGTCAAATTCTTTAGGAAGGGGACAGTGCAGGTAGATGCCTATGGTAGTCACAGTCTGGACTTGGTGGTCAAACTGAAGCTTATACTCTTTCCATGGAACAGAAGCAAATGGTGAGAAAGAGGTGAGACTGGGGGACAGCACTTTCTCTCTAGCAGAGCACCAACAGGAGGCAAGCTAATGGCTCTGGATTATGTGTGCTTAATGCACAGCTTCCTCTCTTGGCTCATTAAAACATAAACAGCATAACTTGCTCTTCACATAATTTTTCACTGCTGCCCACTCCCAGGTCATAACTGGGTCCCTTTCTTCTTGAGCTTAAGTAACACAAGCATGGATGATTTTCACAGTGTTTTTTGTCTGCAAAAGCTCATGTTTCTTTGATGTCCTCCCCTCTTCATTTTTTTCATTTTCTGAGGCATGGAGGGTACTGCAGAACATGTTCCCAGAATCCCAGAAGTGAACAGGGAGAAAAGCAACAGCACACCAAGGTGTACCAGCCATCCCAAGCTGGCGTGGCTTAGCAAGTGACATCTAAACAGTCAAGATTTAAAAAACACCCTCTCAGTCAGTACCACAGAACTCAGCAGTGTTCCCAGTCTCTACGAGAAAAGAATAAATCTGCATAGTATAGCTGGATGGCACAGTAAGGAACATGATGTTGAAGAACTAACTGACTTTTATTGTTAAAAGAAGTATTTATATTACCTGCAGCATTTCTCTGTAAAAGAAAGAATCAGATTATTCCTTTAAGTTTCTGAAGAACTTGTACCAACTGCCAACAATCTGGATGAATTTTTTCTGTAATAGACTGAGTTCGTCTCAACATCAAAAGCATAAGGTCCAGTCAGATCTCTTTCATACTCAAAAAAAAAAACCACCTGCTGGAAGACTAACAAATCGTTCAGCAATTTTCTATTTCAGGCAACTCTTTTACATGTTGTTCACGTGTGCAGTATGGCTAATTAGAATGAAAAATGTTCAGAAGATCATTGCAGATTACATAAAACAAACATGGAGAGAAGTTTAAACTTCTCAAGGAAGTCTACGGCATTTAAGTGTTTTTGACATTCCTGAAGCTTGTCCACCGTGAAGTCCAAACCCCCAAACTGTCACAGTGATTTTTGACTAACTACTCTGTTTTGTGTTTCCTGGCTTTCAGTAAATGTAACTACCAGTGATAAAATTGGATGGTTTTAAATCTACTAACTAAAGCTGAACCTTGAGCTTTGTATTTTATGCCTTCCCCAGTGACATACAACTGTGTTTCATAACGTTTTAGATAATATTCAGTGAAAAACGGGTGTAAGGTGCTTTATTTTTATATGCCTCTCTCTAACCCTTTAAGAGTCTGGTCTTTCAATCCTTCAAGCCCTGCTCTTCTCTTATGTTCATGTTGCAAACTTTTTTTAAGAACTGCAGGATATGAGCCAAAGATAGTTTGAACTTTTCTCTCTACCTGTTAGAGATAGTACCCCAATCCTAGCTGTTCCCCACCAGATTTTCCCATTCCTGAGAGGATTTTTTAGGTGTGCCCTGAAGTAATCCTGCTGCTGAGTCTCATCCCCTGCCTTTCTCCCCTTCCTCAACTGTTTTTAGTTAGGGAGCTTGTTAGTCTGGTATTTGTAGTCTAACTTCTGCTAACCTAGTATGGGTTAGCAAGACTTAACATGTAAGACAACTTTATAGAAACATTTTATAGCCTTGCTTCTAGTTTTCTTGTTTGTTCTGTTGTACGGCCCATTGATCTACAACCAAATTCAATTGAAAAAAATCAATAGCTGAAACTGCTTCTACATTTTCAAACACGAAGGTGCCATTAATAACTTAATTAATGATTAGACATGTAGGACATGCATGGTTGCACTGAAATGTTTAAGAAAAGGAGAGTATGAATACTGAATAGAGTAACAGCTTTGACAGGAGCTTCAGGAATAACAAGGTATCCACAAAGTGAAGAATAGAAACCATGTGATTTCTCTTGGCTATCCATAACGCCTTTTTCTCATGAACCCACCACTTCAGCGTCACTCTGGCAAAAGCAATTAAACATGCATACAGTTTAGTACAATGGATTGATCCAACTTTTGCATCACAGATATAAATGCATCTAACTTCTGTCATTATAGTTTAACAGCTTAATGACCTCTAGAGGAAGAAACCAGTTTACTTCCTTTCATGCATGTTGTTCTGTTTCTATTTAGGTATCTTTGTATGCTTCCCCTGCTACATCTCCCACCCACATTTACTGCTTTCTCTTGGTCCTCTATTTGCAAGTTTCCCCACCCTACCCCCAGGATGTATTTCTCGCAGCTGGGTTCTCTCCTACACGGGTCATCCCTCCTTACGCTGTGAAATAGCAAGCCAACCATATAGACATAAATGAGGCTACACTGAAAGAAAAAAGCCATTTGTTATTAAAAAAAAACCACAACACCTCCACCACAAACAAACTGATTTTGATGCCTTTAATTTATGGCATATACCTTCACAGACATACGTAAACCAACACTAAAAGGCAGAGCTATTAGAGAAAAGTAGTTTTCATACTTACACGTATATTAATGCATACTTGCAAGATTCTAACCTGATTAAAAATCTTGCACCATAATAGTGCTTACACAATGATTCTTAAATATTTAAGAGTATGACACTATTCCAGAACATTGTAGAAACAAACCATATAAATATGCTCTTAAAAATATTTTCCTCATTAAGCATATTTCCACAGTCTGTCTGTTTTTGACAGGCTTGACTATTTGGTCACCTATCTACACAAAAGTACATGTTACATAGTACTTCATATCCTCTAGACAGTAGCTAAGTATTTCAGGACAGTATAGATTAGCACAGTTTAAAGAGTTTCCATCTGTTTCTCTCACTGTTCTAGATAAAGAAAATGGCATCAAAGTGAACCAAAGGTGCAAACACTGTGAATTCTTGTACTCATTTTTGCACTGGAGGCATAATTTAGGAAATGTTTTTCTTACACCAGCCATTTAATACGTGCAAAGTTAAGGCTAGTTCCTTCTAATTCAGCATCTCATTTGGAGGTGTGTTCACCTCTGTCACTGATCACAGGCCACTCAAACTCTGGGAACAAGGAGCTCCTGCCACATAACCTTGCTATACATACATCCACCCCTAGATTATTTTCCTTCTCTCTTTGTAATTTTTTTGACAACTTTACAAATCTGACCACTTTTTATACTGCAGTTTCCCCACCATAAATTAACTACAAGGGGTAAAATAAAATCTTGCTTTGTTCATAGGAAATTTCACTTCAACATCAAATTTTGAATTCTTACCATGGTCTGTAAGTTCAGACTTGCAGAGATGACTTGGTGTCTCATCATGTCCTATGGACACATAGTCGCATGTAACAACTGGCTGAGAATGAAATAGGGGTTTCGAAGTCTGCTCATCAGATTCCTTAGTCGAATGAAGCAGCGTGGAGAAACAGGTACAATTAGAGCTTTCAGCAGGATCACAATATAATGATTGCCCTGATCTACACAACTGCTGGGTCTTGGATTAGGCAAACACTAAAAAACACACCCCTAACTTATTTGTAAATGATCAGTAGTGACTTGGCCTTAAGTAGAGACAGATTTAACGTATTTTTTTCTCCAGACACCATGGGAAATAGAAACTAGACTGCATGCAAAAGAAAAGGTAAAAGACAAAGCACTAACCAAAACCTCATTATTTCTGTGATGCTTTCACTGACTACTTCCAAACAGACACTGTTCCCTCTATCATAAGACATAGTGCTAGAATTGAACAGGCCTATCTTCTGTTGAAGATAGCTTAAAAGCAAAGGACAGCTTACACTGGAAGTCATTCCAAGACTTCATTCTTATTAAAAAGCTACTTGAAATGTTAGTATTAACTAATCAAATAAAAAGAACCCACAACCATGCCAAATTAGTGTTTAAAGGATTACAATTCTAAACTTACCTTGAAAATTAATGTATTTGAACTCTGATGTCACGCAGACTGTCAGTTTGTACATTTCAGAGAGCAGATTTAGATTTAAGGATGAGTTAATAAAAGAACATTGTGCAATGAATAAAGAGTTTGTTGAACCATATCTGAATAACTGAATGCACTTTCCCTCATCACAGATCTACAGGTTCAACTAAGCAGTCCAGACTTTGATGCACTTCCAAATTATTAGTCTTAGAACAGGACTGTGCCTGTAGTGTTAAAAAAAAGCACATGGAAAACAGAAAAATGGTGTACACAGAATGTGCATAAATGAGGCTTCTGAAACAACAGCCCATACTTACATGTAGGACATTGACATTAAGCTGCTGAAAATTACGGGACCTGAATTTCTGCATTCTTTTGATATTTTCTTGATATTTTTCTTCTGCCAGCTGTCTGTAAAAACAGAATATTAGTGTTTAGGATGTGAGATCAGGGACTGCATAAAGGGATCTTATAAAAGTAGGTGCGGAAAAACAAATTCCATAACTAGAATCCCATGGCATCTACTGAAGGTGAGGTTAGCTTTAGTGAACTCACAAATAGATTTCAGGACTTATTTCCCAACACTATTATCTTTTTCTCTCACAACTTGCATAATATAGTTGAGAAATGGTAAATTATTAGTCTCAGTCTTTTTTGTTTCTTCCAAAGACCTTAAATACTTTGTTCTTTATTCCACCATGTAGTCCAGGGACCTTTCAGCTGAAGACAGGCACGCAACACTTGCATGCTATGAACACCTCACCTGGGGGAGAGTTGGTAACCACATTTTTCTGTACAGGACTACTTAGACCAGGTGCTACAATAAGCAGCTCTTCCAGTTTCCATTACTGTGTTCCCTTCCCATCCACCTCCAGATTTGTACTGCTGAAAGCAGATCTCCAGTCTGAGAGGGTACAGGTTTTGCACTGTTTCAAATACTTTCAGTGAGAATGAGCTGGCAATAACCCAGAGTTGAATATAGATACATATTTTAAAGACTCATGTCCGAGAACAAGATTCGAAGATTAATATGTTGCCTTTATATTACAAAATATATCTATTTAATTTTGTTGCTGGGGAAAAAAAACATGAAAATCTAAATAGAAAACACTAAAGTGCAAGAAAGTAAAGAAAATGTAAAGCAAAGTAGAACTATGCTGCAATTAGTATTATTTCCTAATCTTCATCCATTTTAAAAAAATGAAAGGGACAGACTTAATATGTATAAATTTCATATAAGTACAAAAATTGGCCTACCATATTATTGAAAACACCATGCAGAAGAGGTGTTAAATTTATACAGTGGTTGCAATTCAAGGAGATTTTTTTAAAAATCAGAATAAATTTACATACCGTCTCCTGTATCAAATGCAATGGTAAGCATCAGACAGACAGACATACCGATAAGACATATTTTCCAAAAGGAGATTAAGGCCTTTAGATTTTTGTTTGTAGCCTTTGGACATAGGCATCACAAGTGGGAACAAGTAATGCTAGGATGTGATTTTACTGAGCATTTTCACTCAACTGCAATTGATATTGGTTTGCAGGTATATGTAGCTGCAGAGTTTCTGAGGCCGTAAATTCAGACTTCATGTCACCTCACAATATTTTTCTGCACTAGGATGTTATTGCCCTGCTGAATTGCTAACTTGCTTTGGCACAACAGGGTAAAGATGCCGATTCTCATGTTCAAAAGTAATTAGTCCCTCAATTATGCTCTATAAATAACTGAGTAAATATTTCTTAATTTACATTGCACTTTGCAAAATGCTTTTGAAGAAAACATTAACAATGAATTAAAAATTTATGTGGTGCTTTTCAAATTTTCATTCATACCAAATAAAACATTGAATATTTTTAACTGAGAAAAACTCAAGTGTGTCATCAAGCAGTATATTCTTCTTTTCATTTAAAAAAGGAATCCATGCATTCACGCATAGCTTTCCGGCTGTTTTTTGCATTCCACTCAGAGATGGTCCTTATTCTCCTTCAAATCCTCCCTTTTATTATGTCTCACTCACTCAATAAAAAAAAAAATACATAAATCATAAAACCTTTCTAACATGCCTTTTCCCCCTGTTTGATCATTTGGTAAGGCTGTTCTTTGAGCTGAACTTCTATTGGCAAAACTCTGTAGGCCAAAACAATTGACAAAAGCTGGATTGTAACTAAATTTTCAACTCCTCAGACTGTGCAATCCTTAAAATGACAAGTCATTTAAAAAAAAAAAGATATCCTAGTGTAACACGTAAAAATCTCTCATATACTTATTTAACCAGAAACACAATGCTCAAAGTACCAGTTTTGGGCTAATGTTCTGACTTTTTTTTCCTCCCTACATAAATAATTACTGTGATTTAAGCCATCAAAAATCCCCATTCAGTTTGAGTAGCTGAAGACCCTTTCTATTTTTAGTTTTACCTTGACAGTTCTAATGCTCCTGTTAGACTGTTGGATGGGGTAAACTGCATGGTTAGGGCATGATGCTAATGTTAGGCTCAACTTACTTCAACTTCTTAGCTTTCTGATCTGCAGCGTTTAACTTCCTAAGCCTCATACGTTCCCGCGGTGTCATTTTCTGTACTTCAGACAGTTCCTGCAGAGTTTGTAAATGAACTTTCCTCTGCCTGAAATTGAATGCATGCAAGCCCATGGTCATATAAAAATATAAATATCAGTCTTTTGATTTAATATTGAAATATAGTCATGATATTTCAAATGGAATAATTAGAAAGTCAGAAGTACTGTAACAGACTAAATAGACTAGTTTGGAAAGCAAATGCCTCTTTTAAATTGAAATATTTAAACTTAGACTTAGATTCATGAAGAACATTAACAATTTCAGACAATTCAGGTGAGAAAGGAAAAAGGTACTCTCAGCTTCTTAAAAGAATAAATGCTGAAGCACAATGAAGCATTTACCCTGTCAGGCTTCATTATTGAGCATATTCCAAGTACAAAGGCAGTCTTTCAATGAGAACCACAGAAAAAAGCAATATCACCCATACATTTTATATTGATTGTTACAAGCTGTCTAGAATAAAAGAGAATATTAATGTCTTTAATGACAGATATAATTATCCTGTTGTCCTCTTCAATTTCTGGTCTTAATCAATAATAACAATTCACTGATAAAATGGTCGCCGTAGACCATCTCTGCAAGCTGAGCATGAATTATTGACAGATGTGTATCAGCTGTATTTATCAACACAGGAGAGAAATATTAGTCCTGTGTTAGAAAAAAGATACCTCAGATAATTATCTCACATCCTACAGTAGTTACAAAAATTAATTTGGATATGTCTTGGCGGTCGTATTTCACTTACACCTAATTTTTTATTGTTTATATTTATGACATCAAGTATTAACTTCAAATTATCTCATAAGGGCAAAAATAGTAAATTTGCTTCTGATCCTCCAAGAGCCCAGTTTTGTAACCATACAAATTGCAATACTCCTTCTGGATTATCATTTTGAAATCAGCATTTTAATAAATGAGAAGCGAAGCTTTCATTATGCTTTTCAAATGTTGACTATAGAGGGAAATAGCGTAAAGATATGAATATTAGTGTGAAATAAAAGACTAAGGACAAAGACAAGAAGAGTTCAATTATTCAGTAGAATGGAACTAACTCTTCAAGTATGAATAATGTAGACATATTTCTTGTCCCATATAAAAAAAAAACAACCACAACTTAAATTATAAGAACATTTTGGGGAAAAAAAGCCATTTTTCTTCCAAGTCAAAACTGAATTTGTACAGCTTAATGCTTACTTAAATATTTACAATTTATGACTTGCATGACGCTGGAATAAAGTAAGCCATTAGAAGCCTTTACTAGAAGACACTAGACTCAACTACACAGGGCAAAAATAATTCCTGGTGAGAAAAAAAATTATAAATAAAGCAGCAATGACTGGGGAGGACACCATAACAAGCATCTCCTTGCACAGTGGCTCAGACTATAGTATTGCTACCTTACAGCAAATGTGGGAAATTTACTATGTTTAAATTAGTTCTCCTCCACTTTTCTGCTCTCTACCATTTTTCATTTTACCTACCTCTTTAGATCTGGGATTGTAGAAATTATTTGGCATTTTGCATACCAGTAGCAATACTGACAGCTAACATTCTCATAAATACAATGATAGTCATGATAAGATTATGACTTTATTTATATTCCAAACATCTAGCCAGAAAGAATCAGACTGCAGCACACTTGAAGATAATTTATAGTGAAGCTTTTCCTAGGATTTTTTCCTCAAACTGATACCCTGAATTTGAGAACCTCAAGGTAAATTTCCATGCTTAATCAAAAACATTTGCTATCCGTTGCTCCACGATTTTTAGGAGCTCTAGAAGTCTGCACGGCAGCAGCTGTTGTTCTATTTTCTTTTAACAAAAGTATAAGAACATGATGTTTGTAGTTAGAACTTGTTCCTTCTCTTAGAGACTACACACTTTCTTTTGAGCAAGAATATTTACAGACTCTGGGATACGCATTCATGTCCTCCCCATATGCTAGCTCTGTCTATATACGATGTCCATTTGGAAGGCGATGAGACTCAGTATATTCAAACTAATGACAATGGATCAGGTATGGAATGTAGTGTATGTTACAAATAATAGAAAGAGGTTTTATCAGTCTGTTCTAGAAGCATGGGGATATTTGAAGTCTGATTTTATATATTACAGGTAAAAATACTGCCTCCTCAAAGCATCTACAATCCTTTGGTGCATACAGATAATTTGAAATCTTATGCCCACAAAACAAAGGCATGGATTAAAAGTTTCTTGAAGATTCTCTTACTTTATGTTTCAATAAGGATTAACTACTCAATATAACTTGGATAGAGTTGGCATAACATTTGGGCAAGATTTCAGTGCGCCAAAACTATTTAAGGTGTATCTCTAAGGAACATCTCTGCAGTTAACTATATTTAATTTGAAGAGGCAGGAATCCACTCAGAGTTAATCGAATCAACTTGAGTACAGCAGCCATAGACAAAAGACACATCTAACATTTCCTGGCTATTGCATATCTACCTGTCTGACTCTTGTATTTACTGTATGCTAGCGAAGGATTATTCCTAGCAGAAGAAACCATGCAGAATAGTAAGGCCAAAAACTTGACAGCAGTCTCAGCCAGCTCCATTTGTTGTCATTTATTAGATAGTTGTTACTAGCCGATACAGGTATCATTCATTGTTGCATTTACATCTATGCTTGCAAAGGTCAACAACTTATTTATCCTGAAGGCACCTATTTATACCAAAACAGAGAACTTTGATCTGATAAAAAGACAGAGTCTCATCTATCAACAGGAGCGAGCAAGAACAGAAGTGACAGGGTGGAAACCCAAACCACAATTTCTAGAGATGAGAGCTTTACAGAGACACTCCTAGTAGATAAACTGGGTACAAAAGATGTAAAGAAGATTTTTCTGGGTTGAATTCCACCACCTTTGCTCTGCTTTCTTCCCACCACTGATAATAAATAACACTTTCTTTGGAAAAGCTGAAGCTGGTCACCTCTCCCAAAGGGAGGATTGCAAGCAGCAGAAATGGCAGCATCTGCAAAGTGACCAGAGCTGCAAAACTGTGGGCCCTCTCTTGAGAGCAGAGGTCACACAAAACGAAGGGGAAGGGCCTATTGCCTCAAAGGTACTGCTATCCCTGGATTGGAGCATGGGCTACTTTATTGCTGTTACCTAATAATTCAAAAGACATTTCAGGCAGCTGTTTAAGTCTTGGCAGTTATTTAGAGGAAACAAGAAACGGGGACGTCCATTTCCTCTGCACAGGAGCACAAACCTCCAATTTTGAGTGTGCTAGCACCTAACTGAGCAAAATCACATACAGAAATTACAGCGACAGAAAGCAAAGGTGAGGGCCAGCTGCCATCAAAACTGCAGAGATAATTTACAACAGCAAAATGAAATTGCCTATGATGACATTTACATTAATCATCACAGCATTGTAATTTAATGCAGTTAATTAATTTAATATATATTCAGTGCCTAAAAGAGAGATCATGTGCGAAGGCACTACTGATGTAAGAGCCAAGAAACATTGCTAGCATTAATTTCTCACTATAGTTACAAAACAAGTATAATAGTATCCTACAGATGCATTAGCTGAATATTAGTTTAAGTGTATATGCTTTTAGTTTGGTGTCATGTAGGAAACAGCTTTCACATTCAATAATTAGTAGGTACACAAACAGCAGCGCTATAAATGATCATGACATAACTAAAAGGATCATCTAAACCTTCAAAATGTAAAGACAAAGGTCATAATTTACATACCAGTTACCACCAAATTAACATATGCATATACTACACATGCACATGCAATTTACACAGTTACATAATAAAAATATTTATTCTGCAAATCCCTTTTTTTTCCCCTAAGTCTTAATTATCCATCTCACTAATGTGGTTGCTTTTCTGTATTTCTGAGGAATGGGTCCCTCTAAATGTAAAGCACTATGAGAATAACACCAGTGTTTTCAACATGATATTATTTGGCAACACTGTAATTTCATATACTGCTGCCCACGAAACACTTAAAAATACTTACAGAGCATCAAAAATGGGAGCAGCTTCTTTATGCCAGTTAAGTGCCTTAACTTTCACAGTCATATTTCTGAACTTGTAATGTATATTCTGCAAGGAAATAAAATAGTAGTATCAACACTTGAGGCTAAAGTCATCCAGACTCTTCAGCTATGACCCAATACAGTCCTAATGTAAAAACTGACTGAGCAGTTTTCTTCCCCACCTTCTTAGAAAGCCAAATTTATACACTGAAGCAAGGACCAAAAGAGCAAGATGCACTATTTTTCATTAAAACTATGACTAACCATAACAGTTTAAAGAGCATATGTACCGAGGCCCGAGTGATCTGCACTTATTACATGTAAATGCCCATTCTCCTTATTGCTCCTAACACTTAAAAGGGGATACATTCAGCATGTAAAGTGACAAGGACTTCATTTCTCACTGCCTCGCTACCTCAGATATATTTGTAATTTAGCTCTGAAAGTCCCCTGGATTAGTGTTCCCATGAACTCCTATCTAATTATTTGTTCTCAACGCATTTTCTCTGCCTACATTCTGCTTTTGCAAAATAGATACTCAAATGGCAAGTGTACAGCTATCGGTTTTTTCTTATATACCTTTAGTTGTTCATCAATATAAGGGATTTTTAGAATCTCTGCTGCTGCTGGTCTTAATGAAGGATTCTTATTTAACATGCTGAAACATTAAAAAGCAAAAGTCATAATTAAGCAATTTTCCAAATTAACTTAAAAGTCTGCTAAACAGGAAAAAGCATACCTGCACAGCACAGCATTCAGTTTGCTGGGATATCTGTCAGGAAGAGAAGGGGTGTCACCTTCTACAATTTTTAACACAACAGACAAAAAATTGTGTCCAGTAAATGCATGGTTCATACAGCACATCTCATATAAAATGCATCCCAGAGACCTTGAGGAATAAAATAATAGGAAGAGCATAAACGATATTTTTGAAAGTAGCATGCATAGTGACATTACAGTAAGTAAAAACCACAATTGTATGCCCTTTTCTCCTGGGAATAGGATATTCCATTATCATCCTGATTTTATAAACTGGAGAAATCATCATTTTATTTCCATAAGTGCAGACACAAACTTAAATTCTGTATATAAATACGCATATTTTTATATATATATATATGTATATGTAAAAATAAAGTAAAACTTTTTTATATGAACTACCTTAAGTGGTTACTCATTAAATTAAGAGAGATTTTTTTAAATTAGTGACTGAGTAAATAGTCTAGTAGCGCTTGGACATAGGTTTGTTTAAATTGGTTTTGCAAATTCATTTCTGACAACAAACTGAGGCAACAATTCAAGGTCAAATTAAATAATGCCTGTTTCAAATAGCAGAAGTGTCTTCTGGTGTGATTTCACTCATTTGGTCACATACTCAAAATAGATTCTGAAATTGGTTGGTACCCAAAGAAATATCGAATTTTAGATGAGGGCATCCTATTGCAACATCTAAAACTAAATTTCCTCTAAATTTTATTTGGAGAAGAAAAGAAGAAATCCAAACTTGTAGGTCTGGAGACCTAGTTAAGAACCAGTGCAGGTTTTAAATCATTAAAATCCAGGAGGAAGATTACTAACAATTTTAAATGGGCCTCTGGTTTACCATCACCTTATTTACCAAGCTCTTATTCACCAGGCCTAATGGAGATCATAAAAGATCACTCCGTTGAACATTTTAACATAAACACTCTCACAATAATTTATATAATGACTATTCATAACAGTTTGCACTTCAACTGGCTTCTGTCTGACAAATGCTTTTTAAAAAATAGGGGAGTTAAGCTTTCCAGGCTTTGAAGGATGCTCAGTGTTCCCCCCAGTTTGCAGTCAGGAGAGCTGAGGCGCTGATGAGTGATGTGATCAAGGTCACAGAAAATGCTGGCGAGAGCCAGCTACAGGACCAGACTCACCTAAGTAACCAACTTAAGTATCAGAGCAACTTTACTCTTACTGTAGTCTTTGACTGTGGCATTTATAATTTACAGAAGCAGTACAAAAATAAAGCATAGTGATAATAAGTAGAAGTACGTATAGGTAAATGTCTTTGATGAAAAGCATATAAACATTATCTTTGAAAGCAAATAATTAATAAAGTTTCAATTATTCATTTTGGTTAAAGAATACTAATCGATTCAGTCTGTCTGGCAATAAAAGAACAAAAGCAAATAATTTTAAAGCTGAAACCCAGGCTCTGCATACAATGCCAATAAGGAAGAGGAGAGAGAATAGAGGGGGCTCCCTCACTGGTACTTTTCAAAGCAGTATGCGAAAACAATTAGCAGAACATTTTTGCTAACAACTGCATAAGGACCAACTACTGAGGTACATAAAAAAATTGCCTAGTTTTTTAAAGATTCAACTGTCAACCAGCTTTCAAACTTCCAAAAATCAGTAAACAGTAACACACAGATGGTCTACGTCGATGATGTATGTTCAAACTCTGAAACAAGATAATTACTACATGAGAAAATACTTCAAAACAAAAAGAACAACAAAAAAACTCTGCACACTTGGCATCTGAAAGCATCAAACAAAAATGGAAACCAGCCAGAGGGAAGAAAAGAGGAAGGAAAACCCCAACCTGACAGACTGTACTATAACTGCTTTTTGCAAAAGCAATCTGTTTTGGAGGCCGCTTGATGCTGGCAGCTAGAAATTGCTTAATGAGCCATTAGGAGCACAGGATCACAGGATTTGCCACATCAGGGAAGCCCATTTATTCATCTAGTTTAGTACACTGACTACACCTGAGGCTTTGGAGGAAGATGAAAAGAACTCCCAGAGCATTCTGCTACAGACTGGGCCATGAACAGGCTACCCGGGGAAAATCTCATCTGTCCCATGAAGGAAAAAAAAAAACCCCAACACAACAACAAAAAAAATGAGGGGAAAAGAATAAAGTTTTTACTGCAGGATACAATTCTTTGAAATGAAATAAATACTTCCTAAACTGAGAAATGTTGCCCTAGATCCCAGAGCAAGGCTATTTCTTCCCAGGACAGCTGCTGAGCTGCGATTGCTTGAGGGAGTTACCACCAAACTTTTGCCTCAGGACTGCATTTCTCAGTTGTGTTTCTACAGTCCTGATCTAAGCATCTTGTAAGGAGCATATTCAGCAAGAGAAAATTGCTTCCTGATTCCCATACACAATCTGCACATGACCCAAACATGTAATTTAATTACTTTTATAATCTTATGTTGTATAACACCTGTGTTTTAAGATCTAAAATGGTCGTTAAGCATTTGGTTTGACAGCTCCCCATATTTGTGAGTAGGTTTGACAAAGGTCCTAAACAGCACTTCAGTTCAGCAAAACCGAAGTATGAACATTTCACATCAAAGCCACTTATGCTCAATTACATCATAAAATGGAGCATCTGGACAGGCTTCAGTGTGTTCTCTACAATATCAACAGAGACACCTCTAACTTCCCCTTCTCAGGAGAAACCACCCTGAGGTTTTTGGTGATACTTGTTTACATAAGCATTGCTGTCCTTTTAACATCATCTGATCTTTGGTATGTCATAGTCCTTCAAAGGCTGTAAGATCCAAATTAGCTTTTAAATTCAGCTCCAAAAGCCAGATAATTCAAATGCAAATCCCTCTGTGGCTTATATCTCTCAGTCTGATCATACCAGAAGGTCTTAAGAATTTGCTGACTCCGGAGTTTTATGAGGAATATGTACACGCACACATGGACCATCACAACTCTCTCAGCCACTACTTTTCAGGTCTTCGCCGCTCTTATTGCTATTTTTGGTAACTATCCTACATAAAAATTGGCAATTAAAAAATTTTGGATTGTGAATATTAAAGGAAAAGACAAATTGGTGCAAAAGCACTACAATTAAAATGAAAGTCCCAGGATCTGTGGTGTCAGAAGCCTAGCTTACCCAAACTGTACAGATAAACCACCTGTCAATATCTGACAGTACTTGGTGGAAGACATAGAGTACAATGGATCTAAATGTGTCTGTGACATTGCTTTGTCTCTGGAAGACAGAAAGGAAGTTATGTATACCTTTTTTGTAAAGAATTTTCTAAGTCTTTAAGCAAAAAAAAGCATTTGTCTTTCAACTAAACTATTCCTGTTATCATTTCTGCCTATGAGATAATCTATAACATATACTATGCACAAATCCTTTGAAAAGTTCCTGCCTAGAGTTTGCCTTATATGCTTTGAACTCCTTCTGTGACAGGGTGACCCACCTAGTGGGTGAGGAAAAGGCTGTGGATATTGGCTACCTGGACTTTAGTAAAGCCTTTGATACTGTCTCCCACAGCATCCTCCTAGAGAAGCTGCTGGTTCATGGCTTGGAGAGGTGTACTCTTCGCTGGGTAAAAACTGGCTGGATGGCTGGGCCCAGAGAGTTGCATACAGAGCTAAATCCTGATGACAACCAGTCATGAGTGGGGTTCCCCAGGGTTCAGTGTTGGGGCCAGTCTTTTTTAACATCTTTATCAATGATCTTGATGAGGGGATCGAGTGCACCCTTAGTAAGTTTGCAGACACACCAAGCTGGCCAGGAGCGTCAAACTGCTCAATGGTTGGAGGGCTCTGCAGAGGGATCTAGACAGGCTGGATCAATGGGCCAAGGCCAATTGTATGAGGTTTAACAAGGCCAAGTGCCAGGTCCTGCGCTTGGGTCACAACAACCCCAGGCAATGCTACAGGCCTGGGGAAGAGAGTGGCTGGGAAGCTGCCTGGCAGGGAAGGACCTGGGCGTGTTGGCTGACAGCCAGCTGAACATGAGCCAGCAGTGTGCCCAGGTGGCCAAGAAGGCCAACAGCATCCTGGCTTGTATCAGGACTAGTGTGGCCAGCAGGAGCAGTACTCGGCACTGGTGAGGCCACACCTCGAATGCTGTGTTCAGTTTTGGGCCCCTCAGTGCAAGAAGGACATTGAAGTGCTGGAGCGTGTCCAGAGAAGGGCAACGAAGCTGGTGAAGGGTCTGGAGAAAAAGTCTTGTGAGGAGAGGTTGAGGGAACTGGGGTTGTTTAGCCTGGAGAAGAGGAGGCTGAGGGGAGACCTTATCGTTCTCTACAGCTACCTGAGAGGAGGTTGTAGTGAGGTGGGTGTTGGTCTCTTGTTCCAAGTTACTAGTGATAGGACAAGAGGAAATGGCCTCAAGCTGTGTCAGGGGAGGTTTAGATTGGATATTAGGAAACATTTGTTCACCGAAAGAATGATCAGGCATTGAAACAGGTTGCCCAGAGAGGTGTTAGAGTCGCCATCCTTGGAGGTATTTAAAAGATGTATAGAGGTGGCACTTCAGGGCATGGTTTAGGAGGCATGGTAGTGTTGGGGTGATGGTTGGACCTGATGATCCTAGAGGTCTTTTCCAACCTTAATGATTCTATGATTCTATGATTCTTATAGCTTTGAAAAGAAGAGAGAAATGTTATTGCTGATGACTGTTTGCATACATTTTATCTCATCCACTCAGAAACAAAATATTATGTAGTTACAATAGCCACTGCATTGTAACAGGACCTATACTCATCCTTGACAGACTCCCAGCCAGTACAAATTTCAGAGTCTCATCTGAGAAACCCCGAGCTCCCACAGTTAGAAAACCTGCAAAAAACCTGCAGGTGTAATACAGGCTAACTACCAGTGGCAGGCAAATCTTGGTAATGTTATTCAGGAGCTCAACAAGGAGGTCATTTCCACTGGCATGTGCAGGAGTGATGATCAGTTTCCAGTATTTAAAAAAAAAAAATCAAACAAACAATCAGGACCTAAACACTTTGGAAGCCCTTGTGCTAAGGGAACCCCAGTTTTCTGGAACAGAAGAGATCTCTGGGGAAGGTACAAAAGCACCCTTTAACTTTAGGGCCATTTCTAGGAGTTATCACTGTCCTATTTGGTAAGTCTGGGCTTTTTAGGTTGCATGAAGATAATGGAAAGTACAAAGGTATCCCTGTTGTTCACAAAACCTCAGATAAAAAGTTAGCACTCACCTAATGCATTAGTGAGCAGCCACAACTGCCCTGAATGCACAAAGTACCTGCTTTTAGTTTACTCTTCCCTGGAAATAAACGTTTTCATTTTTTTTCAAATAGTTCTGGTGATACCGTAAGTCAGCAAATATAAGAACCCTCTAAAAATCACTCTGTAGTTTTAGACTGGGAATTAGAGGATGCCAGTTCTTCTCAGCCTAGTGTCACAAAGCCTAGGTCTGTTTGGGCTGGACCGATGATTTGTAGTCACTGCCTGTACTGAAAAAAAAGCTGATTAAAATTGTTACTTTATTTGTAGACTTTCATGTAACGCCCCCAGACCTCTCATTGCTTTCTTAATAACATTGCTGATGGGTCTCCACTACATTTGTTGGTGCTGGGAGATGTGTTCTGCCATGATCCTTCAACAGTCTTAGTTGGATGGCATTGATGTAATCTGGGTAGATACTAACCCACTATTTCCTACCAACAATATTTTAAAAAAAACCCTCCCAAATAACAAAATAACAACCGCATATGCCTTGTAAAACAAAATAATAATCTAAATCAGCCTAAGGCCAAAGGACCTGGTATATACACCTAGCACACGTGGTTTAACATGGGGGTGAGTCGTACCTGCCGTGTCCCTATAAGGACAGAGATGGTCAGGTATTTTCCAGTGAAAGAGTGTGTCACTGGAACATGAACTTAGATTAAACAAGAAGTTTGGAGGCTTTGTCAGCCACAGAGGTTTGATGAAACTTTTGCCTGGAAGGGTTTGAAAATAACCCAGCTGCTCCTCCTGGACATCACAGGTTCAGACCAAGGTCTCTGCTCTGTCTGATTCAGACAGAAATGCTGACTTGGCTCCCTCACACCACCAGGGAACATCTTAGCCACCAGCCTACTGGCTATTTCACATGGAACCCTCTGCATTCTGTTTTGTAAAAGTTATAAAAGACTCACCGTTCCAGAGAAGCAGACTACAACCATGGCCCACCACATGACTTCACCTTTCCTGACCCTAAGAAATGCCTTAAAATGACACATACAGTCTTCAGTTTGCTTGACACATGAATACAGTGCCATAGCGTTGGTGGCACGGGAACACTGGCCAACCCCCAACACCAACGCCGGTCCCATCACACCGTGTGTAACTCCAGGAAGGGTCACCAGGACCCTGGCACAGCAGCGCCTCTGGGTCACACTGTGCTCATGTAAAAGTGAGTCCCGGCTGCCAAATGCATGCACACACATCACTTGCTAATTCTCCACCCGTCCTGGCCTCTTGACCTAGTCACTGTCTCAGCTCAGCTACCAGTGCTGCACTGACCCTTCTCCATCTGCTTGGCCCATCAGGGGGAAGCACCGACGGGCAGAGGGGTTGGTGAACTCCTGAACTGGAGCCCAGCTCCCTGAGGAAGCTCCTTGCCTGGAAAGGAGGAAACCCCAGACTGTGTCATCTGCAAAGGCTTTCACTTACTGCCTGGCCAGTCCAGGCTATGAGATGGTAAGGAAAACATGGATGGCAGTTTTAATTTGCCTCCTGTAAATTAAGATTTGGCATAAAGCACAGAAGAGCCAAGCAGTCCAGCCCTGAAATTTTAACTGAGGACAAATATAAACACTGCAGCTTCTCTGAGCCTAATTGCAGAACTACTTCTGTATGTAAAATCTGTAAAACATGAAGCTTTTTATATCTATTGACCTTGGGTTATAAAGGACAATACTTCTTGCACCAGCTGCTGTACTGTGAATATTCAAGCCAGTTTTGAAAAGCCAGTTGCACAACATTTCAGTGAACCTAAAAAGTACAATGTCGCTTTAGAGCACATCATTAGCGCAGCGTAAATTAAGGTCTTTGCAATGAACAATGATTAACTGGGCTGAACAGAGAGAGGACCATGATAACTGAACTGAGTGCTTGTAAATCTGAATTTTGTGTGCAATATTTTGAGTCCTGCTGCAGAGCAGAAGGACAAATCTGAAGAGAGACCGTCACTTCAGGTACTCATAAGAGGCTTGGGCAACTTCTTGAAAAGCAACTGAAAGTCCTGCAAAGTGGCACAAGGATTTCACCTCACCTGGAGCCTCCAGGGTGGGTTCCCCTGGGTGCTCTGGCGTTTCCCATGTTTCAGCCCCCATTAAATGGGGCAAATAAAAAAAAATCAAGGAGAATCATTATTAAAACATTAAATGAAGATATGAAATAACCAATGTATCGATCAAATGTATGAGTCATGGTAGGTGACAAGTCTTGATCAAAAGAGAGTTTCCTGGCTCAGAAAGAGAAGTTCTTTGTGGACTGGGGGGTGTCTAGTGAGTCAGGACACACCTCCCACCTCCTCCTTAGTGCCCCTACAAGTGAGGACCAAGAAGCTCCTACTGAAGGCAGTTCCACTCTCAGATAAGTGTTCTGGGTACTGCTTTGGAAAGATTACAAAATGAATAAGGTACAGCAGAAAGCTATAGTGACCTGTTGCAGGGGTGGGGGGACATGTTTCTGCTATTTGTTGAATTTTGAAAGGGTGATCAACACATCATCTATAAACATACTGGACAAAATTCAAAATTCTGCTTTCATTTACTCTATACAACTTCAATGACATAAATGGATTGACACTTCTAACAACAAATAGAAATTAAATATATATTTTACATTCTGTTCAAACTGCAGTAAATTATTCTTTACAGTAATAGAGCACAAAAGGCAGATTAACCTGTCTGTTTACTTGTTTTGACATCTTTTGAAATCTCCTCTCAATAAATTTTTATTGACTACATGTATTAACTGATATTTGTTTTGATACGGATGAACAAGAGACTATCTCACATCAAATCCATCTCAGTTCAGCTACACAGACCATGAGATGAGATTCCTGACACATCCATTGACTGGATTGAACATGCTAACTGTGAAAAATGATACCTACGAGTTGAAAGTACAGATGATTCTTCTCAGATTTAGAATTTTATATTGCAGTCACAAGTATATTTTGAAAAGGCAGAATTGAGTAGAATCTAGAGTAAATTACCAAGTAAACAAGCTATATTCCAGTGGTCAAATATCTTACAAAAGAAATGTCCTGATTTTAAATACCCATTAAAAAGGAACCTTCATATTAGCATACCTATAGAAACGAAAACCTCTTAACAGAAGAAACAAAGCACATTTTATTAAAAAAATACTATGACAGAATTTAAAAAACACAATAGTTTTAACCATCATCTTAAAACACGACGAGATGTTTTAGGACACACATATACGAGACAGATATTTTCCCCATTCCAAAAATCATTCTTTGTCTTAGCTTGCAGAAATACCTGCACATGTAAAGGTTTCCTAAAGTCTTTCAACAAATCTCAGGTTTTCAACTTGATTCTTTATTCATCACCTCAGAAGTCTTAATCTCAAGCATATGTGCCAAGTGTAGAACTCACACTTTTCTTTCTACCTTTGAACCTTTTATAAAACAGTGCTTTTTTGCTTCTGTCCTAACACTCCAGTTATTCTCATTTTCAACTCCCCTTCCAAGTACCTTCTTCCTTTATGTATTTGCCAATGTTTTTCAATTCAGTTCCTAAGAAGGTCCTTCTGCTTCCCTCTCAGCGGGGAATTGCTCTTGTCTCATCCCCTTGGAAGTTTCACGGAGTTGCTTCTTTCTCTTCATCTTTCTCAATATGAGAGAGAAAAATAATTCCCCCCTTCCCAGCAAAATTTTAACTTTGTCCACAATCATCCTATGGCATGGCAGAGACTGGACCTGAATCTCACTCTACTTTGAAGTCCCAGATAGCCCAAAATAATAGTAAACTACATGCTTCTTAACACAAAGAGCAAACCTCCCAGTTGCCACATATGACATGAATGTCCTGGAATAATTTTAGTGGAGAAGTGTGAGGAATCTATTGAGGGAGACATTTTTTAAAAAAGGTAGTGTCTAAATAACATCAAATGCTGACCTAGAAAATAAATGCCTAGTCCAACAGAAATAGTATGCTGACTACTCACCAAATGTCAGATTTTGTGTTATATCCCTGGTGCTTCAGTGCCTCTGGACTCATGTAGTATGGTGTCCCAGTAAATGTAGTTGCCAGATCACATGAACCCATCAAAAGACGAGAAACTCCAAAATCTCCTAAAAGTAACAGCAGAAACAATAATCTATTCACACAGACTCTGTGGGTTTATTGTTAAACCTGACACAATGACTGTACATGAAAAAAAAAAAATTGCCAGAATTTTAAAATATGGAAAAAACAATTTCCAGTAATTCTTCAAAATAAACACACTAGAAAATCATAGACTTATAGAAGGATGTAGGTTTGAAGAGGCCTCACAAGGTCCTCTGTTTCAAACCCCTGGCTCAAAGCAAGGCCAACTTCAAAATGAGGCTGCTCAGGTCCAGGTCCAGTCAAGCTTGGAGCACCCTCAACGCTAAATAGTTCATTGCTTCTCCAGGCCCCTATTCCTGTGTCTCACTGTCAAATAAATGTTTGACCACAAATCAAAATGCTGTATCAGACATTACTTTATTTAAATCTTCTTATTGACAAAATGTCTGCTGGACTGTTCTAACACACTAAAATAAATCCTTAAAAAGTACAGAAATCTCACCAATTTTAAGAAGATTATTTTTCAAAAATATATTCTTGGCTTTCAAATCTCTGTGAAGTATTCGCCTGGAATATAAAAGGAAATTCAACTTCATCCAACTTGAACCATTCACAGTCACATATCAAGTATCTCAAGTATTTCTCTTCATACCTTGTTAGGAAGGCCAGCCCACCACTCCTACTCTCTAACCCTGTAAGTGACAATGCACAGATGATGGCATTAAGGAGCTTCATATAAACACAGAGGTGTATTCACAGACACCCACATGCAGGATGAGAGCCTAAGCAGCCAGGATAACAAAAATGCACCCAGGGATCCCAGCTTGAGAATACAGATACAGGCTTCACATGAGGTGCAGACGAAGGGAGAGAGGCAAGTCCTCCTATCTGGCTCTTCTTAAAAGTATTACATCTTATTTTCTGCCAGAAGAATGAGATGTCTCACAATAGAATAAGAGATGAGAAAAACAGCAATAAGGCATTCTCAAAGCTCAGGGAACTCTCCTTCAGAGAAAACGTATTACTTGAAAAACAAATATGTATATAGACTAGGCTAATAGTTCAAATTTTTACAGGAATGCTGCAGAAGATAAAAGAACTTTACAAAGACAGAGATCAAAAGCAAAAGAACAACTAGCTTTTACAGATTTATTTTTCCATCAAAGACTGAAGCAACATCATAAGCTACACACCATGTGGGGACAAACAGCATCTTCTCAATTTCCTGAAATCTTAATGTGTGACAATTATTCTCCATCCCCTTAGGAAAATAAAATATCTCTACAGTATACAAAACATGTTCTCAATTATTTCTTGTTAATAACTCTTCCAAAAGAGTTCCCTACAATCTCATCTAAACTAGAGCTCATCAATTTTAAAATTCCTTATAGCCTCATAACACACAGTATTAATTATCAGGTCTGCTCAGGAGGAGATTAGAATAGATTTTGGTACATACTGACTACAGAAACTGTATTTGCTAATACAAATACAGTGGTTGTTCAGCCATTTAGAACAGATAAAGAAAAGAACCAAGGTTCTAAGATTCTTCAGATGTGGGCAGGAAAAACAAATATAGTAATAGATTTTAACTATTCTTGAGCAATCCTCAAGTATTATCTCAAATTTTATTGAATTATTAGAGTCTTATGCATTGAGATACTGACATAATTTCCAAAACAGTTTCCATATTAAGAATAGAAAATATATATTCTACAGCATAATTTAAACAAGCAATTTAGTCCACAGCTCATTTGAAAATAATTTTTGCAAGAAGATAAAAGAATTATTAAATTCAATATACTCAGCTCCCAAATGGGAAAAAAATGTGAATAATAACTGCCAGAGGATGTTTTAGTATGCACATAGATGGAGCATGAAAAGAAAACATTTTTATGTCCCACAAAAAAGAGTTCTTTATGCTTCTTATGGCGACGTTTCCAGTTTTTGTCCTGAAAGTAATGCTCATAGAGAAAGGTTTGCACACTGGGAAAAATAAAAGTTTTATTCAGTACACCTCCACTGATGTTTATAAATAATTTGTTCTCTATTTGGCAACTTTCTTGAGCAATACATGTACACTCATCATACATTACATCAGTAAGGAAATGAAGCTAAGGTGAAATTCATTATTATATCATAAGCCTATATAGACACAGTTTTATATAAAAAATTTTCTGCTAATTTAGATTCACAGCCTTTCCTTACCTTTCATCACACGGAGTCTTTGCAAGAACTTGACTTCACTGAGTTAGATTTTTCTTGCATATTGTTGTTGAGTGTTGGTAGGTTTTAACCTTTTTGGCTTTTTTTACTTTGTAGAACTATAACTACGGACTGTTTGAACCTAAAAGTTTCCTGGATATCAGTGACTTGAATAGCAGGTATCTTGACCTATAAAAACTATTCAGAAAGCTTTCAGAAGGATACTATTTGAAAAGGTGATAAAGAAAAGATGTTTGGGTCACATTAGTTTGAATTAGAATGTACTGCTAATATAAAGTTGCAACACATTGATGAAAATGTTATGCAAATTATTTGCATTACCAATAATTGTAAGATGCTTTAATATATCAATATGCCTAAGAAATATTGGGGTGATTCTTCGGAACTTCCCATGACTATGTCTCCCGATGCAAACTACTATGTTCTGGCAGGATATGTCAGAAGATAAACAAGCTACAAGCTAAAAGCTTAACTGAAACAACTACTTTAATTCTAGTGAGAAATAAATGTTAAGCCTGCACTGTAAACTTAGTTTAAGAAAGAGTGTGACTTTTTGTTGTAGCAAGAGACAGACCTATAGAGGTAGCAAGAATTAACTTAATTCCAGAAAAACTTAATCTAACTTGACAGTCAGCAAAGTGGTTATTGATATTTTGGGTAGAAATTAACACTTAAGGACAGTTTCAAATTTGGGCAATAAATATTCCCATACCTATGTTCAATAGAGTAACCGCTTGCTGTCTCATGGTCATAAAAAAGCAGTACAAAGCACCGAGCAGTGGGCATCCTCCTTGAATACAGCTTCATCTACAACATACCAGCAAGTGAAGCTGATTGAAACTGAAGTAGTTTACTGCTGTGAAATATTCAGCAATTAATTTCTCTTTCCTCTATCTGAAGAACTATTTGAAGAAGAGGTTCTGGGTAAGTCTGAATCCTGTACTACACAACGTGAAATCCAGATGAAGCACTTAGGCAAAAGCTGCTATCCTGTAGGTTGAAAGCAACAGATCTGTTTGCATAAGCAGTAACCTTATAAAAAAAAATCTCTGTGTTGGCATATTGTTCCTAAAGATTAGCAAAGTGATGGATAGTGTAACCGTCAGCTTTATTCAAATTGAGGTTGAATGAATCAATGGCCTCACTGCCTGGTTGCCATGGGATCAGTTCTGTGCACTGATATGCGATGGGCCACAAGGATGCCAGAGAGACTAGATGATGGTTTCATGCTAACCATCTCCATCTAGATAAGTCTACTGAACTGTGTTGCCACTCCTTTACTTCTCTCTCTGGTTATATCAATGACAGATCTATTTAATTCTAGATAATTTAGTTTTCAAGTTTAAAATTTAAAAATCCTTCCAGTTATGCAAAATAGCCAGTAGATAGCAGAATAACCACAAGATATTTGTGCCCACTTTGGGATTTATGAAGCATAAGTAGAAGACAAGAATGTCTAATCTGTATAATGTTTATTATCACAAGAAAAGAAAAACAATCTCTGGCTGTGAAAAAAATCCCGTTTTAAAATAGGTTTCACAAATTGCAGAAGTTCAACAAAGGCTGTGCAAGGACAACCAAGTAAATAGCCTATGTCTAAACCCAAAAATAATAATTTTTGCTGCTCTGGCATAAAAACTCCCATCCACAGCAGCTGGATTTTCTAAGGAATGGTACGAGGATGTGCAATCCACAGGTGATGAACATGTCAAGTTTCTAATTCTAGGGGAAGTTTTCTTTGCATTAGAACCTAGTTCAAACATATTTTACAGCTTTTTTTGGTATCAGTAGAGAAGAAATCATGTATGACTCCTCTATACATAAACAGAGGGTTTTATCACGTTTCAGTAATTCAAATTAATTTCTGTAAGTAGTTTTAAATTCTTTTAAGCCTAACCTTTTCCATTTAAGCTATTGTTTGGCTCCAAACTAGTAATATAAAGATTAAATTTTCTAATGTGCATACAGTCAAGCAACACATAATACAATACAGGAAATCCAAATAAAAATTTAACTGTCAAGTCATTTGTATGTGTTTGGAGAGGTGCTATTAAATAGCTATGATTCAAAGAGGAAAAATCAAATTGCTGCTTTCACTGAAGAAATAAACTACTTTTAAGGAAACCCAGTAATTTAATATACCTATTTACCAAAGAAAGTTTGTTTGTAAGATTTTTTTTTAAAGATTTATTTGAGAACAAGTAGACGTTGAGAAAAATAGAAGAGTAGACAAAAGGGCCGCATAGAAAAACAAGAGATAAAAGAAGCATAAGGAAACACAGAAAATGAAAGGCAAAACAAATAACCTACAGTAGAATAGAATAGTTCAGTTGGAAGGGACCTACAATGATCATCTAGTCCAACTCCAATGTTGCTATTATTCTGCATCAGTCTGCACAATGCATTCTCAAAACACATACATTAAAGAAAGGATTTTAGCAGAAGGGGAATTCCCAGATTACCAAAAGTTTTAATCATAAATTGTTAAATTGGAGTTTGAGAAGGGAAAAAAAATTCCACATGCTGCTAGTTTAGTTAAACAGTCAGGATTTTTACTACCATTTCCCTCTGTCCTTTCAGCCTGAGTTGGATGCTGAAGAGCACAGCATCCCAAGAGAGCTCTCTTCATTGTGCTCCCATCACTGCAGTCTGTGGGGGTGGCACTTCATTTACAAGCCCCAGATAAACTGGCATTTAGGAACCCGAATGCTATTGCATCCTGGACAGCAATTCACTCTGTCCTTTTCCCTCTACAGTCAAAACTGTAGGTGTAAAAACTCATTAGGCATCTATCACTATAGGTCAAAATGTCCCACATACTTAACTTGCTCAACTCAGAAACGCTTATTCTTGATGACAGGTGACTATCTCTACCTACTGCTTTGATGCAACTCAAGTTCAGGCAACCAAATTTAGCCCAAGTCCTGCTGTGAAACAGCTACATCAGTTTGGTGTTTTCACCTTCAACCCAGTGCATAATAATCTTGTTTTCTGAGTACTCACACAGGACAGAAGACCAGGGATTCTAGTTTGCATTCAGCTTGAAAAAAAATGAATTGTCATCTCCAGATTCTGGGTGTAACCTCCTCTTTAAACATAAACACCTTCTCCCTCCTGGCTGTATCAATAATTCAGGCCATTTTTCTGGGCAGATTAGCTATGTCCCCAAAACACGCAGGTGATTACAGAGAAACACCCTTAGGCTCTGCTAAGACAACCCTTGGAGCAATGGTATTCTTATTTCTCTCAAAGTTCAGTAGGAATAATAGTCAAAATAGTTCAGTTTGGCAGGATGAAAAATCTTGGGCTTTTGGGCTACAATGCTCTTTAGAAAGGATTCTCTGTCTTGTTCATGAATGTGCATTTCAGAGCTGCAATAGGCAAAAACAACAGGGAGGAGACAGAGGAAAGAAGATGCTGAAAGCTGGGTTAACTTCGACTGGCTCGCTGTTTCTGAAAAGCTGCTAGGGAAGGAGCCTGGTATTCCCATTTGCTCAGCCGTTCCTCCAGCTCTCAATGTGGGTGGCAGTGTGCTGGGCCTTCTGCTCCTGGCTCAGCACAGCACTCGGTCTCCCTCATATCTTGTTAAATAGTCCTGCCTGCCTCAAAGGTAACAGGCACTGGATGACACAGGACGGGGACCAGACCAGGGCTCATGCACACGTCCAGTACACTGGCAATGAGGGAACTGTTCAAATCATTGAAGTCAGCCTGCCTAAATCACATTGCAGGCAAGAACTACATCCATGGAGATGACCAGGTAGGTATTCACCTGTATCTAGCCCTGTTCAAATGAGGTGTGATCTCCACACATCACTGTCTGGATGACCTGCAGTAATTTTTTAGGTTACTCTTTGATGTGCTGTTAAAAGTAATGTCTGCTTTCAAAGAATGTATGTATGTAACGTTGCTGATTTTAGTGGGAGTACATCAAGCATATATATTGGATTCTTCACATTAAATATCTGCAACAGATCGTTGTTGACTGTCCTGGAAAAGCTGACTTTGTTTTAACTTTTTGATCCATTTTCTCCTAACAATATTGAACTATTTCTGTTGTGCTAAATTATTCACCCGGCTTTCAGAAAAAGTTTATCTAATGCTCAAAGACATGTACCACTGCGCTGCTAAAAGATATAATACACAGTGTTCTTGCAGGATAGATAATTAATTACACTTTAGGCACATGACGTATACTACAGCAGTTTGGCGAACAGGACTTTATACCAATACAAGACAATCCATACAGTTTCATTTCTGTTTAAATATCTGTAACTAGTCAGTAAGTCTACTCACTCCCCTCCCAAGCTAAATGCTCTCATATTAAATGACTGTACCTTTCATGCATATAGTTGACTCCGAGTAACAACTGCATAAACCAGTCAATTATTTGTCTTTGAGTGAATATCTTCCCAGATTCTTTGTACTCTTGAATTTTAAAGTCTAGATCTCCACCCTGAAAAATATTACAACATATTTGTACATTTAAAGTAAGTTTTAAAAATGTCTTCTTCATCAAAGTACAGGACTCCGCTTCCTTAGACCTGCAGGCTCCCTACCACGTAGTCTGTAAAATTAACGCTTGCACATGAATTCTGAACTCTCCCAGCTCCAAAAGCATACACACTGCGGATCGTAATGAGATCATGCAGTCTGGCTGCACAGGGAAAGTAGGTCAGTTTTCTCTTAGTGTTACAAAATATCATCAATGTTTTCAACTGTTGCCACTTCATGTCACCCAACTTGAGACATACACGTCTGAGCTGGTCACCTCAAACTCAAACAAAAGAACCGGCACCCATATAGTGCAATTATGTCTGCCATCCAGCTGCCTACCTTAGGAAGGGATGGATCATGCTGTAGAAATGCTGTTTTTCCGCAAAGGTTTACGATGAGGGCCTATATCGACTAGCTAATATGTAGGCACCTAAACCAAGTAAAATGGATCTGTCCTGATCGGTCCAAATAAGTTTATAAATCTGGGAAAAGCGTTTCCACTGAAGTCAAACATTGCACAGTCAAGAGACACTCTTATTTATTATGCTGAAATAACCATGACAGCATCAAAGAAACCATGCTGTTCTCTTAAGAATTAAAATCCGGTCTCTTTAATTATGATACTTTGTCCCTCTTCCAAACTCATTTTTGCCAGAAACAAAGCAGAATTAAAGCTTCAAGAATCTGTAGCATGTGTTGTTGTAAATACTTCATTAAAACTACAATTGATCTTGAAGTAACACTAGAAATGGAGCAATATGACACACACAGTAGGCAGTGAAAATAAACCAGAAAATATGTACAGAAAAAGACTACCTGGAAAATCAGGCATTTGGAAAAATCGGTTGAACAGCAGCATAATGAAAGATTTTTGAGGAGACTTATATGAAAACTGTTCATTTTGCTAAAAAAATAGACAGATGGCTGTCAGCTGGTTGTATATCCAGTTTATAAAATAAATTGGCTTTGTCTACAATAATACACATTAGTGGCAAGCACTGTACTGAGGTAACTAATCCCAGAGCAAAGGGACTGTGAGTCTCATTGTACTCTAGTGACTAAGTACCTTATATCGGGACAGCTTATTCTCCATAAATCATTACTTTTACATTATATGGTCTGCATAAAATAAGTTTTGTGTGCCATACACAAGAAAATAGTTTAACCTGTGCAACTGTACCTGTACCACCGCTTCCCATCATCAAACTTTCCCTTCTCTGCACTGTTGACTCTCAACATTTTATGTCTTCACCATTTCTTGTTTTTCTCTTCCCAACACCACACTGCTTCATAGTTTTTCTACAAAATACACAGGTGCTGTCCTTGAAGTTCCATATATTTCTGTCCTGTACTTTGGCATGAATTTACGGTAATTTCTGTGGTCCCTGAGGTTCTAAGTTAAAACATTCAAGAGTGAGTGCAATAAAAATAAGAAAATATGTTTCATCATATATGAAAATTGTGTTCCCTGACAACGTCCTGCATTTGTTTTTTTAATTGAAATGTCTGAATCATCTCATTCATTAGGGAAGGGAATATGGCTTCAGCTCTCCATCTGCCTAACTGCTGCATCCCAGAGAGAAGCTCTTCTGGGAACTTAGAGCTCTCAGCAGCTGCTTCCCCTTTGCAACTCCAAATGTTCAACAGCTTCCCCCTGGTTGCTTGCAGCAGAGCGGAGGAAGGAAGAAAAAAGTGTGGCTGGGTACTCTGCTGCATGGCAACCAGATGGGCTGTGCTGAACCTACTCACACACCTCAAAAATAATGACTCACCTCTTCCAGACAGCTGCCCCAAACCATCCAGAGCCAACTGTAGCAACAGCCCAAGACACAGGGTCTGTTCAAACATGTGTCAGCTGGCTACTGGCCTCAAGGGACTATGTACTATCCAGGTGAGGATAGATGAACAGCAGCAGGCTCCAGTCACTGTTCCACCCTGTCCCAATGTGTCCTCTATCACAATCACACATTGCCATGAAAAATGCAAAGAAAAGAATTGTAGGACCTACAGAGATAGGCTGGTGGGTATGCTCGTACGTTGGGGGGCATTTCCTTCAAAAGGTCTAAGGAGAAAAAAAGCAGTTGAATAAAGTACTACCTGTGCCTTCAAGTAACTGTATGGATTTTTACCTTAAAGCAGAGAAGACTGGTCTCAATGTCCTACAATTAATTTAACCTCGATTTTGTGTCTAAAAAAATGCATCATAAAAGATTTGCTGAAGTACTGCTGCCATGAAACTCTGACGAAGTTTGTTAACCCAATTTTGCATTTTGGAAGGTCAGTGTAATGAATTTTGTAAGGAATTTAATAAATTAAGTACATAGGGAGTTTCCAGGCTGCAGTTTCTATTTAAATGTCAAGAGTATCAAATACACCAGTAACTTATTTAAAACAGCTTAGCATCTAGACCTGATAATGTGAACAGGCACTGATTGTTTTAGTTATTAATTTTGCTCAGATTTCCTTAGTGTATATACACTCACATCACAGCTGAGATCACAGTGAAGAAACAGAAATAATTGTTTGGCGAAAAGAACAACTAATTCCGGTTTATGATGTAGTAAAACAATGCAACTTTTAAAGTAACTATTTTGTAAAAATGGTATTTTATTGAAGTCTAATTTTTGTTACAATATTAAATCCAAGTTTCATGAAGGCATTTCTGTTTGAAATCTGACTTATCTGACAATGTTTATATTGCCTGTAAAATTTTGATTCAGGAAAATTGCCAGAGAAGCTCAACAAGAAGATCAAAACAGAACCCATATGCTTTTTTTCTATAATTTTGAATGAATTGGCTGAGAGTTGGATGAGATGATCTCCAGACGTCCCTTCCAACCCCTACCATTCTGTGATTCTGTGATTCTGTAATTCAGTTATAATAAAAGACTGTTGTAATAAAATATAATCAAGCTGAGCAATGGAGACCAATGTTCTCTTTTGTTCACAGGACAGGTATAGCACAGGGCAGCCGCACTGTAGGCTTGCTCTATGCTACTCATGCAAGAATGAACAAAGTACTGTGGCTAATGAATAAGCCACAGTATTTTGGAGAAAACAGAATAAGGCTTAGACGGTAGTTCTGTTTCCATGCCAACTTAATGTTTGCTCTTTATTTTGAGCCTGCCCAAGAGTACCAATTACTGCCAATCTGGTAATTACTCTATGCATGAGAAACTGAATGTACTAGACTTCCTAACAAGGATCAGGTAACAATAAATTTTTCTCATTCTCAATTTATGTGCAATTTAAACAGGCATCTTTCAGGTTAAAAGATCCAAATCCCACCACATAAAAGGCAGGTTATAGATTAGTAAATATGAAAGTATACCTTCTGGAAATACTCCCACTAAAATAGAAAAGAAGCTTCAGAGCACTATGTGAAACCTTTCTTTGTACTTTCCTTCTCTGAACGTCCAATTAAATACATCATATTTGCTTAAATGTGATGATACTACACTGTACATCCTTTTCAGAAAGAATCAGAAGCACATCCTAGTGGACCCACTGTCATTCTAGACTGACCTAACAGACTCAAAACTGAAAAGATTCAGCTGCCAACACATCCATTTCCCCCTCCTGCATTTGCCTTGCTCTAATACATCCTCATGCATTTGAGTACATGGCTCTTGGATCCCAGGGTAACTCCACACCAAAATGT
Source organism: Phalacrocorax aristotelis (assembly GCF_949628215.1). Taxonomy (NCBI): domain Eukaryota; kingdom Metazoa; phylum Chordata; class Aves; order Suliformes; family Phalacrocoracidae; genus Phalacrocorax; species Phalacrocorax aristotelis. The sequence continues at coordinate 47,607,957 of NC_134277.1, read as the reverse complement.
CTTCATGCAGGGTAGTTTACATTGCCTGAATAAAAAAAATTGCCAAGGCGTGCTGCAGCAGCTTGAGATTATGTGGTGATTGCTGTCGTGCTCTTTTTTTTTTTTTTTTTTTTTTTTGAGGTATAACTTTATTCCAGATGAAAAAGAAAAAGAAAAAAAAGGCAGTGGACCAAAGCCACTAGTCCAACTCTATAATGCTGCTGAAAGATACTCCTTTATTCCTATAGTTTTAACTGATCTGGTGTTGGGTCACTTTCTACCACTGGTAGAGAGAAAATGAATCTTAGTGCACAGGAATATCTGGGCAGTTAGAACATTCTTTCCATTCTGAGACCAAGATTTCCACAGAGAGTTGGCAATACCAAATTTCCATAAAGCCCCAGCTGTCAGACATTCAGGGAATGACGCAAACAGCTTCTGCATGGGTGTTAAAATAATACATGAACAAATATTCAGACTGCATAACAGAATTGAACACTTCCGATTTAATTTTAAAAAATCCCAGCAACAAATAGGCATTTAACTGTCATCAAAGAAAGCTTCTAAGGAAGCAATGACTGGCAGGAATAGTTCTTTTTTAATTGTTCACACCAATGCTGTGAAGAAATATGATTAGTATACAAGTCTGACTGGTGGACAGCTAACCCAGTAGTCTAAGGTCTTCAGCTTCCAAAACATTTCCAATGTCTAACAGAGCACAACTGAAAAGTCTGCTTCACGGTTTCATAAAAAGATCACTGTATGTATAACAGATTATATTTTTTAAAATAGCACATCTATATTTAATACAAAGTAGGCACTTGTTTTATACAAACTCTTAAAAATTTGGTTTTAAATGTATAAATTCTTACTTTAAAGCCTTAAGGTGGATTTCATCAATATATTTTTAAACCAAATGCTGGAGTAAAAAAAACCTGGTAGCTATTCTCTAATATACCCTGCTTTAATAGTTTTTGTATTCTCTAAACTCTGGTCTTTTGACTCACACTATTTGCCCCTTCATAAAGCCAATGCTGCTACCAAGCTCATCATCCATATAACCAGGACTGAGCTTCTCGTAATCGCCTCCAAATCACAAGAGGGTTTTCCCTTCCTCATTTACATCAGACATCACACCATGCCCCTGTACTCCCAGTTTCATCCTCTCTTAGCTATCAGTAATACATATGTGGTAAAACCCGTCTGAGTTAACCCACTGATCTGGTAATGTGTCTGTTTGTAAGTCTTTCTTTTAACACTGATTATATTGAATTAAATTAACTGTGTTCCAGAATTTCTTCTCCGGTTTGTTTGTGAGCTATGAGGCTCATGTGAGCAGGTAACAATGCTTTTTTGAAATATGCCTAACAAGTAGCAGGTGATACCACAAGTAAGAAATAAGAGCAAAGTTCAAACTAAAGCATTAAAGAAAACTGGGCTAGGTTTCTTTTAAGACCCTATTTCAACACACACATTCTGTCAAATTTCTCCAAAGTAATCTACAAGTCTCACCTCACAGTATTCAGTGATAATGCAGAAACTATCTCGCTCCACAAAGCTTGCATAAAATTTGACAATGGCTGGATGGTCTAATTTGGAGAGTAGCTGCGCTTCCAGATTTGCTTCAACTGTTTCATTAGGCTTTAGGTCTCCAACAGAGATTTTTTTCAGAACCTTTCTAGAGGAAAAGAAGAAATCTTTATATTAATAAAAATAGCAAAATAGAAAATCACGTAATGCTTAAAAACCCATAATTTCTTTAAATGCAAAATAATAACATCAACCAAGTATCTGGCAACATGAAATGATGAAGCAAGTATGGGTAAACAAAGAGAATGCATTAAAATGCAAATAAATACACTAGTCACCATAGCGATTAAGCAACATTTTTTAAGTACTATTTTGAAGTATTTTTCCTACTAACTCCCTAGTGCACTGTTTTCTTCCTGACATATTTTCAGTGCTATGGATTAGTGCATAATAATAAACATAAATAAAAAAACAAATCTAAGTGATTTCAAACCCACTCAGAGCATATGCTCTGGTTTCAGACATGAAATAAGGAGTAGCAAGGAACTGTTTGGTTTTGCTGCTTCTGCCAAAGTCTGTCCATGGAGGCATGAGAAAAATCATACAGAAGGTAGTATTTCTGTGACTGTTTTTCTGGTGATAAAATCAGGATGCTTATTTTTTTTCTAAAGATCAGCTAGCCCTTCACCTGAACACCTAAGTGAAAAGTACTAATATGGATTTATGGCTGAAACCTAATTCTAATGTTTCAAATAACTGTAAATTTCAGTGTTTAATATTTGGTTTTAGAGGCCCTAAACCCCCTGAAGCTGAAAAAATTAAAGGGATTTTTTATATTCTTCAACTTCAACATGTGAACATGCCATAGGGGAAATTTTTGTTCAGACTTAGCTCTATATGGTACCTGGAGTTCGGGAGTTTACTGTCAACTTGTCCTGGATAAAAAACCTTAGTGCAGAACACTACAAGGAAGCATATTTTGCTGGGATCTTCCTAATGAAATGTTTAAAAAAAGGCATACATCACACAAAGGCATGCTGTTTCCATCTACTTTACCAGCCACTGAAGAACGGATCATTGGTCTATGTCTGAAAAAGCTGTTTGAGACTATTAGAGAGTATAATGGTATTTTACTGAAACAAAGTTATGAATTTCCAATAACTTTTGAAGACATGGAAGGTAAGCTCCACACCAAAGAGATATCTTCACAGTGCTTTTAGTAATTTCCCGTTCAATACTGAATGGTTGTAAGTCACAGTAGTTAAACGTGACAGTGATAAAACCACAGTAAGCCACTTGATCTAAGGAAAAAAAAAGCTGTATTTCTTCACCAGAAAATTTCTTCCTAAACCTCAATCATTGGTTTCTGACTAACAATGCATGAATTTTTACATAAACTCGCCTAATGCCCGTCTGGCAGCGTCATGAAAACACCATGCCATTTGATTTGTCTGCATCTCTACAGACAAGCTTCATACTACTCTGATGGGTAATACCTACTGCAATCTTCTCATCTTCAGCTGACATGGGGACATTATTCCTTCCTTCATATAGATCACGTCACAGAACTGACAAACAGAATGAATCCTTGTTAAACACCCCTTAATACAAGTTTCTTGTATACCCAAGACAGCAATAGAAGCCTGATGTGTTGATGTGTAGGGATAGCTTGTCATCTTAGTCACTCGGTGATTTTGATGCTGTCATCAGCTGTCAGACAAGATGACAAGTGTTTTTCTTATTAAAATTCATTCTCAGAAGAACAAATCAGGAAAATGCACCTTTGTAAATATGGCATTGATTTTCTGCAGCACCATGCTAATTCGTATCCAGAACTGGAAGTCGTTTGCATCTAGAAAGAAAACTTTTGTGATGCAGTCAAGATTAAGCGTATCTGCATGCCACTGGTATTTGTGTGTACTGCTTCTGCATGTAGATGAAGTCAGATTTTACCGAGTTTAAGATGGCAAACAGACTTTATAGTTTCTGCAAAGCTTTTGATATCTACTTCAGTAAAAGCACTTGAAAATTAAAAATACAACTTAAAAAACCTCTACATTGATAAAGTATTGACAAAGAAGTTATGTCAGGGTCTCAGAAGTCTCACAGAGAAAATGAAGAATAGTCTCCAGGTCTAACGTGGCTCTTTTCTGATAACTTTAAAAGAAAAACAATGAAGCTAAAAGTCTTCAGCCAGAATTTCATCTATGTAAATTAACTATACTTTTCAATATATAAAGCACTTAAAAAGCACTTAAATTTACTCCTCCCCATTTCAGTATTCACAAAAGAAACTTCTACCCTAACAGGCAGCTAAAATGGGCACTTTCTGTGATTTACAGGTCTCCTAAGGTAACTCAGTTTTGGCATCCCTGGTGATGTCAAATAGGCTGATAGATCCATAAGCTGACAGACTTTGTGACTATCAAAAAAAAAAAAAAGGTTAGTAATAATAAGAAAACAATAAACTTTTCTTAGCTAAACATTCCTGACTGCGCTTCCCCTCAATCAGGAGAACCCAGCTCTACACTTTGAAGGAGACAAGGTGTTTCTATGATGCAACCTGCATTTTAAGGTTGGCTTAATAATAAAAAGTTATCACCACTTGTAATTCAGCCATTGTGCTTGTGTATCATATGCTGAAAATCTGTATGCATTGAACAGTTTCAAAACATACAGCTAGGTAACACAATGTATTTTAAATAAATCTTTTGAAGCGTGTGACACAAATGTTGATTATGGATATTGGGAAATACAGACTCTCCTAAGATTTTGTCAAGATTCCTTCTGGAGTATACAGGTCCATCTGAAAGTCAGATTTTTTCCTAAAACCTGCCCTTATATTTTCTGCCACTGAGGCTCAAGTATTAAGCAGGATTTAAAAGGTCCAGAACAGTTTGCATGAACTAAGAAATCATAGATTTAGCTGGCACATACAGAAAAACAGGTAAACCCACTAAAATGTGGATGCCCTCCAAATACAGTACTTAAAACTACCCCTTTGATATAATGCTGAGAGATGTACTAATTTAAATTAATTTATTATTATAAATTCCACTTAATTTAGAATACAGACACATAAGCAGATCATAGAATCATTTAGGTCGGAAAAGACCTTTAAGATTATCAAGTCCAATCGCAAACCTAACACTGCCAAGTCCACCACTAAACCATGTCCCTAGAGATAAGATAAAATGTCAGTGAACACAAAACTAGAAAACTTTGTTACAGAAGCACTAGCAGGTATCTTAAATACAGAACAAAAGATTTTTACCTGTGTGGAAAAAAACCCACTAGCCTTACAGTTTAATAGCCCAAATACACTTTGAACTTGATCTTGAGCTAGCCATAACTGAAAGAGTCTTGCAGTGAATGCATTTGCGTCTTAGCAGTAAAAAGCACCAGCACTTTCTACATCCATCCTGAAGGAAGCCAGGTCTGGTACAGCTGACAGCATCCATCCCTCCAGGGTGGGAAAATAACATGAGAGATAAGCCCACTCCCCACAATACAGACAGCAGCTGCCCTGCCTTAGCAGCGCCCGCACCTCTGCAGGCTCACAGACCTTCCCCAGGAACACCTTCTGGCTCTCATCAGCAAAACCTTGCTGGCTTGCACTGTCACGCTTTGAACCGCAGCCAGGCCAGCACACCGTGTCTGAAAGCGCAATAATGTGGAGCAAATGGGGATAAATAGAGCAAGCCTTAAAACAAGAGAAAAACAAGCACAAAGGTGGAATCCTCCAGGATATGGACACCCAGAGGGAATCCTTTTTGAGCTTTACTAGTGACTGACAATATGCCACAGCAGTGTTTATCTCAGCCTATTTGCACTGATCTAAAATTAAATGTTTTACAACCCATCTGGTATTTGTTTATGTTGATGACATACTTTATTATTATGTAATTTGGTTTATTGTATCAGATGCAATTCTTAAAAGAAGGCAGCCTTTCTCAAAACACTCCATTTATTGAGTTAACCGTAACATGCATTATTGACTAGGTACATTCGCTTGCTGATAACAAAGTAAAAAAAATAAAACTCTTTTCATGTCAAGAAGAAATAGGTCAAACTACCACAGAGAGGGTGTGCTCTAGGAATATATGATCAAAATGTGAAGGTTTTAATTAAATAGAAACTTAATTTTACACAGGCAGTCATTCAGTTAATTGCAGCCTGACATTAGTAAGACCTGCTAGCAGGTAATCAGTGTGCAAAGCTGGGAATTTATCGTTCTGTTTAGTTTATATTTCTAAGTCATCTTGAATTCGACATGGACAGTTGCGGCATAACGCATATCTGTGTACTGTATTTCTATCCACTCTGACCTTTGCAGGACTAACTCTTCACCCTGGTAACTCCTCAGTACAAAGGCCACCTGCAACTCTGCAAAAATGTATCACCTCGTCTGCAATTGGATATGAAATTGGTCATAAACACTAAAATGAGTGCCTGTCTAATTAATGATGTCTTAAATACTATTTATCAAATGGCAAATGGAGAATGTATGATACTACAAAAATTATGAACAGGCAACAGCCCTCATGCACAAGCCCTGTCTGCACAACAGCTTCCACCATACTAGAACTGTTTGTTTAGGAAATTCAGTAACAAGGACACCATCTGCATACAGACAAGATGAGGTCACCCATCATTACTGCTTCTCACTGTCAGTTGCTTTCTAGAATATCACACCGCTGATGAGATTTGCACGTTACAGATGACAGTGTAGTATTAATACAATAATTTTAGATTTGTGTTGATAGCTTCCACACTGGAAATGTATTACTGGAATCTACTTTTTTATATATATTCCTGCCTGTCCCCAACTTTAACTGTCCTTTCTGTACAATTTACATTCAGATATTACAGATTCCCTTTGATTTGACATTCCACTGTGCACATGAGGTACTCCTCATATAAAGTTACTTGCCTGCTGTCAAGTGTTAGAGTTTCCTCACATTTCCATATGTGCACATCCAGCTTTTATTTGCAATTAAGATACTTCACTGATTTTATATGGCACCCTATTGCCTGGAATCTACTTCTCTCACTTAGGCTCGTCTTCTAGTTCCATTGTAATTTTCCTCTAATCCTTAGCCATCATACATAAACCTATCCTCTTACTAATAATCTTACCAGGTTCCTCTGCCTGGTGTCAGTGACTGGCTTTCCTGCAGTTTACAGCTTAGTATAAAAATTTAAAAGAATCTTTCTTTACATTTTATCCATTATATTTGGGGCACCAGTATCTGCATACTCAGATAATTTAAAGACATTCATTCCTCTGTTAGGGAAAGAAGGAACTGGTGAGAACATGAAATGCAGACAGTCAGCACACACAAATCAGCCCTTCCTAGGATGAATACTTGGTTTTAGTTGAGGAAAGAAACACTCGCAGTAAATTAAGAGCACTGATTTCCGTGGGAAAATCAAGATTACCATACTTCCAATGAAAAACAAGCAATGAGTGCTGTTTGCTATTCCTACTTATATATATATTTACTCATCAACCAAAAGATTTGAAATCTAAGTATTCCTACACAACTTCGTAAATCAAACATTTGGCTTCTTTTGTCATTCCCGTGAACACTATTGATTTATTAGCAAACCATACCAATAGTCAATGATTGTTTTTTACTCTCCTCCAAAATAGCCTATTCATGATCTTCACAAACATTCATAAACATTGAGAACTAATTTTTGAAGGTGACATCAAACTGGGCAGGAGTGTTGATCTGCTCGAAGGTAGGAAGGCTATGAAGAGGGACCTGGACAGGCTGGATCAATGAGCCAAGGCCAATTGTATGAGGTTTAACAAGGCCAAGTGCCAGGTCCTGCACTTGGGTCACAACAACCCCAGGCAATGCTACAGGCCTGGGGAAAAGTGGCTGGGAAGCTGCCCACCAGAAAAGGACCTGGGCGTGTTGGTTGACAGCCAGCTGAACACAAGCCAGCAGTATGTCCAGGTGGCCAAGAAGGCCAACAGCATCCTGGCTTGTATCAGGACTAGTGTGGCCAGCAGGAGTAGGGAAGTGATGGTGCCCCTGTACCGGCACTGGTGAGGCCACACCTCGAATGCTGTGTTCAGTTTTGGGCCCCTCAGTGCAAGAAGGACATTGAAGTGCTGGAGCGTGTCCAGAGAAGGGCAACGAAGCTGGTGAAGGGTCTGGAGAACAAGTCTTTTGAGGAGAGCCTGAGGGACCTGGGGTTGTTTAGCCTGGAGAAGAAGAGGCTGAGGGGAGGTCTTATTGCTCTCTACAGCTACCAGAAAGGAGGTTGTAGTGAGGTGGGTGTCGGTCTCTTTTCCCAGATAACAAGCAATAGGACAAGAGGAAACGGCCTCAAGTTGTGCCAGGGGAGGTTTAGGCTGGGTATTAGGAAATATTTCTTCACCGAAAGGGTTGCCAAGCATTGGAACAGGCTGCCCAGGGAAGTCAGTCTCCATCCCTGGAGCCGTTGAAATGACATGTGGTGCATAGGGCCATGGCTTAGTGGTGGACTTGACAGCATTAGGTTAACAGTTGGACTCAATGATCTTAAGTGTCTTTTCCAACTGAAAAGGTTCCATGATTCTATGATAATCCCTGAGTTAACCACTAATAATTCAATTGTTATAAGAGCACTGTAATATCCATCGATGGATTATATATAATTTCATTTTCTGAATAAGCACTTTAAAGAATTTAATAGAGCTTAAATATCTTTGAATGGTGATGAGATTTCATTAATTTACAAGTGAAATGGATGATTCACTTTTCATTTCCATCGGCAAGTCACAATTACAGCACCTACAAACATTTTTCAAGATGCCTAATTTTCAAATGCTCTAACATATGCACTAACACTGAACAGTTCAGCCCATGATGTAAATAGTTTATCGTTATTTGAAAATTAACAGTTCCTAATTAGTATCCCAAGTAAATGAGAATGTATTTTCTGGGACAAGATCATGAAAGAGAGCACTGTTGAAATAACTTAGTGTCAAGGAATACAGCTTATATCGTTTTCTTCTGCACTGAGCAAAATCTCATGTATACAAAGGGGCATACTTAAAATTATTTTTGGTCAACCATATGTGCCCACATTGGGGAAAAAAAAAATCAATAATTATAAAGCAAAGGAGCGTTCTTGTGTTATCCTCCACAGAACTGAACAAGCCATATTACTACTGCACAAAAACATCCATTAGCATTATTTATTTAGATAGTCAAATGTATTGGCTTTGAATAATTCCTTGGGACATTCTGGGCTGTCATCTACATTGATTAAAAATTACAAAATAAAAGTGGACCTTGATTAGTAAAGGAAGAATTTTCCTCTAAAACCATGTGTTTGAAACCTAGAATTTTTTTCCTTTAGAGTAAGTAAAATAGAATAAAAATAAAATGTAATTACTTTTATAGTCTATTCCTATGTTTCATTTCTAAATCAAATACTAATAGGTTGTGATTGAGCTGAAGAAATTTGTCTCTACTCAGGAAAATTATTAAAAATTATTATGGGGTACAGATTAAATACCTGTGAATGGACTTTTATTTTTTAGCAATACTTCATCTCTACATGTTGCATTATCACCATCTACTGTTCATTCATCCTTTTTTTCTACAGCCTAGTCTTGTTTAAGAATATAATTTCATGTCATGCTGCCACTAACCTAAATGGAATTTGAGAGAGCAATGAGACAAGGACTAAATAATTTATTTATTCTCTGTATCTTTTAAGACTTAATTCCATCAAACATCAAATCATCTAAGCCAGGCATTTCTCCATTGCAATTTCATTCCACATACTTGATACATTTCACTGTTAACTGCTCTCTGCTAGTTAGTGTTCCTCTTCAGAAAATGGAGATACCAGGGGAAAGCCTGGATGCAGCATTTTGTTTTCAGGCATTATAATATGACTAAACATCTCAAATCTGCCATGTTACATTTCAACTTGCAGCCCTGGGCTACAGGATCTGCTAAAAAGAATTTTCCTTGTACAGGAATTAGTTTAAATTTTGAAATCAGTTTCAATTGGAAATTTTTGAAGAAAGACCCTCATATCACCAAATCTGTATGAATCAGTTTACAGAAAACAGACAGTTTTGAAGAATGGAAAGTTGCAAAGGGAAACCAAACACACTAATAATCGCTGTAAGAATGCATTCCATAGAAATTCAACTAAAACATTTCCTCATGTAAAATGTAATTTGTTCTCTCCTGAATGTAAATATATTTGTAAGCAGAATTATGTTCCTTTCAATGTTGCAAGGATATTTATGTCAACAGTATTGTCCCTTCAGTGGAACTAATTCCCATAAGTAATTTAAATACTAATTGCTGCAACTTTAATGAGAAAACTCACTCTTCCTATATGTCTCTTTCCAGCAGGCATCTCCTTCAATGTTTATTTCTGATATGCATTGAATTATCTGTGGTACAAAAAAAAAAAAGGGAAAAAAAAAAGCGGTGGGGGGCAGGGAGGGAGAAAGAGATAAAAGCACAGTTTATAGCTTTACAAAAGCTTATGACTAAATAATCTACAATCAAAGGCAAAGGGAATCAAGCAATGCTGAGGAAATTAATTGTGTATAACATCTCTTGCTAGATAAAAATATTTTAATACTTTCTAGCCCTCCTGAGTATGATACTGTGGTCTTAGAAATCAATGAAACATGTGCAAGTCAAAAATGAAGAAACTACCCAGCAACACTGAAAAGTTATTTTAGAACACACGAGAGATACAACAAGCATGTAAGAGAAACAATGAACTAGGAATTACATTTACTAATGTGTCACATAAGCACAACCAAAAAAAAAAACCAGAAAAAAAAGAAGGAAAAATACACTGACTGTCCAGAAAATCCAGAATTTATTCCACTCACTGCAGCTGTTTTCTCATTACGACGTACTCAATGCAACACAGAGCCAGAGGCTCGTTCTGTGCGGAAGGAATCACAACATCCTTGATGCAGACTTAAGAGAAAACACCCTGGCAACAAGGGTAAACTGCAACAAGACACAGTAGATGGTCAAATATTGCAAAAACACACTGTATCTTTGAGGCAGGGGGTCACAGTTCATAAAGTATGTAAAACATAAGTAATAATACTGTACCTCTCCATTTTCTTACCAAAGCTAGCTTACAAATGCATAAAAACTAAACATCAGTTTCAGCAAAATGAATGAGACAGAAGTGATCTCAAGGCATTTGCTTAATCACAAAATCATTAAATTCTCTCTGCCGTGCACCTCAAACAGCCAGTAATTTACCAACAATCTTACGCACAATTCTCCACTCAATACTGAAAATAATGCTTGTAAACATTTTGAAAAACAATGAACTTTTAACCATAAGTAGCACTCACTACCTGCACACAAAATCACAATGTGGTAGGTGCTGCAGCACTGAGATCCCAGACCCTCAGCTCTGGGGGGATGAGATTAAAGAAAATATTACTTGGGTTTACTCTAAAAGAACTCTGTCTCTCACTCACATAAACTAACGACATAGTTAGAATGCACCCCAGTCAAATGGACAAATCCCACTGAAAATTGAGTAGGCTACTTAGTCAAAGAAAAGTACACTAAAAGGAGAGGAGATGACTGAGCAAATGTAGAAGCTGTATCAGACATTGCTGCAGAGGATTTTCACAGGCACCGTTACACCAGCTGAGCAAACGGTCACAACATGTTCCAAGTACTCACCCTTGGAGTTCAAAGAACCCACAGTATATCAGATTTCACATTTTTTGAAAATGAAGGAAATAATAGAAATTTTAACAAAGAAGGAATTGCTTGCACAAAGGCCTGCAGCGTGGCGGTAGCTTTAAATTGCCAAATCCATCACCAACATGGGCAGTGTAAAATCCCACATCTGTGCTCCAATGCCAAGCTGTCCTGCAGCTCCAACTAGAGACTTGCCCAGCACAGGGACTTTCCAAACTTTCATACACTGAGCTCTAAATAAATTGTTCCAGACTGAGATGGTCCATTTCTTGGATTCCCGTGTGCTGTAACCTTCAATTCTGTTGTTCTATAAATTTTAGCAGAGCATCCCTCTGCAAAGATGCATATGCGTGTGTGTTTCTATAGCTTTGTGGCAGCTGCATATAAGCATAGCTTTACTGGAGAGAGAAACACAGAGCTGTAGAGGGCTCTAACAGTAGCTTCTGTCTTTTGTGCCTGTGTTGTACTTTGGCACTGTCACATTCCCACAGCAAGGGAGGTCTGCAGCTACTTAACTCCATGTGTCAAAGGCCCATGAGGAGCCCTACCATGCCACGCCGGGCTGCAGGAAAAGCTGGGCACTGACAGGGATGCAGGAGTTAGAGACTAAAGAACCTTCCCACACAGCCTCCAGTGAGAACTGCTTTGAATGAGTCCAGGGTTATCAAACTGGTCTCTGAACCGCTATTGGCCTACACTGGAAATGCTCTGAAACAGCTGTGGCCATATCAGCAACTGCTTGCCAAAACTGAAACAAAACATTAATAGTTTCACTCTCTGGCAGCATCCATTTTCTGGTGTACTCTTAAACTAAGGCACAAGAGCATCAGCCACAGAGGTTTCAGCAAGGACTTGGATGCTTAGCTAGGTCTTGACTCCCATAGCACTCTTCACAGAATATGAAAGTCATGCTCAGCCATTCGAGTGGAGAGCTTGTGAAAGCTAACTTCTTAAACTGCTCTAGCTAAATCAGCAAGACCTCTCTGACAATGTTCTTATTACCTCTTAGTTAGGGCCAAGAATGACTGTACACCTTAGCAGCAATGGCAGCTCCGCTGCTACACGGTAGCCCAAGCCTTACGTGAAGCAGCAGAAACACACTTGGCTGAACCAAGCAAAAGGTGGTTCACTAAGAAGAGCTGGTTTAAAAAATAAGCAGCAATCAGGAGGGTCCTGTAGGAAATGCACCTGTGTTCGGTTTCCAAGGAGATCATGAATATCCATTCACAAATCTAAAATGACCTGATGGATTCTAGTTCTAATTTCTAGTTTTTATTATTAAATGAGGGAAAAGAAGAAAAACCAGCACAATTAGATGAATACGCGCATGACAAGTGGCAGGGAGTAATTTGTTACTGTTTTAATCAATCCAGTGTCAAATGACCATTCCCTTGGAATACCTTCAGAGGGGCAACAGGCAGCAAAGGCAGAGATTTAGCAATACAGCAATCTGCTGATTGTCACTTGGATATTCATAAGTTACAAAACTCTTCCACCTTTAGATTTTATTTAATTTGTTATAAGAAGTCATAAATAATTGAAAGTCACGTGATAAATTATTCAGCTAAGTGCGCAGTTTCCAAGGAATCTTAGCATGAGTCTGGATTAATGGTATAACGCAAGTCAGATGCAAAAGTTGAGCTGACACCCCACAATTACCACATACAGGAGCAGTCCAGGGAGTTTGGCGCTTCTCAGCATGAACTTTCCACCACAGGGACGTCTAAGTACCTTGTGAATATTTATGAACTAGGAGTCCCTATTGCCTACTGTGTACTTCAGCTGCTTGCCCATGCACGGTTATGAATTAGTGAAACTTAACCCAGAGCTTCACTTGGCACAATTGATTAGGACATTCATTATCTATAAGTGATAGCACTGTCCTTCAAGACAACTGCTGAATGTAAATCTCTGCTATAAACACTTTGTCTTTAACGATAATTACCTGTTACAATTAACTGATAAGCTACTCAAGAGGACTGGTATAGAAGTGACTGCAGGGATATTACCATTTGCTGTAAAAATGCTGGTGCAATCCTGCTACTTTCTTTATACAAACCAAATTACCTAATGATTTTGGGTAAGTCTAGGTTGATGATGTCCAGAAACAAAAGCAAATTCCTCAAAACTTGAGGTAGACTTTTGCAAAATCATATGAGAGTCAAGAATCTGGGGAAAAACACAAAACAAAACAAAACACAAATACTTGAAGACATCCTGCCTTTTGAAGGTGATTTGTAAAATTAAGTAGATTTTCTCTGAATGTACCAATAAATTAAAAGCTATACTGACACTTCATTTACAAAAATTCATATAAACTGTTTCCTAGACACAATATTGAAATTCCTTCCTTCTCTTTGTCATCAGAGATTATATTTGAGCAGATCCTTCAGATGGTAGAGTTTTATAAGACAGTACTGACTCTGTAACTACTGAGCTGCTGATACTTTACCAACAAAACTGGCATTGTATCACACATGGAGTGACTTGATTTTCCTATCAAATAAGATCTAATAAGCTTCAAAGCATTTACATGTTAGCAAAGAACTGAAGGTAGATATTAAATACCAAGTACACTGGAAAGCTGCAGAAGAACTTGTAGTGTAATTGTCCCACCAGCATGGCCAGTTTTTTTCCAATTGTCCTAAGTTTAGCTTTGCCTACCAAGATAAAAACTGTCTGTCTAGCAATCACTACTCAGTTTAGGGAGTTACCGTCCAGTTTCAACCAAATCTGTCAGAAGGGTGGCAATGTCACAGGTCTTAAGAAGACCTTATTTAATGATCTAAATAGGAAGTGCAAGAGCCTTCATGGCCCCTGGATCTCAAAAGTTGCACATTGTTTGAGCTGCCAAATGGCCAATGTATGCATACCAATCACCTCACCTGTACACATGCACAGGGACCACCATGGTTGGACCTGTCTCTTGCAACCACTAATTAGGGAATACAGAAGGAAAATACAAATATTGGAGGGATATGAGAGGGGAGGGAGAAGCTGGACCTATGATTAGAGGAAGTAAAAGAAAACAGGGAACACTCCAGAAACAGGAACGTTCATAACGTGTGGTGAAAAAGTAGGGCTTCTAGTGGTAGGTTAAGGGAACAGGGGATGCAAGTCTACGGGAAACCAGGCTTCCTTCCGGCCATGCAGAGAACAGCTTGTCACCAAACTACAGAACTGACCCCCATGATATTAGACTCTAGATGAGGATCGAGCATCTACAGTATAACTAAAAGTTTTGCTAATAATTAGCAAGATTAAGATATCAAGGAATGATTTCTCAAGTAGTGGCCCAGTTATTTTCCACAGCCTTGCTACATGAACACAAGCAAAGGGTTAACCTCCCTGTTTATTGCCCATTTGCAAACTGGATAAAAATAATTCACAGCTCTGAAAAGTGCTTTCAGGTCCCAGAATGGCAAAGGTGCTAAATGCATGCAAAGAGCCATTCTTAATAGACAGTTATCCAAAGTGGGCATACATGGGTCTAGAAAAGTGGCAGAGTAGCACTGTTTATCCTTTACTAATGACATTAAATTATACAAATGTAAAGAAAAAAAATGACACTTAGGTCCAACCTCATTACTGGTACAACCTTACATGAGAAAAAAAGGGAAAATAAACAAAACCATTTAAGTAGTTTTTACCCAAATTAAAGCTACCATTTTTTCTTCTTAAAAGAGCTAAACCCAGAGCCTCTAAAAACTTGTGAAATTCCACTAATGGGCAACTACTGATGTGCATCCCCATCTGTCATACCTAAATTCAGTTCGAACCCTGGAAAAGATTAAAAACTACAGAAAATATTTGCAGGAGCATCCAACCTTTTATTTGGACTCCAGTTACACATTAGCTAAATCAGTTTTCAATTTGAAATAAAGATTTGCCAGAGCTCATTTTAGAGTCCACTAGAATGGAAAGACAGTGTCAACATTAAGCAATCCAATCCCAATTTTAGTGAACGTACCTGGCTCAAAACAGGAAGATTTGCAAATATCTAACAGGGAAAACATCAAATGATACACAAACCAAGCCACCCTATGTAAACTGGAACTAAGAAGCTTGCTTTCGTACAAACATGTCTCTTGTGTTTAACTGACTTTAGGGTCTAAAATGATATAAATTCTGACCATAGTTTCTTCCAAAACTGGGGGAAATTCACGATCTCCCTCCTGTGAGGATTGTCTAGTACATGGGAAACTTCTTTCATAATGAAGAGTCTCCCAGGTTCTGGTCTTTCTCTTTATGAGGGCATTCATTTTGTTCTCCACTCTGCTGTCTGTTTGCATGCAAGTTGCAGGAACTTCTATCTCTGAGATGTTTAACCCTCTGTCACATGTGGTGAGAATCATCCAAAGGGATTAAAATCTCTTGTAGAAAATGTGCAGTGGATGGCATAACTTTCTACGCAAACTTGGAAGACAAACATCACCTTCCCTAGTCATAAATCTAAAATCAAGAACTTGTACTTTTTAGGAAATTCTTAGGAAACTCAGAAAAGTTATTCATCACATCTGCCCATAGCAGATATCTCAGAGTGATGTAAGTGTGATCCTGAAGTCTAACAGCCAGTCTGAAATAACCCCATGGTGGCACCATCTCACTCCAGAATACTAATCACTTGTTTGGTTTTCTCCCTCTCCACTGTTGATAATATACCTTGGAAAAACATAAAACACAAGCAATAAAAGCAAAGAAGCTATTGCTTAGTATGACTTAAGTGTGAGCTGAACTTATGAAAGCATATTTAAGGATACAAAATGACTTGCAACTATTATTTTCTAAAGGAAAACAGAGTTCATCAACACAAAAAGGTGTGGATTCCTCGCTTAGACATTCAGGTGTTTAGCTATGTCTATAACTGACAGCTGTTTAGAGCAGTACATAATTTTCTAGTTGAGACAGGGTGGAATGCAAAATTAAAATGAAAGAGGTTTTCAGAGTCATCTAATAAAAAGAAGGCAAAATTATAGAAATCACACAGGACTATGAACATCCAAAAATTACAAAAAAATACAACTTACAAAAAATACAAATTAGGAAGTTAAAGCAGCAGGCAAAGAATGTGCTGTACAATGCAACGTTTAAGAGGGACTTATAGTAAGAGACCTACATATGCTACTATACTTGCAGTACTTCATAATCTTATAGATTATGCAACTCAACTGTATCACACTGGATGTCTTTGATTTAGTATGACCTCAGAAAGCCAGTAATCCTGATCCCATCCACACAGAACTGGAGATCAGCATGAAGCTGGCATGTACTTCTAAGAGAGGCAGGCATTGCTGGCCTGAGCAGCTCTATGTGGAGAGCTTTACGTGAAATAAGTCTGTTAACTTGAGGCACGCCCCAAATTATCAATCCCTCTCTCCCTCCCAGCTGAAGCAACTCTGTGCATAAGACTTCACTCACCACAGCTAAGATCCTTGAGGGGTAACGAAGCACAAAGCATGCCCAAAAACTATTTCTAAAATCATGCAAAAGCTTTGCTGAGCATACATGAAATTACATTATAACCATTGTTAGTCTCTGCATTAACTCATTCTTTAGACATTGCACTAACTGAAAACTGAAAAAGGTGTCCCCAAACAGCTTCTGTGCTGATATCCAGGACGTCACACTTCTTGGGAATTTGCATTCTTAAGATTTATTCTTTTACAGGGCTTTAAGACTATAGCAACTTTCAGGAAACTATCTGTGACTGAATTCACCCTGTATATAACATTTGTCTCAGCATGTTCTAGATCATCTCTGAAACAATAAAAATAGACTTCTAATTCTGCTGAGGTCACTTGGGACCTAAGTACCTCAAATCCTTTTTTTCTGCCAAAGTGCTTTCAGACCTGTATTATGATTATTCTTTTTAAAGATTAAGAAACATAACCACCTAATTTTTCATTTGACAGGATATATATACACTTCTCAGTAGAAAATATAACAGAAGCAGTAACCAGTACAGTTTCAGAAGATATTATTTTCTGATTTGAAAGTAGTGTTGAGAATGCAACTTCTAGTATACTTTACCACCTTAAGAAATCATTATTTTTAAATAGAAGGAAGTGTCTACGCTTTATCTCATTATGCTACCTGAGCTTTCATGTTCACATGGGCCAGTATTTTTCTATTTTATTCTATTAGCATACAAATGATAAGAAGTTGGGGGAACCTGATCTTCAGTCTACATTTGAGGCGCAGAAATCATGAATAACTGTGGTACACAAGTACCCCCTAGTGATGAAAGGATGAACTACAGTATTACACTAGCACTTTGGATTGTTAAATATTGTTGTAGTCACGAAAAGAGACTGATAAAACAAAAAAAGAATATGCCATTTGATACTCAGTCTCTGTCTCCTGAGGATGGCAGAGGACACACTCAGCCTCATGCCTAACAAAACTTAAGCATGAAATGTTGGAGGCAGTGAACGTTTGTTGAAAACAGACACTCAGAATTAAAGTTCTCAAGGAAAAATGCTTAAGGAAAAAAATAGACATAATAACTACTTAAAGGTAAAGCACACGTTGCTTGGTTTTGAGGTTTGGCAGCTTGTGCTACAGCAGCAAATGTGTGAAGACACACATTTCACTATACTTTTAATTTTCTAAGGATGAGTTCAGTACTAGCTGAATTCTGAATGGGCTTATAAGCTAAGGTTGTTCCTGTCACCCTATTTGCATGATAAATTATTTTATCATAAAAAGAAAATTAAAAATATTTGTTATTGTTTTTAATGAAAGTTTTCACTAAAGAACATTTTTGTAGAAAGCCGTAGCTAAGGCTAAGAAAGATCCAAAAGTCTTATAAGCCAGCTGGTAAAAGCTAAAAGCTTAGTAGCCTCTAACCCTAATCCAAGGAACTGAGAAGCTGTAAATTGATGTAGAATGAAAACAAGTGAAAGAATTGTGTCTTGGCTGCACATTTATTCAAGCAATATTGCCAAGAATACATTGTCATAAATAGCAAAAGTGAGGTACAAATTAATCAGAAAAAGCTCTTTTATCATATAATTGCTCATTAATGTGTCCATCAATAAGGACCAATAGACCCCCATATTTAAAGGAAGAATGTATTTCTGTCTGAATAATATTGATTACATGTGCCAGACTTTAAATAAAAAGCCTCACAAATTTTATTGGATAAAACCAAAAATATTCACATTTAAATGTCACTTGGTGTAAGTATCGAAACAATAGACACACACAGTCCTACACAACAGGAAGTCCAGCCATGAGGCATTACCCAGGCACCCAACTTCAAACTCACATACAGAAATATCAACATTCTGAAAATGTTCTTTTGTCTTTGTAGCTTCAGATTCCTACAGGTTTTATCCAACCAAACTGATGAGTCTTGTCCTAATTCAGGCAGGTAAAAAAAAACAACAACCAAAAAAACCCCCAACAACGAAACAAACAAAACCACCAAAAAATGACAGCAAATGGAAAGGTCTTTACTGGAATTTCTGTAACTGTTCCTTCTCAGGTTTCATTTAGAGAACTCATTGCTAAAAATATAGGACATCAATACAGTACTGTTTCTTTGAAGACCCCCTCCAACAATCTGAGTCCTTACAATGGCACAGAATCAATTCCTGAAAGCATCCAATTAAGTGTTATGAAAAAACTTACCGACAGTAAATAAATAAGAAATCATCAGAAATGAAGATGGAAGCCTATTAAATTACATTCAGAAATTCTGACATTTTCATGCTCCCTTTAAACGTTTCATGCTTTAATGGGCATGTGTAACTCAATGAGGCATTATAGAGCTAGACATTGCAGCAGCTGGACCTGATTAGGCTAAGGATTCTCTTTCTCCACATTTTTTAAAACAAGAACTTCATGTTCATGAAGATGGATAAGAATGGGATGAAAGGCAGATGCCCAACGCTTTAGTGTTTTGAAGAAAGAACTTCAAGAAAGAGTTTATTTATAAAATACAAAGACCTCAAAAATAAACTATACAACTATAATATACACAAATATATTATATTGACCTAATTATGAAATGATAGCTTATAAATTATAAAGCTTTAAGCCTTTAACAAACAATTTTATTACAAAGAAGAGCAAATTTGTGAAACCTGGCCTACTTCTTTTCAGGACAATGATAAAATTTATCTCAGTCCTGAGTAAATACAAGGCTCTTTTCCACAGTGTGTACCTTACATTAGCAACTTGTCCAAGCTACAACACTGAGGAATGGGCAAGTTACGTATATTTTTACTGGTTTTATTATTTGTTACAAAGCTTCAGAGGTGTACATCATTATGGAGATGAGGGTCTGAGATTTTCTATCTACCTCCACCCTGTCTTGCACAAGTAAATTAAAAAGAACTTAGATAAAAGCACAATAAGGTCAACATATTGGCTAAACTATTTTAAATAAAACCAGACTCAGCTGGAATGTTGAGTCAGCATAAAGTCTGCTGCTACCTTAAGTCCTCACTGAAGTTAAACAGTTAAGGCTGCAACGTAACACCAAACTGAGAGACAAGACACAAATACAAAGAAAACAGCTACAATGCAAGAAATATGTTCCAAACATTTTTATTTAGAGTATGTGAAGGGTTTACTTACAATTCTTCTCCTTCTTTTGCTTTTCTGTCAGAAACCAGATATACACTTCCAAAGCTTCCATTGCCAAGTTTCCTCTGAATAGCGTATCTTCTTGCAATCATAGCATCTGAGCAAGCAGAATTAAATCTGGCAACAGCAACATGCTTAGCAGTTTCTTGAAATTTCAGCATTTCTCTGTGTAACAGAAGCTACGCCAGTTTCTCAAGAATGTAGCTTTCAAATCTTTTTACTCTTCCATGGATGTTCACGGGAAACACTTGAAACAAAAGAATTTGATTTGTCAATGTATTATTCTTATTAAAACCTTTATTTAATTACATGGCAGGGTTTATAGTGGTCAGCTTGCAGCAAAACACAAATTAAGTGGAATCATTAGTTGCTAAGGTGTAGGCAGCAGACTTGGTAAAGAAACTCCTGATAATGTAGATGTGACATAGTCAGCCTTCCTCTAAACCAACCTTAAATGAATTCATTGAACTGATAACACAGAAGAAATGAAATGCAGGTGCTTATATGTTAATTTACTTAAAAATTCAAGTGCTTTTTGCAAGGACAACTACACCGGTATTTTACCTGACAGTTCCCCCAGATACAGCACTCTCACCTGTCTGTATACCACCCCAGTACCTGACACCAAAACTGTGTTTCACGATACCAGTTTCATGATTTTTGTATATACTGAAGCCTAATCTCCACCTGTAATTTGAGTTCACTCCCATCAATAACTACAAAGCTGTTTCCTCTGCTCTTTCATTTGCCCCTCAGGTTTCACCATCTGTTTCAATGCTGGCCTTGCAGCTTCTCTGTGATTCACTATTAATATCTTCTGCAAATTAGCGCTTCATGGCTACCCACAAGTCTACAAGACTTTCAATAAAACCCAATTCTTCCAGAAGTTCTTAATTTCTCCTCCAGTGTAATAATTCTTTATTGGCCCACCTTTCTAACAATATAGCTTTGATTTGGAATTCTTGTCTAGTCGAGGGCCTAATCCTGCAAACACAGGGACTGCAAAGACAAACCTCCAGTGTTTCTGTGGTTTTCAATAATTGAACATGAGTTTAGAATAACTCTGTTTACTCGGCCTGTTTACTCAGGTGTTTCACTGCACATAATAAAATAACATTGTTCTTATCAGCTTGCCTTCATATAATGCTACCTGCATCATTTGTGCTTGAGGATCCTTTGGAACAAATAAAGAAATTGCAAGATTCTACAATCAGTGAAACTAATACTACTCTCTAGCAGCACTGCCTGCTGCAGTGCAGCGTGGCCACACTGCGTTTGCTCACCATAGCTTTTTAATGTCAATGCAAGCTCATCAAAATGCCTTTTTTGTTGTTGTTTTTTGTTTTGTTTGGAAAAGACAAATTGTTTAATTTTAAAAGCTGTATAACTTCTGGTTCCAAGTCTTCACTTCCTATCAAATGCAGAGCTTAAATGGAGATTACAAATTTGTGTCTTACAACAACAGCGTGTGTGTGTGTACAAGAACCTATTTTAATACCCATCTGCTGAGCTGCTGTCACACTGTACCAAGGAGACTGACATTGTAGTGTCACTGTATTATGAAACACAGCCAAATTTTAATTACTACAAGCCATCTTAACAATGATACAAGTCCTGTATGTTTTTTAAACAAAAGCACTCCTGAGATTCTGTTTCTGTATTGTCTTTCAGATAGCAACAGTAAGAAAAATTTTGAAACGCAAATGCTAAGCGAAGAACTTCAGCTAGAAAATTACTTCTTCTGTAACTCCAAATCTGTCTGAAGAAGCGTAAATGAGGTGCAGGGGAGGGGAGGGCAGGAAGGTGAACTTAATATTATATTGCCAGTTATGGAAAGTTTACATAGTTTTTCATTTACTATTCTACTCTCCCAGGAAGTTGCTGTTTTATGGATGCCTACATAAATTCCAAATAGAATAGCTTTGAAATACATAACCCTTCAGAAATAACTACACTTACAAAAACTGCTGAGCTATCTATTCCTTTTTTTCTGGAGAAGAGTCACTTACCACCGCTCACCTTCAAATTTTCATACTTACTTGGGCCCTAGGAATACACCACAATATTACTCTTGAGATCAAGTAGCCCATCGAGTCTAACTGTTGTGCTTTATTTCCAACCCTGCTTCTCTCCTTCAATTTCCTTCTATATATAGTAGTAACTATCATATAACTTCGTGAAATGCTTTGATATCTACTACTGAATAGCATTATAAGGCAGGGGCCAGCGATTGCTGTTGTGGTGTCCCAGGCACATTTTAACTGTGCAAAAGAGTTTGAACGCTGAGCCACTGAATTTGAAGGAAATATCATGTAAGAGTATATACACTCCAGAGCCTGACTCAACCATAAGACAGACTGATTCTTTGAGAAGTATATGAACTGGCAGCCTCTCGTACCTCACTCAAACCTTTAGCCCAATCTTCCCTGTGTTTTTTACCAGCATCCATCTTCTCCCACTGAGGAGCTCTTTCTCAAGCAGCAGTACATCAATTGCTTCATTAAAGTTCAGAACAACTAGAGATAACTCCAAGGAATCAACTCTTCAGTCCCTTTTTCCTCAAAAGTCCCAGTATACCCTAACCAGTAACACTCTGGTAAACAGCTTATATTCTTAATTTTCTCCCCCCCACACCCCAAGCCCCATTCCAGAACCTGGCAGAATGCTGGTGCCAGACCAACGCAGTTACATTGTCTGGATCACGTTCTTTTTATCCTTCCTTCTTCCTTGGCTAGAGTTAAATCCCCTTCCTCTTCTTTTGTTGTAAGCTAATACAAAGTTGTTGTTTAGGGTTTCACATTTCTACCTATGCACGCTAAGCGTGCGGCATCTCTACTTCTTCCCTGACTTTCGTTTGCTTATGTAAGAAAGATAACTATTTTTAATTTCCTTTCCATAACCTTCAGGTTTCTTTGGCAATGGCTAACATGCTCTGACACTTTCTGCCTCTAAGATAAACCCTTCTTTGCCAATCAAGGCCATTTTCCAATTCTATCAGGTTTTTGTATTTATTAAGAACCTGCGCTACATCAACACTTGCCATCCCCCACCCCTTCCAGTACAAATTCCATAGTTTTTATATTTAAACTCTAAATGTCCTCAGTGTTCACTACCTTGATGTTTTTCCTGCTAATAGCTTCACTGGCCTTCTCCTTTAAACTTTCTGAAAATAAAAAAAAATTATGTATTCCTGGTTTTTTCCCTTAATTAAAAAAAAATAACTCCTGGACACTGGCTCCAGTGTTATTTTTCTGCAACATCTTTATAAAAGTAGCCAAGTCCAAAGTAACATTGTCTCGCTTGGCTCAGTTTTTTACTGCTCCCAGAGAAAGGATAACTAAGAAAAATTTCATTAGTAGCAGCAGCAGCAGCAAAGGAGCTTGCAGGTGGTGGTAAAACAAGGTCAAACGTACTCGACTATCAAAGAGGCTAATTAATATCTCCCTGACGCACATTCAGGAAGCTGAGATCCCCCAGGATAACCTCAGAGATATTATCGCCTTGTTAACAGACCGTGTGAGACACACACACACACCCCCCCACACACACACAGATCCCACACGCACACACACAGACCCCCCACCCCACAGGACACCCCCCCCTTCCCCCTCCCCCCCCCATACACACATACACAGACACCACCCCCCCCCCCCCCCCCCACACACACATACACAGACACCACCCCCCCCCCCCCCCCCCCACACAGACCCCCCCCCCCCCCCATACACACACACCCCCCACACCCCTGCGCACGCACACACAGGTGTCCGCCCCTCCAGCGCCTGGCCCCGTACGGCTGCCAGGGCCGCCAGACGGCGGGGACTACCATCCCTCAGGGTCCTCCGGCTCCCCTCGGGAAGCAGGGCGCTGCCGGCCCGGGGCACAAGAGGGAGCAGCCTCCGGCCTCGCCGGGCCGCGGGGGGAGGGAGGCCACCTACCCCGTCAGGCCAGGCCCGCGTCCCCGGCTCCGTCGCTAGGAGACGCCGCGCATGCGTACTGAGAGCCGGGGGCGGGAAGAGTAGCTCTGATTGGAGAACGCCGTCTGTCACTCCTAGCGCTACACCCAGCGGCGACCCGGCCGCCATCATGGGCATCCAGGGCCTGACGGGCTTCGTGGAGGAGCGCGGGGCGTTCTTTACCGAGCTGCGGGTGCGGGACACCAAGCTGGTCATCGACGGGAGCAGCCTCTACCACCGCCTGTGCTTCGCCTCCGCCGTCGATTTCCGCCGCGGCGGCGATTACGGCGCCTTCGCGGCGACCGTGCGGGATTTTTTCGCCAGCCTGCGGGCCTGCCGCGTCGCCCCCTTCGTGGTGCTGGACGGCGGGCGCGGCCCCGAGGACAGGAAGCTGCCGACGCTGCGTGGCCGCGCCGCCGAGCGGCTGCGGGCGGCGCAGGGGCTCTCCCGCGGGGAGGGCGGCTGCCTGGTGCCGCTGCTGACCCGCGAGGCCTTCCTGCAGGCGCTGGGCCGCCTCGGCGTGCCCTTCGTGCAGTGCCTCGCCGAGGCCGACCGGGAGATCGCCGGCCTGGCCAACCGCTGGGGCTGCCCCGTCCTCTCCCTCGACAGCGACTTCTGCGTCTTCGACCTGGCGGGCGGCTACTGCCCGCTGAGCCACTTCCAGTGGCAGAGCCTGGCCGCGGGAGAGGGGCCGCGGGGCTGCTACGTCCCCGCTCGCTGCTTCGCCGTGGAGAAGTTCTGCAGGCACTTCGGTCACCTGAACAAAAGCCTGCTCCCGCTCTTCGCCGTCCTGAACGGGAACGACTACGTTGAGGCGGCAGCTCTGGAGGTGTTCTTCTGCAAGGCGGCGAGGCGGGGGAGGCACGGCCGGCTGCAGGGGCTCCTGACGTGGCTGGCGCAGTTCGCCGAGCCCGGCGAGGCTCTCGACAACGTGCTGAAACACCTTAAGAAACACCAGAGGGAAAAAATGAGGGAGCTTCTCTGCACCGCAATGGAGGATTATATTCCGTCCGACGTGAATCTGGAGGACTTTTTTCAGAAGGGAAGGTACGAGTGTGAGGCAGCCAGGGCACTGGGCTTGCCGCGGTGGGTGCTTGATGCTTTGGCAAGAGGTAAGCTGGCCCCATTCCTCAGCGATGCCCTGGTACTGAGAAGTACCTTCCTCCACGTTCAGGTGGAGAACATGCAGAGACCTAGCGCACACAGCCCAGCCTTGCCCATCCGGCAAGTTATCTACGGACTGCTTCTGAAAGTATCCCACAGTACCGAAGCTGCTTCTCCAAGTAAGCAGACCAACGAGCTGCCAGTTGTATGTGAATTTGACAGACTCCAAAAGACACTTAAAAAAACATTTGTTCAAGGAGCGAGCCTACCCACAGATTTTTGTGATGATCATTTTTCTTTGGACAAGTTAACGGAGGTAAATGGTTGTCACAACAGATGACGCTTAACAGTGTTTCACGAGTGACACAAAATAGTTGGGACTCGGGTTTGCCAACTGGTCGCTAAAGGTGATGCCTGAACTAAGCCACCTCAGTAAGTAACTGCTTAATACGGAGGTACCTACAGGGCCTGAGCCTGGCCTCTCACACTTGAGAAGCTACACATATCACCTTTATCTTCTTCCCTTCCTGCCCCTCCTGTGTACCAAGAGAAATTATATGAAAAACTGATTGTGCGTAGATGTAGTATTGCCTAAATTTTCCATTCTAAGCCCTTCTTTCATCCAATGTATGCTGTTACTCTAGCAACGCCTGCTTTTATAATTGGAGGAAGGAACACCATGAAATTTAGAAAAGTGCATGTAACGCTAGAGAACTTAATTTATATTTGATCAAACTATGGATATTTCAGAGCAATGTTCTGAAACAAAACCTGACCCATGCTTTTTTACTAAAAATCACTGTTATTTTATGTATGAATCTTGCAGCTGCCCAGCAATTTTACCTGCCGCAAGTATGCGTTCTGCTAACGTGGACCCCTACTGCTTGCCAGACAGAACAGCACCTGAAAAACAGCTTGTAATCAAAGGAAAGTTGTGCTAGGTTAGTTCTAGTCATCGTTAGCAATTTTGCATATTTGAATTCTAACGAAGACGACTGTAACTCTTGCTGTGAATGGAAAGTAATCTCCCATTCCCAAAGTTGCATAACTAAGATTGTGTATGTAGTAATTTCTAAAACGCCTGGGAATACAATCTGTGTCTTTTAATGCTCCATATTTAAGCCACGTGCTCTCTCCATTCTGGCGTTCAAATCAACTGTTAACACATCTCTGTGTGTGGGCTGTGCTGTATGGTTTTTATCGCTTGCGGGTGGCTCTTTCATATAAGAACCAAGTCTATCACCACTATGACCATTAAATGCTACAGATAGCTATGGATCCAAAGGCCTACATACAGGTTATTTTACACAGGTTATTGTTACAAGCCTTTTGAAAGAGCAATATGCAAACACTTCAAGAGTTTGAAAATAGTTTGAAAAATCATGTTTGGGCATTTTAAGAAACATGAATGAGGCCTTAATTTGGTATTGGTATGTATGCTGTTCAATGAATTCGAGCTTCTGCTACTATTAACAACTCTCCTTACCAGAACTGAGTTATCAGTTCAACAGAAGGTTAGAAGAAGAAAGGTTATTCTCCACTTAAATTGCTCTTGGCAAAACTAATTTCAGTTTGTCTTCTACTGTGGGGCTGCCTACCTAAGACTAGGCAAAACCTTCCTAATCAAGGTTCACAATGCACTCGCATTACAGTTGAACAGCCTGCTGTGGTTCTGCTGCATGCATGAAGTTATGGACAAAGTTTATAACACCACATTTTAGAAGTTAAATAGCAAAACAAAGAGGGAACATACGTGAGGAATTAATACATTGTGGGTGAAAAATATGCGCTTCACACTTAAGATTTCATTGTGGTTACAGGTTAAGTGTGTTTTCAACATATCAAGAACAGATATCACTATTACATCTCATAAAGCATGGGTTACATCTAAGGGGCACAAAATGAAGGGTTTTTTAATATATAAATATATATATATTTGCCATACCAAAGTAATTTTAATGCATTGTGGTTATGTAATTTTCCACGCAAGTCAAGTTTTACATGAGTTCAAATTCAGTCACTTGATTTGAAGACACTGAAACGTCTTAAAATGTAACCTCAGGCAATTGGAAAAAGTGACTTTTATCCTTCTACCTAAAGTTTAACTGTGTAGTTTTTAATGGTTTAGTAGTATTTTAAAAACATTTTCAGAATATTTATTAAACAACTTTTTGTCGAAAGCATGAAGTACTAGCTAGTTTAAACACAAGCTTATTTGCCTTTTAGAAATTGCTTACAGCAAATAGAGTCTCTTACCTGTATTTTTCCACTCCAATTTTTTTTAAATCTGTTTTCAGGTACCCATGTCATGCCGTCTGATGCTTTTGATGGAGACTCTAGGAGTGAAAATGAGTTTCCTAGAATCTATCCCTAGTCACTTACAACTCCCTGTTGCTGTAACGTGTTACTGGATACGTTGTTCAGAACCAAAAGTCAAGTTGCATCAGTTAAAGGCTTTACTTCTAACAATAGTATGTGGAGAACTGCACAGCATAACAAATGACTCAGGTATGTCTCCAAAGAATACAATTTTAGATGGTCAGTGTCTATGAAAATCTATGCCATAATTCCTTTTTCCTCATTTATGGTGAGTTGTCCAAATTCAGATGAATTAGTATTGATTTACACTATGTCCTGAGGTGTCACAATATTTGCATTAGTACGGAGCGGAGGAACAGTGCTAGCCATCAATTTAACATTTTATATAGGTAAAACAGTGCTTTGCCATCTTGTAAAATATTAATTTGCATTTATAAATGCTTTTTTTAAATCTAAATTGATCTTTTAGTCCTAGAAGTTGTTAAAAATAAGCTTAACATACTCACGCATCAAAAGAGAATACTATTGATGCATTCTGATAGATTTTTTTTTTTCTCATGACTTTTTCTAAAATCATCTGTACTTAACAATGCTGGGTTAGTTGCACAGGCATTGTGCCTTGAGAGAATTTGGAAGTACTAAATTATCATAGAAATTGTTTTAGTAATATTTATACCTATTAGAGTTACGGTGACATTTCCTCTCTGAGTCCTTCATTTGATGCAAAGATTACACATGCCAGGGTTATACAGTTTCTTTAGGTTCTAGCTTATAGAAACTGGACCGCTGTGGTTGCCACCTGCTTCACAAACAGGTGGGAGTGAGATGGTAATCGTGGTTGAAATTGATCCATGCACAGTGTAGCATATTACCTAACAAATAAATTCCTGATTTCACAGTTTCAGATTGTCATGGATATTGACACTTGAATTTACTCAATTTTATGTCTTAAAGTTGAGTTTGAGACACTTGAAAACATTACACTAATGCTTCCTGAAACAGAACCGGAGGTTTGAGGACCCCATACATTGCAGACACCTTTCATACTGGTCACAGCAAAACATTTATTCGCATGTCATTTTTGTTTATAACCTAGATCCCACACCTGTCCCTGCCGAAGATAACAGTATTGCATATAACAACTTTCTAAAATGGAAGGAAAAGAAATTGCAAAATGAAGACTTTGATTTGGATGCTGCACACAGTTTTTGCCAGTGGCAGTGCTGTCTCCAGATGGGATTGTATCTCAACCAGCTACTTGGCACTCCTCTCTCTGAGCCAGACCTAAGTAGGTAAGGATGTTTCAGAGATCTGCTTTCCACACAAGCCCCTGATGAAATGTATTCACATGTTTTATTTTCTGTGTCAAACTCCTTTGGCCAATTTTACTACATTTGAACTCCCTTCTTTAAAGATACTAATATGGAGAAAAATACTGAATAGAATAGGTATCCTTTAGGAGCCAACTGTTGGATGCTGTAGGTAGTTTAGATCTGTTTTTTCCCTAAGCAGTAGGTTTCTGTACCTGTCCTTCTGAGGTGCAATTCTAAATGATGATTGTCTCCTTCCTTTGAGCAGGCTTTATAATGGGACCCTTGTCCACAGACTGTATCAAGAGCTTAAATCAACACCTTCAGTGGAAAATTTGTTTAGTTCATCTCCAAAAATGACTCTGCTTTATCAGGTCTTGTTAAATACAGTGGAGTCAACTGTATCCCCAGACTTTTTTCAGAAGATGAGCAAGACCAAATCTGAGTCCTGCAAAAAGAAGAAAGCATCTAATAAGAAAAAAAAGGCCATCAGGTCTGCTATACCAGAAACTCGACACTTATGTGACGTTAATAGGTTTGCATCACTTGGAATGGATGACTGAAAGAATTATTCCCGAAATAACTTTTAATGCCATGCAGATGGAATAAATGGTATTAAAATATGTGACTATTGGAATTTGCTCAGCTACTTTCATACAAGTTCCTGATCCAATGTTTACCAACAATTCTTGCTTCAGGGATTTTTATTTACTTTTTTGTAACTAACACTTATAAAAGAGGTGCTGTATAAAAGTCATGGTGTTTTGTTTTTCTTTAAAGATACCAGTCTAATTGAAAATGAGAGCAAAGTTGTTCAGCATTTCAGCATTGGACTATTTCAGAGGAATTAGTTTCCTGAACATTCATAGTTGGCTATCCCTCCATCTGCCTGAACGCTTCTAAATTTGTGTTTGAGGAACATGGTGACTACAATCTTACAGATCATATTAAAATAGAAATTGACAAGTTTAAAAATATTGTGGAATCAGCCTTTACAAGTGGAGTATTTGTACTTCTGGGGAGAGCTAGCTTTACTCAGTGACAACCAAGTATGTTGTGCTTGCAGTATTACAGATACTGAACTATACTCAGGGAGGAACCTCAGCTTCTATTCACCCCCTTTGGTATTCAAGAGTTAAATGCTTACATGCATTCACAAAGCTATCACATGGTAGCAAGTTTCAGCAGGTTTGCTAATTCAGAACAATTTTATATGCTCCTCTGGCATTAACAAACTGTTGTCATTTGAGTTAACC
Organism: Phalacrocorax aristotelis; assembly: GCF_949628215.1. Lineage (NCBI taxonomy): Eukaryota > Metazoa > Chordata > Aves > Suliformes > Phalacrocoracidae > Phalacrocorax > Phalacrocorax aristotelis. The sequence goes on along the minus strand of NC_134277.1, from coordinate 47,578,192 downwards.
TCCTTTGTCTAATGGCTATAAAATGAACAGACCTGTTTAACTTGCCCTAATATACTTGACAAACCTGTACTATCATCATAACACAGAAAAACTTATACAGAAAAAATCCTACATCATCAGTATGTCTCAGTGCTTTGCATTAGCTAACTTTCCAGCAAAATTGGTCAATTTACATAAACTTTTCACTTACAACACTCATTTTTCCAGTGTCTTCCCCATGTGAAATCTAATTATTACATTTGTGGGTTTTCGCCTTAAAAATCCATATACCTTTTCATACATTCAGGAAAATAATGATTTCCACCTTTAATCGTTAAAGTTTTGCCCATTACTTACCAGAATTCAAGCTTGATACCTGCATCATCATGTGCTCAGTTGTCAGGCTTGGTTACGTCCCGTCTGACAGCCACCCACACGGAAGTAACTCACTAGATCTTGTGACTTACAGGAAGGGTCTCTGATATCATACAGCTGAGTCTTGATATTGCCATAATATATTCAAGATGAATAGATTTATTAACATCTATTAAATTAATGAGTATTTTTGCGATACAGTCTGAGATAGTGATACCTAACATATCGAGTACAAAACTGCTACTTATTAAACTGCCAGCAGATGGCACCTAAGCTCAACCCTACAACAACTGTACAACCCATTTGTAAACAGACCTCAGTTTGCAGCAGTCCACAAAGTCACATTTCCGTCAGGTGAATTTAAAAGTTGAAAGGGGTTAAATTTAAGTTCTTGATTTTAGTAACTACAACTTAAATCCTTAATCGTCCAAATCATCCTCTGATCCAGTATGATCCCACACCTTTCATGTGACCAAGCTAGTAGTTCCTTACGGTTTTTAATAATCAGAAATAGTAATATTTTAAGTAAGTCTTAAATATAAAAATACAAGGACGTTTGATTTCACTGTTAGTGCGGTGAGAAGATAGATATTAAGTTTCTCTGAATCCCATATTGGAAAACTCTAGAACAAAAATTCTTGAGACTTGCTGAGAAGCAGTATCTTCAATTAGGTAGCTTTGGAAGACTGGGATAAACTCAAGTATTCCACTTTTGGATAAAAACACTGCTATGATCACATGGCATTTTAAGAATACCTTTGGGAGTGCCGATTCAACAGTTAAGAATTGCTCTGCTGGAAATGTGTTCTCAATGCAGAATTCAGCTGTTCTTTGCTGCTGCTAAAATGAAATACACCTCATTGCAAACACCAATCCTGAATGCAGAAGAAAATACCTACAGATTCTAGGGTTACTAGTCAGAATTTAAATCAAATGTTCCAGTTTTCCTTTTTGAGTCATTATAGGTTTTCAATCTTCTTTGAGGGAAAAATACATAAATAGATAAAGGGCTCTTATTAAAACTGAAAAGTTCTCTATTCCGTGCTTTAGTAAGAGCAACTAAATTCCTTGGGTTGCTCTCTCTTTTCACTCCTTTAAATGCCTCACTTTGTGTGGAAAAATCCCACTATTGATTCAATTGTTCTGGAGAAAAATCTCTTAAACTTGCTGTTAGCTGATAGGGATGAAGGGTGGAGTCAAAAAATGGCAATGTAATTCAGTTCACATCTTTTTCATAAATAATGTGATTGAGCTATATGAATGACTTGTTATTATTTTTCCATTGGAAAACACAGCAAAACTGAGTTTGGTATATTTAAAGTGAATTGCATTCAATTAAGTTCACCCTGCAGAAAGGCAGAATTAATTGATCTTGAGAGACTGAGATTTTATTTCTTGTCTAGACTGACACTTTATTCAGAAAGTGAGACTTGTGCTGGGAAAGGTGTACTTCATCAAATTTCTTTAAAGACTAGGCAATAACACTTGCAAGCTAAGACGACAAGTTGGTGTTCATCTGCACTTCTGTACTTACCTGGATTTGTGGGATGCTAAGACCAAGTGCAGAGCACAAAGCAGTCAAATCCCATGGAAGAACATCAACAAGTTAAGACTTACCATGTGAAAGGTACGGGTGCTGTACTTTCTCAAAACCCAAGTTTGTTCAAGAGATTCTTCATCAGCCTGCACTGTCAGTTATTACTGTTCATCTTTACTGAAGAATACTAAGGATTTTTATTATTAATAAAGTGTTCTGAAATTGTATTGAAATACTGAACACACAACAATACTGAACAACTACAGCACCCCTTGCCAAAGATGGTAATAGTTCAACACAAGGAACACTGACAAATCTGTTCAACTTCTGAAAGGCAGAACTGCTGGAAATAAGAAACTTGCTTGAAAACATGAGAGCATTTCTGTAAGAGGCCATCTTGTTCAGGCCACACCAGCTCAGTGGTTCACATAACAACATCCTGCAGGAAGAAACGAGGGCCATATGCAGCAGTCTTTGCCTTTACATAATTAGATCTCCAGCACACTGGTAGTCCAGGTAATACGTGCGTATTGAGCAGGCCCAGGGTCAGCGAGAGCAACGGATGAACTGCATCTGTAAAGCAGACTCAATGGTGCAGTCATGTCCTGTCTGCAGGACCAGGACCTGTCCCCCTTCCTGAGCAAGTCTGGGAATCTCCAGAGGAAGAAAGATAGCAATTAAAATAACCTCTTAGCAAAGAAATTCATACAGCACTTTCCAAACTGCCTTGTTTTCCATGAACTCCCCAGATTTTGAGCATGGCATGTGGGTCAAGCCACAAAGGTAAATGCAGAAATATCCCAGTGTGTGTTTACAACAATTCCTCCTTAACTGACAGGATGACCATCATGACAGCATGGCCCAGAGCCAATACCAGTGCTACAACTCCCAGGCTGCAGTGTGAAAAGATGTATCCACATGTTTTCAAGCAGAAGAGATACCATTGCATCTCCAACTCCCCCTAGAGATCTTAGGCATCCTCTTTTCAAGATTCCCTAAGTGATTGTTCCTTGCATTTCCTCAAGAGTTGATGAGTCCTACTCTCATGAGAAGACACTGATGACAACAGCAGCAAGTCTATTTTGAGGAAGAACACCATTTCCAGTCAGTGACTATTAGAATTTTCAGATCTTATCATATACTAAAAATGCTTTTAACATACCAAGACATTAATCTATTATAGTGCTTTTCTAGCCACAAGAAGTCATTCTGCAGGTTAAAATTATAAGTTACCAGTAAAAAAATTTATTTTTACGATCAGGGCGGAAGAAGGAAGAGGAAGGAAAACAAAGCTTCTCTGAAAGACGGGTGGGGTTTTTCGCCATTAGGGTCAAGATTAGTGCCTTCATTTTCTAATTCAATACACTACAAATCATTTCAGTAACAGTGCTGTCTTACGATCACCCAAGTGATCTAATAGTCACAAGCTAAAGTAAATACGGAACAAGACAGAAACAAAGCTTGTATCTAAAATTATATTAAAACAAGCATGCTAATCTGGTGTAAATGCCAGGTTTTTTTATAATAAAGAGGCAACAGACTTTTAAGAAAAGCAAACATTTACTTCAAATTGCAGTATAGGCTTTTCAATCACAGAAAAAGAAAAGAAAAACAGTGATCCGACAGCGGTCACATCCTGTGCAAAAAAAAAAAAAAAACAAACTCGGGATACAAAAAAACCTGTAGCACAAGGTACTTGAGCCGCTTACACATTGCAGGATAAAGTAAATAAATACAGTAGCTAGAATATGGCACTCTTGTGACAGACTCTAAACCCAGTGGAATGCCTCAAATATTTTTTTATCCTTGTATTAGTAGCAAAGTCCCACCACCATAAAAGTAAAATAGTACAATGTTTTAAATAAAAACAAACTAAAATATTTATATCTAAGAGAAGGATTTTACACAGTTATATTTTTAAGTGCAGAAAATGGGACTTGGGCTTAGATCTTTCTTTAAATTAACCCACACACACACAAAATCCCATTCAATCTCAAAAGTAAATTTATGTTTGAGGAAAAATGTTACCAAAGTTGCATAATTTTATTTTTTACTCCCACAGCTGGAAGTTAAATTCTAAACAGTCTTGAAACGTGAATGTTCGTCATTCGCCAGTGAAACAAAGGACTTGTCAAAAGCCCTCAGCATTTCTTTATCCTCTAAATATTGTTTTGCTTTCCCCTACATCTTTAGACAGCAATCCCTAAGTTTGCAAACAAAAGAATGCAATATGCATCATACATCAAGAAAAGACGAAGCTGACGAAGAAGAACTTCCACGTTTCTGGATCTTTTCCTTGCTTCTTTCAAACTTCTTTATGATCTCAGTCACTATGCACACAGAGGAAGTGAGTCCCAGAAGAAACAGTAAATCTGGAAAGAGATAATTAGCCTTTTTAAAATTTGCTATTTAAGGCTGAGGGCAGACTCACAAAGAACAGCACTTATAGGACTTTCAAATTGCCTCCTAATCATTGGGACAGTTTGGGAGAAGCGAAGCAAGAATCACTTTTTGCAGGACCAGAAGACTAACGTGCATAGTTTATGCCCAAATCATAAGTACAGGCATGGTATTTCAAACTTTTAAAACTAGGGTTATGAAATACTTTATTAACACCTATGAAAACAAAGAACACTAAGCAACATAATTAACTTCATACTGAGAAAATATTACTATAATGAAAAATGACACCACAATAAAAATAATTATGTAAAACCATGTATTTAATGAAAACCATTCATCTTTAACTCCAGAAAACTGCAGAAGTAATAAATATAAGACTTACTGAGGCCAACAGCATTATGGTCTACAGTGTCTTAGAATCCTCATGTCTATTTATCCTAAGTCAATGCAGTTGATTATTTAATCAAGGATCAAGATTTCTAAATGAGGTGTATATATTTAGAGAAACAACTTGCTAAATAGCACAGTAAGTACTGTTCAAAAAACTCTATGCTTCATTTTTGCCTGCCTCAAAAATTATATTAAAAAACCTAATATACATAAGCACCTAAGAAATTTAAGAACGTGCTGATCAGTTGTGTACCATATGCATTTAAATCATGGTTCCCAAAGAAAAAAAATCTAAAACTATATTCCCCACCCCACAAAAAAAAAACCAACAACAAACAACCCGAAACAGAACAGTTAGCAGGCTTTGTATTTCTGTAGAGAACCATCAGCTAATGCATTTACAAATTAATCTTTAATGTACAATTTTGAAAAGGGAACTGTTCTCACCCAAGACACTCAGGCTTTCTGTTTGGAAAACTTTCTGAAGTGGAGGAAAGTAAATGACCAACAACTGCCCCATTATAGATCCAAGGACGGCATAGCAGAACATTTTGTTACTGCAAAGTCCAATCTCAAACACAGATTTTGCCTGTAAAATAAACAACACATTACTCCGTACATGTAACCTTAATTATCTAGACAAGAAAATAATTCATAACTACAATTTCTTTTCATCCAGACTTTTAGAAAAATGTTAAAAATTATTGTTGACCTTTTAGATAATCCAGAACAACTTCTTGAACACGCTAATGGCATTTTTTCTCTGGTAAACAGAGTACAAGTCTTGTCTTCATAGTCAATGACTTGTATATTGAGCTCACTTTTCTGCAAGTACAGTGCATTAGAAGGTGCCTCCTACATTAGAAGGAAGTGTTTTTGTTGACCCTGACAATTCACATCAGAAAACAGACTGCAAATCAGAGTAAATGTAGTAACGTGTACTAGCAATGTGCTTTTCTCCCAACTAGCACAAAATTTCAGACTGATTTCCTTAAAACAAATATAGGCAGAAAGAACAGTTTAAGACATTTTCCTTGAATTATGGGTTTAGGGTTACAAAACAAAAAAGTTAAGGCCTTCAAGAAGTTTCAGATTCTGGCAAGGATGCTGAATTGACAGAATTTTCAGGAAAAAAAACCAACCCAGTATAGACAGCAATACAAAGGACCATCACACTTCAGCTTTCAATAAAAATTTTCTTGCTGTCAGGAGAGAAGCATTACTACCAGCTCTGCATCACGTAAACAAATAAAGGAAACTAATCTGTAATTTAAGAAATCCTACCTAGTAAATATGTGAAACTTGAAGGTTAATAGCAGATGTGAAGTAGATCGGCAGTAAAACATTTGAAACAAACACAGCAAGATCCTCCCTCAAAGCAAACTCTGCTTATTGCATAAGTACTGTGTAAATGGACAATGCAAATCACTTACCTGAGATCTAGAACTCAAAGCATTGAACATATCAAAAAATACAAAACAGGTAAAAGTCATGGTTGTATCTCGAGGCGTTATTACATTGTCTCTTAACTGCCAACAAAAGAAAACGAAATGGCTTTAGCATGCTTTAAACCCTCCACAACTAAACAAAGTTATTACAAGAATTCAAGTTCTACTAGCTAGTAAATGAAAGCAAAAGCAACTCGTCTGCCCCAAGCTGATGTAATAAATATTACACAGCAAAAGCTACACACCTCAATGTGTAACAATTTGTAATTCCACGGTGTGATCAAATCAAGCCTTCTGACAAACATTTATGCAAACGCATGAAATACCAAGAGTTCTATGATGCACTAACGTTCGAACAACATTTTTTTCTACTGGGAAAGAAAGTCAAATGGCTATTTCATAACCATCTGGCTAGAAGATTTGTACAATTACTTTTTATGCGCCAAGGTTTCCCAAGTAGATTTGGGCCCTTGAAAAGTCTGTGTTAAAATAGAAATTGGGGAATAAAACTGTATTCCTCATTTCAACAACTCCTTCAAAAAATCTTACTCTCTGGTCTGCTAGCTGAACAGATTAGTAAATAAGCATGAACAAAAGTTGCAACTAAGTTAATACAAATTCTGAATTCCAACTCTGGTATAAAAGGGACTTCTTTTAAATCAGTTTGTTACTGCTTTAAGTGGTGTACTTTTGTCATACCTCTCTCCAGAAGACGAACAGTGTTCCACACACAATAATTATTGATGAAACCAGTATTTTGACAATGAGGTTTTTGGTCAGAATGCTGTCCTTCACATTTCTTGGAGGCTTCCGAATAACATCTTTATCCACAGGCTCCACCCCAAGACTTACAATTGAAAGAACATCTTAGATTTTTATCTTGATAAAAATAATTCACTGCTTCTAACGTAAGGACTAGATTTTCTGAGTTGAAATAAAGATTTTAATCTTCTCTCTTACAGCCTAAGAATCTTCTCATTCAAGTAAGCACGTGGTATTCTCACTTTCAGAAAACTGAGTTATATGTATTACTAACCGGCAGTATTCTAACACTGCAGTTTGTGAGTCCATAAATACATTATATCAACAGCATCAAAATTATCAGACATTAATTTTAAAGGAAGCTGCAATATTAGTTATGTTCCCTGTTTCTGTTACAGTGATCAACCTAGCTAAAGATTTTACTGCTAGCTCCTTTCCACCTCTCCCTCCACCATCTATCTGCAGTGAAGTGAGTCAGAGGAAGAACCCAGAGGGAAGCCAGAATCCTGCATGCAAGTTTCATGGGCATATCTGTGGATCTTTAGGTATCCATGCTACCCCCATAACTACCATTAAACACTAAAGCAGACCAAAGGGAATGAACATAGAACTATGCTGCAAACATTGTAATTCAAAGAAAAAGTTTACTGTTTCAGAAACATTTCCCTGAAGTTTAACACTTCAGTTTCCTTTAAGAGCAACCATTTTCCTTGCTGAAATAAAAGGACTACAGACCTCTAATGGTCTAAAGTAATTACCTTTGAGCTGGAGGCCCATCCATAATAATATTGATCCATAAGATCTGCATGGCATTGAGAGGATTAGGAAAGTTCATTAATGTAGCCAGTGAGATTAAAGTCAGTGCTGCTATACTCCTGTTGAAAGAACCCATAATTATAACTGTCAGCACGGAACATTTCTGAAGATCCACTGATAACTGCTTTGTAATCAACGCTTCAAGTGTTTAAGAGTAGATACAGATTTTGACAGTGTGAATCATGACTTGATGTAAGCCTAACTTTAAAGGTAGAGCGTGAATTCATTTAGAATACTCATCTTGACGCAGCCCATATTTAAAACAGCGTTGCTTTTATGATAAAAAAACCAGCAAATTTATGTTTTAAAAACCTCCCAAACTTTAAGATACCATTTCAGAGTTATCACTCACCTTCACATAATTAATTTTTTACTGCGGAACTGGGTCCTATACTTTTGTTGTGCCAGAAGTGGAACTTCTAAACAAGGTTTTGAAAAACAAAGTACTTTTACACTTCTGATGTAAACACAACTACTCTGTGCACCCGTCACTAGTTTGACTAATCAGTCAAGGCAAGGTACTACCCAAACTCCCTAACAATACCTACGCCACCCCTCATTATTAGCAAGATGAAAAGGCTAGGCCAGAGGCTGAAAACAGATTAGCTGGTTGCAAGCTTGCTGTTAGAAACCTCTCTAACAAGTATGCGCTAATTGCTTTCAGTGCAAGAATAAGTGGTTTCATAACCAACAAGAAGAGAGCAAGGCTTATAACAACTCCGAATTTAGCACTCTACTAAACCCTATTATGCTCTCCCTACAAAGAGGGACAGAAAAAAAACGGTAACTCATTCATCAAAAAACTAAGGCTACCATTCCTGAGGCCAATAGGCAAGCACACTTTCCCAGGACAGTTATGCTTAGTTATTTTTCAGAAGCAGATTTCTAGTTTCTACTAATCCAGAACACTAGTCAAGATTGGAAGTATATGACACTTCTTACAATTTCTGTGCAAGGTTTAAGAGGCTGGTGTTTTCTGGGTTTTGTTGTGTTGAGGGTTTTTGGTGGGGATTTTTGCTTTTGGGGTTCTTTGGGGGCGTATTTGGCATTTGTGGGGTTTTTGGTGCTTTTTGTGGGTTTTTGTTTTGTTTTGGGTTTTTTTTGTTTGGGTTTGTTTTTTTTTTTTAATTTCTTTAACCTTATTCAACCACTTGGAAATGCCATGAAGGCTTCAAAAAAGTACATGAAAAACATGGTGAAAAGGAAAAAGATGTTCCTGAATCCAGATTCACTAAGATAAACTCACAAAATTTTTTAAACTAAGGCTCAATGAACTCCTGTCGTCTTGTCCTACATGTACACATGATATAGCCAGCATAGGCATCGTTATATGCAAGAAAAGGAAGTCAGCTTCACAGAGCTAAATCATTCCACAAGCCAGTATATGGATTACAGAGAAACTAACCTCCTGTTTCCCTGGTTTCCTCCATTTGATATACTCGCTCTAGTTAAGGAGGGAATGACTAGTAACATCATCTTTAAACAAGGACCCAAAGGTAGCTATGCTGTTTCTCTCCATCCTCTCATTTATTGACTTTTCACATCTTAACAGGAAGAACTATGGCAAAGTTAGAGGGCTTTTTGTTGCACTATTTTCTGATCCTTTAAAAATGAAACAAGCCTCCAAATACAAAATACCAACAATTCAAAAGCATAGCATATCAGCATTCCATGCAACATTTCCATTGTTCACACAATTTATGCAGCATCTGTTTCATGATGCTTTGATTCATTCACAATGTGGTTAGAACTTTCTGATATTGCCAACTTTCCAAACTTACGTGCTCAGCTGGAATCTAACAAAATTTTTTATGTTATTATAAATTCCTTTACCCTCTTCAATTGCAGACCTGCAATTAAAAACAAAGATTACATTGCTAGACAAACGAGACTACTGCCAAAAAAAGCTTAAAACAAACCAAGAAAAGCTATTACTTTAAGCAGCAATACAAATGTCAAGAAACAAATGGAGATGAGGTTCTTATAACTTTGGCGGTCATTGTTTTTCAACTTGACTACGAGATTAATCACAACAGTTATTTTTCCAGCCCCTTAACTTCCAAAATGAAATGTCAGTATTAAATCTCATCCATGTTCCGGATTCACCATCATCCTTGATGAGTCCTTCCGATTCAAGTTAGATAATTAAAAAAAAAAGGCAAACCCACACACTAACAAAAGTATAGAAATATAGCATGACTTTGGAAGACCATGTATTCCTACTGCACCAGAATGAAATATGTATAGACCACCTTCTCAAACTCCAGCATGTGTCGCAAGTTGCCTATCACATTATCACAATTATAGTGACACCTAGTTCAAGTCTACTCTGCTGCAAATAAAACTGATTTCTTTCTTACACCCCTCAATAGCCAAGAAATAATTCATCAGCATTCCTTTTGTAACTTTTAAGACAAAAAGATTAAAGGGATTGGAGGAAGGATGTAAAACTATGGCAGCTCATACTTTTCCCCCCTTAGTGTTCACCACTCTTTTTACTCTCCTGTTGGAGAACTTTCCTGATGAAGCAAGCAAAAGTGGATGAAGCATTCCAGCAAAAACATCAGCAAGCCCAAGTAAAGTACTTACCACAAATGTCCTTCCTATGTACTCTTCTGAATATCTTAAAATGACTCCCTTCTTTCTTGTTTTTGCACAACAGCACATTGCTGTTGGCTGCCTTATTATGGAAACTTTTTAACTCTCAGATCATCCTCTGACATACTGCTACCTAGGTAGATTTTCTTATACTGTGCATCTACATTTCACTTCTTCCCAAGGGTTAAGCGTCATACTTTCAGACAAACTGAAGTGTTCTGAGATTGATGCGTAATTTCAAAACAAAGGCTATGTCACTAGACAGCAGTCCAGCTCTGCCAACAGCCACTACCTTCCAAAGGCAGGTGGATTAAATTCAAAATAAGAGAAGTTTAGCTATGCTCTTTTTGAAGTACACCAAACAAACAAAAAAGCACAAGTAATGAATAGCTGGTTACAGCAAGTTGGTAACTTATTTTCACCTGTGATATTTAAATAGCTTATATTCCTTTCCTTTTCTGAAACACCACCACATTTAAAGGGTTTACACAGCACTGTGTAAAATTTTTAAATCTTGAGAGGAATGCTCTCTCTCATTTTTACATAAGATTTATGCTTCTGAAGTAAGAAATTAAATGAAGATGAATCCTACTGACAGCTAACAGACTCACAATTTCACTTCAGTTATGTTTCCAAATACACTACAAGCATAATTCTACTTGGAGAAGCAGAAATACAGATTAGTTTTTATAGCACATACATGCATAACCTCCTTCCTTACTTACATCTGATCTATGTACAAGAACAAAGTAACAAAAGGTCTGAACACATAAATACATTCTTTCTTCCATTAACATACATAAAGACAGAAATGCTTAGTTGCCCCTTGTACTATTATGTTCCCAGCTCTTTTTTAAGAGGATAATACAGGTAATCACCATAAAGATAATTCTCCTGGCTTACCGGAGAACTCTAACAGCTTCTACACTTACAAGTTCAGTGAACTTCTTTTGGTTTTAACCCAGGCAACATTTCATTAAAACAATATGGCACAAGGCATGTACATAAATGTCACCTACATTATTGTCTGAAAATCATCATCCACGAGGATCATATCCGCTGCCTCTTTACAAACATCTGTTCCGGTTTGTCCCATTGCTACACCAATATCTGCAGCCTTCAGAGCAACAGCATCATTCACTCCATCTCCTGTCATAGCTACTACTGCACCATTATTTTGCAGGGACTATAGAAAAGAAAAGGGAAAAGAGCTTAAATCAGGAACTAAAAAAAAAAATAATTCTATAATATTTTTCTAGATGCAAGGTTGGCATCATCACCCCGCCCCAATCCCCTTTCCCCCCCAATTTCTTGTAATTACACTGTAAAAAAATGCAGCTATTTTAATGAATTTTTATACAGGATTTTAGGTTAAACTTCAGTTCATATATTCAGACAGCCTAAATTGTAAAGCTAGGATATATAAAAAATCTGCCTTTACAAGAAAGTAAAAAGCTCTAGAGAAAGAAAGATGATACTGTATTTACATTACCATTATCACTCTCTTATAATTCCCAGTATATTCCAACTGTCTCAATGCTTGACTTCATTCTCCTTACTGTTGTTTTTCTGATTGCTCCAATTGTTACACTGAGTATACCCCTCTCTGCTACCCTTCTTCTGTCAACTTCTGAATGGAAGCATTACCTCAGACATGGCTTGAAATTCATGCCCTTTTATCCAGTTCTGAGTATCAGAAGTATCAGAAATATGGTTCTTCCAAGTTCCTAGTCAATTCAACTGCAGTGTGACAAAATCTCTATCAACCCTCAGCTCCCTACATAGAAGAAAGCACGACGTTGCCTACCAGCAGCTGCCTATCCCTTGTGGACACTATGCATTTTTCTAGTAATATTTTCAAATAGACTTCACTTTCAAAGCAAGTGCATTTCTGGTTTCATCTTGGCACGCTGTAGCACATTATAATTTCAGTAAAGGCACCACAAACAGTACTCATAGCAACAGTCCAGTATTTGAGCCTCCAGTAAGACGTACCTTTATGATTTTCAATTTATGTCGGGGACTGGCTCTGTAAAATACTGCGATCTGTTAAAAGCACAGTAAAGAAGTAGTGAAAAGTTGAGAAACGTGAAGAATTGCACTAGATTCTATAAAACTAGATGATAGAAAAAATATTATCAAAGGCCAACGGTACTCTTGCTAGCTCTAAAGTTGAAGTACCAGTGAGCTGTGTTTTTAATAGAGTAAAAATCATTAATTCCAGAGAAAACTCCAAGTGTGTTCTGGTAACCAAAGTTAGTGCTACTTATTTCAAAACAGAATATGCAATTTTAAAACCCTCTGAAATTGTGAAGCAACTGAGTTATAATGACTTGCTGCTCGCCTTCCTGACTAAATTCATGCAAGCGATTACCATGCTGACTCTATAAAAAAAATGTCCTTTTCCAATGTCAGCACTAGTGGCAAGCCACTCCGGACATTTCAATTTTACTAGTTTGTGTAGCATATTAGTAACAGATTGAAATTTTAAAGCTAATTAAAAAATATGCCAGCTTTGAATAAATACTTTTTTCAGCATTTTTTTTGTCTCTGCTCTTCTCTGTGAATTGAAATTTGAGCATGCCAAATTTAGCTTTCCATAAACTCCATACTGTTAGCATTCACATCTCTTTTTCCTTTAGACTGTAAACAGATATCAATCTTAATGGTTGATTTTTATTTAAAAATCTTATTAGGAATTATACATACAAAATGAATTTGGTTTCAGGTCAAACATGCACAAAGTAAATTTGTCGCTATTTCAGTTATTTAAGGTGGACAGCCCTTAAGAACAAGCATTACCAAATAAACCAAAAATTACTATTTGCCACACAACTCTTTTTTTCTAAGTTTGTTTTTGTGAGTCACCAAGGAAAGACACAAAGCTGACATGAACATTTTTTGACTGTAAATATTTGGCTTTTGGCTTGCTTACATCAGACTCAAGCAAGCTGCAGTCTAACTTTGCAGTCTTTTGCAAACAGAGCAGCATTTTTATGCATAAATTTTGCAACATAGCCAAGCCTGAACCTCAACTGCATTTGATTATGCCTTCACATTTACAACTTTGACATTGGCCAATAGATTTAGTTATTTAAAACTCAAAAGTAACAAGCAGTAACTTAATAAATAGACCCTTTCAAAATTCTCAACCAGTGACCTCAGATTGATTAAAAGTCATTAAAGATACAGACAGCTCCTCTTATGAATTATGAAAGGATGGACTGTCTGAACATGCAAACTGCGGGATTATACACATGAGCTGAGCTATTCAAAGAAATAAAACGGTCTAACAATAGAAAAAGGCAATGATACTCACTGAGAGTAGCAAAGTGAAAGTTTCAATATAGGCATTGAAAGGTAAAAACAAACTGCATCATTAAAAGAGACAAAAGTAATGAACTCACTGAAAAAATACTGTATGAGCTGAAAGAAATAAGTTTTCATATGGTCATATGTCAAACCAAAAGATACTTGTTTGATCTGGGACAGCTTCCGTATTTCTGTACTAAAAGCCTCTGCTAATTTACTGTATCACCTACTTCTATTAGAACCATGTTGTTTGTATCTCAGAAGTCACATTTTAGCTTTCCACAGAAAAAAAGCACTTCTCAATATAACATATATCCTGTACTGCATTTCAGTAAGTAGTATATCAAAACAAACCTTTGGTGTTATTTGAGAAAGCTGCTGAATATCCAAATCATCTATTTCTTCTCCAGAGATTGCCTGTGAATTTTTGGAATACAATCCTAGTCGACTAGCTGGAAATAAACAATAGAAAAGGTATAATAACAACTTACCCTTTTAAAACATTATGTACCAAATTTTATTTTTCTTTAAACGTGTATTTTCTGCAGCATTTCAGATTTGAAATGCCTAGAGCAGAACATCTTAACACCTTATTGGTTCAGTATGCTGGAGTCAATATCTGAACTTTAGAGTAACAAAACACATATTACAAAGTCTATCCTAATCAGATATTTATTTCCTTGGACTTTTTAGGTCTAAAGGTCTGTACCTCATTGTGTCGGGTGCCATGTAAACACGAGAGCTCAGTCCTCTCTGAAGAAATCACAGTTCAAAAATAACAAAAAAAATGAAAGATGACATGGGGAAGACAAGGATAAAAAAGCCCTCTGCAAAAGTACTGCTAGCTTGTGGGTGTACTTTTTATGTGCACATTCAACTTTTTCTTCATCATTCTGTACATAAAGAATTCATATGCTGGCTTAAGAACCTATACTTTAATGTATTATATTGTAAAACATAAAGTTAAGTAATTGTTTAAATATTTATTAATAGAACTTGAACTTCAAACTGAGTTATATGGACAAAACTGTATTTGAGAGTATTGAAGTGCCATATTGATCCTAAATACTCATTGCTGGCTATTTTCATTTCTCTGTTGCTTTAAGACAGGCATCCAAAGCTGATGGTAGGGAGAGCAGTGTTGGGGTGTAAGAATAAGAATCAGAGTCAAGTGTATCTTATAACAAAATACAGTAAGAAAATATAAATGCTCAAACAGCAAAAGTCATACTTTAACCAAATTCAAAAAACTAGAGGTTAAGCTGAAACCAAAGTATCACCTCAGGCTAGGATTGTTATTTTTAACTTCTTCTAATTCCACCGTGCTATATCCATCACACAGAATTCAAAAACGTTAAAGACTTAATGCCCGCACTTTGTAACAATTAGCTAGGCATTGCCAAAAAGAGAAAACAAGTGAAAAATGAAAGGAAGTGGACTATTCGTACCAATGGCCACTGCAGTCTCCTGTGAATCTCCAGTAATCATTTTTATTGCAACTCCTGATGTTATAAGTGTAGTAACAGCTTCTTTTACACCAGTCCGTGGAGGATCAATTATTCCCACAAGCCCCAAAAAAGTCAGTTGTCCTAACTCAGGACCAGAAGCTAAGGCCAGAACTTTTAGGAGGGGAAAAAAAAAAAAAGAAGAAAAAAAATATTTGAAATTAACATTTACATAAGCATTTAAAACAACTTTTTTTTTTTAAATGAAAGCTAATGGCATACAACTATATGTCTGAATATTGACCAAAGGCCTCAGTGCTGAAACACTGAGTAGCTTTGCTCATCTGAGTATTCCACTTCTTTAAACCTTGGAAGCAATGTCTGTTATCATGAGCATTCAGAACAGCCCACTTACATGTATTCCTTTCTTCCAAAGGATAGTCTTTTTACCAAAACATACATATTCCAGGTTTTAAAGATAACTTTCTTATCTGTTCTCAGATGAAAGCATTTATACTTTCACTATATGGGAAGAGAACAGCACCTAGCTTTGAGGTTTCTCTCTACACACATGGCTGGGTTTTTGGGGGGTTTTGTTGTTGTTGTTTACAACATTTTTATTTTCTGCTTTGTTTTTTTCTTTTTAGAGAGGCAAATTTTATTGAGTACATGCTCAATATCTTCTCGAATGTCTTTTACAGTAGAACTCTTAATTCAAATATATTTAAATGACATAAGAGTTGTAAGACAAAAGCAAATTCATTTTTTTCAAAACACTATCCTGGATGTTTTTTTGTTTGACTGCGGTCTGAAGCAGACACAAAGAATGACTGTCCAAACAAAGCAACCACAAAAAGATACCACTCCTGGCAAATCATTTCAGTTTCTAGTAATGTGCACCTTGGGAATTTCCTGAGCCATACGGTACCCATACCTTCCCATTAAAAAGCTGTGGACGGACTTAACAGCCTAGAGGTCTCTTTACAGAGGCCAAAGAGAGCCAGCCATGTATAATGCTTGCCCACAATCACCTCCTATTGATCATCTTGCGAAAAGTACTCACAGTCATCTTAAAAATCTCTACAACGTGTTAATATAAAATGTTGTAGTCCTAATGGCACCTCCTGACCTGCAGTCAGCTGCGCTAGCCTAACTCACAAAACAAAGGTACAGAACCCAAAGTAATTAAAAAAAAAAAAAATCACAAAACAAAAAAAAACCCCAAACATTCACATTTTTTAAAAAAATTCACAAAATCTATAATGAGATATGGAAGCTATTGGGCAGCAATGTACTGTTCAGTTATGGTCACATGCAAGACATGTCAGGAACCAGCAGTGCCTTTTCTCACCCTTTGCAATTTAATTATTATACAGGCCTTAGGCAACACCACCTGTTTTTCCACTCCCCCATTTAAAAGAAAAGTTAAACCACTCAGTGGCACTCACTGAACAAAAAAATTCCTGCTGTGCTTTTTTTTAAATAAGCAGTGTCATTAAAAAAAATGTTATTTTGAGACCCTGAAGATGTCTTACCTCTAAGTCCTGCAGAGCCCATAGATGTCTTCTCTTGCTGGTATTGCTCTCGCTGTTGCTGAACGAGAGGTAGTGTCTGCCCCTTACAGTTATATGATGTACAGTACCTAATGACTTGTTCATAAGCACCTTTCATAAAGCAAACTTCAGGTTTGTCCTAAAAGGAAAAATTTTTGTCTGCACACGTATACATATACATAAATATACGCATACACAAGTACACATACATGCAAATGTAAAAATGGCGTGTCTGTACTTCTCTAGTCTTCAGAATATAATAGAAATCAAAGTTACAGTTCTAAATCTAAAAATCTGTTCTTTTGTGTATTTCACAATGTTCAAGAGTGGTAATGTCAAAAGAGCCAAGCTATTAATCAATATCCCATTTCAGTAGACATCATACACATTAGACACTGTGGGTCACAAGAGGCCATGGAAAGGACAGAAATGAAACCTACACAGAACATTAGACCTGAAAGACATTTAGTTCATCATCTGACCAGCTGCACAGGTCATTAAACATCACCTGCATCCTTGTCCCATGCCTAACAACTCTATTTTTCAGATAGCTATCTAGCCTTGATAATATCAAGGGACTGAGAATCCACCACCTACCTGGAACACAACTCCAATGGTAAATTAACCAATTCTTTCCCTTCCCCCTTGCCTCAGCTCAATTTCCAGTTACTGATTCTCATCTTTTCTTCCCTGTTGGCTAAAAAGCTCTCTCTTAATACACCTATTTTTGCCCTGTGAAGTATTTATGCACTGTAGTCAAGTTACCTCAGTCTTTCTGACAGGCTTAACTGATAGAGCTCTAAGTTTCTATTCCCACTGTTTTCCTAGCCTTCAAATAATTTATGCTCCCTTTAAAACTGTTACCAATTCTTTCAACAATCTTTTAAAAATGCTGATACCAAAACACAGACACAGTAAATCCTTACATGGATGAAAATCATATAGCAATTCCTGCTCACTACTCTTTACACAGACAAGGCTAATACAACCATATTATCCATATAGATAAAAGCAGTCAAATACTTTTGTTTCCAAAGCAAAGATTTTATTGTGATACTTGAACACTACCAGTAGCCTTTTTTTTTTTTCTTCTTCTCAGAAGTGCTAGGAAATTTTCCATAAATCCAAGATAAGGTCTATTGTTGCACATATTATCTAGAAGGCTCCAGTTATCAGACTGGCAGTGACTATGTCAATATTTGTAACAAAAGCATTCAGATTGGTTTAAATGAAATATGAACGCAAATATGCATGTGGACGCACAAGAAGACAGAAAAAAAGAGGTTAAAGAATGGTGTGTATTGATAATGTGGGACACTGTTGACATCAATAAAATCTGTCAACACTGGGGAATGTGCTGTCTGCTTGAAAACCAGAAGACCTGGGCTTTCAGGCAAAAGAATTTTTAACTATTGAACATCAATGCATCTCCTTACTCTTCATTCATTATGTAACTACATAGCCCTGAAGCGGCAGCAGATTGGCAGAATTGCTTTAGATGTTTGAGGGGGGAGGAAGAGGAGGAAAGATCAGCCAGGTATACATTCGAAGTCTCAGATATCACAATACTTAAAATTATTTCCCAGTATGTCTTTTATGGCAAGAATTTCTTGTGATTCTTAATCTCATCTCCACTTCAGAGTTTGAAACTAAAACTGTGACTGTTACCAAAACATATTCCCAGGACTGTGCACTACCAGCCTGCTGTAACCTCTGAAGTGAAAAACGAGGATATTAAACAAGGTACATAACCATTCTACAGAGCTAGTGCACAAGGGAACAGAGTTTACCTGCTGTGTTCTGTGAACACATTTAACAGCCATCCATTTTTGTTCTGAGCTGAAGGGATACTCAGCCTTCCTTATGTAGTCCTCCTGGAGCCCATCTAAACCCATCTGTATAAAACAGAAGTACCACCATAATGTCAGGACCTTTTCTTTTCAAACAGCTATGCAATTTGTTAACTTGTTGAGACATCTTAGTTAACAATCATTACTTCAAAAACCAGTTTAATCTCCAAAGTTGCTTTTGAGAACACTGTTCCAGTTTAGATAAACTAGTGCTGAAAGAACCTAGAGGCTTCTTTCAGGCTTCAGCATAAGTCAGATCATTTAACATGGTTATACTATCTTTGACCCAAAGATCTTGAAATACTTTGTAGATTATGACCATCCACAAACACAAGTCTTGCAATGGCTAGCAATGTAGCTCTTGATTTGACAAACATGTCTAAAGCCCCAATGTATTTTTAATTTTTTTTAATATCTTCTATGTACTTTCTCTGCTAGGAGGGCCCACAAAATTATAACACAAGACTGTGGCAAAGTCTGGAGAAGGCAAGTCACTGATTTTGAGTCTGTGTGTTCCAACCTGAAATGACTTGTTTTTCATCTGAAACTAACCATGAAGACTCCAGACAAAATCTATATCATTCGGAATGCCGTTCTCTCCCCAACCCTGATGCAACTCACAGCATTCCATGCTCTACCCTTAACCAAGTCCAGGAGAAAGTGCTGATTAAAAAAGATGCAGAAGCAGCAGCCTGCCTTAAGCCATTCTCAGTACTTAGAGCTTCACAACTCCTTCACTACCTCCCTTTTCAGCAACAGCTGTGAAAGATTCCTGTTCTCACTTTCTATGGGCTCTTGCCAAAATAACGTCACACACTGCTCCTTTCCAGTCAAAGACTGGGGACTTGGAATAAGTCTCAGCAGGAAAAGATAGATACATCTCGGGCCTCAGTTACACAGGGAGAGAAAGACTAATGCACTCATCTTTCAAGGTTTTTATCAATTTATTTCCCATAGTAGAAAAAAAATCAAGTGCTAAGATGCCTTGCCACATTTCTCAGTAGCTGTAATGGGTGTGTCACAGCATTACAAAAACACCAAAAACATTTAACTACAACGTCCACAATTCAGACTACCTCACTTAAAGGGCACTATAAATGCTGCAGTCACCAATACATCAGTTACCAACTTCTTACTGCTTCTGATGAGAACTGGGAAAGAGACAGCACAATCAATATTCAACAGGTAAATTAGCTTGTGGCACATAAAATGACAGTCCTAGGTGCAAGAAGATGAAAATAAAGATTCTACTTCAGTTCTAAATAACTCTCTCATCTTTCAGATTGCCCAAAGACTTCCAATAGACAAGAAACATAGGGGATGAGCAACAATACAAATGATGAGCAATACAAACCCAGGAGCCCCAGAGCAGAGGAAAATTAGGAAAAAAAATAAAAAACACTATTTCTACACGCTTCCCACCTGCCATGAATCCACAAAGCACCATCAAGTACACACCTTCATAGCAAGCGCAATTAAAGCTCCTTCTGTTGGCTTCCCCATTAACGTGTTGTTTCTGATCAAAGCATCATTGCACACACAACCAGCCTGAGAGATGAGGAAGGAAAACGGAGAAAACAGAACACAAAGTCAATGCCATAAAAAAGCTCTTATGCTATGTCATCAATTAAAACTCACCTCCCTGTGCCAACATCTTACCTCAACAATTTTGCTAATGGATGGGTTGTTATAACCATGAATAACTTCACCATCAAGCATCACTTCTCCAAACCTGTTATAACCTACTCCAGTAACCTGCAAGACAAACAGCCAAAGGTAGTATGCAATGTAATGTTCACTGGGTTTATGAACCATTTTGAGCTCAGCTTTTTACTATAAACTACAGAAAATTTTTAAAAAGCCATTCATAATGACTGATTTTACCCAGCATGGATGGATTCTCCTACTCAGCTTCTAATGTGGCAGGTGCTAGATTAAGGCATAAAAATTCTGAGGGCGAGTTCTTCAACAAAATATATTAGAGACTGATTTTTTTTAAAAAGTAGCAATTTTATTCCTTAGCATACATAAATGCAGTGTATGTTGTTGCCTTGCAGTATTAGGCCTGCTTTCTTCTTTTCTTCTTTCTTTTGCTTTCTAA
This sequence comes from Phalacrocorax aristotelis, assembly GCF_949628215.1. Taxonomy (NCBI): domain Eukaryota; kingdom Metazoa; phylum Chordata; class Aves; order Suliformes; family Phalacrocoracidae; genus Phalacrocorax; species Phalacrocorax aristotelis. Next base: position 47,557,623 of record NC_134277.1, on the reverse strand, counting down.
TTTTTTCCTCCTATTTGCCTTTATCCTGGTTAATAATGCATAACCCCGGCAGGGGAATGGAAGTGCAGAGCAGAGTCCTACTTTGATCCAGTAAGAAGAATGAAGGAAAAAATAAAAGTCATAGTTGAACAGCCTATCAGCTGAGACCTCAGAGAGGTGTTAAAAACAGTAAAATTGTATTTTTGGTGCATAAAAGCCAGGCATCCCACTAGGATCCTAAAAGCCTTCATGTCTACAGCATTAACAGCTAATATATTATATAGCCATTTCAAGTTCTCTTGCAATTAGGAAAAAGGAGCTGATTTGACCCAGATGTAAACAAGTTGTGCTAGTAAAAAAAGCAATTACAGTATTCCTATAGAATTCTAAGGATAGAAAAATAAAAGCCAGTATATATAAGCCAACATAGGTAAATAACAGGAAATAATATGAAAAAAAATCCAGTATTTATGCTTACAAAAGTCAGTGACAAGACCCTCTGTTAACTGTAATGTGAAAAAACCCTGACTGAGAAGAGTTTGAGAGTTTTATTGTGTCCTACAGCCATCAAGAGATTTAAGAACTTAATTATACAAAAAATTTGTCTGTAACCAGAGACAGCTTGGATAACTGCAATAGAGGACTCAAAAGCTACAATACTAAGTGAACTGAAGAACAGAATTAAGTGGGTGTTGAGGAACAGAAATTTGGTGCAACAAAGTTACACTTTAACGGATGCTTTACCTGCAGTACACTCAAGCATGTTTCAGCTGGTACACACAATAAAGTAAAAAGGAAAATTGAAGTCCGACAGACCCTCACTACATACCTCAGCATGCTGCCCATCTGAAGTAAAAATATGAGTAACAGTCATTTCATTCTTTGTGAGAGTTCCAGTTTTATCTGAACAAATTACATTGCAACAACCTGAAATAAGCAATTAACATTTATAAGACAATGCTTCTTTAGAACATTGTGAGTCACTAAAAAGTATTCAAGACAAGCAAATTTCTAGAAATACTGCAGCTGTCTTCGTAAAAAACAAAATGAGATTTAACAAAGACAGCTGATTTTTAACTATTAATGAACAGCTGTGCAAGGTTCTTCGCAAGTTTGCCCAATAAATAAAACACCCTAGTTAGAAGCCCAAATTCACTACTGCTCTGAAATGCTTCCATTCACTACCTCTCCATCATTTCATTCTGCTGTATCTCAAACTACGTCTCTAAAATCTCAGCTGTGATTCCTGGTGAGGAGGAAAGCTAAGAGCCTGCTTATAGCACTCATTCTTCTTTACTAAAAAGTGCAACATCTAACACTAGCCACAACACTTGCATCACACAAAAGCGTGACTTATACTACTAAACCTGCAAATTTTAGTAAGAATGAAAAGATTACAGAAATGTTAGATTTGGATATGCCTTTTTAAATGAGGAAAAGAGCATTTTGAAACAGTGTTGCAGTATCTTGACATTTTTGGACACTATAGCAAGAATTGCAAAGGCAAGAAAAAACCTTGCACCACTAATGAAACTCTTGCCAGCAGCATTAGAAAAAAATATTTCCGATCTTCAAATGCAAAAGAAATTCAAATGCAGCAGAATTATTTAACTTAGTATTTCTATTTCTATTTCTTTTCCATGTCCTGTGCTTCACATGTTTCATGACTGAAACTACGTACAGAATGTTTTTAAGATGTAATGGTTTTAAATTATTTTAAGTTTTAATATGAGCAGCATAACATCCTGCAGGTGCATTACTATGAAAGCTTTTTCTAGTATTCAAACTTGGATTTGTTTCCAACTGCCAATATCATCCCTAAATTTACACCAAAAATTTAGTTTAGAAAACATTTTACAAGACTTATTTAACACGAACATCTTCAAGAAAGTATAAAAAGAGTACCCTGTACATCCGATCACTCACACAGTTTAAAGTGCTGCTAGTGCAATACTGACAGACTATTTCAGTTAAATTAAAAAAAAAAAGTAGTTGGTGGGCCCTCAAAAACATATACCTGAATTCTGTGAAAATGCATTTAGTTTAGGAGTGTTTTAAAGATACCACCACTTTGCTAGCAAAATAAGAATACCTGCTTCATTTTAACTACTAGTCATTAATATTTGTGTTGATTTCCTAACATTCTGGTCATACCTAAAGTTTCAACAATAGGCAGTTTTTTTACAATAGCCCGTTTCTTCACCATTCTCATCACACCAAGGGCCAGTGTCACTGTAACCACAATTGGGAGTCCTTCAGGGATTGCAGCTACAGCCAAACTGTAATGAAAGTAAATATACAAGTCTTGCCTTAGAATATCATACATGAATACATAGTAATGATGCATTTACACTTCAGAACACTGCTTCTGTAGCTGTGTTCACTGAGGTTAAAAGTGAAAGAAAGCAGAGCCATGTGATTCTAGTTGTATACCATTCATTGTAAGATACACACTGAACACAGTAACAAAATGCAATAACTTCAACATTTCTATTCATTAGTTATGCAAAAGTATGAAGAAAAAGGGGGGGGGGGGCAATCAAATGTACATCTGTTTTGCCTACACAAAACACTAATTAGGACTGTGCAAAGCAGCCCAGATTGTGAAGAATATGTGTAGTCAGCACTAAACAGAAGTGGGAAATGCCACCACTTCAAGTGACCGCTGTTCCACAAGCTGTTACTTCCAGATCATGACATGGCAGCAAGTGAAGTGCTGGAACAGCATGGAAGGTCTTGTTTTGTTTTTTTTTAAAAAAAAAAAAAAAAAACCACACCACCACCCAAACCCCAGACCAAACAAATAAAAACAAATAACAGTGTAAACAAGATCACAATAACTCATTACACAATGCTCACAGATGCACATCCTGGTGTTATTTTTCCCTCTCCTCCCCAAAAGGGTAAATCTCCAGAGCCTGATCCTGTCACTTAAAGAAACACTTCTGCCTTACGCACTGTCCACATAATTCGCAACTCAGCAACTTTTCTAGCAGTACAGTTAGATCCTCTAAATTCAGTGTTATTCTCAGCAGACAACAGCCTGGAATTAAGTTTCCAGAGTATGTTAGAAAATGAGCTAATGAACTATGTGACACAAGGCTTGCAGCAACTTAGTTTTGTCTGATGCCAGTTATAAAATTATGTTTTCTTTATTTACTCAGTGACAGAAATTAAAACTGTACAGTGCTTATCATGTTTGCAGATGTTCCATAAGACACTCAAATCACCATACAAATGCACAGTTTAAGAAACTGACACGAACACACCCTATCATCAAAAATGTGCATGAATTTGCTCTTCTACAGCACAAAGTCTTTTTTCATTTCAAATTACTTATGTGAATTTAAAAAGAGTCTGTGTGCAAGTGTACTATAATACACATCACTAGTTTTCAGACACTTCCTGTAAGGCATGATCTACACTATTTAAGAACAAAAATCTTACCTCACACCAATTGTGAACATATCAAGTATATGCTTTCCTTGCAACCAGCCAACCAGCATAATAACTCCTGTAAAGAAAATAAAACCAACATGTACTATAGCCTCATGGGGAAAAGAATAAGAACTCAAATAGCCAAAACCAAGCTTATCATCGTGCTACCCATAAAAATTTATTATTTCTTCTACTGTCAAAACATGATTCCATTACTATGGCAAAGGTGAAGAAAGCCTCTGCCAATCAAGCTGCCCAGTCACACCAGCAGCGAGGTACTCACTCACGCACACCTTGAATAAGACTATAAAGCACACTGCAATTTAAAATGAAGCATTTAGAGGGCAAAGACTAAGTCAGAAAAGTACGTTTGCAGGAAAAAGCAAGGAAACACCCTTATGATGAAAGTTACATTGCATTAGTAATCTTCAGATGATTAGTCACATGAACTCAAGGCAACCAATAAAACGAGGAGTCAAAATATTTAAGGGTAGATCAAGCCCCATTTCCCCAAGCCTACATGTTAGTTTCAGTTACATAAATAATTTCTAATTCTATTACATAAATTCTCTTACCTATTATAACAAAGGAATACAAGGAAAGCTGTTTTCCCAAGAGATCCATGCTCTTCTGCAGAGGTGTCTTTGGAGCCTTGATGAACAGTAAACATGAAGCAGTTAACAAGCACAGGTTAAAAAGTGTGAACTATATCACATATTACTTCAGATGTGCAAACTTTAAGACACTATCAGTGAGTAAGACACAGTTATACCCTATGCTTCCAGACGTTTACTTTGTGAAACAGACTACTTTTCCATTCTTGTGTAGAATTCAAGAAGATTGAAGAACCCTTCAATTAAATGAAAAAATTCATTTAAAATATTATTTAGGAGCTTTGTAATGCCTACAGAAAATCTAATACAAAAGGTCGTATCAAAGATTTTCTAAAATAAATAAATAAACAAACGAACAAACGATACTGAGTAAAAGCCACTGCACTTCTACCAAGACCAAAACGATCTTGACAACAAGAATAAAACTGACTTTTCAAGACAGAGGCATTAGAGAACTGGAAAACCAATTGTATCTCAAAAGGAATTTGTTGAATTTTCTGCAGATGATTAATTTAGCCAAACAGAAAATCATGGAAATATTTAGACAATGTAGTGCCAAAAAAAAGGTATAGAAAGGAGGAGGGGACATGAAGCAAAAATTCTAATTTAAAAAAAATCAAAACTAGAAAACCAGGAAAGTGGATTTTTACATTGGATGCCGGTAAGTCTGGGGTTTTGAACAGTACTATATGGTGGACTACAGTATAGAAAGCATGGCAAAAAAAGGAAGACAGGGTCCTTGTAAAATCACCTTTGTTCAACAAGTTATGAAAAAGGCACATACACTCTATATGAGAAAGCTAGTATCAAGTTTGATGCACTCTTACCTTCAACATTTACTTTCAAAATGAGATTACTGTAGTATAAACATAAAAAATAACCCTACAATACTCTGATCATATTTTCCTCACATGTGGATTAAAATGAATTCCACTTTGGTGACTGGACAGCAGTATTTCCTTGAAAGGTGTAGTAAGGCACTGCAGCTAACAACATGGTCTGTGATACACTCCTGGCTGATGCATTTAATGCCCTTAGTTGCTCTGATTTGGCATATTTCAGAACTGTATATATCTGGAAGAGAAGTCCTGCCTGTACTATGCCTGGTTATGTCCTCACAGCTGGAGACAGACTGTCTTATTCTGATCCTACATTGATCAGGCAGCCAGAGAAGATGCTAGAAGACCCTAGACACACAAAGCACTCAAGTCTGATTTCCCATGTGAATCAGTGTACCACAGTAAAGAAAAAAATCACTCTGGGACTTTGGTATACAGGAGTCAAACGGAGTTTATAAAAGGTTAAAGTGGAGATCATGAAGCAGGAGGAGACATACACATAACCCTGCAGTATACTGCTAATCAAATGAAACGTAGTCCTGTGCACACACCACACAAATCTGTCATACAAATCCCTTTTGCACAAACATAGTTCCACTTGGAAAAAACAACACTTCAACAAATTGCAATGATATTCGTTCCATTGACCAGGTTCAGAATTTTATTTTCACAGTTAATATTTTTAGGTCAGCTATGGATATTTTGTTGCACTGAATTCAATTACTACTTTCATGTTCAAGAGCTAAGATTTGTTTCACTAGAGGAAAGAAAAATATTAAAAGCAATGTAATTAAGTTTAGCTAAGTTCCTATGGAAAAAAAAAAATCAAAGTTTTAATGAATGAAATATACACCTACAAAATATATGTCTTTACTTCTAAATATTCACTCTTACCTCTTCTGCTTGCATCATTTTGAAAACCTCCCCAAATTCAGAGTTTTCTCCTGTTCCAATAACTATCCCCTAAAAAAAAAAAAAATCACTGAAATAAAACCAATTCAAATCTGAAGTTTGATTTTTATGTTAGGGGTTGCTCTTTTCAGCTTTGACTCAAATAGTGGGCAAATGTCATCAGGCCTGCTATGATTCAGTGAGCTTTGTTTATAAAATTAATTCTTGGCACAAGTAGGATATATTTTTGCGAAAAACCTTTTCCCCTCTGTGAAACAAACTGCCATTCTGTGCACTGCTGGAGTATTTAGTAACTACCTGTAACAAAACTGAAACAGGGTAACACCTATCTAACACTAGCCAAAACTGTATTTTCAGTTACAGATTTTCAAACACGATTGTAGTTCTAGAAGCACATTACCACATCCTAGACAGAAGAGTTTCACATCATCTGTTCCCTGTATATTTGAGCCTTCCTGGCCCTAGATTAGTTTTCTTTTTAAACTGGTGTCTGAAAAAGCACCAATGAGAAAAACTATGCAGTGCATCATCACAGTAAAGTCTACAATTTTTCCAGTAAAAATTTCTATTTTCATTCCATTTCTATTTGTTTGGAAAACTCAAAATATATGTAGTCATTAAAGTACATTTCTCAATTGACAGATGAACTTTAAAAGTAAAACTGCCTTCAAAGAGTTGAAACATGGAACATATTCTTCCCTATCAATAACAATTTTACCTTTGCTTTTCCACATCTGACCAATGTTCCCATGAAAGCAATATTGCTCCTAGAAGTGAGGTCTCCATTGGTTGCTGCTGGCTGAGGACCTGTAGATTTAGAGCAAGGAGCTGTCTCACCCGTGAGACTGGATTCATCAATAGAAAGGTCCACAGCCTTTGAAAACAAAATACAGACTAGGTAAAAAAGCATGCCAGTCTCTTCTAAGTAGCTGGAAGTTTTAATAGAAATTTCCCAATTTTGACCATTAAAAATACATACAATTTCTTCATATGGTAAGAAGCAATGTCAATATCAACCACATTTTAGGGATCAACAAAGCAACAAGCACTCCTAGAGAATATTGCAGCAATGCAACAAGCTCTCACTTTGAAGAGTCGAAGTATACTCATAATTTTACGGTCATGATTGTTTTCCTATAAAACATTCAAGAGGTTGCAACTATGATGCATTCGGTCACCAAACAAAATAATTAACTGGGAATGCAAGTGCACATACATATTAACCTCCCAACTCTTCCTCTACCGACTTCCTCCTATCATGGTCCATTAAGAACTCACTAAGAAAAAAACATATTTCATACTGTGCAAACAAAACCACTAAGTCTCTATAGGGAAAATGTTATTCAGGCAACAGTCAAGTAGACTAGAGGAACAGAAGCTGCCTTTTTTTGGTTTAGGTTTTACTTTTGCGGTTTTCTGGTAGTACGTGGGGGTAGTTAGAGAAGGAAGAGGTAAAAATGAATTATTCTGTATTAGTCAGCTGACAGATGTAGAAAATAAAATTTGTTCTACAAATATAAACTAAAACAAAAACAACTTATCAGAATAAGAATGGAAGAGAAATCTCTTTCCTCAACTGACAAATTCTTACATGTGAATCTATTGACTTAGATGAGTCTTGAACAGAGTCAAAGCCTGAATCATTAAATTCTGTTCACAAAATTTAAGTAAAATAGTTTTGCATTTTTAAAACGTATAAAGCCACTATTGGTGACCATACCACTAAATTTCAAGATAATCTTATCAAGAAAAACAGTGTCAAAGGATGCATAATATAGCTCAACTGCCAAAATGTTTTGAAAGGATATCACTTAAAAAGAGTAAATAAGAATCAGTTTCAATGCACTCGGCGGCACCACCACAGTATAGCTGATAGCTCCAAGGTTCAAGCTGGGGTGGCTTTTTTTGTGTTTTGATTTGTTTTTTAAGTGGCATGATAATTGAGATGCGCTCCAGTTCTAGCTGCACAACAAAATGAACACAGGCTGCTAGATCAAAAATAATTTAGTCAATGTTAAAAAAGGATAGTACCTTTACTAAAGTGCTTTCTGATCAGTCAAATCCCTCTAATTCCTGCTATTCTCTCAAATAGTTACCAGTGCAGTACCCATTTTTAAAAGATGGATGCTGTATCAATAAAGGAAAAGGGACACTTGTCAAAAACTGCAATGAGTCTTTCAGTCAAAACCATAAAAAATGAGATTAATTCCAGAAAGTTCTATAGCAATTTTGTATTTGTGATGTATTCCTCAGACTCCAAGCTGAAACAGGATGAATATGCCACTTTGCTACTGTTCACATTTAGCCATGAGCTCTGAAACATTTCTTGTCACTACCAAAAGGAATTGCGCTCAAAGCCTACACTGTTAAAGGTATGTTAGTTCTTGATGTTCTGGCTTTAGAGAAGATTACGATAAAACTTCATGGACCACTCATTAACATACAGAAAACTTAGGCCAGAAAAGGTCTTCAAATATGTTTCACCAAATGAGATTGCCCCTGCAATTTAGACCAGCGAAGAAACAACTTCTCATATATATGAAAGGCTTCAGGAAGTAAACAGTGCCTAATTACCAATTCTACAATTTTCTAGGACAGCGTCAATCAGAATAGGCTGAAGAGATCTAGTTCTTTATCTGAAAAGATTATGTCCCTTTGTTTTAAAACCCACCACCCCATAACAATACCCAGTACAGACAAGATGAAAACAAGATTACATGCTCTTACTTTCATATGATCTGCAAGAATAGTTGAGATAAAGATGACACAAATTTTCACCTGGTGTAGGGCTACAGACAACCGAGAAACTTCTAATTTCCTTTGTAAGAGGTGCAAGCATGCTGCAAGCTTATGAGCAAGAAACTAGGTGCTGCTGCAACAGCAGTTTCATACCAATACAGACACTATACAATTGCTGAGGGAAGGAGAAACTGTTTGCAGTCACAAAAAACAAACCCACTCAAGTAATAACTACACTACAGGGGCTAACAACAGACGATTCAGACAAATTTCTGAGACAAATTTGTGGTGCTCTTGAAACTAGCTCGTTTAGGCTTTGCCTATGAAGCGAGCACCGATTAATCCAGTATCAAACACGGATATACAGCTCATCACATCCAGAAATTACTTTAACATGATACATAGCCCAGACCTGAGGATGCCCACTCTAACAGAAAAGTAACATGACACTACTGAACTGAAACCACCAGAAGCAAGATGAATATGTATACACTCCATTTTTAGAGAATCTGCAAGTACTGTTATAGTGCCACTGGTTCAACTCAAGCACTTCCAGCAGTGCTAATATTAGGAATAAAATATTTAGTAAACCAGAAGGTGTAACAACACGCACTGATGAAAGTGTCAGAGAGAAAACATTACACTGGCACAATTTCACCTTTTTTTTTTTTAATATTCCCTTATCAGAGAACACTGAAACTATACCCTAATGATTAATACAAATAGACTTGAAGTCACCTGTACCAGCTGCCAAATATCTTATAATTCAGACTGGAAACAATTTTACAACTTGTGTAACACTGAGGAAAAAGTACTCAACTAAAATTTTCAAGAATGCATCAGTACATGAAGTTGGAAAATTATTTCCTTTCACGTCCTATAATCAGAAACTACATATATTGTAAGAATGCACAATTATATTTGGGAACTGAATTATTTCAAAATTTCTATCTATACAGTTGTGAATTCCAAACAATAACATTTATAGCCTCTGAATACAAGTGCAATCTTCTCTTCCCCTCTGTTCCACAAAAAGAAAAGTTATTACATATTAAAGCAATATTAGGTATATACCTCAAACAGTCGTAGATCAGCTGGGACTCTGTCTCCAACTGACAGGCAGACTGTATCACCTGGGACTAAATCTCTTGCAAGTGTATGTTCCACCCTTCCTTCTCGTACACTGTAAATAAAAACATGAAGAGCATAAGAACATCTTTTCTGGCATTTTGTCAAATAAAAGCATTCACACTGCTGACTATGCATTGCAGTGTTACTGGTTTCAGCAAAATACCACTTCTATTTTGCTGTTTGTTTCTTAGAAGTTACACATCAGTTACATCATTTGAAGTCGTCAGAGGGGGAACAACGTGGAGTAATTTTTAGGCCTGTACAACAGTCTTTAAAATGAGCAAAAGCAAAGCACATACATTCTGTGTCAGCATAAGAGCTTGGTATAAAGGTGGTAAGTTCAGCAAAACCTTTTTATTTTACTCATTTCAGACTGAATTTAATATGACTTAATTTAGAATAAAAGGACAAAATTCCATACCAATGGCATTCTGGAGGCACAAGTTTACTAAGCTCTTCGAGAGATTTTTCTGACCTGTACTCCTGGAGTGATATTTAAAAAAATAAAGCAGATAATATTTTCAAAACAGGCAGAAGTTAAATAACAGTAAGATATACCTACATGTACTCAAAATCATTATTATTTATTTAGTATTTATTAATAAAGTTGTATTAAAGTAATATTCCAAGCAATCAGATAAGAGATGCCCTCAACCCGTTCTATGTTAGATATTTTAAATAGCAAATATGGTCCAAAACACTGAAAAATTTACAGACTTAAGAATTTGCCTACATGCATTTCTTCTGAAAGAATAGCAGAGGTCCTTTGCATTTTCCTTCAACATCTTCAGGGCTTTGTAGTAGTTGCAGTAATGCTTCTAAACTCAGGGATCAGATACATGATTAAGTTCTACAGTTTAACAAATTAGCACCAAAAATACCGTGTTCATGCTCTTAGCCCCAGAGGTATTACAATTCATCTCTAACTCAATAAACAGATTACAGAATTAAGGTAGACAAAGATATAGAGCACAAACACAAAGCAATTTTTATTTAGGTACATATTGAGTAAAGCTGGGTATTTACAGAATGGGGACTTTTTATTACTTAGAAAATTACTTAAAGATTAATTATTATTTTTTGTAAAATTTCTGTACAAAATTGAAACCAGAGCTACATTTTCAAAATCTATTTTATATGAAGTTACATACTTGAAAGTACTTCAACACTGTATTCTGAGTGCTTCTTTACAAGTACTGTTTTATGGCTGAGTATAATACCCATACAGATACATAAATGTCCATGTAGCTAAAGCAGGACAAATCACACACTTTAGAAAAGGCAAAAGACTTGGATGAAAGCTCAGAGCTCTTTACTCAACCATTCACAGCATAATGCATCAAGACAACTACTTCAGTCTTATAAATAGAAGCGTTTACATGAAAGCAATAATCTTATTTGGACAACAACTGTCTTACCTGAACAAAGGCAACTGTAACAACAATGACGATTGCCTGCAAGAAAACAAAAGTAAGTAAAATAAAAGAACTCCAAATGGTCGTGAAAGTAAATGATGATACTTGGTTTTGCTCAGCCATAAATGTTACTACATATTAACAATGTGATTTGGAAACAAACTTTCTCATGCTCAAAATCACTCTGTTACAAAAGCAATGCCATTACCTACTTACATCTGCTCTAGTGATGTCCAAAAACTCAGTAACCTGATTTTACTAAAAATAAGATTAATAACTAGACAGTGATTTTGAAGAAAAAATTCCTCTATCCCGTGTTTCTAAAGAGTGAGCAAGAGACAGCAGTGGAGAGAAATCCATGACACAAATAGAAAAACTGGTCTGAATGAAGTGTGAATGGTGTTCTCTGTAAGCAGAACAAAGGTTAAAAGGAATGACATGTTAACTGCTACAGAGCATCACAGATGTGGTTTCATTCAAATAACCAGATATAAGAAAGACTAAGAATGAACTGAAGACTAGACATAAGGCAGCAAGCTGAAGAACAGGTCTTGAGCCATAAAATATCCCAGCAAGGAGAAAAAGACGAAGATGAGACTCAGGAACTCTGCCCAAGACTCCCAAGGAGTGAGACAAGACACTGAGTACACCCCAAAGAGCCAACATCCTAGAGATCCCGAACAAAAAGCTTAAAAAATTGTTCATTTCAAAGAAACCAAATAAGTACTAAGGCCTCAATAGCAAGCATTCATAGTCCCCCATACGACACTCAATTCTGGTCACAACACTTCAACATAAACATCATGGGGCTTATAAGCATGTGATGCGAAAGTGAGCAAATGAATGAAATCTATTACGGGAAGTAACAAAGATCAATTTTGTGTAAAGTAAATATCTTCCCCTTCAACACACTCTCAGATTGATTTTTGTTACATTAATTGAATTTGTTAGTAAAATTGAGTTGTTACATTTTCTTACAGAACCATAACACAACAGCCATTAAGCAAGCCTTTAAAGTACATACTGTAACTAGTAGAAAATAACCAAGATATTACCATTTTGCAAGAGAAAAAATTCCTTGAAGAACTCTTAACTAGATCAAGGATAATTCCAGTAAATCTGCCTGATTTATGGCACTAACGTTAGCCTCACCAACTGAATATTAGTTCCAATATTATATCTATTCCATCTTTCCATGGAATATTTCCACCACAGCTACACGTGTTTCTTTTGGAGCCAATATTATCTTCTGCAGTTCATGCTACCTGACACAGCTTTGCATTTCTAGTTTCACGTCAGTCTCTCAGCTGGTGTCTATGTGCAATGGGTTGCATCAAGAAGCGGATATCCTCCAAATGGGAAGATGTATTATTTTTTTTTTAATCTTTATCAGTCCCCAGACCAGATCAAAAAGCTTTACAATACATTTGTATCAGCAGAGCTAAAAACATGGCAAAAGCCAGCATTGCCACCAAAAGAAATATGTCATAGATCTTCAGCAGCAAACTAATTTTGTTGCTAAGGCTCTGAGCACAAATATACAGTGTCATAGAAAAATTTCTCTATCATCTGAAAATGAAGCAAAACAAATATTCACTAGACGAAAAAGTGGGCATTAATAACAAGATGACTAAACAGTAGGTTAGTCAGAAAATATACAAAAAAACACAACTAATGAACTTTAACTCAACCGTGCCTTTTCTCCATGTTTTAAGACACCTCTACCAATGTTCACAAGGCTGTTAAAAGATACCTTCTCAGGTTGTAGCACAGAATGCAGAAATTAATACTCTCTTACACTAACTGCAGTGTTCTTTTCTCATTGACTTGCTCAAGAGGGTTAGGAGAGACTTAAGGGCACTAACCAAGGGAAAAAAAACCAAAATAATTCAACTTTCAGCCACAACAATTAAATACATTTCATAATACAATAATTTACCTAAATTCAACTTATGAGCACAACAGACCATTCCAAACTATCATTATACTCAAATTCAAAGTTGCATGGTTTCTCTTAAAGAAGCCATATAGTTTATCTTGCAAAGAAAACTATTCTTTCTAGAGAATTAAAGGGGTTCTGTCAAACCTCCAGTTACTTGAGTTAATTACAAAACTCAACATAGAGATTGCAAAGGTCAGCCAAGACAAAAATCAGCTAGAACTTGCCTCTGATGATAGAGAAAACCCAATTTCAGTTATCACCTATCACCCTAAAAAGGTCAAAGGCATTATCATTTTTTTCTGTGTCAGCTGCAATGACAAATGTTTAGCAGTACTATATTTGCTCACTATTTTAGCCCCCCATTTAACTGCAAACTTCTACAAAAATTCATTATTTCAGCTTCTATCTTCCTTCTGCTACTTCTAGAGAGTTCAGGTTACACTCCTTTCTCATGTTTTAAAAGATTACATCTTTCAAATAAATTTACAGAAGGCTTACATTGGTTTCAATTTGAAATTAAAGCATAATTTAAGATAAAAATTACATAGAAGACATCAAAAATTACTCCTCTGAGCAAATGCCTTAAGGCAGGTATTTCAACCAATGAAGAGTAAAGATACAAGATACAGCCAGATAATTATTCATTGATGTATTTTGGTACATACTACCGCTACCAGTCAAGAAAGGAAAAAAAAAAAAAAAAAGAAGAAAACACACAAAAAAACCCCACACAAAAACAAAATAACTACAAAAACACACACAAAAAACCAAAAACAAAATCACCAAACAAAATCAAAATCCAGTCACAAACTTAACAGATTTAATGGCAGCATCCAAATCAAATTAATGAATTAGAATCAAGTGATCCCATCCCACGTGGCATTCATGTGATGTTGGAAGTACATGTGGTCATACATTCTGAAGTACTCTCAAAGATGATAAAATTTTAGTTCCTTACCACAGTGATACTGACAGCATCATCAAACTGATGCATTATAACACTGATGACTGCAGATGCCAGGAGAAGCATAATAAGGGGATTTTTGAACTGAAATGAAACAGAAAATTAATTCAGTCATCCTCTTGACAGAAAGACCATTTTATCTACCCCTCAAAGCACACCTGATCTATTTTTGAAATTTATTATTCTATAATTAAAATATTTCTAACCTACCAGATAGACCTTGAATTCAAAGGTTCAAAGACCTTGAATGGAGTGTATTCAATGCATACCAGACGAAAACTGCTTCTTACATTTCTTGATTCACATTTTTAAGACAAAAAGAATACCCTCCTGTAGTTGTTTAAGCACACAAAAAAGAAGCCCGAAATACATTCAAAATGTCTTTGAGGTAACAGGCTGATCCTGTTCCCAGCAACTGATCACTATCAAGGCAACAATATATTTCCTAATTTCAATTCACTGATTTCTTTTTTTACAAGATGCAAGTTTTCCTTTTAGATCATATGCTTTCTTCAGATTTCTAAGGCTAAAATAGTAAAGGATCTTGCTTCTACATGACAGTTGGTTGCTAACATGGTCATTTTTTTTTGAGAAATGTTACAAAAAAGAACATTCCTACAATTAAAGTGAAGAACATTCTGAAAGCACACATGATAAGCACATTCAAAGCAAATATGTATCTTAAATCCTACCTAAACCAGACTTGGTTAACATGCTTTATAAGTGTTCTGGTGCATCTGACTAATTTGACACTACACATAATAAAATAAAGAATTAATGTCAGAGGACAGCTAGTATGTGATGATGTTCCCACTGCTATCACCAGCAGAGTGCTGTATATCTTTTTAGTCACTCATGTAAAACAGTTTCTCTTGAATTCACCATTTATTACTTCAGGGTTTACTTTAGAACTTAACTGCAACGCTGCTCAGACAAAGTGTAGGAAGCCTTAACCAAAATATTTAACATTACGAATTCATTAGAAAAAAATCCTCTGTGTGAAAAGTTGCTGTAAATGGCTCATGTAGTCAGAGGGCAGGAGGAAGTAGTGACACTTCCACACCATTTTGAGAAGCTACACGGGCTCCTATGTATATACACATAATAAATAACACTGATAGGAAAAAAATTCACACTTGACTTCTGCCAGTTCTGCTTAATACCAGAATCAAGGCTGGCCCCACCCCCACTTCAAAGGCAGCGGTTTTACTTTTTAAAGTTTACTTTGTCTACCAAATTATTCATACTTCATGTTCCATTTAAATGTTTATCAGTCATATACATTCGTGTCTGACCTTAGCATGATTCATACTCAAGTCTTTGCCTACAGGGAACTTTATTCTGCTTCTCCAGCCCTCAGGCTACTTATAAATGGGACACCCTTTGGCTAGCTATGAACATACACTGAAGAAAATCATGTAATTAACACACTGGCATGTACCTACATAAAAGCTTTTTCAATAGATAGATTAGATATCAATTATAGAAGTTGCAATTCCCTATTCTACTAGAGTTTCCACACTTTATAAGAATACGTTCATGCCCACAAAAGCTAAGTAATGAAGAGCAAAACTACTGACAAGCATTAAAACGAAAAAGCAGAAAGGACAAAAAAATCTTAACCTGGGAAATATATTTTTTCCACAGTGGTTCATCTTCACTAATATCAAATTCATTCCATCCATGGAATGCCCGTCTATGACAAACTTCACAGTTCTTTAAGCCATTCTGAAGATTAGCCTATTAAAATATGCAAAGAATAACACAGTCAGCAATTACACTGATAAGCTAGACTTCAAAATAATTTCCCACACCAAAATATATAGCCTTTGATTATAAAAATTTGGCCAACATCAGAAAGACAAGCTTGGTACTAATGTTTGTATGGCAATAAAAGCTAACTAATCACTATTTTAAAACTCAATTTGGCAGTACTTAAGAGTACTTCAACAAAGAAATTCACAAAGAACTACAGAAGCAGATGCTGTTTCATATCTCTAATGACTGTTGATCATCCCTGCAGAAAACTCTTCAGCAAGCCAAACTGTGGGCATAGTTTATACTCTTGAGGATTACATCAGGAGTTCAGTTACTCAGCCAAATGACACAGCAATACCTTCAAAGTCTTGAGTTGTCAGTGACCAACATTTATCATGGTGTACTCCTCAAGCAGTCAAGCATACAGAAAATGAAAAAAGACCATCTATCATAAAAACTAGCCCAGATTCAGTGGTTCATAAATCTGTCAATGGGTAGCTTTCTCAATCCTGTTCCTCCACCTGAAACGGAGGCTACCAAAATAAATTAAGGACATTAAGGATTCCTTAGAGAAATGGAAGCAATAGCTATGAAAAACAGAACAGAATTTTATAGAAAGATTGACTCTAGGAGTTTTATTAGCAAAAAAACAATCTTCAATGCATACAGAAATCTAACCACTTTCCAGTTGAATCTCATCCCCCCCCTCCAAAAACCCAGTTTTTCTGAAGATATTAAAGCATTTCAAGTAACAATTTAAAAATCAACATGCTTTTAGAAGTAGACAATAGTTAATATCAAACTGTGTGATAATGCATAGACTTTCAGTGACAAGATCTGTCTTTAAGAAATACCAAACTTATTGTTTGGAAACATCAGTGCATTGTTAAGAGATGCCAAATCACTTACTTGCAGAATGCTTGCAACTTCGTCAACTGGCAATTCACTTGCTTTTTTTGAAGACAGTACAGGAATCATTGTCTCATTGTCACCGTCAGGGATGTTTTGAAGACGTGCAACCTAAGAAACAAAACCAAAGTCTGAAGTGAAAGGGAGCACTAACATTTAATTTCAAACAACATATACCAATGCAGTACTAGTGCCATTGAAAGGTAGTTTTTGATAACCATTTGCACTTCAAAAAGAAAATCTACAATTCAGCTTATTTTCATGCAGTACCATCTGCAATAATAAAACAATGGACTTGCAACCAAGAAGACTAATTTCTGTAACGATCTGTGAAGTGATGACAAAGATCCTAACAGTTAAATATATTCATAATCCTTTAACTCACTACCATCAACACCTGGTCAGAAAGTAATAATTCTAGATACATTTCACTCCCTGCCCCTACCTTCTACTCATTAATAAAGACGGTCTAAGCAGGCCTATTTACACTTCCTTGTAAACAAAGAAGAAACATTAAGAAAACCTCAAGCAAGAGCACAGATGCAAGAGAAGTCATAAAACTTGAGTACAGTACAAAACCTTCAAATCGGTGCTATAAAAAGTAATGTTTTCCTGTAATTTTAGGAAGCTAAAATGTTGTAATCTTCAGAAGAGAGCAACAGTAACATTGATCACACAGCTCAGCACTGCTTTGATATTTAATGAAGCTTTAGAGTTTCCAATTTCTTGCTTATTAAATGAGAAACTGGAGTGATACTCTTTCTTCCTTCTTACTGCACCCACAATTAATACCTCATCCATCTTGCCACATGCACATCCCCCTTCCATTAACTGGAAGACACCTTCAAGAAAGATGGAACTACTGGAGAGAGTCCAGTGGAGAGCTACCAAGATGATCAGGGGACTGGAGCATCTCCCTTATGAGGAAAGGCTGAGAGACCTGGGTTTGTTTAGCCTGGAGAAGATTACACTGAGGGGGGATCTTACAAATGCTTATAAATATCTAAAGGGTGGGTATCAGGATGATGGGGCTGGACTCTTTTCAGTCGTGTCCAATGACAGGACAAGGGGCAATGGGCACAAACTAGAACACAGGAAGTTCCACCTGAATCTGAGGAAAAACTTCTTTCCTGTGAGGGTGACAGAGCAGGGGAACAGGCTGCCCAGGGAGGCTGTGGAGTCTCCTTCCCTGGAGACATTCAAAACCCGCCTGGATGTGGTCCTGTGCCCCCTGCTTTAGGGGTACCTGCTCAAGCAGGGGGGTTGGACGAGATGTTCTCCAGAGTTCCCTTCTAGCCCCTACCAGTCTGTGATTCTGTGACATGTAAACATGCACACTGCAGAAATGGTTTTCCCATTATACTTGCAGGGGATTTGAATAGGCAGTTTTATGCTTTTATACAAGACAATTTTTTAATCTCCTCTATCTTATATTTTAACTCTCAGCGTCCATAAAGTTCTTCAAGATGACAATACATTAAAAGTTGCCAGCATTTTTATGCCCTACAAAAGGTATGACAATCTTCATTTTCTATACCGCACGCTGTCTGCCGTATACTCAAATACAATAGCTGAGATTAATTCAACTCAACATTTGTTCTTTTAGCTGCTTACCTAAACAGACTACACAAAGGCTTCATCCCAGGGGCCCAAGGGAACAATGAACAAAGGTGAAAGTGCTACCGTTGGAATTCACATCCTTTCGTTTTCAAGAAAAACCCTTGGAAACTCTACACCTGCCATGTAGTGCCGAGTGAAACAGTAAACCAACAAGACTTGCTCCTTCACTGTAATTATAAGAAAGCAGGTCTAGACACTAAGAGGAGAAACAAGGTGATATGGGCTGTGGGCGTTGAGTTCATGGGCAGGGGGGGCTGGCAGACGAAAGAACTGCACCTTAACAGTGTGTTTACTGGTCTCCAAAGAGGGAGAACCTCTTGGACCCCACTCAGCTTTCTGTTGCGTGAAGCCAGGGGGACCGAGCAGCTGGGCTGCCGGACTGCAGCTCAGCCATGCTCTGCCACGCCTCCACTGCAGTTCCCATATTTCATTCCACTGAAAGAACTTTGTTTTGTACTTTACTATCCTTTTAATGATGAGTTTATGCAAAAACCAGAACTGGAAAGTCTGTGGCCAAATTTATAGTGTATTACAAAATACGTGACTTAAATATGCTTTAGCATCGTTTAGATACTTATTGAAACCTGAAGTATATACAGTGATGTCAGTGTTCCTTAAAATGATGGTGAATACACATTATTATACACTATAAATATATACATTTACAACAATTATCTAGCAAGTTGTTGTTTCCAAATACCTTTACAGTCTTCAAATTAGACAAGAAATTAAGTCAAAAAAATATTTTAGCCATGGTTCAACAAAATAACATATTTTTCTCTCTCAACGTATGTTTACACAAAGTATTTGAAAAGAAGTATTACTTTCAACAACGAAGAAAAACAAAATCATTAGTATAATTCTGTTCCTCACAAGAGGTTTTTTTTTTTTTACAAAACCAAATGCTAGCAAGCCCTTACACCAACAAGGTTACACTACTCTGGACCAGAACAACAAACACTTGCTCCACAGTTTAAGACTTCTCACAGAGCACAGCATCATAAGAGTCACTCCACAAAACAGAACTATTAAAGCAACTTAAGCTGACCACAACAGCAGCAGAATGGCAGGTAATCCAGTTAGGAAGAATACAGACATTGCGACTCTAAGCCTCACAGTATACCCTTTGGTATATACAAGTCCATCTCCCTAAAACTGCATCATGGGAAGTGATGCACCAGCATGCCCACCCAAGTCTTCCCTGCAGACAGACAGCATTTGGTTAAATATACCACCACTTTTACCAGCATCCACGAAGCAGTTTATATTCACAAGATTCAGTTCCTAGGAAGAAACAGTTTTATTCAAATTCGCCTATTCTGCAATTAAGAACACACCCAGTTCCAGCCGCTGTTAAGTCTACACACACAAATCAATATTAAGGTAGATCACTTAAATTCTCAGGAAATTGCCATTGGAGAGGATGACTTTTCATACTTCAAATGTTTATACTTTTTTATTATTTTAACCTTACTTCTGTTTCAGACCACACACTTTTCTAAACTACTCACCCAGAATTTTGCCACAATCTCCACTCTTTGATAAAACACCCTACCAAATTACTGGCTCATGCTCTTTTCGTTAAGGTTTCCCATCCTAGAGTACTAGCTTTTGATTTTTATTGAAAATATATACTGCGTTCATGGAATAAGCTACCAAAAATCAGTTTAGGGCTGAAAACCATTATGCCTAAGTGCTGTTTCAAAACAAAACCACAAACATATGACTTTGACCAAGACGACTCCACATTCTCAACAAAAATGCTGAGCAGCCAAGCTTTCCCAGTAAGAGTAGGCAGAAATGAACTGACAGCCATTACAAATTTTAGTGCTAAGAAAAATCTTTTTCCCTGTAACAACTGACATGGCTGCTAAAGACAAATAACAATTCCAAAAAAAGGACATATAACTGATCATTTCCCTAATATTATCAATTAGGACTTCAGAAAGCCTAATAACGAGCTTTTTAAGGTTATTTTAAGAAGTTTAAAAAACCTTAAACAGAAACGTTAACATACTCTTAAAGATCGGGCTTTCCCAAATAAATCTTCACTAGCACAGAACTGTGCTACAAAGTCTATTTCGACAACCTTTTTGTAACAGACTCAAAAAGGCATTGATTTTGAATGTGTTTCATTCATATTCCACTTCTATGAAAAATACTGTACTGTATGCAGTGAAAAAATCTACAGAGAAAATTTGGTAAATAATTAGAAAAATAAAGGCTCAGGAGGTTTTTTTTACAGCCAGCTGCTTTCTCTAGAGCAAAATTACATATCACAAGACAATTGTAGATGTACACTCATCTAATTTCTTCAAAACCTCTACAGCCTGTGCAGATTAAACCACACTTGTAGTTCAGAAAAGAACAGTTTCAAATATCTAACATTTGACATAAATTCAATTACTTACCCAATGAGAAACTGATCACTGTTCCCTTCATCACTACCTTCCAAAATATAAAGTGAGCTTCTGCAACACCTTTTAGCATAGCCAACAGAAGCTATCCCCAAAACCAGTGTTCTATATTAAAGGAGTCCTACCTATAGCAAGATGTCTTCCCATCTTATGAGGCAATTCACTTTCAAGCATCTATCAGCTGATACCTTAAAACACTTCAGCACTTCGTTGCAGGGCAAGTTTTTATATGAATAATTGGGCTAAGAAAATATACTGGTCTATGCTGCTATATCAGATATGCAGCACGTACATGACTGCTGAAGCTTTTGGAGCTATGGCTACAGCTTCCCATTCCCTGCTTGCAGCCAACTCTACCAAGGAACAAAGGAGCAGGATGCTAACTAATAAAAATAAATAGCTGCCTCAGGAAGGCCTTTTCTTGGACCACTTCCAATGTACACAACACCACTTCTAGACCAAGAAACACGCATCAATCATATGACCACAGAACTGTGACCAAAGTATGTTTACCAAAATTAATACAAATTAGTCTGGAAGGCTTACAGTACCAGAAATTGTTTTCTCTAAAGAAAATCTAGTTAACCAGTTAACAGAAATGTGTTACCATTTCTTCTTCTTCATACCCCACAAAATTCTGCCTACCCTCTTTCTACCATGGCCAATACCAATTACCAACAACCTATCTCTACCATTCTGTTTCTCAGCTTAGCAGGAACAGTCCATTATCAATCAGCAGGGCTCACTGACATTGAGATACTTTTATAATTTTTTAAAGGGGAAATTTTAGCTCTGATTCCTCAGAGAATGCAAATGGCAGGACATATATTCACTGAGAGTGGTCTAAAAATTTAGAACATTCTCATAGCAAAATCTTTTTTTAAGACAAACTTGTGACTAAAACATTTAGGCTAATTAGTTAATATTAAGTCCTATAGATGTTGCATGCAGTTACTCAACTGATCCACAAGTGCAAAATACAAAGGTGGTGTAAAAACAAAGCTACCAAGAACAGTAGAAGGGGAAGTGGGGGAGAAGAGGTTTAAAAAATAAATTTAAGTTGAGGTAAAAAGAAATGCTGATTCTTTGAGAAGTTCCTTCAGAAACCTGAGAGTCAAGAATGCCTCTGGGTTTGGGCACTCTAATCTCATAGAACTGTTTACCCTGCCACACAAGAAGTCTAATTGGGACACTGCAGGTCAGTAGAGCCAGTTCTTGGGAAACACTGCGGCACAACTGGAAATGTATAAAGATGACTAGAAGCATTGACTCTGAGTGTTTTCCAATATTTGCCTCTTAACCATACCTATAACTTTCTTCTGAATCTTCCCATCCATCTGAAGAGCTGATTTGGTCACTTTGAACCGACCCTATCAGCCCCTGTAAAACTGAACCCCTTTGAAGCCAACTCAAGTACTACAAAGACCTATTGATTTGCTTGTAGTGATCAACCTGTAAGGCTATTATTGTACAAGCAGTTTGTGACCCACAGCCCGGTATATGCCTCTGCATCGCTGATAGAACGCAATTGCTGCTGAATCATGCTGTGTCTAATCAATAGTAAAATTAATGAAGGTACACATAATCAGTGTAATTAACCTATGTGCATTTAATCTTAAGTATATGTAGAGTACTTTGTCTTTTCCACTTCAAATATTAGATGCACCTGCTCAGGAACTGCAGCTTTATTGAGGTGAGGATATTAGAGCATGCTGTCCAAGGGATACATCAAAGCCCACATTCCAGACCCAACTGCTACCGGTGATTGATTAACCTGTACTGTGAGCAAAACCCCATGAGAGTACTAGTGAACTTAGAGCAGATGAGATCTACAGTGTGCTGTGCCCTAACCAGAGATCCATCCAAAGCCCTATCATCTCAGGGTTCCCAGTGTCAGAAAAGACGTATGATTTTATACTTTGCTGTCACCTTTTCTGAGTTAGTAACAGTGATCTGCAAGTGTTTGTGCCCTTCTTACTGGGATCCCAAAAGAATCAGCACTTCCTCACCCACCATAAGAATTATCTTCCATTTTTTCATCTACCTTCCCCACACTGAAAAAAATGACAATGTTCAACAACATAATAAAAATGTGGTTTGCTGAATAGAAAACAGATTGAAACTTACAAGCTTCTCACTTCCTGACTTTTTTGTGTGATCAAATTACACATGATGTATACTAAAAGGATTAAAAAGCTCAGATCCTACTAAGCACATTCTTCCCCAGTTCTGTACAATTCAGAGCCAGGATGGTGGATGCAGAGGGGTAACGACAGATAGATCAGCTACTGTAGACATCAGTGCACACAGTAACATAATGAAATACCGAGTGCTTACACCTTTTGCACCATCTGGCATTCTGAAAATACACAGGGCTAGAGATGAACTAGATATCAATGGGCACAGAGGCCCGAGTCTCCGTGTGTGTGAACATGGACTTTGGAAATAGTTCCCACTCAAAGACTTTTGGCTGTGAAAGGTATCTTTAAGGAAAAGACTCTACCCAGAATGGAAGTAAACCTCTTTTTCTATCGGTTCCATCAGATATGAAGAATCAGTGCAAAGTCTTCTCGTGTTCATTAGGACATGGTGGCTAGAGGTTTTGGAGATCTTTAATCATCTTATTGCCATCTTCAGACTCTCCATTTAAATAGGTCATTGCTCAGCATCATGACTGTGATTCCACAGAGTCACTTTCTAGCAATGACCTAAAAAGCATCTATTTCACTAGATGTTTCTGCAATCTTTACCACCCCCATTTGTCTAGAAGGCAAGGTGCTCCTAGAACCTCAGTATAGGTCCCAGCCACAGAACAATGACCACGTGATGACAAAACACAGCAAAAATCCAAGCACAAAAGAAAAAAAGCATTAAGCATGCTCAATGGTCACAGTTAAGTCCTAGACCAACCGCATACCCAGAGGCAAACCCAGATGCATAGCAGGATTCCAGAAGCAGAAGCAGGGTGGAGAGGAACATGTGAAAAGACCTCAGACTGTTCTGCAATAAACAATACCGGACATGGTTGTGACTATGATGCAACTTTCTCCATGAAATCCTGACAGATCTTAACAGGAATTAAGTCTCCAAAGGAATTCACCAGTTACGCTAACAAAAGAAGCGGGTGGAAGTAGCCAAGTGCAGTGGATACAGATTTAGTAAAATAAAAATCAGTGCAACCAAGTTTGCAAACTTTAAATGCAGACAAGCTACAAACTTACCTTGATTAAATACATTCCATTATTTAATGTCTTATTCTTGGCTTTTTAACTAATTTTTTAATGATCTGCAGAAAATTGGAGGTTATATTCAGGAAGGCTATATCTACACAGACTGCAGTGATGGAATTGAGTTGTTTGTGCCTCATATCTGAGTAAATCATGAAGATCGATTACACTTCCTGTATTCTCAGCTAGCAATTTCTGCAATGAGCCTCAAACCCCTGTAAATTTTGATACGAAAAATACTCAAATACTGCAACTGACCAATAAACCCCCATAACAGAAGGCTCAGAGGAGATGGGCAAGGGCAATGCACCCACGGAGCTCAGAAAATAACATAGGGTGTGACTAACCACAGTTGTTCCAAAGAGGCTAACCCTACCTCTACACAATGGGGACCAGAGGGTGGCCTTTGGTTTGGATAAATAATTGTCGGTTGAGTTGATCACATAGTGGTATAACTGTTTCTCCCTGATTTAATCAAAAGAATGTGAGTGTCTGAGTTAGCCAGGCCAGCGTGGGGGGATACTTATGTGCCTCAGCCCAACACATGCACTGAATATCCAACAATATTTCAGAGACCAATAGGTTTGAGCTGGTTTCAGTGCACATCCTCCTTTCTGGCGACTGGGGCTGCCCAGCATCATGACAATGAGCATATTATAGAGGCTGGTAACAGGAATCACATTGGTATTGTGATTGAACTGTGTATTGCAATTTCTATATTTTAAGTGTAACTTACAAAATATACTTAAAACACAGTACACATGTATCATTCTGTTAAATCAAAAATCCCATGTAACAAATATCTTCAAATACACACTTGATATTAAACATTTCACCCTCCAATCATGGATTATCTAAAAGAACCTGGTCAGAGTGTGTTATACTCTGGCAAATACCTTTATGGGAAATAATGCTGCTTTCTTAGAGCAACAACATACACGACCAATTTGTAAAAAGAGTATTTTACTTGCCACTTTAAAAAGCTGTCCCTTACCACCCGCAGAAGACTGAAGTCTGCAGACTAATGAGCCACTTTTCTTCTACCATGCCCTGTTTGCTCAGGAGAAGAAATACTTTTTTTTGAAAGCTCTGAAGTTACTGTCTACTGTCTTCATTTGAATGGACAGTGTGATGATTTTTCACTTCTGGGGAAAGAGCTGCAGCAGCCCTGTATTCTAATATTCAAAGAAATTTGTTCCTATTCAACAGTATTTTAGTTTAAACCCAGGAGTCCCCACATCAAAAGAAGGGTACACAGAAAGGTTCTGTCTCTAAAACAGCCAGAAGGAAAGAGAAACACTAGCTTGCATTAATGAGTTCTCCTTGCAGAGCAATTTCTATCCCGGGAGGTCACAGTTTCAGCCCCTTGCTATTGTGCGTTATTTCATAAGACATTAGACAAAGGGCAATATTCAACCTGGCACAGACACCGCCCATTAACCACAGAAATATAAATACCCAAGTTACGAGAACAACCTGCTAAGCTGCCCTGTGAGCCTGAAAAAAATGGCCTTATTTCTGAGTGCTATTTCAGCAGTGCTTAGGACTTTCACTATGGCCAACCACCCACCATAATGCAGATCTCTACTCCTTGGTACACAACACACCTGCATTTCTGACAAACTAAGAAACAGAAATCTGAATTTCTGATGGCACTGACCATCTTGAATCTCAAGGTTTGCCCAATCTTAGAAGTTGTAAAATATTTAAGAGAGACACCTATCCCCAACCTCATCTACTTCAGGCAATGTAACAAATAATACAGTGCTCCATTTAACATTCAACTTACTAACTCTACAGTAATCTACAAAGCTCAGAAACTATTTTGGGTGGTGAGGCACTGGAACAGGTTGCCCAGAGAAGTTGTGGATGCCCCATCCCTGGAAGTGTTCACGGCTAAGTTGGAAGGGGCTTTGAGCAATCTGGTCTAATGGAAGGTATCCCTGCCCATGGCAGCAGGGTTGGAACCCAATGATCTTGAAGGTCCCTTCCAACCCAAATCATTCTATGATTCTATTTTCAAGTACTAAAAATATTTAAGTACTAAAAAATATCGTCTATAAAGACACTTCTGAGAAACACATCTCCACAACCTGAAATGCATCTTATTCTTTCAGGAGGTTTCACCATGTCTTCTTTAATTTAAAAAAAATAGAAAGGAAAGTAGGACACCTAGTTCAACTGAGGCTACCAGCTCAACAGCAAAGCTGAGCAATTTTCTGTAATCATAGTATATTCCATGTGGTTATCTCGCAAGCCTTGTGAATTACAACTGCCCGCTTTCCAGCTCGAGAAAATATTTCACTAAAATAATGATGTCCTAACCTGACTGCATTACTGTAGATTGTAGGAGTAATGTCAACCAAAATTCAAACTAAACCCCCAATACCACATCTGTCCAAACCACCTTATCTTCCTTTAGCCCTTTTATGTAGTATACAGTTGAAACTTAAGAATGCCAAACATTCAAACTTTGTATTCAATCGCTACAAAAGATTTACCATTTAGAGCATTTCTGTATACTCTGGAGGATGTACTGTGATGAATTTAAAGCCTCAGGTTGCTGAAAGCCCCGAGGTTGCATCAGAGTTATCAAGAACGCATTGAAAAACGTATCAGACCAACCTGTATTTCATTGGCCAAAATATTCAGCTTTGATTCTTCCTGTTCAAAAAACTCCTTGAACACTGGAAAAGTCTGCTTGAACATGTCATACATTTGTCATTACTTATTAATCAGAAGAACAAAAAATACAGAATCCTAAGCACACACTAAAATGATCAAAACAGTGCTAATGCCTTGATGAAAGCAAAGTTTCAGTTCAGAAACTCATCACCCAAGGAAGAGAGCACTGATGGCCATATCTCATTTGACTTCAAAAAGCATACACCTCTGCTTAAATCCTGATTCACATGAAAACTTTTAGAAGTTGAAGGCCAGAAGACTTTGGGTCTAAATATCAGTCATTTATCTTGCCAGAGGGTTGCTAGCTTTCTAGAAGAGACCATTTAAGCTTAGATATAACATCATATGGCTCCTTTCCAATAGTCTGCTTCTATCTCATAACACTTTGAAGTGCTGAGCTTCTCAAAACGAAGGAATGGCACTTGAACAGCAAACACTAATAAAGAATTTTAGCACTCTGATATACTACTAACGTATCCATGACACATGCAGACATTAGTGGCCATATAATTGCATTAGGCAAAAATGCCGATAGAATTATTTGCTCAATATTTATTTGTTTAAAATAATGAATGAAGCTCCAAGACCCAGTCGTTGATTATATCCTTGTCAGCTATGCAGTTACTTCATAATGTGACAGAATAAACTTCTGATTAAAAAAAATCCTGAACTTACTGTTTGCAACAGTTCTCAGGACCAAGCCAGTGTCAGTGCCAATTTAAATGCAAACATAACTCACTGCATAATTACTCTCCTTATGGTAATAGGCTTTCTTATAATTAGTATCAAGAAAGCAGCAACACTGTATTCGCCAAGCTTTTTTCTGTGAATTATGTATGCAGAAAAAAGTGCTGCAGAAAATTTATGACTTAAAAATATTTTTAAAGCATCTGTTAAAGATTCTGTAGGCTGCATCTGCTAACCTATCATCCATTTTATCCCTTCTCACTATTTAGAGTAAAAAGTTTACAAAACACATAACTAGAAACAGATGTGTGTCCCAGATTTATACCTTGATTATCGTATTTTATCTTCACAGAATCACAGACCAGTAGGGGTTGGAAGGGACCTCTGGAGATCATCTTGTCCAATCCCCCTGCTCGAGCAGGCACACCTACAGCAAGAAGCACAGGAACGCATCCAGGCCTTCCTTCTCTTCTCTGCATGGTAACTTTATCATTCCTTCTAGCTTCTACGAACCACATTGTAAATGCCAAATTTATCACCCAGTCTCAATTAGGTTCATCTGAATCCTTTCACCAATTCAAAAGCAGGTCTCCACTAAAATCTATTTATTAACTTATTCCACTCTTGCAAAATTCCACTGTCATCTATAGAATCATAGAATTTTTTAGGTTGGAAAAGAGCCCTGAAGTCACCGAGTCCAACCGTTAACTTAACAAAGTCAAGTCCACCACTAAGCCATGTTGCTAAGCACCACATCTACAGGTCTTTTAAATACCTCCAGGGTTGGTGACTCTACCACCTCTCTGGGCAGCCTCTTCCAATGCTTGACAACCCTTACAGCGAAGACATTTTTCTAAATAGCCAACCTAAACCTTCCCTGGCACGTGAGGGCATTTCCTCTTGTCCTATCGCTAGCAGCTTGGAACAAGAGACCAACACCCACCTCGCTACAGCCTCCTTTCAGGTATTTGTAGAGAACAATAAGGTCTCCCCTCAGTCTCTTCTTCTCCAGGCTAAACAACCCCCGTTCCCTCAGTCACTCCTCACAAGACTTTTTCTCCAGACCCTTCACCAACTTCCTTGCCCTTCTCTGGACACGCTCCAGCAACTCAATGTCCTTCTTGTACTGAGGGGCCCAAAACCAAACGCAATATTCAAGGTGCGGCCTCACCAGTGCCGAGTACAGGGGCACCATCACTTCCCTACTCCTGCTGGCCACACTAGTCCTGATACAAGCCAGGATGCTGTTGGCCTTCTTGGCCACCTGGGCACACTGCTGGCTCATGTTCACCCAGCTGTCAACCAGCACCCCAGGGTCCTTTTCTGCCAGGCAGTTTTCCAGCCACTCTTCCCCAAGCCTGTAGCGTTGCATGGGGTTATTGCAACCCAAGTGCAGGACCCAGCACTTGGCCTTGTTAAACCTCACACAATTGGCCTTGGCAGATCAATCCAGCCTGTCCAGATCTCCCTGTAGAGCCTTCCTACCCTCGGGCAGATCAGCACTCCCACCCAAAAGGTTGAATTTATATGGAACTGAAGCATAACTACATAAAGAAGTGAGTCAAGCTAATGGTCTGCTTATGCTAAAAGGAGGAGGTCTCACTGCTTTGCCCCTCAGTTTTCAGCATTAAGTGGATGCTTCATGAGCCCATTCAACTTACTAATTCAATAGAAAGCTGTTCAACAGGGGCAAGAGGAAAGAAGGGCTGGGCTAACCTTCTGTCGAGCTAGCAAGCCAGACAAACTCAACAACCATGACAGCCAACACAACACATACAGCAGGAACACAGCTGAGAGCAGGATCTTCTTTCAGCAGTAATGAGACCACTTCATTCAGCCGTATAGAAGAGCATCCCAACATCACCACACACTTGTCAAACTATTTGCTTGCTTTTTTGGTAAAGAGTTTGTTTCTCTTTTGTTAAATTAGCTACTCTGAAAATTGTCTGCATTTTCCTTACACCACTGTTTTTCCTGACTCACTAAGAAGAGATTATGCCATAGACTCCCCACGTAAAGGAGTTACAAAGCTAGGAAAATAATAAATATATGTTCTGTGATGTCTGAACTCAAGCAGATTCCACATTAAACCACTTCTAGATTATTACAGATTAATATTACTGATTTATCTGCATGGGAAAAAAATGAAAGACTAAAGCTATCTAACGCTCCATCAACGAGTCAAACAAGAGATTAAAAAATTACAATGACTGTTCAATTAAAGAGGAAGTCTGTTTCTAATGCAAGACAAGCGCTATGTTAACTTAGCAGTTCTTTAACTTACCAAAGCACTCTTAAGAGAGGAGGGTATCTACTAGAACTGGCCTTCAGTGAAGGCTCTCCACTTCAAAAAAAGAAAAAAAAAAAGAAAGAAAAATCTCTTCTCTTACCTTATCCTCTAAGTTAAACAGAAGTGACTTTTTTGCCAACATAAGTGTAAAGTATTGAGTTCTAATTTTCTGCACGCTGCACATGGTAAGAAACAGTAATCAATGAATATTAAAATTCTCATTTCACCTTTAGTTTATAAAAAATCATCTACATATCAAAAGGAACATGAACTGCTGTGATAACACCAAGTCCATTTCAGGATTTCTAACATCTTTTCATCACAAATTTCTTCCTTATTGTTTTGGCTATAACTTTCATGAAACAACTGATGATGCCACTCTAGAACAATTTAAATTGTTTTCTTGTTGCTGCTGCAGGCATCCCTTCCCCCTCTGTTTTCAGTTGCATGTACACACGCTCCACCCATTTGTCAGTACTTACAGCTGCCTAATCCATTATGAGCTAAGTCCAGGGTGCTAACTCACTGCCCCCAAAAATCAAAATCTATTCACTGATCTTCTGTGTTTAACAACTAAGCCCATTTTCACCGTTCAAGAAAAACACCCATGAAACTCATTAGGAAATTCAACTGCACTGCAAGCACATGACAAACAAAAATGATCCATTTGTCATCTCAGGATTGTGAAGAACTAAAGCATCTTTTTCAAAGGAAAAAAAAATCTTGACTTCTATCTCACTGTTCATCCAATTATCAAAACTATCCTGAAATTACTGACAGACTACAGGCTGAAATTAACAGCATCTTTGAGGATTAGCTGAAATTAACCAGGACTCAAAACAACGAAGATTAAGGAGGATTTCAGAATCACCGTATGATGTTCTTACTCCTGTAAATCTGGTCTGAGCTTTTGTACCAACCTTCTACATGATTTTGGGAAAGTCGTTTTGGTTTACAGGTGAGAAAAATGTTACTCTGACCTCTTCTGTTAGGCACTTAATGATCTGAAAACACATGCTACAAGAAGGTCTTGGTAACAAAGCAGTACTCCTATTTAACAATTTGCATTTGTAAACATAGTCTGACCTCAGAGCAGAGAAGCTCAAAGTTGATGCAACCTAAACCGTATTCTTTATTTTTCTATTAAAAGGCAGTCTTCTACAAGACAATCTTCAGCAAAACAAAGAACCTGTCACAATCTGAAAGCTAGTGACAAAAGGGAAAAAAAAAAAAAAAATCAGACTACAATTATAGAAAGTTACTGAAGACATCCCAACGGCAACAACAGAGAGAAAAAATTACAAAGCCTAGTTTTGCACTCAGAGTTATGTTTTGTCTAACAGTTGCAAGTTCTCTTGACTGTCTACAGTTTAAGAAAAAGCTCCACTTACAGGAAGAAGTCACAAAATTCTGTCTTTCCGAACAGAAATACAAACATCATTCCTCTAAGCCACAGTTTTATTGACCTAAGTAGAAGTCTTCCTATGATGGGAAAATCTCTCCTTCCCCATTACCATCAGACTCATTAATTTTTGCAGAAGTTTAATCATCCCAACATAAGAGAGGAACCAGAAGTCTTGAGGCAAAACCATTAACTAGCTTAGCGTAAACATACAATCCTGCTATAATGAAAACTGAATTAACACAGAAAAACATCAGTTTTACAAACCATCTTATCGCTTCCCGATCTTGAATATTCATTCAAGTACCGGGGGAGGAGGCACAAATCTGAAATCTCTTGCTCAATAACCAAACTAAAGAGACCTTTCAAACACAAGCTTACAAATAAAAAAAAAGTTTAAAGATATTCTAACTTGTTCTACAAGATTACAAAGATTCTTCAACTGTCTCCTGGAGAAAATACATTGAGGATCCTGTAAAGAGTGTTAAAAAGTTCCAATATGAAGACTACTAGTGTCTAGCTGTCTGAAAACGTCAAATGAATAAAAAAGCTCAGAAATACCAAGAACACCAAAACAGACAGTAGACAGTTGTAAATATATGTGCCTCCCCAGATACTAAATTATGAGACGGGGCGGGGAGGGGGGAGTGGAAAGACAAGAGGAAGTAATTCAAATGTTGAGAGACAACTCAGTATTTTTATTATTTTTATTCATACTGAAATTTAGCTTTCCTCCTACCCTCAGCAACCTACTCCATTTTGAAAGCCCTCCACAAGCCATAGCACTTATTTCTGCCTTTGAAATACATGTCTGATCTTTTATTTTTCCCCTAGATGAAGCTTTTTAAAGTTACTTCTGTCATACCAACACTACTAACATTATTTATTCCATAAGAAACTTAAGAAATGCCATCTTTGTGCTACCAGCATTCAGAAACATTAGAATGGGCCGTACTAACTTATGCAACTTAATTATAAACTACATCTATGGTACACGATTCGTTTGGTAACAGAACTAAAAGGCATTAGAAGCCATCCTGCCATTTTGGGTTTGGCACACAAATGTCAGACAGCTACTTTTTTCCCCCGTAAGTATATTTCTATTCAATGACATTCCATCTGCCTTGCTTCCCCACCCCCAGTGCTGCCCATTCAAAAAATCGTTTTATTTGCAACAGTGACTGAAACGCAAAGCCACTGACACCACTTCTATCAGCTACCTAGCCTCCAAAACAGAGATCAATCTTTTAGAGATGCTCCTCGACACTGCAAAATTCCTTCTACCTGAAGGTGCTCCTTCCGTGCTCTTTATTACAAATATTCAGTTGGAAGACATTATTTTGAAATTAGAAAAGAGTTCTGAATGCCAGATTATAACAACCTATGTAGTTTTCAACATAGGTTGGACTTCACAATTACTACAACTTTCCAGTCATGGAAGACAACCGTATTTCAAAAGAGAACAACATCCAGCCATGGAAAATAATTAGACAAACTCAATCCATTTCTCCATTCAGGTCAAACTATTAGAAAAGCAACTCTCTCTTCAGAATGGGGTGGAAGGAAAAGGAGCTCCTATGTCTCACATAACAGACTATTGCAAAGGAAATCCGGTAGACACTTAAAAAATCCACCTAATATCTTCAAAGACTACTGAAGACATAAGGGGGTTGGGGGGAAACAACAGTTTTCTTATAGATATATATATATAAAAAATAATAATAATAATAATACATTTCAGACACTTTCAACACCCAGAGTAGAACAGAAAGGAAAAATCAGCGAAGCTCACAGTTGCTATCACCAATACAAAAGGACTTTCAAGGTTCCCAGAGCATAAACAGAAGCCCAACATGTTAAAACTGAAATACCTCCCTGGATTAAGTCATTTCCCAACTAGACAAGACGGAAAAAGCATAACAGAGCAAATTCTTTCAGTACATAGAGTTTACAACTCTATACCAGATTTTTCAAGCGGTATAATGCAAAACTTCAGCGCCACTTTAATTAAATATTGCCCAAAAGAGCAAAATCAAGACATTTTAAGAACACAGAATATGCACAAAAATATTTCAAAACAAAAACGCAGTTAATGCTTCTCAATTTCATCCTGAAAGATAAAATTTATCAAAAGCATATAATCTAAGCAAATACAAGCAACTACTGCTCAGAAGCCCGTATCTAAACAAGAGATTTCTATTCCAAACACAAAGAGCACTAAAACACCCCATAGATGTTTTGAGTATCTGTCAAGAGAGAATAAAATCTGTCTGGTTAGTTCAACAAGCAGCAGTACAAATAAAGAAAAACCACGGTCCTACAAGTCTTAAACTACAAAACGCAGATCAAAATTCCTACCACGAGATTAACACACGAGAGCAACCCTGCAAACCCCTGGAACGGTAAAACATACACACGCACCAGTAGGAGTTGTCACCAAATTGCATGCAAAAATCCTCTTAGCTCCAATGAAGTCAGTGACTCTGATGAGACCTTTACCTTCATTTTCCATCGAAATCGTACTTGAGTCGAGAGTTACAAAAGTCTTTAGCAACAGCAGCGCTGGAGTGGGAGCTGAAAGGTGAAGACAGAGATGCCCCAAGATCCCAGGCAATCACACTGCTCCCTCTGCCCCCACCTGCAGCAACATCTGCAAGAGAAACCAGCGCTAAAAAGGAGGAAATTTAAAAAATAATAATAAAAAAAATACCCAGACTACAACAGCCGAGCCCCATAGGTCTCCACCGCCTTTCCACTCAGGCCAGCGCGGAGCAGACACATACACACGGGGAGCCCGCAGAGCCGCCGGAGGCCACCGAGGATAAGGATTAGTCGCCCAGCGGCTCCAGCAACACGGAGCGGCGCCGCCGCCAGCCTCGTCCCGCCCGGGGAGGGGCTCCCCGCGGACTAAAAATAAACCCTCACCCCAAGTAACCCCCCCACCCCGTCTCCTCAGCGCCAGGCGGACGGGGAGCGGCGGCTCCCTGAAAGCTGGGCGACCCCCGCCCCGCAGCCCCCGCCGCGGCTCCCCTCCGCCGCCCCGGCCCCACCCGCTCACCCTGTGGCGCAGGCCGCCGCGGGGAGCAGGGCGGCGGTTGGTGCGGTGGGGGAGAGGGGCGCAAGCGGCAGCGCCCTCACCACCACCGCCGCCGCCACCTCCTCCTCCTCCTCCTCCTCCTCCTCCTCCTCCTCCTCTCTGCCGCGGCTCTCACCTCCGCGGCTCGGGGCAGCAGCGGGGGCAGCAGCAACACAGCCGCATCCCCGCTCCGCTCACTTCCGCGGGCGGCGTGGGGAGGGGAGAGGCGGCGGACGGGGCGGGGCGCGGCGGCGGAAGGGCGGGGGGGGGGGGGATCCCCCCACCCCATCGGGGCGGGCGCCTGCGCCCCAAGAGCGGGACATGGAAGGGGGGAGGGGCGCCGTTATAGCCACGGTCCGGGGCGGGGTGCGTCGCCACGGGAATGTGGTGTGTAAGCGCTCCAGCAGCAGCGGGGAGCTCTGGAGGTCTCTCCTCGCCTCCCCGCCAGAAGCGGCAGGTTGCCGTAAGGACGATGGAGCCGAGCCGCCAGCGCAGGGAGCTGGGGAGCACCGCCGCGGCCCGCAGCGCTCCGGCCCAGGCTCCGGGTGAGGCCCGCTGCCGCCGCCCAGCGCCGGGGCGCGGCCGTGCCCTCGGTCCGCCGGGCCCCTGCCAGCGCCAGGAGCCAAGCCCGGCCCTCCGAGCCCCGGCCCTGGGCTGGTCGTGGGAAAGCGATCCCGCGACACCCACTCGCTTCAGAGTTTTTCTTTGCCGCCCTCTGCGCTGGCTGCCTCCGAGGTGTCACGCACACGGAGTAGCTGCTGGTTTTAGGGTTACAGTATACCCAGGCTAGACTTGCAGTTCCGTTCTTTCAAATCACCAGACAAGTTATCATGGTCTTTCAAATTTTAGCAAACTAAAAAAAAAAAAAAGAAGGACTCAATACAGTATCTTAAACGCTTCAAGTGGCTACTTTTAAAACCTGGTTTTAGCTACCAGCTGCATAACCACCAACCCTTATCACTAGGTAAGTACCGTGTAAAGCAAATGCTTTAGCAGTTAGATTATGTTTACCTAGACACCGAAGGAATATTATTTGAAACTACAGTTCCAATGCTGAGCTCTAAGGCTGGGGAAGTTGTTAAAGAAAAGTAATTTCCACTGAGATAATAAATTTTATATTTAAGGTACGATGCACAGCACCAGTAAGAACAAAACGCCTTTTGACTTTTAAGGTCAAAATCTAATGGAGGCATGCTAATTGTAGGCTTTACACCCCGTTTCTGAAGGAGCGTGATAACATGGTCTGAGAAATACAATTGTATTGACATCTCATGATTAACGACCTGTCACCTTCACTTTGTGTTTGTTCAGCAGCAGAAGAAACAAAAATCGGTCTTTGTCAGTTCATAAGCAGCATTTAACAGAACTAAATTTTAAACATTTTTAATTAAATCTCCCAACCCGTTAGCTAAACAAGGTGCAGTCAGAAAGCGTACTTTTGAAGCTGTTGAAGATAAATGTGTGAGTGCTAAAATATATAAATGTATCAATATATTGTGAGAGGTAGGGAAGAGTTACAAGGGCAAGAGTTAAAGCACAGGCCCTAGATATTTGCATTCGGGAAAATAAGATGACAACAAGCAGGTTAATTGTTTGAGAATACCTAATGCTCAGACCTGTCCCACATAGTTGCCATGTTACTCGAATATCTCCATGGTTACTCCAAGTGTCCCGCTACAAGCAAGTAACACCATCATTGTAGCAATGACTCTTCTCCAAGATACTGCTTCTGCTAACTTGTTTGTAAGGCAAGCAAAGAACCACGTTGATGCTAGTTATGATGCTTCAATTTCAACATAAAAGCAATGCACAATAACTCATTAGGAAAAAACATTTAGTTACTTTGTTAAAACAGGTAGCTCTTGCTTTCAATATCTGATGTTACCATTAAATATGAAAAGCTTAGGTAAATATTTTCATGAAGGAAAAAACCCAAAGCTTGTAGGTCCAAATGCTATTTACATCCACAACATACTTGGGCTTCTTTATACTATGCTTTGAGGAGTTTTGAGGAGAAGATTGGGAAAGAATTCTTGAACGTTACTGAGCTTGTTCACAACTGGAGCTATTGAGATCTAAATATCAGTAACAAAGTCCACCTACTAAGGAACCATCTTTGTTCCTGTGTCTTAAAAGAGGGGAAAGTCAAAAGAAAGCCCTACTGTATAGTGAGAACTAAAAAAGCTTAACATAGAGCTTACTCTCTTTCACATTAGGGTACATCTGCCAATCAGGCAAGCCTGTGATCCTGCCAGGCAGCTGGGAAGTGCCTCTTCTGCATTATACCAGGACTATATCCATTCCTTGAAAGTTATGTTACTGTTTCCGCCACGCTCTACACCTACAAACTGTGACTGTTAAATAAACAAGGCTCAAAGTGTTTTACTTCCATCTGCTGCTGAATATTGTGTCTTAAAAAATCCTGACCTTAATGTCAGCTTGATACAGAAGAGTATTAGGACAGCCCTAATATCTTCAGAAAGCCTCACA
Organism: Phalacrocorax aristotelis; assembly: GCF_949628215.1. Classification (NCBI taxonomy): domain Eukaryota; kingdom Metazoa; phylum Chordata; class Aves; order Suliformes; family Phalacrocoracidae; genus Phalacrocorax; species Phalacrocorax aristotelis. The sequence continues at coordinate 47,521,089 of NC_134277.1, read as the reverse complement.
AAAATGCGTGGCATTATTTGGCAACCCAAAACAATACTAGAATATGATTGTGGAGATAGTCTGAAATTAAAAAGAAAAATATTTGCTTACAATAACCAGTTGTACTCAAAAATTACAATAATATTTGGTTTACATTTTTTATTCTTGTAAAGTATTTAGCAATAAAATGCTCATTTGAATATCCAATGAGCAAACGTGTCTAGCCACAACTAATTCCAGTGAAAATGCATACACAAATTAGAACAACAATTACAAATTCAAATATGAAAGGCCAGACAATCTCTAAACTTCACAGCTAGAATCTCTTTTTTAAAAATAGTGCTGGAAAGGATATGCAATACTGATAGGTTTGAGGGGAAAAAAGACTGAACATCCTAGTGGTTGTTAGATCGCTATTTTTATCTTTCTAGTTTGCAGACCTGAAAATACTTTCTAAAAACAAGTGGACCTGCTGATAATAGGCTTGCATTTAGGAAAGCAGATTTTCTTGAGCATTCAGTGCCAATTTAAGCAGCCCCCAGCCCCAGGCGCTCTCCTTCCTTTGGTGTGTTGTCACCACTTCAATGTTCTGCATGAGCAAAACAAAAACGTTCTTGTCATCCTGTCACCACACCCCACTTCCCACCCCATTTCCTCCCCATCCCTCTCCCCCACAGGAGTCTCCTAATTTGCCTCCTGTTGATGCCCAAGTCAGACCTTTCCTTCTGCAAGCGGCCTTCAGGGCTGAAACCTAGTGATTTGATAAAATGGTTAGGTTGTTTCTTTGGGGTTTGTTTGGTTGTTGTTTTTTTTTTTGTCTGGGTTTATATTTTTGAATAGACAGCTGTAAAAAAGCATACTTAGCCTCACTATGAATCTAAAGGCAACCCAAAAGGTTGCTTTTAGTTGCCTTTCTCCATCTTCAGAAAAATTAAGAACCTTTGGAAGGCTTGGAAAAATGAAAAGGTAATAAATGTGTGACATTCCAGATAGTACCATCAATCAGTTGGAAAGAAAGAAGGGAGAATTCAGTCTAATGGCATTAAACAGATAGGCCTTAACCTGCAGCAAGTGTATACGCAAGCTTAACTTCAGGTTTGGTTCGGTCTTCAGGATCACAATCAATTCAACTTCATCTCAAGGGAAAAAAAATAAATGTATCAAAGATACCTGTAACTGCATGGCTCACAGACTGGAGATCTATTATACAGAATTCTGCTGAAGTCACTTTTCAGACCATAACAGCACTTGAAATACTCGTTGCTCTGAAGTGAACTTCCAGTTCCTCTTAAAGGATCCCGTTAAAGATGCATGTGTTTAAATTCTGTCTGTGTTGAGTAATGCTAATGAAATACACTACAGATCTTGTTAATTTCATAAGAAATTTGTGTTTTATAAAGAGGGAAACATTTTTGTGAATCGTAACATCAACAGTATTTTAATATGACAAACCCTTCTATAGCAGTTCAGTTTGGGGCAGAAAAGGTTAATATGTGATCCTTCTGTCAAAACAGGCTTCTCAACTATTTGCTTTAGGTATAATTCAAACCACCCTCAATAGACTGAGCACAAATTAGCTTTTCTGGAAGAAAAATGACTTTCTGTCAAGATGGACTTTCATTTGATTTAATCTCTTATTCGTTGTCTTTCATCTTGATGCCAAAAAACTCACCAGTGCTTTTACAGTTCTCTACAGAGCACCTGTATGACTGGACTCAGGACAGGGGAGGGATGATACTGGGACTTCTAATTTACACACTTTAAACGGCTTGTGTCATTTGTAAATGTATTCCATATTTTCTCCCCACATCCTTTCCATCCATGGTGTTCAACTGATAGGTGAAAGCAGCAATCACCTCAGCTCCAAACAGAAATCTCCAGAGTAAAAATCCATGGTAATTCTATATAAATTCTATATAAAGTCTGAATGTTTTTATATATGTATGTGTGTGTGTGTGTATACACACACACACATACATATATAAAATAATAAAATCAGTTCACAAGTTTAAAAGAAGATAAACGATACAGTTTTCCCAGAGAAAACAAGTACTCATTTCGTTTTATAAATCTGAGCATGTTAAGATGTAAGAAGCATAGCTACATTTTCAAATTACCTTAGCTCAGCCCTGTCTTGACACTGTACAATTATGCTAATTAAGTAACTTTGGTTTATGACAGTCTTAAATTAGATTTCACTGATTTTTAAAACACCGTCAAATGAAACCCTCTCATCCCATCGCTAAATAGCGGCCGTACTAATTTCTACGTTCAGAGAGGGGGTGCAGCACCACAGCAACTTAAGTTGACATAAAATCAGGCTTTTACCATTCTCCTTTTGCTGATGCTCAGTTCTGCGCTTCCTGTGTGCTGGCCCTGGCACTGTCATCTCGTGGTAACCCAGCTCAGGGGGACCGATCCAGCTAAGCAGAAAGCCTACCTCAGAGGTGGCGTTACTGCTGAACTCCCAGAACTGGTACAGGAAGGCAGTGTGGGGCAGTGCCGGGACTATGGGGGCTCCAACCTTAAATCAGATTGAACTGTTATGAACATACAATCTCAAAGGATTCAAGAAAGTCTGGTTTAATATGTCCTTCAGAGAACAACCAGGTGAATTCCCCTTCTGACCATAGCACAACTGTTGTCTCAAACCTGTATTTCATCTTCTATACTTTTCTCGATACCTTCAATCTCTCCCACATAGTCCAGACTCACCTGCCATTCTCTTCCTTCAGCTGCACGGTTTTGAAATAATTAAAAATATTTATTGCCTATTTTCCATAAAGGTTTCTCCTCCCTTCATTTAGGAAATACAGAGCTCTTCAGCTGTTTCTGTTTTACCCTCAGTGACTGTTTTCCAAGTTGACTACTCCAGTAAAAGCTTCACTACTAAAGTGGAAGCTCTTGAAAGAAGTGCCTCTATCCTACCTACCGAGGCTTCACACTTCTGGAGACAATCCTACCTATTTTGTGAAGTAAAGAGCTAGTTTCCCGTTGCCTGGAAAAAGACAGCCAAGAGATATGTCCAAGGAGATTGTGCTCTGTAAGTGGAATATGCTGTGAAGCAAGTTACTATTGGAAGTCTTAGCTGAGGCAGGCAACATGCCTTGTTAGGATGTCTGCTACCAGACAAAGGTACCGCTCCTCTGCGCTGTCAGCTGCAGCTACAGCCATGTTAAGGCCTGAGCATAGCACAAGGTGGAAAACCACTCCCTCATGAAGGTTTATGTCTTGCTGAAGGGTTAACTGCAGTTCATTAAATGGGAAAGAAGAGCACCGCATTTACTTTTAAAATATTTCAGTTACATTACAGCAAAATGTCTGTGATGGAGAATAAAGACATTTAAACAATTAAACAGTTTAAAAAAAAAAAAACCAGCAGTAGTGAAGTACTTGAGTTTGAATTGATTCAAAGCTAATGTGCCAAGAATTTCAGGAATTCAGCATATATTACAGACAAGTAATCTTGCCAAGTCTCTCAGCACTTGCAAGTTCCTTTTCAAGACTATTCATGGGATAAAATGGGGGAGAAGGTAATGCTCAGTAAGGAGCTGGCAGTTAGTAAACAGATGTTTACATAGTTGTAAGATTCGGCTCCTGGCAAGAGCAAGATAATTTGTTTGATAACACACTTAAGCATAATGTGTTGGACTATGTAATTTTATTCAGACTTGGAGCCAAAAATCTTATCAAGTGAAAGCATGTGGTAGCTTTTCAGGTTGGGAGAAATTCATTATAAACTTTTGTTTTACAGGACAGCTCACATTCCACATCCCTTTTCATTTTCAGAATTACTACTATGTGTATAAAAATGGAAGTCTACCATTCAGAGGGTTTTCTCCTCCCTTGTGTCTTAACAAAAGTGGTCTGAGGTCACATTTTTGAAGCTGGTAGACATTACTGATAAAAGCAATTAATGTAGCGTGCTTCTATTGCATCTACTTGCTCTAGCGTAAAAGACCCCTAACCTTAAGGTAACCCCAAGTGGTGAATTAAAAGACTAAATCTGTATTCAGATGCATTCTTAATTGACCCCAACAATAAGGCTGCAAGGGGAGGACTGAAAACTGTACACACAGGTTACGTAATGCTTAGAAACTTAGTGAAGTACACTTAGTAAAAATACCCGAATTTAACAAGGTTGTTCTGACCTGGTTTCCTACCCAGCTGCACAAGCTTGTGTTAGGACAAAACAGAGGTGGGAGCAAATGCTCAGAAGTGTTCCCATACCACTGCTGATGAATATCAAACTTCAGCACAAGGGAATTAAAAAAACAAACATCCATTTCAGGGCAGCACAAAAAGGCTCCTGTCTGCCTTGGAAATAGGTGCTAGAGTATTTCCCGGCAACATCGCCATCTTTAGCCTAACTTTTGTATTAAATAATAGATCACGACTCAAGTCCATACATCACCAAGGGTTGGATACAGCCCCAGCTGAAGTTGGCAGGAGTGGATATGGGATGAACAAACCCCATGGCTATACGATATGAATGGGGAGGGTATATTCCATCAGCCTGTCGCAATGGGGGGGTTAAAAGGGCCCTGAGGTGCCCCTTTCTCTCCCTTCCAGTAAATCAGTGACTAATGTCAGCTGCATTCTGTGCATCTGCAACAAGCCAAGAAGCACCAGAGGGGGATTTAATTTAAAAAGAGTTGAAACTTGTACCGTATACCCTCCTCCCCACCATCTGGCTAGTGGGGACATTCTGTACAGATTCAGCATGCCAACTGCCTATTCAGAAGAAAAAAAAAAAAGTAGTTTCTCTTTCAGTAAAAATATTAGGCAGTTCCCATTCCATCTTTAAGGGCCTCCAACGTAATCCAAATCTATTGAGGAGTTCTGAGGATACAACCCTATTTATAGACTACAGAAACCAGCAGTGATAGATCAGTGAAAAGCTTGTTTCCTATTTGAAGTTCAGCTTAAAGTAAATTATAAACCTGAAGATTCTATATACTATTTAAGAACTGCCCGGAATGTGTTTATATCTAATTAGAGATGTGTTTTCTATAGTATATCTTACATATTTCATATAATATATTTAAGGTCAGAAGATTATAATATCATCATATTACAAGACGCATTAAGATATTGTTAGATCATATTTGTCATACCACATCAAATATATGTTACATGTATATTTCTGATTCCTATCATATCTATGATTTACTTAATCATAAATCTCTGTATCTATATCTATCGTTAGTCTATCATTAGGTTGTATCTAATCATACATCTATCCAGCCATATATCTACAGCTTATTTAATATGCTGAACTAAAAAGATATCAAGCTGTAAATGTTTCTGATTCATCACTCATTGACTTGTGGAAAAATAATCCATCCAGGGGGAAAAATAAAACTATTATTGGGAGCCTTTGACGCTGTAGAAGCAACATGGATTAATTAGAAGTTACTTATGTGTATATGCAGTGGGAACCAAAAAAATCTTGATTTTGCTGCTCGAGGTTACAGAACCAGACTCCTAAAGATTTTTCTTCAGTAGATATAGATTCCAGTAAAGCAGGTGCTTTTAAGAATTCGTCTTTTATATCTCCCATAATTTTCACTGCAAATTGTTTTCCCTTTTAGCAAAGTTGATCTTTGGTTGTTTACAGCCTCACATCTTCAACATGTCTACACTGTCTCATGCTGTTTTTCTCTTCCTGGGACAGATTAACACAGGATTTTAAATAAGCTAACCATAGTGTCTCCGTTTTTCCTGTTGATAAAGTCTGTTATATCCTAAGCCATCGTCTCACTGGAATATCTAAGGAGAGAACTAGGTTTGAAGAAGCTAAGCTTTGCAGCAGTTAAGCTATTATATCCTACAGAGACTAATCAAGATCCTACTTCTAGGGTCAAAGCATAAAAAATGCAGAACTGTAACAGAGAAACTGAAAATCAGTGAGAAGAAATAAGGTCCATTTTTAGATTTGCCAAAACCTTTAAAATCACATTGTCTTGTGCAGTTTGTGACAAAAGGAAAACCACCATTTTCCCCCCAAGTCCTAGGCCACTTAAAGAAATACATCAGATTTGAAGAAAAGAACAAGTGACCATACATTTCTGCAGCCCTTCACACAATTCCAACAGGAACTTTTTAGCAAATATTTTCTAATAACTTCCAGGTTTACTGCAGGCATACAAGGTTCACAAGCACTTATCTTTAAGCAGGACTCATTTTTGTTAAATGATTTGAACGAGCCTAGTCGTTTGTGACAGTAATTCCATTCAACCTTTTAAAATAGCTGTGGCATGACGTCCTCTCCTACCATGTAAAGTTAGTCCTGCTCAAACACAGCGCCTCTTGGAGCACTGCAATGGAAGTAGCAGCTACCTGAGATTTGCTCATGCTTAAAATTTCTAACAGCAATGCCACCACTTCTGAGTCCTATACACAGGGTGATTGCAATTTTTTTTATGTTAGCCCTCGTTGAAAATACCACACATTACTATGAAAGGCAACAACTATTGAGATTGTTATCACTAATTCAGGTTGCCCCCTTTGTCCTAAGGACTGAGTTCAGGCTGTAGTAGCCTATAACAATATTCCTGTGGATGCAAAGCAAATACCATAAAGAAAGAGGTGTGGCATGGCATGAACACCAGAGAAAGAACCAAAGACCCAATTCCTCTGTGTTAATAGCATTTGCAGTTCCTGGGCTTTAATATCATATTATTTGATATTACATGCTGGTTGCTGGAACTGTGCAATTATATCAAAGATGTTTGCCTATGCTGAAAAAAGTTTCTAATGCTTTCAGTTGCACAGAAAAGCTTGAAAGCATGAACCTCAAAACTTGAATAGAAAGGCCAAATGAATTTTTTCTGAAAAGAAATCAGAATTTGAAAGGCTAAATCATTTTTGTAATTGTTGGGATTGGCAGTCCTGGAATTCCTAGCATTGAAAAGCATTTTCCACTAGCTTTTTTAATGCCTCTTGAGCATTTTCTGCTCTAATTCATATTAAAATAGGTAAAAAAAGAATCGAGCTGTTATGTTTCTGTCTATTTTCCTGGGGAGAAATGTGAATATATACATGTGTTACTGAGTGCACGTGAGCCCAGTACCTCTTAATTGTAACACACGTTCAGTACACCTGATGGTGTGATAAGCTAGTTTGACAGGGCACAGCTGAAAAAATTCAATTAAGAAAACAGGCATCACAAGCACCTGTTTTGTTTCACTGTCTCAGAACTTTAAATGCTACCTAAGTTTTGGTAGGTTTCTTGTCTTTCAGTGGCATTAGAAATGCCAACATGAAGGTCCCGTAAATTAAATCTAATCCATCTGTATCTGGCAGACTTATTCACAGTTTAAAAAGGGAGGAAACAGTGGGATGGGACAGGGAGAGTTTTTTAATTAAATCCAATGTGTTTCATTTGTACACAAATAAAGCTACAGTAATGGAATATATCTTAGTTTTGAAATATTTTCTCTTTGCCTTCAATCCTTGACATTTTTGTGTTTACATACACTGGTCTACCAGTTGTTCAAATAATGCTGTAAAAGTCCAGCTTCGCCTCTTTCTAATCTTTAAGCTTTCTACTGTACTGCCTATTCTGTTAAGGTTTTTCATTTTACTAGATTTCAGAAGTGGCAGCCAGCCTGTACCACTTTCCCCCCAAGCAATACTTGTCATCAGAAGTCATTCTGTCGTGATACTGGCCTAAGTGAAGAACCTGACCATATCTGATTGAAGTGATATCAGTGCCACTAAAAGTGCCTAAATGAAAAAAATAATATTCCAGGAAATGTAATGCAATCCTATTTTAAATGTCAACAGTGTAAGACTTCTTCAGCAGACCATCTCAAACTCTGACTCCAAAATATAAAAAAGCATTGACCCTTTAGATTAGTAAATTTTCAACTTCTTAAAATAAGAACAGAATACACCATTAGTCAAGAGCTGCCACAGTTCATAAGCGGCTAGATAAGTTCTTCAAGATCTAAGGGACCATAGCTCCTGCCTTTGTCAAAATGGCAGCTCGGTGCCGTAAGATTAGGTTTCTTGTTTAGCATAGTGCTTCCTTCAAGTGGTTTGTATTAGTAGCTGTTTTCTTATGACAATACCAAAACTTGCTTATCTTAAAGTGTGTGTATACAGATAGACATAACATATGCTTGAAAATTTGACTAGTCACATCTGACAAAGCAGCAGAGACCCAGTTTATGTTTCAATCATAAGACGGTAATTCAACAAAGATGTTTATATGAAGGGGCAAAACATCCAAGCTTCAATACCAATTATCACAATTCAAGAAGAAAATCTACTTAAGCGGAAAAAAGAAGAATCTGCACATCCCTGGCAAACTTCATACAATCCTGAAAGGAATTTCTCTGCAACTACAGTAGAAAGTCTAGCATAAAGCCAAATCAGAGCAAATGTGGATTTCTTCTGATGCAATTTCTCAAATATTGATCCAAATGAGCTTAGAAGAAGCTAATGTGACAAAGAGGATACCTGAGCTACCCATTTCTGTTAGAAGGTAGAGTTTTCCAAATGAATTTGTGAACTGCAAGGAACTGTTAAGACACAAGAATCATTTTGATATGATGGTGTTAAGCATAAAACATTAAACAACATAATACCCATCATCCCCAGAGAATGACAAAGTATTTCAGATTCTGGACATACCACCAGGGATACACAGCAATCAGTTAGTGCTTCTTATGCTTCAGAACAACGAAGAACAGAAATCAGTGAAAATGTTTCATTAGAGAAATGAGTCAAGCGTCTGTTCAACCACAAAAATCATAACACCTTAGTCATTCAAAGCAAGAAGCACTTTTATAGTGTCATCTCAAATTTAACATATGCATAGTTTTTACATACGAAAAGGCATACCACTATTGTTAAACTTAACTTGACCTGTCTAAAGCCATTATAATGAAGTTCTCATTAACAGCTATGCAGATTTCTCAATTGTCCTAGTAGAGGAGTACTGTGTCATTTATAATACCCACATATCTCACAAAGCACTTGTACTGGAGACTTGAGGCAGCTACACCAAATGCGTCTTTAGATACAGAAATCTTTAGAAAAGCAAAACAAAGCCAGACTACAGACGCCTCCCTCTTTTTTTAACCCGACAGTAACACTTGGGCTACCATACCCATAGTACAAGCATTATCACTGTTACCACACTGGCAATAATGATCAATCTCATATCTCCTATACACACTAAGAGACAGCATCATTTCCAGCTAGAGGTTAACTTGTGTGTGATGGGAGGTACTGTTAATCTCAGAGCAGAGATCAAGTGCCAGCTATTTCAGCAAAACCTGCTAGGTCTTTTGCTGGGTAATGTGTCCCATTCAGACCCTTTAGCTGCATCCTCAGTATCCCTTCTCCAGGCTGCCTAGATGTCTGAAATCTTTCCCACTTGGAAGAGTTGATTCTTGTAAAAGTCTTAGATTGTCACTTGAGGACATGAAATGTGTCCTTTAAAATGCCTGTAGTCCTATAATTTCAGGAACTGCATGTCAAACATATCAGATTCAGTCATACTAATGTTGCTGGCCATGTAATGACTCCATTCACAAAGTTCAACAGTGCCATTTTGATTCAAGTAATGCAGATTTTAAAGCTGTGAGAAATTATTTCTGCAGTCCAGGCTGACTGTAGTTGTAAAAGAGAACTTCTGTCTGTAAACTGTGCACAAAGACTGTAACCTCTATTTCATCTATATAAAATATTTTATAGGTGCCTCTAACCAAAATTTCAGAGTATGGGCTGACAACATAAATTATTCCAAAGGTTAAATGCAGCCTGCAAGCTTTTTCTCCTTGATTAAAGACCCATCCTTTGTGCACACTGTCTGTGCTCACAGTTACTTTGAGATAAGACTTTGACTGTTAAACTCGGCAGAGTTGCCATTTTTGAGGCAAACAAAAGGTAAGGCAAAAGAACAATGTACTACACAAGCAAACGTCTGATAAGCTGTGTTACGGGAACATCTTCACAAGAAGAGTGATACTCTGTTCCTACTCAGACCTTAGAGTGACTTACAAATCCTGCTCCGTCACAGTTAGGACCGTGATTCGAAGGAAAGACAGCTTGATGCAACTCAGCATAGGTGCTATTATTCAACTCTAATCGAATTCATTTAGAAAGCACTGACTGAACTATGAACTCTAGAAAGGCAAATATGTTTTCATGGCAAGGAATAGCTCTCCCATGACAGTTAAGGGAATATCCTGCCTGGTCTCCAGCAGTCTGGTGTCCTCTGTTTGATTGATTTGTTAACCAAGATGCAGCAGGGAATCAACTACTACCAGGTATCTGAGTCAAGGATTTTCTCAGATATATTCTCCAGGGTGGGTTTGAGGTTTTGTTGTTGTTGTTGTTTTTGGAGTTTTGAGGGGTTTTTGTTTGGTTTTGGGGTTTGTTTGTTGTTTTGTTGAGGTTTTTTTTGGGGGGTGGGTGGGTTTTTGTTTTTTTTCTTTTTTTTTTTTAAATACCTGAGAGGTGCCTGCACTGACTGGAGCTCTTTCAGTGTCTGAAGTACTCATGATTGTTCTCCCCTGCATGATCTCTTTGATGAAATGCCACTCTTAAGGCAGTTTTAATAGGATGCCTCCCCTCTTACTCATCTTATTTTCATTAAGTGTGTGGGTGTTTTACATCTTTGAGACTCTTCTATCCATAAATTCCACAGTTACTGGGGGAGAAAGACAGATACAGCTCACTTCCTTCAAAAAGAGGCTGAAAAGGGTTCTGCCAAAGCAGCTGTGTTAATTACTAAAGACATACATATTCTCAATGCCAAGCACAATGCACAAATTCTGTGCTGCCTCAGTTCTGGACTCCTAGAGCTCATTTGGTGGTTCCCCTAAAGGATTAAACCCCATCTGTTAATGCTCATGTATAGATGCTCATTGATGGTATCACTCTTATGCATGAACTGTTAGCTAGATAAATTATTTTAGCATTCATCTTGTGGCTGGTGTGTAGCTCAAAAATAATTCTAAAGAAGTATTGGCTGGAGAAGCTGTAAGAAGTAGCTATTTACTGCCAGGATTCAGAAGAAAAGCTGGTGGTTTCTCAGCACAAAATGACGATTCCTCCATTTTCTTTAACGTTGGTCAGATGTCCTTTGGAAGCTAATTGTAAAGCTAAAAAAAGTGTCCTGTTGTTTCTCTCAGAAAAAAGTTTTACCTGGGTCCAGCTGGCATTTTCAACAGGAAATCTAAGTTTTACAGCCATGTTTTAGAAAGAGGTAACCTTACAATACTCTTGAAAAGTCATTTCCTCAAATGCTAATTAAGGGAAACCCAAACTAGCAACACAGGCAGATTTTTTTTGTTGCTTTGCCAAATGAAAGATTACTTCAAGGAACGGAGATAACTCTCCCAGCATATACACCATTAAACAAACCACATACGTGCTTTCTATTGTATTTTATCTAAGCAGAGAGGCCTCAAACACCTTGAAATAATAGGCCTTTTATATTTGACAAGAAAATAACTGACATGTTTATAGCTATACTATGGCATTATCAGCAGGAGCGAAGTTTTCTGATTTATATACTCAGAAATGGATTTGACTGGGATTAGTCGGCCATGTCATTAAAACCACAAACCCATTGCATAGTCACAGAGGAAAACTCATTTCCAGGGCTATTCAGCTGCTGTTTCAGGATTGCTTGCAGTCATTTCCAAGGCTAAAATTCACAGGGCTTTGGATTTTCCAGGCCCCCAAAAGAAGCAGTAACCATATCAAAACATACCATTATATTTTCGCTTTCTCTGTGGTGTCTTCTTTTCTATATCTTCTAAGTTCCTTCATTTTCATTTTTATTTGGAGCTTATTTTTTGAGTTATAAGAAAAAAAATTCTACTTCATCTGTCAATGACAGTTCCACATCCTAGGACACTGTTTCTTTCATTTCCTTACTCAGACTGAATTAATATGAAATGCCTCATACCTTCCAAGAACTTAATCATAATCATTTTTATGGAAAAAAATTCAATATATAGAATTAGATAAGAATTACTCTTAAGAAAATACATATTCCTGTAGTAAGTAGCTATACGGGTCTAGATAGAAGCCTCATTTAACCAGAATTACCTCCTAAACTCTACTATGCTGTTAAAATGTCACTTACTCTCAAAGGAACTCTACCATATAGCCATAAAACACATTTTCATACCATTTCTATAAAGCTTGTTAAGAAGCTTTCAGATTTGTATACCTTAAAACATTCAAGATTGAGTTAAAAATAGGAGAGAACATCTTAAAAATCATAATTATTAGATCATACCAAGACTCCCTGAAGTTCATGCTCCTGGGCCTGATATGTTCAGTAAGGAAGGATTCCAGAAGGTGGTCCAAGAAAGGAAACATTTAATACACTGCCAGTATGGAAACAGTCTTTCTAAACCATACAGTATAGCTGAAGCAAGCAAGTTTATCCTTCTTAGTATAAGTCTGGATGTTCTTATCTATACACATGTCCTTATAATCTGTTTACCTCTTGGACTTAATAAGATTCTGTGGTAATTTACAGAATCTATCTTTTCTGAACAATATGCATTTATTTCACAGCTTCGGTCTTTACTGAAATATTTCATGCCTAATGTTCTTTCTGATGATCAGTTTCTGTAAAGTTTCTAAGCAACCAGTAAACAGCATTTTTAGATATCTAGTTTCCAGAGTAAAATGCAACTCATTAAAGTGAGCATGCAAATCTGAGGTCAGATTGAAACCATTACACTTATTTTAATGTTGTATTTCATTTAAAATGTTTGATCAGTGAACAAGTCTCCTAGGATGCATATCTTTTCTGGAACATCACAGTGAACAGCAGTTCTTCAACAAGCCTCATTACATTCACAGCATAATATCAGGCAATGTAAAGAGAATGAATAATAGCATCACATTCAGTTCATTTTATATTGATAAAGCTTTCTGTCTTGGGACTAACAGGCTAATAACCACATGAATGCATGTTTTGATTAAATGGATTTCTTCCAGCAGTTCGGAGCAGCAGTGCCAGAAGGATATTGCACTGAAGATACTCACATCCTTATACATACGGAACAATTTAATTTAGCATCAAGTTACAGGTTGGTCCCTAAATCATTCAGTCTCACCAATTAATGTTCGAGTTATGACTGATCTATACATCCTCTGAAGTTCAGCTGTCAGGACAAACCCTGACCAACTCAAAGTTATTAGCCAACTAGCCCTGCATACATCCTCTGCTTGTGATTTTTGCCTCCCTGACTGTACAAGCAGCACTATAAGCATCAGACAAAAACTGTCTGAACAGAACATGACAATAGCGGTGTTAGCATGGATCCATCAGCCCTCCTGAGCTTCAATTTAATACCTGTCCAGATCAGTAATGGGTGAATATTGAAAAAACAATTACAAAAAACCCTCAAAGAAAAAAAAACAGTCATCTACTTATAATATTTATTAAAAGGCATTGAGCCAGTATTAAGCAAACAATCTAAAGGATTTACCCTGCTAGATAAAAGAACATGGTCCTCAGAAACAAAAAGCTTATTCTCAACACCATGCAGGGCAACCTGCTGAGCTCAACTGCACTCCGTGTTTGTAGAGTCAAAGAAGCAAATGTTAGTATTTGGTGAATATCAGCCCTGCCAACATCAGACAAACCCAAGGAGAATGAATACAAAGTTTCTTTAAGCATAGAGTGCTTGAGCTGTTAGCCATTGCAAAAACATTAGGAGTCAGAAAGAAAATAGTGAACGTTACTGTACCAAAACAGGAAAACGCAGGTTTCCCCCCCACAGACACAAACCCCACCAGTTATAGCCCTGGTACTTTTTTTTCCAAAATATATCATGTCAAAGGAATGTGCCTTTCTTTGCTTGCTGACCTCTCATTTAGAGAAGTATGCTATTCAACATCATTTAGTGTACAAAGAGCAAAGAAGTTTAACTGTTTCAAAGGAATGCAGAATTTCAGCTCTTGCTATAGGCAGCTTCTGAGTGCTCATCGCATAGCTTAATATCGAGCACATATTGGATGAAGAAGAACAGTAACTCAGATGGCCCAGTTCCAGACTTGCCCCTTCTCCTGCCGTGCTAAACATCTTCCATTTCCTTGTGAAACTGCAACAACTTCGGATAACAATTCAGTTCTTCTAAGGATAGTCATGTTGCATTTAACTCAAGAAATCATGATCTACCAAAACATTTAAGAACCTAAATTACATGCCCTACTGCCAAGGACTGAACCTTTTATTTTACACAGATTTACATGACAAAAAGCCCAAATACTGACCAGTCCCTACAACTGATCGCAGACTAATTAACATCTCTTAGTAGAGACAAAGCTCTTACAGCACAGAGAACAGCAGAGCTTAATGTTTATGGCTAAGAAAAGAGTTGAGAAGCAAAGTCTGGGTTTTTTTTTGTACACATATTTAGGAATCAGTTTTCTCAGATATACCACACACCCCCCCCCCTTAGTGTAACAAGGGGATTCAAGAATATCAAAAGTAAAAGAAAATTTAACAATTTCTTCAGCCAGATAGGATGGAGGTGAGTGACTCAAGATGAACTGGAATTACACTGAAAACAGCTCATGACAGCAGTGAAATATGGATTTTTGTGATCCTCAACAGGCAGGTAATGACTTCTTAAAGCTTCATGGTCTCAGACCCCAATTGCTTTAAGTGTCCAGTAATTTCCTCAGAGTCAAAAATGGTTTGTTCTCAGCGCCAATTTTCTCAAAATCACAAAGCTCTTATAAAAACTTAAGCATAGCCCTTACTCCCAGATACTGACATTTAGCAAAGAGTTGCAGCTAAACTTCTGATCCTCTCCCTTTAAGATAAAGCTAGGTCACCCACAGGGTTACAATTGAAGGAGGGTGGTTGTTTTTTTTTTTTAATTTGTTGTTACCTTTTCTTGAATCCTCTTGTCTTTCACTGTCGAAAGAAGTTTCCAAATTGCATGGATAGGAAGCTTTATGAAATAAAAGACAGATTTATGCAGGAGATTATCCATAATTTAAGCAATTTCTGCTACTGAACAGTTAAATAGGCTTCCTCATCTGGAGTTTGAGATCTAAATGCATATTTTCTGCCTTTTCCCAAAGATCCTTGACAGTTGCACAATCGTCTTCTGCAGAGCAACTGGTGAAAATCAAAACATCAAATGCAGAGCGTACAACAAATGACCAGTGTTAAATTGCCACAAGGGCAGCGTGAGCTGGAGGAACTGAGGGGCAGTTCTACCAAATGCAAATCATTTCCCTGACAGCAAGCTCTAACAGGCCTACTTCTGGTAAGAATATTCTGCTGCAAAAAATCAAACAGTAACTAGGTCCCGATTTTTCCTACCTCTCTCATTACAAAGAATAAATCCCAATGCCTCTTAAAGCTTGTTCAGCTGCAGTAAAGAGGTTAGAAAACTGCTGTTTCTAGCATATTCCCCCCTCCTCCTCAAACTCTATTTCACCGACTGCACTGTCTGATTTCACTTTTGTTTTGCACACAATCCTGTTATGTGGATTTCAGCCAGATTAATGCTTCCTTTCATTCTCCACTTCCTAAACTGGAACTGCAAGGCACCAGTTACAGGGCATAACAATGTAAGCTCAGATAAAGCTTAGCTTGCAATTGAAGCCTGTGCCTTGAATCTTACCTGCAAACTTATTTCTTTTCAAGTCATTACATTTCTCTTTCAGTAAGCCCTTCTCTACTTTGCACCTTTGATCAGCAGACAAGTAATAAATGTTTGCCTGGCTTTTGTAGTGGATAGAAAAGCAGCAAAGCACATTTCCATCAATTATCATCCTAACATCTTGAGTTTTAGAGTTATGGAAATTTGGGTTGGGTTTTTTCTCCCCTTTGTTGTTGTTGATCTTTTAAGCAGAAAAGTCCCAGAGAGGAGCTGAGTACTTATTACAGCGAGGCAATTCAGTCCTCACTACAACTCCATAGTTATTGGAGATTAACTCCAAGTCTTTTAAGTCTTTACTAAGGTATATTTCTGTCTATAATAAATTATTTAGAGCTTGGCTAATACTACAGAATTTGTCCTGAAGCTATTAAATACAGCTGCCAAAGACTAACCAGCCAGAGCAATGTTATGGGCCTCTTGCACATCAACATCTGTGGGAGGCAAAAGAAATAATTTCTTTACCTTGTCAGCACAGTTTGTGGAAAGTGATCCATGTGGTAGGGAAATAATACTGCTTTGCAGGACTCTTCTCTGACTCATCCCTTCTAGGTCTCACAGCTATGAAAGAAAAAAAAAAATCTTTCAATGGATCCAGGAAAGGATCCAAGACAGATTTTCATGTTTGTTTTCAGCGTTAGCTCATCCCACACTACTTGCACATATCCTTCCCTTCAGGTTTGGAGGCTTGACACAGGCAACCATTTTGACATTTCATGCTTGGAAACCTGCCTTCAACAAATCCATTTTGTGTTCCTAAATGACTGTTTGGCTGCTTATGCTTCAGCCCATCTGTTCGGATGGCACCAGGCCTGCTTACAAGGTGATCTTCCATTTTTCACTTCACTTCCCATCCAGAGATGCCAGCCAATTTTGGGCACTCGGCAGAATACCTCTCCTGCCCTCACTTTGGTACAAAGCCCTGCTGAGTCAGAAACACTGCTTCTGTGCTTTATCAGATTTGTGTGGCTCGGAACACCTGAACAGCAGAGGAAGAAAACTGGAGTTGTCAGCACTGGAAATTGCCAAGTACGCTTGTTGCTGTGAAGCCAGGGGAATATTATGAAGATCAGTGACACATCATAGCATGAGAATTTTAATTGCAAACACTCTGCAAGCCAGGATCACCATAAGCAGAAGGACAAGGATATTAAAACCAAAGACACAAGCCATAGGCATAGAAGGTTCAAGCAGGTAAAAGCATTGAGCTCCACTTTGCTGTAACAGTTCCTTTAAAATGGACAAATATTGGGACATATTTGTTTTGGATAACCTCTACCTTTTATCTAAGATCAGTGTTATGTTTTATGCCATTCACTGAAAAATCAAACCAGGCTGAAGATGCTTCTTTGCAAAGTTCTGAAGTGCATGACCAAGTTCTTCCAGAGAAATGGACCACTTGTCAGTAGGTTTGTTTCAGGCTGGCCTCTAGCATCAGTGCTTCAGCAGCCATGTGTACACCCACCTCTTGTATGCTGCATATGGGTATTTACCGAGCACAAAGGGAGACATCTGCAGTAATCCAGATGGCTGGAGCATTGGAAGTGTAGGAGGATATCACCTGGTTGCTACATAACTTGGCCAACATCAGAATTCTACATTTTCTTGAATAGCCCTTTAAATTCCTTATTGAAACAGAGATGAAATAGCGTAGTATTAAACTGACTTTCTGAACTAGACAAAATTGCACTAACAAGAGTCAGTGGTACATATCACTAATGTTCTCCCCCTCTCCACTTCCCTTTAAGAAAGGCAGTAACAAGCCAGGGAAAGCAAAGACAAGCTTTCAACATACCATATCAGCTGTCAGAATGTTTTAGTTTGAGAGTTTTAGTGAAAAATTCACTTTTCTCTGGTTTAAAATAACGTGACAGAAATTTCCAAACAGGCTTTCTGACACCTGAAAGAACAGTTTCTTCTTGTGCCCTGTGGTTTTAGTAAAGAAATCCTCTGGCTTCTTATGCCATGGTATATTTGACAGGAAAAGAAAGAAATTTAAACACTTTGGCTTTACCTAGGAATGAGCCCAATTTATCCTAAAATAATGATCCATTATATGTTCAGAAAACAGCAAACAACACAGACTAAACCCCTCAGCTCTGGCATGGCACCTATCCAGTATCAACAAGAATGGCATTAACCTATTTGTTCAACTAATGCATGTGGTATCAGTCAAGGTGAAGTTAGCAGCTCCCACACAGCACTTAGACAACCCCTGCCCTGCATCATAAAAATCTTTAATGATAGTAATAAAATATACCACTAGCAGCCAAAATCCACAAACAGCATCCAGATCCTGTTGTAAAAGAGGTAAATAATTCTCTTTTCACTGAGTGAAAAAAAAATGCATCTATATAGATATATGTGTGTAGCTATATGGATACACATATACACAACACCCCCACCCTGAAAACACATATAATAAGGAGCTGATCAACAAATACAGACTTCATCCTACTACTCCCTGTAAGCTGCTAGTAGCTGGACAGGTAGCAAGATGTAACTCGTGCTCGTCGTGAGCAGTTTTGTTGTCTTCTCCTATCATCCCAGTGTCTCAGCCAGAGATTGTCATCTTCCAAACCCTTTTATTTCAAAGTTCCTTGGGCCAAGACTTCTCTATCCCAATGAAGCCATGGTTTTTGGATCCTTTAAGCATATCCTAGATGCATAAAGGAAGTACTGCATTTTGGGTTTGTGTACTGTCACAATGAGAATTTGCTTCTTCCCTATCTCCCCCTGCCTTTTTGCTTTGATAAATAATAATCATTCCAGCAGAGCTGTTAGTATAAGATTTTCAACTAATTTAATTTCCTGTTCTTGTGAGCTGGATATATTAGTTCAATTCTAGCTAAAACTCAATCCAGTTCCTTTTTTATTTTGGATGACGCCAACTCTATCTTCAATATGCATCACTGATTTCGATTTTCTAAGATTTTAATGAAACAGTATATTTTTAGTTCCATGTCCTGTTAGGGGGTCCTTGGGACAAGACAGACATGGGTATACTGGAGCAAGTCCAGCAAAGAGCCACAAAGATGATTAAGGGACCGGAGCATCTATCATGGGAGGAAAGACTGAGAGAATTGGGACTGTTAAGCCTGGAGAAGAAAAGGCTCAGGTGGGTCTTCATAATGTGCATGAATACCTGAGGTGGGGAAATGCAGAAGGAGCCAGACTTCTCAGCAGTGCCCTGTGAAAAGACAGGAGGCAACATGCACAAACTAAAATACAGGAAGTTCCATCTAAATATCATTATTTATTAAACACCTGTAATAATGATGAAGCACTGGAACGTGCTGCTCAGAAGTGTTGTGGAATCTTCAACCATGGAGATATTCAAAACCTTACAATTAGTCCTCAGCGGTCTGCTCTTTCTGGCTCTGCTTTGAACAAGGGTATTGTACTACATGATTTCCAGGAGTCTACAGTTCTGTGAAATTACAAGCGTATGCAAGTAGTGTCAATGATCCAGTGGAAAAATAAGTGCTTTTTAAAGAAAGAAGATATAACTTTAAAAATGTAACCAGTAAACTGATTCCCAGATGTATAGGTTTATTGTTGGTGCAGTGCCAAAATATAATATTTATTTTTACTGCAAGAAAGAATTTACCTGAGTTTTCATAATGCTTCTCAAACATAATACAGCGCTCTTGTGTAGAGGCATTCACACAGACACACAAATAACTACATATTCAAGTTCTGTTACAAAGAGATGACTTGGAACTGTTTGACCAGATAACTGGTCTATAACTCCTCCTAGACATCAAAGCATCTTGATATTTTTTTCCTACCTATCCACACATGCATGAAGCAGTTTGCTTCCCCTTTTTCTTCCCAGAGACATCTCATTTCCCAAGAATACCAAGTCATAAGAAGCAACTGCCTGCAACGAAACCTCTGCTTTGCCAGGGCCTCAATCTATCTGAAATAACTCAGAAAAGAAAGACCACAGCTCTAAAAAAAGCTCAAAAGCAGCACCCATTTCTCCAAACTTCTTTCCCTGGTTACATTATTGACATTCATCAGCCTTCCCCACCAATCAGAGATACTGTTAATTTAGTTTTGTAGCTGGTAGGAACAGGTGGTTAAGATGGTAGATAGAGGCCAAGACTACACTTACATCCTGCTACATTTTTCCATGGCCAAAGCAGCTCCCTCCCATTGTATTTTGCCAAGTTCAGGAATGCATCAGAAGTTAGCATCAATGGATCATATGCAGGGTGCCTGATTAGGTGCCACATGGCTGAGAGATGGGCTGTCGGTGAAGCACACTGTGCTCATGTGCCTCTCAGAGGCTGTGTACATGTATCTATCAGCTCTGCATCGCTATCAGAAACTTTATTCCTTTACCATCCAACCTTGAGGTCGCAATTAAAGAGTTTATTTCACTTGGATAACAGGTTGAAACTTTACACTTGCATTGTCACACTAGAAACACAGAATAGGTATTCTTACGGCCATTGTCCTACAAATGACCTCCCTTTTACTCTCTGTGCAGCCAGGAAAGTTATTTGTCTTTTTAAAGCTCCATGGCATTGGGATTTGTGCCCCATTTGTTACCCACTCTCCCAAGTTCTTCCCTGTGCTACCGATCTCTGATCAGCAGCCTTCCATTTTATAAAGTGTCACCCTCTAGTGCATTGTTTAACGTTTATCTAAATTAAAATCTCACTCTATTTAAAATTTGCTTCTTACTCTAAAATCTCCTGATCAATCATTCTGTAGCTACAGCCTGGCCTCTACAAATTTGATCACTGTGTGCTTCATTTTATCTTCCAGATTCTTTAATAGAAACCTTAATTAGTATTTTCATGAATTAATACCAGACCAAATACTGATCCAGAGATATCCCATTTGATAGGTCCCTTACCACTGGTGTTTCACTGTTAATTATTCTGACATTGTAGCCCAGGCAATTCTGTATTCATATTTCAGGATTATCAAGCAGAGAAAGGTTTTTTTCCTACCAAATTCTTCCCGAAGGAGCTTCCCATACATAACAACAAGAAGCCATGGTAGAGTTAGATAACAGAAATCCACCATATTTTATTTGTCTACTAAACACATAATATACTGCGGACTATTAACTTTGTCTGAATAGAAAAGATCAACTAATTATTCACATGTGTCTCAAAGGAGCATGAAAACATCTTCCTCACTGTACTGATGGGCTGTGGGTTAGTTTTAGGGTGCTTGACAGAGCAGTAGGGCTAGAAAGACCAGGCTGAAGTCCACTACTTGTGAACCTGGCAGCCAGCTGAGCCTCTTCTCATCTCTAACAGTCTCTTGTCCAAGGTCCAACACGTTAGATCCCCACAGTCTTGTCTGCCTAAAGCAATTAATCTTTCTATAGAGTTGTTGCACAGTAACTATCCTCAGATTTGCCTTCAAACAGAAAATCAGGTACCCTATTCAAAAATCACACTAAGCTCCTAGCCAGCAGAGGATACTTGAGGGGTGAAAGAAGTATTGCAGTGAAGCCACATTAGTCTTCCTTTTCTCAGACACACAAATCTTCCAGCTCTGAAGAGGACTTATCTGAATGTTTTCCATCTCTTACTCAGAAGAGTCCTATGTAAAGGCACTTTCACAGGAGGTTTGCCTCAGGCGGAGAACACTTACAATACAGTCCTGGTCTTTAATGGGACCACTTATTTAAGACAGAATC
This sequence comes from Phalacrocorax aristotelis, assembly GCF_949628215.1. NCBI lineage: Eukaryota > Metazoa > Chordata > Aves > Suliformes > Phalacrocoracidae > Phalacrocorax > Phalacrocorax aristotelis. The sequence continues at coordinate 47,499,774 of NC_134277.1, read as the reverse complement.
GGGGACATACAAGGTCAGATTATCAATAAAACCCTCTCTTATTTAAGTACAAGCTTTACAGAATTTGCATACTGGACATCAAGGACTAGATCTGCAGATGTAGTTACGGTTAAGAGACTCATTCTTGCTAGGAGCTCCATAAAAGGCTTTAGAAATCTCTTTTTTTTTTTTTTTAATCGTATCAGAAGAGTTATAGTAAGAGTCAGAAGTGCTCCTTGCTTTTAAGAAACCTTCTCCTTCGCACCTAAGCAAGAGGAAGATCTTTATCAAACTGAGTCTGATTACAGCAATTTACCTTTAAACACTCGGCACTAGCTTTTCACAACATTTCTCACATAAGACTAGGGAAAGATAACAAGGAAACTCAACATGCATTCTGCCAGATTTGACATACATCTTTGTCCTTAAAATTAAGGAGACACTTCATTGAAGCGGAAGTCGCACCTTCTAGCAACTCAGCATTGCTCCTCAACCCTGTTGCACAATATACTCTGCTGTATTTCCTTATGGCTTTATACCTACATAAAACTTTTTCCTGTCTAAACATATCTACCATTCTCAAGATAATTCAACAGCTGAGAACCAGAAATAACTAACCTTTTTTCCCATATTCTCATGGTCTTTTTAATTCTTCTTTTTCTTTTCCGAAGCCCTTCCAAATGTTCCCCTAGGAACATGTCCCTTGATAAGACTGCTATACACCACAGAAGGAAAGAAGGGGATTGCAATTCCAGCTTTAGAAGGGCTCACCTTGGGGCCCCTTCCTCTCACTTAAAGAGACCTAGTCTAGCTTACAGTTTAAGGAGAGTACTGCTAGGTAGTTCTAGATTTTTCCCTCTTGTATTTGTGAAGATCTCAGATTTGAGGCTGGTGAAGTAAGCAAGCAAGGAGAGGAGATATTGTGAGTGCATGAAACGTGACTTATCCTAGAGTAGAGAATGTGAATCCTGCCAATGACAGGGTATAAAGAATCTAATTGAAAGCATATAGGTAATTTGAAAGCTGGTGGAGAGTAAGGACCAAGTGTTAAGCACCTGAAACTCCAGGTGCATTTAATAGTTCAGCTGCTTAGCATCTACTGAAAAAACCATACATTGCTTTATGAGAGACTCCATTTTTAAAAGATCTACATCCCAGGCCAGTTCATTTCTCTATTATCAGGTAAAAAGAAGAATGTGTTGGAAACCTACATACAACTAAAAGGAAGAATCAGCACGATAGTTTAGCATAAAAGCTTGGCCAACAGGCTCTGAATTTCATGTAGTAAATTGGCGAATGCCTGACTTGAACAATGATATTTGAAAGTAAAAAACCACTCAGAAAATGGATTCTGGAAAATTATGTCTGGTTTAGACTTTATCTGTTTATATATCAAAGGACACTCTTCATAGTAGCTGTGTGTCAATCTGTTCTTTCTGCTTTGTACACACTCTAAAATTTATTTTAGAATTGAATTAGCTGCCAGTTTTGGATAGCCTGGATCTGTAGTGCAGAGCATATACAGCCACTTTAAAGACATCAAGCAGAAGGTATTGCTCACATTATGATCGGATGATCAAAAAAGTATGCCTAGAGAATGAGATGAGGCAGTATTATTTTCTATTTTAGAAACTAAGGATGTGTCTAACTGGGAGGATCCATAGCCAGATGTATCATCATCTCACAAAAAACAGCTGCAGAAATGCAAAGACATGAGACCGACGATGGTCATGAATAGTCATACAAAAGCTTTTATATGAGGAAGGATTTAAAAAATGCAAACCGTTTAGGGCAGGCAGGAGACAGACACAGAGGGAAATAAAAGACAGTGCAGAAGTACAAGGTACAGCAAAGAAGGGCTGAGCTCTTATTTGCTTTTACCCTACGAAGGGGAAGAACCAAGCTACAGCACATCTGAAATGCAGGAAAAAAGTATTATCTTTTTTTTAGATTTTCTTTTTAATAAAATAGGAAGTGATTAAAATGTGGAATTTTTTTTGCTGCAGGTCATCTCAGAGGTCAAACATTACTCAGATTCAAAAGAAGATTGGACAAGTAAGCATATAATGGGAGCATTCATTAGAAAGGGTACAGGCTGCGATACCAAACTGTATGCTTGAGGGCATAAGTCCCTCATCAACTCTAAGGAATTAGAAACCAGACTTTTATAAGCAGTTATCCCGGCAGACAGGGAGAGAGTTGTTAATTTATTTATAATGCCTTTGACCCAAAACACAAGGAGAGGATATAGACGCAAAAGGAAATACAAATAGAATTAGCAAAAATACAAATGAATCAACATGTGATGACTTCCAAGGAAAAACCCCAACTTAATTTTAGAAAAAGGAAAGGGGTGAGACATCAGTTAATCAGCCAGAGAGAAACAGAATAAGGCTTTGAGATTAGGCCCAGTAAGGTGAAAATATGAGCAGACAGGAAAAGCGCTCCAAATTTTTGAGTGGAAAAGTGCATCACAGTTATAAAGAGGGTGAAACAGAACTGTGGCATATTGGAGAGATGAATAAATGGATTTTTTATTAAAGCAAAACCAAATTAAAGAGCAGATGCAATATTAAACATTTAAAAGTTTTGTTAATATAAGTTGATGCTTTACTGAGGGAAGAAACTTGTCTAAATCATTTGCTATATGTAGTTTCTCATCCTGAGCCTGGACGTGGTTCAATTCTAGCAGAGGCGTCAAGTAACATAGACATGATCCTTCCCCAACAGCACTGAAACTTGTTGACAGGAAAGGGTGATGAAACTTGAATTATGTGTTTTGTGCATAGAAATTATAATACGTCAGGGCTGTTTGACACTAGCTTCCTTTGACACTGAATTCTCAAGGAAGGAAGTCAGGAAGAGAAAACCTGCCACTGATTTTCTGTCTCGTGAGGCAAATTAGATTAACAGATTCCAATTGCAGAGTATGCTGTGCTATTAGCTTCTCTCAACTCTGAACACTGCATGTGTTGATAGACAATCTGTTGGTAGCTGGAGTGATCTTCTTCATTATCCTAACTTATGGCCGCAAGTGTGCCATAAGCCATGTTTCAGCCTAGGCCATTTTATTATCTTCTCCTGTTTGAAGTCAAAAGAACCCCCTGGAAAACTCCTACAGACCCCGGGCAAGACATGCCTTAATCACTTTACCATCATTGCTGGAGTTCATTGAGCAGCCTTGTCCATACATACCCCTAACCTTTGTGTTTGGCATGGTAACCTTCAACCTTATAAACTTTTGTAAAAGAATCTTTGTGAAGGTGTAACTGAATTATAAGATCCATGGTGCTGCGTGACCAACCATAATATTACTGTCAGACCTATCACTTTTTTTCCCAGTGTGTGGGACCACATGTGCTAGATGCACATGGCAAAGAGGCAGCCAGGCAACGTGATGGTGGGGTGACAGCTAGGATATGTACCTATGTCCCACAGTTAAAGGTACAAAAAAGACATAGGTGCACAAAACACCAACTTCTCATCCCCTACTCCATGCTTAATGGATCACAGACTGAGTCAACGACCTGGTCATGGCATATCAGACCTCAGAGTAGGCTACAGACATTGGTATGGCACAGAAAGGAGTGAGATATAAAGCTAAAAGATAGGTAGCTGTGAGCCACAGTGGATCTGCAGGCTGGAAGGGCATGGCCTCTCCAGACAGTGCCTATCCCACTGCCCTCATGAAGGGAGCAGGACAGGCTGGAAGGGGGCAACTAGGCACAGCCTGGAGCCCAGATCATCAGCCAAGTCCATGTATGATGAGGCAGGTCCGGGTTCAGGATGGGAAGCTAGTTCATGGGTCAGTGTCAGTGTGTGCATCAGCAGGGTCCACAGCCAAGGATGGGCATGGCTGTGGCGTGGCTGCAATGTACAGACCCAAGGTTGGGACCCAAGGAGCCAGAGTCTGAGCTTAAAACCAGATTCTAGGTGAACAGGAGTTGGGAGGGACCTCACCGAGTCCTCCCAGCTCTCTCCCTAAGACCACAAGCTGCGCCACAGGGCACTAGACTGGCCCTGAACCCAGGCAGCCAAAACCCTAGAAGGGGTGTGGGGTGCCCTCAGGGCCCTGACACAAGATGAGAGACTGTCCTCACCCATTTCTGCCAAACAGAAGGAGTACTGTCATGTTCCTGTATCACAAGTTATAGTTCCAGGGGCTCTCTTTGTGTGTCCCATTTGCCTTAAGCGACTCATAACAGCAGCCATACCCAGTCAGAGTACGTGTCCATTGAGGCCTGCTTCCTGCAACGCCTTGTAACAGATGCTCAAAGAACCGACTAAGAGCAGAGCAGGCACATAGCATCGCTTCCCCGGGGTACTTCCATCAGCTTCTGGCAATCTGCAGGTCAAGGATTTCCTGCAGCAGAAGTGGTGTCTTTAGGTGTAACAACCCAGATGAATTTTTCGCAGATGAATTTGCCTAATTCCTCTAAGAGCCCATATAAACTTCTGGCACCCACAACATCCTGTAGCAATGAGCTCCCCTTCTTAGGTTTCCTCCGTCTGTTGAATTCCTTTATGAATCCCTCTAAAAAACAAAAAACTATATATATATGTAGCTAAATAACTGCTGAATTCTTATGGGCAACTGAGAACAGACCTTGATCTGTTATAGCTACAGAAGTATCAGTTGTTTTGAATTATTTGATATTACTGTGTTCCCATGCAAATATAAAATTTCAGGCTTAGAGATACTAGTAAAAGGGTTCTCGGAAAGAAATTATACAGTGTGTTTGGTTTTTGTAAAATCTGGCAGCCAAAATGGCGAGCAGATTAAAAAGGAAAGTAAAGGGCAAGTTAGTAAAAATTTTATTGCATAGAGATACCTCCCGAGACTACATGAGCAGAGCAATCACAATGTCAGTGACATTTATCACTGAGAGAAGACTCGGCGTTCCCACTGTAACCTTGCGTTTCTATGGAGAAGACCTTCTCTTGGCTTTCTCCCCGTTATGATCAATATGATACATCAAATATGCACAAATGCTGTTTCCAGACTCAATATGAGTTTTCATGATAGAGAAACAGTACACAAGCTGTCAGTGAGAAAAGAAAATTACCATACAAAAAACTGTATTTGGATTATTCAGTGCAGCATATAACAGGGAAATGCTTGCTAATTCTAGGGATTTTGGAGAAAATTTGAGAAGTAACGTTGCAGAACTGGGACAGATCTGGGACATCAGCAGAATGATATCAGTCGCTGCTACTATGAAATGCAGGGACTTTTCCCGATATCTCTGTAGTGGGAACGTGCACACTGGGGATTAGGATACTGTGCTGTTATACCTCCGTTGCATTGTCTTTTGAAGTGCAGGAGAACTTGCTCCATTCCTGAATATTTTTTCTTGGCATTACATCCATTCAATTGAAGGAGTCATTTTCAAACAGTGCTCTTGAGAGCTTGTTGTCAAAGCTAGCTGGGTGTATATGTCATAGGGGCCAGCTTAAGGCATCACATACAGCGCACTTCCAGCCTATCTCGAGTTGCTCCAAGCAACTTCAAGCTGCTGCTGCTCTCCAACAGCAACTTATCTTGTAAGAGAATATATTTACTTCCCCATCTGATGCAGAAAGCTGATGCCAGTGGCGCTCTGCTGGCTTTAAAACAGCGATGAAAAAGGAAGCCTCCATTTCCTTAATGCCTCCATTTTCTTCGTGCTTCCATTCCATTTCAGGGTTTTCCTTGCAAGAGTCACCTCAAGGGCTTTCCATACACAGGACAATCAACTTATTGAATGCTCTTGAGCTGCTATGATTTTTGGGTGGGAGAATGAAAAGTTAGATTTCATGCTCTCAGGAAATCTTTTCAAGACAGGGTTTCTAGTGGAGTTAGTGGTGTCACTACTGGAGTTAACAGAGCATCTCCCCCCATTTTCCTATTTAAAGCCCATCTTCAGGACCAGGTGTCACTCAATCACCCTATAGATGCTTACAGCGCATGTGTAAGACATAATACTATTCTTCTTCCATTTGTTTTTCCAGGGCATCCCATGAAATAATGTGATGCCATTACCCCATGATTTACTACTGTTCCCTTTTGCTTCTCATATCTCTCCATTCCAGAGCGCAGGAAGCTAACCTCCTGCTCTGTTGTCTCAATGCAATTTCCCTTATCACCTCATGGGAGCAAAGTCCCTACCTTCTTTGTAAGTCTTTGATTCTGCTTTGAATAACAATCTTCAGACTGACTTTACAAAAAGCGCATTGTACTCCCTGCTGTCAATACAATGTTAGATTAGGTAAATAAATGTATTATGACACTCTTAACAAAAAATCATTAGCAGCGCAAGAAAATAACATTTGCCTAACTGTCAATTAACCACCTGGGAAGCCTCCATAGAGGAAACATCTGCATTTATTTTAACTATATCAGAATTTGATTCAACAGTACTGGGTTATTTCGTTCCCTTGATTAAATGGGTGCACGGAGTGCCTGTTAATGGAAATAAAATAAATGTACTGTGTGAGATAGAAGAAGGTTGTGGGGATAGAAACAAGCTCTACTGGTGAAAAGGAAAGCGGTCTTTATATCCATTTTTGTGTCTCAGGTAGAGTATTTGTGCATAATTTACCCGTGCATTTGCAAGCAGTTCTCTTCTCACAAGATATGAAGCTCAGGCAGCTGGAAATACTGGCCAAATGTCATTCAAGGGTAAGAGGTTCTTTAAGCCCCAGTACCCAGTCAGTCTCGACATGGCCACTATGACGAAGTGAACATTGGTATTCTAGAAAGTGGATTTTGCCACTACTGAATCATTGCATGTTGACAGAAAAGCCATATATAATAACATTTCCTGCCCACTGGCCTAGATTCTAACTTTCAACTATTAAAGGTTTGGTCACTGAACTATTTGAGCATTTCCTACATCTAGTGTAGGACATAGGCAGTTTGTCTCCCGAACCTGCTGCCTGGACTCTCATTCTTCTGGTAAATACCCACTCAGTAACCACCAAATGGTTACACCAACTAGTTGGGATATTAAACCCGCAGTGTTCTAAGGATCTAATAAATAGTTGCAAGTTACATGTGTTATTAAACATTTAAACCAAATCACTCCAAATGTCTAGTATTAAATAACAGGATGCACTTGCTTCCATCTTTCAGCCACTTGCTATCCACTGGAAAATTACCTCATGTATTTCGTCCAGTGGTGAGCACGTACATACAGGTAGCACAGATGAAGCACAATTGTAAGAGGAGTGTTTACCACATGCATTTTCTGTGAAAGGCATGAAAACCAAGACTTACCTTCATTCTTAGATTCAGCTGTGATCCTCTCTACCAAAAGCTGAAGGGACACTAGAAGGCAAACCAGACATTTTACAAGAGCACTGCACATGTTACATCTGGGCTGCAAATAAAAGGCTTTTGTTTCTACAGCCAACATTAAAGCCCCTTTGTATAATTACCATATTGAATTATAAAATAACATGAAAGTTTGAACTGGAGGTATTGGAGAATACTTTCCAGTGAATTTGTTCTGATGTAAATCCAGAGTACCTCCAATAAAGTCATGTCAGGCTTCTAAGTGTTTACACTGGGACACTATAGGATGCCATTAATGACCATGGCCATAAATTCACAGGAAAACACTTGTCAGTCTTGTGGTATCATTTTCAAGGTCACAAAACACTGATACAAATGTTCACTTACAATACTATCACTTCTTCAGTCAAATGCGTGTGTATTTTCAGAAGCACTCCCTCGGTACCTTTTAAGATCTAAAATGGCCACAATGAACAATGAACAGCAACACTCACATACATGCTCTTCCAGCCAAAGGACAACTCAAACATTTTACTGTAAATATAATTTACCCAATGGCACAATTGTCCCACTGAGTCACTTCTGTCAGGTAAACACAGCAAGCAAAGACTATGCTATAGAGCAATGTGTCATGAATAAATATTGTCAACAAACACAGAGTAATTTTGACTGAAATGAAAAACAGAAATTCCCAGGTGCTAGAAAAATACCTTTCTAGGTAAATCATGGACGCATGGTCTCTACTGTCACGGAAGTCACTCTGAAATTACATTCCTCCCTCTTCAGCAGGAAATTCTGATTGTACTGAAAATAATGGAAATGCCCTTACCCATTTTACTGAGAGAAGGTTTTCAGCCCAATCTTTTTAAAGCATTAGTCCAGAATAGTATTTACCTAGTTACACCGCTTAGAGCCTCCCTTCACAGCTTGCAGACATGCGGGAAGTACTTTGCCCTCACACCACCTGCAGCCCCCCAGGTTGTGAGTTGGAGTGTCCATCCGGAGCAGCTGAGCTGTTGATATAAATTAGCAAACAACAAAATTCAGCCCAGCATTAAAAAAGTGGTCTGTCTTCTCATTTCACATGAGGTGGTGGGCTAAGGTCAGACCTCTTACCACCTGTGTAAGCACTCCTGAAATTTTCCAGGTCTTCTCAAACTCTCTGACCAATTTAAAGCATTAACCATCCACTAGGCAACAGAAGGGACAGGTTGGACAAACCAATTTCAGTATACATCATGGCAAGTTCCCCTGAGAGCTTTATCAGCTGTTTATTAATGGTTGAGGAGAAGGCTGATAGAAACAGCTGTGTGGAAAGATTAAATGTATTTCCCATGCTGACATTCATACTGACTTGGAGTTCACAAAAACCTCATAAAATATTATCTGCAAAGCAGTATCTATCTAGACTTTAAACAGATTAAACTTAATTTTATCAGTCAGAGCCCTTCATCAAAAATAACACAGGTAGACGTAAATGAGAATTTATAGACAAATCCCCTGCCTCAAAATTTGCTGCTTTTACAAACCTTACACACAGCTCCTACAAGAAAGGCCATAGAAAGAATGAAATTTGGATGAATGGACTGCAGACAGCAGCAGTAAATGCTTGTTTGCCCTGGTAGCTTAACAGTGTGTGTCAAGGGACGAAAAGAATGCAGGGGAAGAACTCGCAATCTCATTCTTACTCTTCTGGAGTGAATGGTGCAAGCTGGGTGCCAGGGAACACCTACTTGCAAATGCCTACGTATCAGAGAGTTGTAGATAAAATGAATAGAAAGCTCCTGTAGAAGTTACCTAGTTGAATGCTTCTCAACAGTTTTTCACCACTGGCTCATCAGATCTTACCATGTTTACCAAACGATTTAAAACTCCATAATGTTAGTGAAATATACAGCCAAGTATAAGCAAACAAATAAATAAAAATGATACTAAAAAACCTAAAGCATGAATGATCCCATTTCAGCCCACATGTTGTTTAGTTATACAAGAAAACAATTATGACAAAACTAAGATATATATTTCTTTGCTTAAAGTTTGGCTTGTTCTTCAACTAAAAAAGGCTGAGAAACTTTGTCATAGACTATTGCTCTGTCCTAAATTTTGTGTATGTTATTCCTCGCCACATTTGTTTGTAACCAAAGACTTCCAGGGATGGAAATTACACAACTTCCATGAGCAACACATGGACCAATCTAGTGGTCAGTTGAGTTGACTGAGTAACCTGTTGATCAAAATGTGGCCCCTGTCATTCATTCATCCAGCAATTTCTTAAGAAAATAAGAATATAAAGCCCATATATAATCCATGCTCTTTCATTCTTTGCTGAAAGAGAACACTCAATTCAGAGAGAATTAAACAAGGAATAATTAAAAACTAAACATAAAAGAATGAAATATTGAAAGTCATAGCTCCTGAGACAATTATAACGATCTTACTCAAAACTGCCCTGAAAGTCTACAGAAACATTGTACTAGATTGTTAAATCAAATATCCAGGAACTAGCATTACATGATACTATGGCATTAGACGATACTATGATACTCGCCTTTCACATTTGCAGATCCTTCTTAACTCACAAGATCTGAAAGGTGGTTTGCCAGTATTATTCTAGTCCCTGTCTATAGGTATCAGAGAAAAATGACTGTTGCAGTTGCAAAGCTGGCCAAGCCTGTTCAGAAAAGGCTTGGCATGGGAGTAGGAGTGATGTTGTACCTCAGGAATTAGGGATCACGTGCTCCTGTTACTAGCACATGAAAATGTGCAGCAAAATGTTACAAAACCTGCCTTCCAGTCTTAAGCACAAGCCAAGGCGTCCCATCTGGTATGCCAGGCTAAAATAGGGGACTGTGCGCTGCTGCGCAAGAGTTGCCAAGAAGTGCAAATGAAGGTGTGGTACGTAGGAGGTAGGTTCTGCTGGTGAAAAAGCAATTTGCTATATGGTAATGTTATTCCTGTAACAATGCAGTAAAAATAGCATAAATGGTCATCTCTGGGAGGCAATATTGTTCTATAAACCCAAATCCCTTACTCTCCAGAGAATACAGCTCATTTTGCCTGGTTACCTGAGAAAGTCCATCACTCTTCTTACTTAATTGTCAAACTAGCTGTGAAGTTCTTGGTTGCAGGTATCTGGGCTTGAATATCTAGAAGCTGGGAAGAGGCATGATCAGTGGAGATTCCTCCTTCTGGAATTCATCCTTCCTTCCCATCTGACACAGTCCTGGTGCTCTGACTGAAGCAGGCTGTGAAAGATAGATTATATCAGTATAGTTTCAAAATACAGGTTTGTTTGTTGTGTGCACCTGAATATGTATTAATAATACTTTAACATGCTTCACCACTACTAGAAGCAAAGATTAGTTACTCAAAGATTCTCTGTATGTAGGTAAGGACCAACTCTTCCTTTTATATAAAAAAGGAAGGTAATTTTCTGTCAGTTTAGCTTACTGGACACGAGATGAATGATAATCAAATAGCTAGTGATTAAGGATGGTTAAGAGGCAAATTATTACATATAAAAACATTTTTTCAAATAAAGATCTGAACCATCCTTCAGTGCAGGGCTTCAAGGCTGAACTAAAGGTTGCTCTGCATTCTATGTAACCTTAGTTTGTGAACCTCAATTAATCAAAAATGCTTCTTAAGCAAACCAGTTAATGTCTCCAGACGCTGATTAATTATATTGAAAATTCCCTCAAGCATCAGATCACTTGGTTATCTGAAATTGTTCTTTGGCCACTCTCTGCATACAGGTAATCAAGCGTATGATACAGTACAGATGTCAGCTTATTATTTTATCTAGTAACCCTAGAAATGAACACTAAATTGGAAGGAATACTGTAGCACAGTTATCTAAAGTTAGAGGTGAAGTATAGAGAATTTCTGTTTTCAAGACCATGCAGCTCCTAATGACTGTTCTAAATTATTCCTTACTTCTCATGAGAAATGTCTGACCTACAGAATGATCATGTTAGCCTTGACACCATGGGCTAATTAGATGTTAAGCATAACAGCTCAAAAAGGAAAAAGCCTTCTTCCAACATTAATTCTTAAGAGGATCATTCGAAGAATTTGTACAGCAAACTGTTCTTGTGCACAGTGCTCAGAGGAAGCCAGAGAAACACCAGCATTGCAGATAATTTCCACTCAGCAAGAGAGCCGAGCACTCTGAAAATCAGGATTCTGCCAAACCTCAGTCTGCAGTGGTCACGAATCTCTTTTAGAGAAACACCTGTATTGAATAGCAATGCCCAGGGACCATGACCATTTTGCTGACTTAACTGAGAAAAGCAATCTTTCCTGCCCCAGGAGATGCTGGTGCGGAGACACTTCCCTGCCTGCTGTTCTGAAGAGCAACAACAAATTCCTTCTGTTAGCTATTGCTCAGGTTTTTCTTTTCTGTCAGGATTATGTTATTTGTATACTATCACTGGCATAGTAAAAACCTTTTAACCAGGATGTCTCCATGGATGCTAATTTAGCACGATTATATTTAATGACACTGAAACTGCTTAACAGGGATATATTCATTCAGTGACACAGGGAGCTGAGTATTAGCAAGCTCTTAAATCAGTGCGAAATGCCAAGCTTCACTTCCATCACAAACAGAGATTCCAGTAATAATAAGGAAATAAATGCCAAAGAACAACGAAATGCTGTGAATAATCTTCCTATTGCTGTAGTTTTACTGTGGTGGGTACTTTATGCTATGGCAAGTCTTTTCAAAAGCATTTTTGTCTCTCCTTATCAGGATAGCTGTTTAATTGAGTTGGCTGTCTACCAGTTCAGATGATTCTACTGAATTAATGTTCAGATTTGCTTAGCTTCAGCTAATCAAATGTGCAGGTGTGGTGTTCCTGCAGGTCTTTCAGTTAGAAAAACAGAGCTTATATGTTGACGAGTATAGGTTAATGCAATGTAGAAGATATGTTGCAGAAATTTTACGTTCTTTAGTGTACCAAACTGTATTTCTTCCTTTTAAATTTTATATCATTACAAATCACTATTGGAATAAATCTTTTGCTTACATTAAATGATTATATATGTATAAACTGGATGTTTAGATTAAGAAAAAGAAAATAACAAACTAAGAAAAGAAGTCTGCAATAAATAAGGGAAAAGTGTCTAAATTATTACTAAAACTGCCTAGCAGCTAGGAGGGCTGTTTTTCCCAGCGATACACCACCAATCCGAATCACTGTAGAAATAAGGGCACAAACCCAATTTGCATTTGTCCCTGCAGGTTATCTTCATGCCACAAAAACAGAGGAAGAGGAGTAAAAAAAAAAAGGAAGAAGAATAAATTACTTCTAGAAAGGAATTAATACAGTTAATAACTAGCTTTACTTTCAGCAGCCCCCATGCAATTTCAAGACCTAAAGCCAAACTTGGCTGCTTCTGTAGAGATTTTTAGGGTGTGCAAGAACAGGACGGTCTTGATCTTTCTTGAAACACCTATGCCTGCCCCAGGGCACTCAGTCCTGGCTCTTGTACTGAAAGCATGAGGCAAGAGGGTTTCTACTGCTACGGCCAAAGATGAAGTGGATGTAGTGCAATAAAACCCTGCCTGTGTCATTGACCCTGCTTCCATACCCACCCTCCCCATGCTCACTACAGCTCCAAGAAAAAGGCATGAGGTCTGTGCCTGAACACAAAACCCTTCCTGCTGAGTTTTCTCCCTGCCTCCGCAATCCTCTGTATTCCACACTTTTCTGTTCTCAAAGCAGGGGGCTGAGCTGCAGGCTCTGCCCTGCATACTCTTGGCCAGCCAAGGGCAAATAACAACAATAGAACCCATTAGTAGGATTTTTATGCAGGAAAAAATCATTACTAGCAAAGTTTCTAATTTGTGAAGGTATATTTCAGGTAACAAAAAGGACTGAAAGAAAGGGGTACATCATCAAGACTTTGTTTTGTGCTTCTTGAACCTCAGAGTGCTTTTCTTCCTTCACAGTAGATTTTTTGTTTTCCTCTTTTTGGCCACTGAACTCTTCCAGTTTATGGAATTTCCTTCCTACACAGGGCCATCCTGTCTTTTGGCATATTTTGGAGTCAACCTGCCGGCCCAGCTCTGTATCACTCAGTGAGGGACTTTAAGGTACCACTGCCTTCATCAGATAATGGCCTGTTATTGTTGGCTACATCATAGAAATAATTTTTTGAAGCATGTTGAGGCTAGGATGTAACCAGCTTTAGCTACAAAGACAGATTTCTGTGTGTTACTGTCTTCACAGGAGGAATAGGATTATTTTGTATTCAAGCTCTCCAGTTGCTTAGGAGTTGGCTGTATGCTCTTTGTACCTGAGCCTTTCATCTTTCTTCCCTTGTTTTGCCATGGGCTAAACAGGGAACATGGCTTCTTTTAGAACCCATGTTGAGCCAGACCACTCCTGAGAAGAAATTTACACCATGGCACATCAGCTCCAGAAGCTGTAAAAGTGTAACAGCCCTGATGGAAATTTCTTACTTTCTAAAGTACACGGCCAACTGTATGCATTACTTGAGTAAAAAAGACTCCAGCCTTCCTGTAGTGATAGGACAAGGGGCAACTGTTTTAAACTGAAAGAGGGAAGATTTAGATTGGATATAAGGAAGAAATTTTTTACAATGAGGTTGGTGAGACACTGGAACAGGCTGCCCAGAGAAGTTGTGGATGCCCCATCACTGGAAGTACTCACAGTCAGGTTGGACAGGGCTTTGAGCAACCCGATCTAGTGGAAGATGTCCCTGCCCATGGCAAGGGGGTGGACTAGATGATCTTTAAAGGTCCCTTCCAACCCAAACCATTCTATGATTCTATGATTCTATTATTCTTGTTACTCAAATCATATTTCAGAATACTTACAGTATGGAAATGCCCCAGAGAAGTACAAAAGCATGACTTTCCTGTCTAATACAATATTATGGAAACCTTCTAGTAAAATAGGAAGGCCTATGTACAAAAGATCAGCCTGGAATCTTATTATGAACTATATAGGATCTCCAAAATATTTTCTTCAGCTGAGTTTCTCAGCTTCCTGTCAAGCTGTTAATAATGTAAAGAATATCAAATAATGAACACGGTTCATGTTGTTTGCGGAAAGAGAAGGTTATTCATTATTTACAAGAAGATCTAGCAAATAAGTACTAGATGTCAACTCGCAGGTAGTTTTGTCCATACTGACAGGTTGCTGAGCGTATATACACCAGTTATGTTCTTCAGTTTATTCTGGTTTGATTTAATTCATAATTGACAACTGCATTTGCCTTTTCGTATTTGTAATAAAATACTGTGCAAACAAAATTTGGGAGTATACATGCAGCAAATCTTGTATCAACACTGACTGGCTGCCAGATTTGGAATTGATTCACTGATTAGTTTGAGAGTGATTAATGTGAGTGTTTAATTTAAATCCTTGATTTAAAAACATTTATGGAAAGAGAATTGACAGCATAAATAGCACTTCAAAGTGCTACAACTGTTCCTTCCATGGACTCTGCTTTTGTGAAGTGTGTGGGCAAGTTTTTGCTCAGGTACAACATGCCATAAGGCGGTGGTGTTCAGATGCCAAATTTTTCAGCCCTTCTGGCAAGAAATGATAATTGTTAACAGGTTTTCTGAGGAAAAGGTGGAAGAAAACCCACTTTTTCCAACTGAGAGGAACACCAAGAGATGGATGAATACGGTACAACAGTTAAATTTTTTACATACCCACACTTGGAATTTCAGCATGCTGGAAGTATGCTATTTCTAGTCACGACATGACAAGTAAAATTGCATTTTGGGTTCAGATAATAAAAGAAGTCACTGTAGAGAGACCAACACTTTGCTGGTGCAAGCGTTAACTAGACTAGAAGATTCTCCCAGCACTGTCATGTCAGACCTGGAGCTTTCCCTCTCCGTACACCTCTGCCCAATACGCATGGGAAACCTGCGGTCCAGGTCCAGCCATGGCCTTTCAGGCTGGTCTGCTTTCGACTGCTTTGTAGTTCTACACGAGCGGTGCAGGAGGGATCCTATGTAATGGACACCCTAACAGCCAAATGATAGGTGTAACGCTGGAAAAGAAGGGGTTCCTGACACTAGGCCTTGTTTTGAAAGACATTATGAAAAAAAAAGAAGTCATAGCATTAAAAAAAAGCTCTGTTGCATAGATTATGAAGGAAACAACCTTAGGAGATCAAATAATTTCATTTGTTTCTTTTTATTAGGACACAGCTGCATGCTCCTTCTTGAACAGTCTGAAAACTTATCCTCTTGCATCTTTGAACTCATCCAATTTTGGTTGTTTGCTATGGGATACTGTCTTCTGATCCTTCTAAGGCACTTCCTTTCTCAAAGTCAAAATCACAGCAGCATTTTATCAGATAAAATAAATTACTGGAAGCTCTCATGTCTTAATTTATGTACATGTACAATCATGGTTTAGTTGACCCTTTCATCTGTTTAAATCTGCTTGGACATGCCGGAAGCAGCCACTTTTTAATGGAAAATGACAAATGCCCAACTGCATTATAGTTTTTTTCCATTCTCCAGCTCCTTTGGGAAAGATATGTAAGTTAAATCCAACAAGAATTTAACACTGTCCACTAAGATCCACCATACTGCATTGCCCAGGCAGATTTCCCAGATATCTGGAAGGTACAGTGTTCAGAACTGATGCTCTCCTTCACAAATTTATTTTTGTGAAGTACTTTTGCAGCCCATAGCAAATTCCATTCTATTTCTTATGGGCATACGCAACATGAATAACAGTACAAATTTGTTGTGCTGCTCTGCCTATACCTTTCTAGGTAAGAAAAGAAAATTGCCTCTTTTTCCTATTCAGTACTTCAGGCTGCCAATAAAAGCGAAAAGTTGCAGTAACCACCCGTCACAATTTAGAAGAGACTTTCATTGTTTTAGAGAAGTTGGGCAACACAGAGCTGATCTAAAGTAGTCAACATTGACCTGGATTATAGTCAAATTAACAACCGAAGGGAGAAATCCTCCAGACCTCATCATTAGTCCCTCCAAAGCAGCTCCACCTTGGTTTACAGTGAATTGTACCCTATGGAGTTGGTATGTAGAATCAGGGAGAATGGATTTTAGCCCTTTATTGCCCTCTGCCAAGGGAAAAAATTGATTATAATGTT
Source organism: Phalacrocorax aristotelis (assembly GCF_949628215.1). Lineage (NCBI taxonomy): Eukaryota > Metazoa > Chordata > Aves > Suliformes > Phalacrocoracidae > Phalacrocorax > Phalacrocorax aristotelis. The sequence continues at coordinate 47,483,402 of NC_134277.1, read as the reverse complement.
AATACCTGACTAGTGGGCACATACAATAGTGTGATTTTGCTGGACTTATTCACTGTTCTTCAAAAACACAAAAAGCACAAGTTCTTGTTCCTTAAAAAAGAAAAAAAATGCTCTGCAAAAACTTTTTCTTCATCTTTTAAAATAAGCTCATGGCAATCTGTCTTCATTTAAATGGTAAGGGTCTGGCTTGGGTCCTGGAATAGACTCTGGTTCCTTTTAAAACAGGGAAATAGCTCCTAAATACATTGAGCTGCTTTTTGGAATTTATGAAGCAGAACACAAACCTAAGAGCTGGCAACATTTAATGGTAATGAGGCAATTCTTACATGAGAGAGTTCATTACAGGATCAGCTCATGATGTTTTCCAGCAGCTGGAAAATGGAATCTTTTGCAGGCTGGAATGAAAAATCTTGCTTTAAAATTATCTTGTGTATACCCCAATACACAATTAGTTTAAAATGGAAGCATAGCAGAATTCATCCTGCTGCTTCTAATGCAAGGGGCTTTTTACTGAAGGAAGAAAATATGTTTTCCTCATACAGTGCTGCTGTGCCGGCTGAGCTGCAGCACATGGGGGAAAGTGGGCCCTGCCTGTGCTTTGGTCCTCTGCAAATGTTTTGAGACATTCAACCCTGCTCTTGTATGAGGCAGACGCTGTCCTTGTATTCAAAGAACACAAGGACAAGGATTGTGCCTGGCTCCGTGGTGCAAAGAAGTGGCGTTTCCTTACAAAGGCACATTTCTTAATTATCTGCTGTAACTCCCCAAGTGGTCCCTCCTACTGTAGCTTTGCCATCAGTTGGCCTCGCAGCAAAAGTCTGGCCCAAGAGGAGCTTGAAGTCTCTTTCCAGTCTCATAGCTGGAGCGAGTTTGCCAGCACTGAGCCATATAAATGCGATGCCTACCCCTGCTGTTCACTCTCACTATTCTTTCACTACTCAGATTTCAGCCAGGATGAGTTGTGATACGCTGTTTTTCAAAGTGACTGTATCAGTCAGCCAGTGGATGCTACAATAGTAGAAAATCCAGTTGTTTAGCTCCTCATTTAGCATTTTTTTTTTCTGGTGGTCTACAGCGTGCATGATTCTCTAAATGATCCAAGGCTGCAACTAGAATCACTGCAAAATGTGGAAGTCCCACAGGAAATATTTTCCCTCTAGGTTGCTCTCTGCTGCTCTTCAAAGTATTATTTTTCCAAAGATGCTAAGAGGAGTACTTCACTTCACTTGCTACCCAAATACTGTCCCCAAGTTTAAAAGAGACATAAATCAGTTAAAAGCAACAGAAGGACAACAAAACATCCCACTCAGCCTTTTTAAAGACTGCAGAAGCCCGGAGGACAACTAGAATTGAACCTCTCTGGAGGCGCCCAGTCACTCCACATCAGCTGCAGTTTCTCACCAGTTACTGAACTGGCTCCCACAGTTGATGCTGGTGTAGAAGGGGATGGTGGAGACCAAGAAGAAAAGCTGATTGCCCCTCTTTATGTTGAGCATTCAGTTCCCCAGCCAGCTAAGGGGAGCTGGCTGTCATCACTATTCCCTCCTTTCTAGTTAGGCATTATGCAAGGCTGAAATGTGCTTAGGAGTGAGCCCACAGAAAACACAGCTGGGGAATGAGGAGAGGTGTGGGGAGGAACAGAGATGAACTGCAACCCCCAGGGATTTTGAAAAGGCAAGCCTCTATACGAGGGAGCTGTCCATACCTTCTTGTGGAAGCTTGCAAACCATACATTAGCAGCCTTACTGAAGTCAACAGGTAGGCAGGCTGGGCACAAACAGCAATGTGATTCAATGCCAGCAGTTATAACCATACTCTTATTTGTTGTCTCAGAAAAATGAATTATAGAGAACTATGTAAGTTAGGTAATAAGCAGTATTTGTTTTAAAAAACAGGTGGGTTGCAGGGGCAGAAGTCAAAGAAGCTTTAAAACCCTTGCCTGGAAAAAGTGTTGAGGAATCATGAAGTCAGATGTTAGAGTTCTGAACCAAGATATTTTTCTGCTTCAGACAAAAGATGTAAATGAAAACAAAAAACCAAAGCCAAAAAAATCTGGCAGGAAAAGAAACAGGTATCGCAGCTGCAAAGAAGGTCAAACCATGAGCTAGAAACAGATTGCTGAAGTAAGGTACCCAAGTCAGCCAGCCAAGTATTCTGGTTTATACCAATGCTTGGCCCACAGCCCCAGACAGTTTATAATATACTAGGCAAACACTAAAAGTATGAATGAAAACACAATTTCAGCTTCAGATGAATTTTATAGCAACTTAAAACTACTGTTGCCCTTTAAAGAGCAACCACTAATGGTTTAAATTTCAGAGACAAGTGAAGTAAGGAACACTAATCTCTGAATGGGACATGAGAGAGAGACAGAAAGAAAATATCCTCCGGTCAACCAATATCAGTAGCTTTCCTGGTAAGTGTTTTTTGTTATCAAGATAAAGAGGCTGCAATTCTTGGCCTACAGCTCAACAAGGACGTACATGTTTGCAGCATGTTTCTGGCTGAATATTTGCCTTTCTCTACAAGAATTCAAACTAGCTGGTAGCAGCAATTTCTGTCCTGAAATCCAATCTATATCTTTAAGAGACTATCATGTTATCGTGGTTCAGGGAGACCAAAAAAGAATTTCACTGCTGTTTGCAAATAGAGTGATATGGCTGAAAGCCTGGGTATGCTCTTCTATGCTGCAGAAGATATAATTTAACACTCTTGGACACAATTTTACCCTCACTATAGGCAACTGAGAATTTCCCAGTGAACTCGGTGGGCAGAAATCAGACCTCTGACTGTGAGCTGACAGACAAATAATAATTTGCTACATAGGGGAATGTGATTTACCCTGCATGTTAAAAAAGTTATGTTTAACAGTTCTATAATATCAGGGATTCTTTAAAAACATAGGACCAGTGTATTAAGATACATAAATGACAATGCATTGATATGAAAAAAGCCAAGAGCTCAGAAAAGTTGCAAAATATTTTGGTGAACACCCTCCCATGCTGGATGCATTAGAGGTGCTTTTCTTGAAGCAATGGAGAGAACCGAGTGAAGGAGAAACTCTCAAAAATGGGGGAAAGGAAGTAGGAGGAGGAAGTTCTCCAAACATGAATCTGCCATTACTTTTAAGACCTTTTGTTATTGCCAGCTTAGCTATAACTGGATTTGCTAGTAAGGATTCTGTTGAATGCTGTAGCGTTCAGCCTTGCATTTTCTTACTCTCTTGCTGTGCCCAGAAACGGCAGCGATGTTGCAAACCTTGAAGTACGTGCTCATAAATGCAAAACCCACAGGGAAGCCTGGTGCGTTTCTTTCCATGTGCTTTGTGTGCAAGGAGTGAAACCGTGGTTAATTACCTGCCTCCAGCCACTCCTTAAAAGCTGAAGAGCTTTTCTTTGTATTTGTATGGCTACAGTAGCCATGGCAGCTGCTCATTTATTAGTTGCAGCATACATCAAAGCAGGCTGGGTAACTGGATTGTATGGAAGGTGAAGATGCATGCAACTTTATATTAAAAAAAAAAAAAGCCAACACTCTGTTTACTAAGAGCAGGTAATGGAGATGCCAATCAAAAACAGGAACTGCTTTGTATTTCGCCATAAAGCAAGAATGACTAACAACTTAGTATTGCACTGATGTATGTAATTATGCATCTGATATGTCTAACTATCCCAGCCATCTAATAATAGATCATTCACTAAGATGGGCCTGAATCAACCATTTTCCTCTCAAATTTGAATAATCAAAATTTTTGACAATATTAGATGTTGTATTCAGACTGGGATTTAGAGCTAAACATAATCACTGACTCCAGCAAGGCAGAAGACTCTAGGAGTGGATTTCCCTGATAGTGTTTCACTGAGGAAGGGTAAGAGTGGAGGAGAAAGGGCACTGTTGATATCACAGTATAAACATGACTGCTTCTGTGTCTGCCAGGAAGTCGCCACTGAAAGAACAACATGCAACTGTTTTTAATACTGTATGTCCACATGAGGAGATCATGAAGAGCAGCGATTCTGTTCCCGCTCTTTTCTCACGGGGACAAGCCCAGTATCACAGTGGTTGCTTTCACACATGGGTCTGGAGGGCAACTGCCATCCTCAGTTATGGGAGTGGCCATAACTATTTCACTGCCCTCTTCTCTGACATTCCCATAACTAACACCACCGGCCAACGAGAGGTTCCCAGCCCTGCACCACCTTCCCAGATGTTGCCATTCCAATTCTCCTGCCAGTTGTGTGCCAGGCAAGCTGACTCTGGTTAACAACTGAGTTACTTCAGTAGGATTTCTCCAAACTGTACCTGTTCTCAAAGAGCTTACGCTCATATCATCATCTCCCTTGCAAGGGAGGAACCACTTTTAATTAGTTTTCACAGCAATCAGGACCTGCTTGCTGTTTTTTTGCTTGGAAATTTTATGTTCTGTGCTGTCTTCTGCCTCTAGAATTCGAGCAAAGGAGAGTTTAATAAGCACATGCATTTACAACATAATATTCAGCCTTTTGTCAGTAGATGCTTGAACAGTCCCCTCTGTCTCTTGGTAAAATTATTTCCTGCTGAGACAGGAACAAGTGGGGCATGGGAAGCCAAACCCTGGAAATGGTGAGTTACAATTGTTTTCAGAAGGTCTCCGCTTTCTGTAAGATCTGCCTTTACAAACAGACTTCCAAAATGCGCTAGCTAGTTTGTCAGTCCTTCCAAAATTCTAATCATCATCCAAAATACGATTCCAGCAGATCTGCTTGCTTGGAAATCACATTTCAGAGAGGTCCTTGCTAGACAGGAGCCCCTGAGCCCTGGGGTGCTGTGCAGCAGCGGCTCCTCCAGCCAGAGCAGGGCAGAGGGGGAGCGCTGCCGCCCAGCGGCGACCGCGGGCACGCCTGGGCCGGGCTTAACGCCTGGGCTCGGCGCTCTCCCAGGCTGCACCTGCAGGTCCAGGTCTCGCTAAGATCAGCTCATCTAGCAGAGAGCTGGTAAGTTTTCTCGAAGGGCACGTTAAATAGGTATTCAGGAGGCACTGCCTAAGAGCACTGTTTTGGTTTTGTACCCAGGATTTCTAAGGAAGACTAAATAGTCATAGCCTTAGAATAATTTTAAAAGAATTTAAAAAGAGCATAAGGTGTTTGGCTGGCGTTGGAGCTGACTTGGGACAAGAAAAGATGGCCATTACCTGACTTGGGGCTAATACAGAAGAGCCACTTCTGGGTCTCAGGCAGAGGAATCAAATGTAGGAAGGGGGAAAATTACATAGGGTAGTCCCTGAGGTTGAAGAGTTACCCAACTTTCACTCGAAGCTCAAAACGGGCTGAAATTTCTCCCTGTGAATGTCCATATTCCTGTATAACAAAAAGCAAAACATTTTTCCTGCACTACTCACTGCAAGGGGGTGGTTGGTAAGCATGATCAACAGCTTACAAGTATGTTTAGGGTATAATAAAGCTTGTTTTTATAATTTCCCGCTTTCTAAGTTAAAAGTAGCCACAGATGCAGAAGAAAATTGCACTAGTATAACCTAACAGCAGGAATGTATGCTAGTACAATTTAACTTATTATGTGGCTTGTAGAGATTTAGATTAGAAATACTAAACCTGGCCTGAATGAAACATTAACAGAAAAGTGCGTATGAAAGTATCACACACATCTTGGTGCTTCTGAGTACATGGTGCGGGAGCGCAAGGGAGTGACATCTATAACACAATGTGTTAGTGACTGAAATCAACTTTGTTTAAAATAAATATCACTTTCCTCTTCCATATGGTCTCTCGCTGAGTTTTGTGAAATTGATTTTGTACATGCTGCTTTGGGAGAAGCATCCAGGAACAAGTGATTCTTGTTCCAAAACAATTAGCACATGACTAGGGAACAAATCTGTCAGTACGTCAGTCTGAAGACTAAACTTCAGGCAATTCTCCTGCTTTAGGTGCTTTTAAAGAAAGTATACTATAAAACATTCCTCTCACCCATTTAAGTCCCTGGGATCACTGCCATGTCGCATGCGGTGAAGCTGTGCTAAATCAGCAGGATAGACCGTCAGAAGCTTTAATGGAGCTGAATGGTGCTGCAGAAGGTTTAAAAATGTTTACAGTACTAATACAGGGTCAGATGCACCAATCTTGAATCCCTTTACAAATCAGTAATGAAAAAAGTGCCATTCAGATAAAGTCAACTGATACCTTAATAAACCCTTTTAAAAGAAAAAAAAATATGCAAAACACTGACATAATGAACCATTTAAATGAAAACCTCCCAAGCCCTTTTCAGTAAAACATGTGAATTTGAGAGTTTCAAAAGCTTTGTTCTTATACCAAGATGCTTTAGAATGGAGATTCATTAAATCTGTTTTTTTTCTTCCAAAGCAGTTTTGGTTTCAGACAACATGAATACCTCCATAAACCCTGGAATTAGTGAAATGGGGTTTCCTGCAGAGTTGTTTCTCCTGGTTGATCAGCTCTGGTGTCCAAAAAGAGCTCATGCTTCCTTGAAGTTCTTCCTCCAGCTGAGACATGGAAAAGATCTCTCTGCCCTAGGGGCACCTCAGAACAGGTGCCCGGCCAGGACACCAACAGAGGGGTGTTTTGCCTTCCTCCCCCATTTTAATAAATTTGATTTTTAGAAACCGCATCTCTCTCAGCTTTGGCAGAATTCAGCTAGTAGGTTGAAGAGCTGGAAGGGACACATACGCAAACACCCCAAAGCACAAACAATCTGGCTGAACATGATTAATTTGAGCCTTTCATCTATACGAGAGTAGGCTAATAAGCATTGCGTTAGGCATTCTAGGTCAGTTCTACACTTCACAACGATGGAAATTTTAAGCTTCCCAAAAGACAGTCCCACTGGGGTTTTTTCAGTATCTTCTTCATTGCCTAATCTTGCACTAGCACTGTTTGTGGTTCACAGACACAATTCTTCCCACTGTTACAGACAACCTGCTATTTTTAAAGAATGCGCATGTTGACCCGTCTGCATTCATTTCTACGTATGGGGTAAATTTCTGGTACTGGGGCAGGAAGTCTACAGGACACAGCACTGAGCACAATGAGTTGCCAGGATATTTCCAATCGTCATCCACAATTTAAATGAGATTACTGGTACCATAATGTTTTTGCTTTTCTGTATCTAAGCTCAGCTCTGAGGAAGCTGCAGAGTTCTGACAGTTTCAAGACACGATGAAAGGCAAAACAGTTTGGCTAGTTACCCGTAGATGTTTGCTTTAGAAGGGAATCAGATCTGGACAACGGGGAAAAAAGACGGCAATGTATTTGGCAGCTTATTTCATTTCCACTAACTTCCACATGGTCAACAGCCAGTTAAGCGTCTCTTTTTACTTCTTGTATTCATCTGAAAAAATGCGGACCAAAGATGCAACAATGAAATGATAGGTTTTCCCTTCTATGTGTTTTTGATTTCGAGGAGCAGCTATATAGTATATAACTTAGGAAGGGGAGGAATGGTAGGAGGAGAACATACACACAAGATGCTCTTTTTTCTATTTTATTACTATGAAGCCACAAATGCATCTTCTCCATTTGTTGTGGCCAGTTTAGCTCAACTAGAATTTACTCCAATTGCAGTGCATGAAAATGTGCCACTATTTTTGTCTCGGCACCTCTGCCCACTCACACTGTATGCCCGGCAGTACTGCAGAGGCTCTCGCCAAAAGTCAAGTGGTTGAAAAATTGGCTTGAACTGTGACTCTGGCCCAGTGCGGCCATGTGCACAGACAATACCTCTTAGCTAGGAGACAGTAACTAATGGCTTAGCTGGGAGCAAAGACTGCCTACAGGAGTTACAAAAAGCCCTCGGTATTAAAAAGCCTTAGCTTCTTACCTTTGAAAAGGGAACTTCTCTCCTACGAGCAAAGGGAGGAGAGCACAGCTAAGCTGCAGGGCTGACAGATGCTCCTCTCCAGCCAAGTCGGCAGCTTGGCTGCATGGTCTCTGGCATCTGTTCACAACTGAGATGGGTGCTCAGTCATGAGGGAAGCATAAGCACTCGTGCACTCCGTTTTGGGAGGTGTAGGCTCTTACATTGTTAGCAGTAATGTGTTTCCCATTCAAAGAGCACGAGAGGCACGTCACCAGGGTGGGCTTGCCTTCGTCTGACCAAACCCTGACAGTTTCAAAGGCTTAACTAGGAGCTGCACTAGCTACAGTCATAGTTTGATAATTTGAGCAGGAAGTAAGTTGCAGCATTAATACAAGTTCTGTTCTTTACTGAACAGCCAGAGCATAATTAAAGTCACTTTCATGGGATTTATGCTTACTAAACAGCCTCAGATATTTTCTTCTGAACTTCATGCATCTGATTCAACTGAGAACATCTTTCTGCTTTAAATCCATTAACTTTTTCCATTACAGAGAACAACCCTATATAATTGTTTTGCAGACAACCCCACGGAGATTTTCTGATTACCCACTTACTGACTTACAAGACAATCGATGTCCAACTTAGCCACAGACTGTCAGCAGCCACTCAGCTTTCTCCCCACACAGCTGTCTCCACCCGTGTTATGCCCTAAAAGGAGGGGATGAAGTTTTAGGTGATTAGGAGTGATCAGAACAGGGTACCATTAGCTTACTCTCTGTTTCAAAGTCAAAAAGGGAGTGCAGGAGTCACAACTCCACATTCCCTTCTCTACCCACTGTGACAGGAGCTAAACAGTGGGGGTCAAGAGCATCAGTGTTACAGCATGAAGCCAACCTGCCAAACCACATTCCTTCTCTTCCAGATCCCCTTTGTCAGGACTTGATGCATACCCTGCCTGCCATCCAGGTAAAACTCTTGTGACTGGAACAGTTATGTCCAGATTATGGCATCTGAATAGGAAAAAAAGGGTGCAACAGCAAGCTACGACTCTAGAAGGAACCACACCTAGGCACCAATCTAATGCCTAAAGGTTTCTTACTTCTCACTCTCCTCACTCTAGTCCTAGCCCAGACCATAACCCTAGGCCTGGGCTAAGATTTCTGCCCTGGGACATGCTGAACCTCCAGGTGTCCATCGCTGGTGGCAGGGACCCCTCACTAGCACAACCTGAACCACTTCGCAGACAATGTGACTAAGTGACCTCATGCACAGCTGGTGGAAATCATACATTTGGGTAAGTTTCAATTGTACAGGCATTGGTGTAGGGGACCCAAACATCGCCTTCTTTAGTAATGTGTTACAGGTAGTGAAGAAACAACATGGCAAAGGCAAAAAGCAAAGGGAAGGATGAGCAAACTCTGCCCTGGACTTCTTGCTCTCAAGCAAGAATCAAAGATCAAAGGATAAGTAAGGCCCCTTTTTGTTTCAACTGTGAGTTTGCTATGAAAAGCCTCTTTCTCATATTTCAGACACATGAAATATGTCAGGACAATATTCCTGCCTGTCAGGACAGACCTAGTAGTGCATTCACCTAAAAAAACACCTCCTGACAGGCATCTAATACTTAGCGTCAGGAGAAGGAAGCATGGCAGGTATTCTCCTGTTTCCTCAGCTGAGAGAAGGTCCAACCAATGCATCTAAGGCCTGTCCTACCACCATACCCGATCTCCTCCCTGCGCTTTCTGACCCACGCAGCTTAGCTGTGTCAGTGCCAAGCTCACAGGAGTACATAACCTGTACCCCCCTCACCTCTTCCTTGGCATTGCTAAGCAAAAGAGACAAAAGTAACTTAAAAACTGCCTGAATGTGTCACTGTTACTGCTACTGACGTATCTTCTTCCCATTACAAAGCACAAAAGAAGGAACGCTTTCAGGGAATATAGAATCATGGAATCATTAAGGGTGGAAAAGAACTCTAGGACCATCAAGTCCAACCGCCAACCCAACATCACTGTGTCTCCTAAACCATGCCCTGAAATGCCACGTCTACACATTTTTTGAACACCTCCAGGGATGGTGGCTCCACCACCTCTCTGCGCAGCCTCTTCCAATGCCTGACCACTCTTTCGGTGAAGAAATGTTTCCTAATATCCAATCTAAACCTCCCCTGACACAGCTTGAGGCCATTTCCTCTCATCCTATCGCTAGTAACTTGGAACAAGAGACCAACACCCACCTCGCTACAGCCTCCTTTCAGGTATTTGTAGAGAACAATAAGGTCTCCCCTCAGCCTCCTCTTCTCCAGGCTAAACAACCCCCGTTCCCTCAGTCACTCCTCACAAGACTTTTTCTCCAGACCCTTCACCAACTTCCTTGCCCTTCTCTGGACACGCTCCAGCAACTCAATGTCCTTCTTGTACTGAGGGGCCCAAAACCAAACGCAATATTCAAGGTGCGGCCTCACCAGTGCCGAGTACAGGGGCACCATCACTTCCCTACTCCTGCTGGCCACACTAGTCCTGACACAAGCCAGGATTCAGCCAGCTGTCGACCAACACCCCCAAGTCCTTTTCTGCCAGGCAGCTTCCCAGCCACTCTTCCCCAAGCCTGTAGTGTTGCATGGGGTTATTGCGACCCAAGTGCAGGACCCGGCACTGAGTCTTGTTAAACCTCAAAAATACAACCAGGAAAAAACCCTAAAAGTCCATCAGAAGACAACCAGCCCCGACCAAAGTGAAAGCCGAAATTACGTCCCTGAGGCAGGTACCAGTGCAAATCCCTTCCCTTCCCTTCCCTTCCCTCCCCTTCCCTTCCCCGGCCGTGGGGCGCCGGCAGCCCGGCAGGCCGCAGCGGACCGGCGCCGCAGGATGTGAGCTCACGGCGCCGCCCCTTCCCCCGCCCGCCTGACGGTGCCGGTTCCGCCGCCCTCAGTCCCGCTCCGCTCCATCCCGCCGCCGGGGCTGGGGCGTCCCGGCTCTGCGTGGGCCGGGCGGGCCGCGCCGCGCCGGTGAGCGCTGCGGAGGGAGACCCGCCGCCGCGGCGCCCTGCTCCCCTTGGGCCCGGCCCCGCGCAGCGCTGCCCCGGCGGCGGGGCCTGGGGAGGGCGGCGGTAGCCGGGGCGGCGGCGGCGGCGGGGCCCGCTCAGGGCGGGGTGCCCGGGAGGGAGCGGGGTGAGCCCGAAGCGGCGGCCGGTGTGAAATACGCGTTGTGTTTTCCCCCCAGGCTGAGGCGGGAGAGCCCCGGTGCGGTGGCCGCGGCCGGGAGGAGGTGCCGCCATGGGGAACCAGCTGGCTGGCATCGCCCCCTCGCAGATCCTCTCGGTGGACAGCTACTTCTCGGACATCCACGACTTCGAATACGACAAGAGCCTGGGGAGCACCCGCTTCTTCAAGGTTGCCCGAGCCAAGCACCGGGAGGGGCTGGTGGTCGTGAAGGTGTTTGCCATCCAGGATCCGACCTTACCCCTGACGAGCTACAAGCAAGAGCTGGAGGAGCTGAAGATAAGGTTACACTCGGCGCAGAACTGCCTTCCCTTCCAGAAAGCGACCCTGTCCGAGAAGGCTGCGATGCTTTTCAGACAGTACGTACGGGACAACCTTTATGATCGAATTAGTACCAGGCCATTCCTAAACAACATTGAAAAAAGGTGGATAGCTTTCCAGATCCTTACAGCGGTGGACCAAGCGCACAAATCTGGAGTCCGCCATGGGGACATTAAGACAGAGAACATCATGGTGACCAGCTGGAACTGGGTTCTTCTAACTGACTTTGCCAGTTTTAAACCAACATACCTTCCTGAAGACAATCCCGCTGACTTCAATTACTTCTTTGACACATCACGGAGGAGAACATGTTACATTGCTCCTGAGCGCTTTGTTGATGGCAGTATGTTTGCCACGGAGTTGGAAAACATGCGGGACCCTTCAACTCCTTTGGTAGACTTGGCAAATAGCAATCAGCGAACAAGAGGGGAGTTAAAACGTGCAATGGATATCTTTTCTGCAGGTACTCGGAGACATCAGGAGAGACCAGGGTGGTGTTTATGATTGTGTGTTGGGATGCAGAAAAGCTTATTTGGAGGGTTTCTTTTTTTGGTTTTTGTTCTTTTTTTTGGTTTTACTTTGTTTTTTACAGTGGGCATGTGGAAAAGCTTGCTTATTTTAAGTGTAAGACCCAACCCCAAAACCTTTCATTCACAGAAAAAGTGCAGATATGATACAGTAAGCTACATAATTTAAGTGCATAACTGTGTTATCTGAGGAGGGAAATCACAAACTGTTCTGTTATGGCTCAGCTCTGCCCTGGGAAAGAGATGGTTCTGCAAGTCACAGACTATCATCTTCTCGTGGCTGAGGTTCTGGGGATGCACAGCATATGCCTCATGGGACCCAAAAGGAGGAACCAGTCAGTGGTTCACCTGAGGTCCAGCTGCCTGGGGACTGAGCCAGCTTTCAGGGCGGTTTGGCAATATTGGCTTTAGAAGCCCCTTCTTATTACATTTTCCCCAAAGGTGGGAAGTTGGATAACTAAGCAAGCTCCTGTCATAGTCCCACTCGCAAATAGTAGAGTCTGACTCTGGAGCCCATCTTGAGTCTTGGGCTTGTCTTGAGCAGTTTGAAAGCCATAAGTTTGGCCTTTTTTTTTTTTCTTCTTAAAGAGATTGGAAAATCTGAATTTAAAGATAATGGTTACTTCATTTTGCAAGCTGCTCTCACGGCCAAACTTCCAGGGCACTCCACTGATAAAGCAAGAATGCTGACCATTGGGAACAAACTGCAGGAGTGGGACTTTTGAAGAGAACGTGTGTCATGTACACAATGAGGGGGGCTGTGTTTGGCAATCATTATATTTCTCACTGTGCTTATGAGCTTGTGTGTGTGAATATATGCTGTCTCCCAGCATCGCCGTAGAAATAGAGGTTATTTCTTTACATTCTGTTAAAGGATTGCTTGTTTGACCTACTGCCCGATCCATGATGACTTACTGGCACTCTTCTTCCACGTGACAGTGATGTGGGTTCTTTTCTGGTGGTGTATTTTCCAGCTGGCAGGTGTCTGAAGTCACTGCCTCATGTTTCCTAATTACAAACTCTGCTGTTGGCATGTTTGAAATAAAATACTCAGGAGATATTTCGGGGATCAAGTGTAAAAGCCAGGTTTTGCAGCTTGAGATGCTACCTCCTTTCTGCAAGTTAATTTGGCAACTCACTTAGCTTATTTTTTAATTGAGCTAAGAGTCATGTAGGGTTTGTTCTTGTCTGCATATAGAAAGCAAAGTTAAAGTGTCTGTTTCTAATCCTCTGACAACTCTTTGACTTTTTTTCCCCCCCCCCCCTACTCCCCAGGCTGTGTAATAGCAGAGCTCTTCACAGAAGGCGTACCCTTGTTTGATTTATCTCAGCTTTTGGCTTACAGGAATGGCCTTTTTTCCCCTGATCAAGTCCTAAACAAAATTGAAGACTGCAGTATCAGAGAACTGGTAAGGGTGGACTGCAACATTAGAACCATATCTGTGGTCTGTTTGTAGTGTATTTCACCTACTTCTGTGACAAATGGCTTATTGTTTGGGCTTGGTTTTGGGGTTTGGGTTTTTTTTTGTGTTGGTTTTTTTATTATTACAAATGTCTAAACCTTTAATCTTTCTCTCCCGCTCCCTCTGACTTCTGCCTTTCTCAAGGTCACTCAGATGGTCCATCGCGAGCCAGATAAACGTTTAGCAGCTGAAGATTATTTGAAACAGCAACGTAACAATGCATTTCCTGAAATATTTTACACTTTCCTTCAGCCTTACATGGCCCAGTTTGCCAAGGAAACGTTTGTATCGGCAGATGAGCGTATATTGGTCATACGTAAAGATCTGGACAACATCATTCACAATCTCTGTGGGCATGATCGCACAGAGAAAGCCGAGGGAGAGACAAAAGAGAATGGGCTGGTTATTCTAGTGTCTGTGATAACTTCCTGTTTACAGACTCTGAAATACTGTGATTCCAAACTGGCTGCTTTGGAATTGATTCTTCATTTAGCACCAAGATTAAGCGTAGAGATTCTTCTGGATCGTATTACTCCTTATCTGTTACATTTCAGCAACGACTCTGTGCCCAGGGTGAGGGCAGAATCTGTGAGGACACTAACTAAAGTTCTTGCTCTCGTCAAAGAGGTGCCACGCAATGATATTAACATTTACCCAGAATACATTCTGCCAGGCATTGCACACTTGGCACAGGATGAAGCCACCATCGTCAGACTTGCATACGCTGGTAAGAGGAAATTCAGTCAAAACTCCAAATCTTGGGCTTTTCTGTATTTCCTTAACTGTTTTCTCCTCTGCTCAAAATCATCACATAGCTTGCTGTTTCTATTTCAGTAAATCTCCCCAGAAGTCTCAGAAATGACTGCAGGTAAAGACACCTGTATTCACTTAAGCTAACTGGTGCAGGTTGTGGTAGCAACTTGGTGATTAATGAGTTGATTTATACTAACAGATGAGTTCCCAGTGTAGATCTGTACCCAGAATAAATAATTACATTTTAAAGAGCTGACAAAATATGTTTGCTCTCTGCTAGGTGACTTAACTTTTTTTTTTCCAAATTAACATTTATTCATCTCTGTAGTTCTGCATGTAAAAGCAACTTGCAGGATGTGTACATGTGCTTTGGGTTAGGGCCTGGAGGTAGCACAGAGCAGGCCTGCCCACAGCGAACGTAAGGGGTCAGAGCTTAGAGCCTCATGCTCAGGGAAGCAGCCCTGGCTTTATTTCCTGGATAAGCAAGAGTGTAATGAAGAAAAGTGCTTGTCCAAGTGGTCTTTGTGTACTTAATCATGTGAGCAGGGCTTTCTGAGCTTGCCCACCCTTTGCAGCTTTTATTAATTTATCTTAATTGTCACTTCATTGGCTCAGATTATTTGCTTAGCGTGGCCTGATTGAACTGAATAAACATGGAACTAACAAAGCATCAGTTTGTTGCTACGCTTCAGGGGTATTTTCCCGCAAGTGAAGTTTTATATTAGGGGCTCAAATTACATTATTTGCTATGGGATAGAGTGGCTTATATTGTCACAGATGTTTTCTTTGTACGTGATTCAGATATGAGTTCTGCCTGATTCAGGAAGAAGCTTTGTAGTCGTGCCCATATTTGCTATTTACCATGTTCCCTTATTTGCTATGACTAGCATATTTTTAAGTGTGTTGAGTTTGATTTTGCTTGATTGTTTGTTTGGTTTTTTTAAGTTATAAATGCAGAATTTGGTTGAAAATGTCCCAGGTATTTTTCTTTTGTTTACTAAGTAAGCTGATAAAACTAATTATTGGAGATAACACACAGTTAATGAATAGAACCAATTGCTTTTGATCACTTTGATCTTCCACATTTATGGCTTTATGAAAGAATCATTTTTTCATGACTTGCTTTTATTTGTAGCTTAGAAGAAAAAACCCCAAATCTTGTAAAATTATAGGCTATTCATAATTAATTTTAAAATGAACTAATATAAAGCTGAACCTCTTAAATAAGCTGAAATGGAAAAAACCCAAAATGCAGTCTCCTTTTCTGCAAGTGCAAAAAGGCTACAGGTCTCAGTACCCATAGACTCCAGTTGCATTTGCTTACACAGAGGTTCTCTCTGTTTGGTGGTTGGACTATTTTCAAACTGAGTACAGCTAGAATATTTTCTGAAATTTGAAAAGGTTATTTGAACTGTAGATGGTTAAGTCTGATTAAGTTACCTTAATTTCAAATAGCTTTTCTTTTAAGAAAGCAGTTTAAATTTCAAATATATGTGTGTATATTTTTTAAGGTAGTCTAACACCTGGGTTAACTTGTGTTATTACAGCACGCTTTTTGGAAGTGGTCAGGCTGGTGACTTACAGGATTTGATCTGGGCTGTGGACAGGCTCTGTTGGCATGCTGCTGCTCTCTTAGATGACACTCAGAACGGCTGCTTAAGTGGGACTTCTGCCTCGATGGGATTTTTCCTGTGCCAGCCATATGGCTGGACCCATATAATATAGCCTGAGCTGCTTCAGCAGCTTCCAAATAGTGCAGAGTGGTGCCAAGTCACGTGGATAGATACAGGGACAAATGTTCTAAACGTGGAATCCAGTCCTCAAGGGTAACCCTGTTGTTGTTCCCTAGGATACATATCCTGGCGTGGTGGTTTGTTGTTTTGTTGCAGTCTACCACGTGGGCATGTTAGTTAATTCAGGTTAATTTGCCTTTACATTCTATCAAGTTATTTAGTCATTAGACTGAGATTACGTGGCATTTAGGGCTAGTTCTAGAGGACTGAAATTAGTCATTGTTACACTTAATGTCCTTATAATTTTTCTGCTTGTTTACATGACAAAAATACTTTGTGATTTGATGTACTTGATAGCTTCACTGGCATCGTGGTCAGCAGAATTGGGCTGACCAGAGCCAGTTCTGTAATTTCAACCCCATTTGCCCATCATGACTGGTTTTGTCAGTGGTAATAATCTCTTGTTGGGGACCATCGGACTGATGTAAACTGGTGAAGTAGAACAATTCTTAACCAAAATGTTTTCCTTTGCAGAAAACATAGCATTGTTGGCAGAAACAGCTCTGAGATTTCTAGAGTTAGTACAGCTGAAAAATCTGAATATGGAAAATGAACCAAATGGTGAAGAAATGGATGAAACATCTCACCCTAGTGATAACTATGACACCGGTAATGTCACTTCTACTTACCTTGCCTGCTTATAATCGCAAATCATGGGCCAAAGCTCCTAGTTAGTACTGATGTTCCTCATCTCTGAAAGCTTAGCCTTCCTATTAAATGGGAAGAATGCTTTTCTTTGACCGGTATCAAAGCGTGTGTGTTACAGCTTCAGGCAGAAACAGACATCTCTGTTCTGAACATTGGGAAAGACAAAAAAAAAAGCATATAAATAATAACAATCTTTTTTTTTTTTCCCTCCAGAAGTTCTCAAGGTATTTGACTCTGATGCTGGCTGCCTGTTTGCATATCCAGCTTCACTCAGAGTACCGTAAACAAGTCAGCTGTGAAAACACGGCTGTATTCCAAATACCATTTCCATCGAAGAGGCAGGCAGTGTTAGCTTTGAAAAACCTGACAATTTCTAGCATAGTCATAGTACTGTATTTTTCAGTCATTATTCTTTTCTGTTCTTATGTCTGGCAATTCTTGTCCACCTTTTTGCCTGAAGATGCTGAATGTATGGATGCCGTTGGGCAGTAACACTGCTATCTCTGCTGTTGGAACTGTAGCACAGAGAATGAGTTAAAATCCTAAGGATGGCCATTCTTTTTCCTTCCCTTGGGAAGGAGGGATGGTAATTAATGACCTGTGTGTCAGCTCCAGTGCCTTTTAGCGATGCGTAGATTTCCAGAACAATGCTGCATGAGTCTTCTAAGCTGGGAATAGTTTGTGGTTAAAACCCATCATTTTTCTTTTGGGCTAAGTAGATCAATCTGTGACTAATCGTAATTGGTAAACATCCTGCATATACTCATTTGGTAGGGAAAAAGGCATGTTTCAATTATCTCTTAACTAGTTGCAGGATGATACTATAAAAAAACCCCAAACCTACCAAAAACAAACATTAAAAAATCCCCTTCAAGTTCCTTCACATAAGGCATGGGGTGCTCAGAACTGCGGAGGAGTGAGAGAGGAAGCCCCGTCGTATGGGCTGTATTTCTATCCCTCAAAATAGCTTGGAGATGAAAGAAGTAGCACAAGGAAGAAACCAGTTTGAATAGTTCTATTCTTTAGTACCCTTTCAGAAACCAAGCATGAGAAATTTGAAGCCAGAAGGCAACTTTTGCATGTGACTGACAGAGTCATGTTAGAAAGCAGATTAGCTGGTCTTCTGACTGCAGGCAAATGGTAATGACCCCTGCAAAGCTGGGACAGCAATAGGTGAAATTTTTGTGCTACTTGTTTGAGAACCTCCCTTGTCCAGCTTTCAATAACAGCCTGTGCATTAGCAATTCTGTTATTTCCAATTAGTGTAAATATTTTTTTAGTTGTACCATGGAGTAGAAGCCATGGGCAAGGTCATCTTGAAATTTTTTGTCGGTATTGTTGGGGTAACTGCTGATATTTAATGAAATTGGAAGTACTCACTTTTTCAAGTATCGTTTATTCCTCTCTGTATCCTTAGTGAAGCCAATCTATCTACCTAACTAAAAATACTCTTGATCTGTTGTCAGTTCACAAATTTTGAAACTGATAGTCAGATAAACGTACCAAACCAGAATTGCCTTGAAGCATTTTGTTTACTGTTGTAACATTGCCGCTGACTTGTTCTGATGCTTCTTCACATTTGCATTTCACCTGGATATATAATGAGCTGGATCATCTTAGCTGAAGTTATGACAGGTTCAGAATACATTGATCTGGGAAGAATGTCTCACTTTTCTATACTCTTTGGCTTTGCCACCACCTCATGCTTAGTCTGAAGTCTTTGGTAAGCCAGTTGTTGGAATTGCTGAGGTTCTGTTGCGTTGTCCGTCTTACTGAGTGGGGAGTTCTTCAAGATGGCAGGTCAGCATAACTCCTTTAGCAGCAGGTAGTACACGTGCACATGTTGTTTCTCGCCAACCCAAATGTTCATCCTCTTGTCTCATGCAGAGTTGCAAGCCTTGCATGAAATGGTCCAGCAGAAAGTTGTTACTTTGCTAAGTGACCCAGAGAATATTGTGAAACAAACGCTGATGGAAAATGGAATAACACGTCTCTGTGTCTTTTTTGGACGTCAGAAAGCCAATGATGTTCTTCTATCTCATATGATCACTTTTTTAAATGATAAGAATGACTGGCATCTTCGAGGAGCCTTCTTTGACAGCATTGTTGGTAAGTGTTTGGTTTCAGCCAAACAGACTAGAGAGATAATAACGTAAATAAATTAATTTTTGCATATCTTGGAAACTGTTAACAGTCATATGAAAGCCCTTTCTTGTAAAGACTTCCATAATTTATAGGAAAAGACTTTGCTGAATTATTTGGTGTAAATGTTTCTTTAGGGAGTGAAGGCAAAACAATGTAAATACAATCAGATTTTTCATTTAGTCCAAATATTTAATACGAATGAGACTGAGGCATTTAAGTGAAGGTTAGATTAACATAAAAAGTAAACTTTAAATGCGCTTTTTTTTGAGTCCTTGCTAAAGCCACTGGCTTAGAAAGCTAAATTATGACAAGTAAATACTAAGATTGCTGCAAGCTGTCCAATAGATTCATCACTTCACACGTGTGCATGGTCCCATTAACTTCAATAGATCTGTTCATATGATGAAAACTACGCATTGGTATAGGCTAAAATTATAATATGAAAATTTTTCTTTTAGTGCCTTAAAACCTCACTTAAGTTTTCTGAGCTGACAAGAATCTTTAATAACAATTTAAAAAATCTTACCAATGATGACATCAGCTGTTAAGTACATCTAATGTTTCATGCATGTTGGAAATTCTTCCACATGACTGTTGCTGAGAGTCAGTGCTCAGGATTTGCAGGTCAAAAACTTTCCCATTGCAGTCCCTGGGCAGGGAAATGGTACTACAGGTGCATGGTAAGAAAAACGAGCATGATCAAAGTTCCATCAGGGCCATTATGGTAGGCACACGTTCCCTTATGACTGGAAGCCACAAAATGCTGTGCTGGCGAACCCTGCCAAGCTGTGATGCTAATAACTTTTCAGAGTTTGTTTAGAAGGAGCAATTCTTCTGGCAGGTAGCCAAAGTACAGGTCACCGTGTCCTTGCTTCTTGCAAAGACATGTAGAGAAATGTGAGGCTTCTAAGTGTAAAAGTCAAGATATGTAACCTATATTTTTAGCTCCTCCTCCTCTCCCAATATCTGTTCAAAACCTCCACAGAAGAATTCAGATAAAGTTTAAAATTTATATATTTTTGTTTTAGACTGTTTTACTGAAAGCTTTTGCACATCTTTAAAACAGAGCGCTCTAACTCGTCTTTAAGTACATGCAGGCACTTCTGCCTGCAGATGCCCTTCTGTAACAGTGTCGCTGAGGGGATTTCTCTTACCTGTGCTATTTCTCCCTTCTTCCTCTCTTCCTTTTAGCAACTGGTTGCAAAGCCCAGCATTAATACATGAGCGATTATATTGATTATTATCTTATTAGAGTAAATGATAAAGTTTATTTTATGTTTAATCTTGATTCTGATGGGAAGACATTGAATTTTCTGGTATTTACCAATCCCAAATAACTGGGTTAGAAGCAGAGGCAGTTATGGTCTATGCTGTGTATCAGATATGATGATAGCAACAATAAGCCTGAGCTATTCAGTGAAAACCTTTTTTTTTTTTTCCTCTTGAGGATGATCAGAGGACTTGCCCAGTTGTTTGTGGGAAGGAATGTTAGCTTGTTGGATGTAAAGCTAGAGAAAAGATCAGAAATCCAACAAGGTCCATCTCACTGACTGTTGCCAGAGATTAATTATTGTAGATGGGTTATCTAATCTAAACAAGCAATTCCAGATGCTAATTTCATGTGGCCAGTGGCTGGTTTTCATGTGGGAAAGGAAGAAAAATGGGAAAGGAGTTTCTTTTACTGTAATGCAGCTTCAAAGGAATTACTTTCATTTTGCTTTTGATCTTGGCTTGTTTCTAAGATTTTGAAATATATTTTAAAATTGAATTTATTTTTGAAACTAGGGTCAAGGTGGCTTCGTGGTAGCAAATAATTTGAGACCAGTTAACTGAACAGCAAATCTTGCAGCCATTTCAGGCTGGGGGATTTTTAGAAGCTGGTTCTAAAAGTTCCTTTTTGACTATTAGTGTATGCGATAGACTTTCCTTGCTGATAATTAGTCCAGTATCCAGTTCAGTCTTTTCAGGAGTCTGAATCATACTCCAATTACAAGCATTGCTAAGTTAAAAGACAAAATCTTGCTAACAGAACCTTTCATCGTTGCTCACTTGTCCTTTCCATGTACAAATGCAGGCACTGCATCCCCACCCCTTAGGAGCACTGCTGCTTTTGCCTTGCTGTTTCAGCTGTGGAAAGCAACAGACGTGGGAAGTGTTTCATGCTGCTGGCCAGCTGTGTGCTGACATCTATGCCTGGCATCTTGAAGGACCTCTGCAGGCACAGGGACCTGCTTTTATCAAACAGTTTTCAGAATATTGGTCTGACTTTGAATGGAAAGCAGCCTCCTTTTTTGCTAATGCCTAATAATCTGTTTTGAGATGTCTCTGTGGGATAGCAGTTTTAAACTTTGGTGAGGAAAGGCAAGGAAGTGCTACTTTGTATTTTTATGTGTTCTTTTTATGTTTCAGGTGTTGCTGCTTATGTTGGCTGGCAAAGCTCATCAATACTGAAACCTCTGCTTCAGCAAGGTCTCAGTGATGCTGAAGAATTTGTCATTTATAAAGCCCTCAATGCTCTTACTTGTATGTGCCAGCTAGGGCTCTTGCAAAAGCCCCATATTTATGAGTTTGCTTGTGATATTGGTAAGTTGGAATACTGGAGAATATCTTGTTTTCCTAGTTAAGAAAAGAAATTTTAGTACTACATAAAGCTTCACCGTCAGCTTAACTATCCAATATGCAAACCTATAGTACTGTTTTAGAATCTATACAAAATTGTGTTAATGAACTGTTGCTAGTTGGGCCATGTTAGTGCTCAGAACTCTAAAATAATAATTTTGGTGGAACAAATTGGAAGCATCTTCTCTGTTTTTGTATAGGACAGCAGCAAACAACACTTAGTCCAAAAACTTTCTGCTTTGAGATCTTTCCTTGTTCTTTTTGCCAACCTCCTAAAAAGAAAAACTCTTCGTTACTTCTGGAAGTTGATCAGGCACATAACTTGCAAATTTTTACCCATCAGCCTTTGAAGAAGGGGCAAATCCAGCCTCCTCCAGACAATGCATGATCCTTTCTCGTCCTGTACCTACCACCATTTCTAAAACCCATTTAGCTCAATAGGACCTTGAATACAGAGTTTGTCTCTCCTTCCTCATCAGGCTTATCAGTTTAATTTAGACCTGCCCAAGATTTACCAGCTGTCTATGGAAAAGAAAATACCAACTCCTATTTTGAGGTGTAGTCTGCTTCTTCCTAATGTTATGGCTTTTCAAAGGCACACAGAATTTCGGGCAGTTGATCTGTGGTTATATCTCATGACTAGATACAGTCCCTTGATTACATCTTCTTAAAACCCACGTAATTGAGGTGGACTTCTGAGTCTGATAATCTTAAAATATAAGTAGTGACTCTTCAAGGAAGAGAGGGGAAGAAGGAAGGAACAAAGTGTTTACTTAAAAAGAAAAAAATACGTCACTGGTATTAGGATTCTCTGTAATTGTCCAGAATAAGGTTGAGAATTATTTTTGGATTAGTCTCCTTTGCAAATCTGAAGTTGACAATTAGGAAATGAAATGAATAAATAGAAAAAATATGCTTTTTGGCAACAGCAAGGAAGCTGAGCAGCAGAAGCACAGTGAACTCCATGAAATAGTTTTCTCAGTATGAGTGTGTTCACCCCGGTGCTCTGCAGGAGGGAAGGCTCAGTTTGGGCATAATTCTAGGGGAAAGAAATGACATCACAGGCTGCCATATACAGGACAATCCCCTCTTTTTCATATGAATGATATATTTTAACAGCCTAATTTTCTTTCAGCACCTTTCCTGTGTCATCCTAATCTTTGGATACGTTACGGTGCAGTTGGATTTATCACTGTGGTGGCAGAGTATTTGAATATTGCTGATGTATACTGCAAGCTAATGCCATACCTCCATCCTTTCATCACACAACCAATAATACAGGTAATACTTCAAATACGATTAATGTGAGCATATCTCAACTAGTCATAATTCTTAAGTCTGCCTTGGCCATGGTCCCAGCTATAAGAATATCAGATTTTTTTTTTTCTTCAATTAAGGTTAG
Source organism: Phalacrocorax aristotelis (assembly GCF_949628215.1). Classification (NCBI taxonomy): domain Eukaryota; kingdom Metazoa; phylum Chordata; class Aves; order Suliformes; family Phalacrocoracidae; genus Phalacrocorax; species Phalacrocorax aristotelis. The sequence goes on along the minus strand of NC_134277.1, from coordinate 47,460,702 downwards.
AAGTGATATAGTTTTTTGATCTCTGCTGTCAGACACTGACAGAATGGCCATTGCCTTCCATGTCTGAAAGACTGTTGTCTCAAATTTGTTGCAAATTGCAGAACACTTCACAAAGCCTAAAATCAACAGGTGTGTCTTTGGTTCAAGCCCTTCTCTGCCTTGCTTACAATCAAACTCTTGCAACATTGTGCTAGTTTACAGGAATCTAAAAGGCATGAGAAGTTGGCAGTGAAACAAGTGTTTCCATGTTCTATGCTTTCATCTACAAGGCTATTCCAGCCCTGCCCTGCTAACACATTTGGCTGTGGGCCTGACCCTCTGAAAACATGAGCAGTCTGTTAGGTAGTGATGACCATGCTTGGGATTTCAGCAGTGCTACTCCTGTATTCCAGCGCTTTGCCAAGGGTAAGGGCAGAGTGCTCAGCATGGTTAAGTCAAGTCATTTCGTAACAGCATGTGTCTAGGAATGACCTGCACGATCCTGGTAATATGATCATATAGGCAACTTTGCATATAACTTCAGGACCTGTAGAATGCATCTGTCAGGTGTTTAAATAGATAAGAAACTGTTGCAGTGCAACATGTGTTCAACATTTCTTGTAAACGATGCAGGTGATAACTTCACTAAAAATAATATTTTGTCTTGTTTATATCTCCCTAGACACCTTGTGCTGTGTTTTCAGCATTGATTGATAAATTTCTGTCTTGTTCACTTCCTGCTTCTTTTTAGGGTATTCATCTTTGCTATACAATTCTACATATAGTAAGCAAGTAGGGGGTAATGTTGCATTGGACTCTAATAAAGAAGTCCTCACTTTGGACTAATTTTGAAGTTGTTTTTCATGTAGACAGGCAGCTAGGAGAAGCACATCATAAGAATGAGGTCTTCTGACACTGTTGTGAAGGAATAACTGCAGTTCAACCCCACCATCTTGCATTAATTATTTTGAGTATTCTAACTTCTATCCAAACATTTATGACACAACTTTGGGCCAAATTAGGTTTGGCCATTTAACTGTGGGACTGTAACTGGGAGCCTATTTCATGAATATGGCTTGCCCTACCCCCAACCATCTTAAGACCTATTCTTGAAACAGAAAAGATCAAGTGCTAAAATAAAAGTGTGCACTCAGAGAAATGTTGGGGCTGCAAGTAATCTGGATTGCATACAAGGCCTTTTGTCCAGACACATTCTCTGGACACAAACAGACGTTGAATCGCCACCTGGGAGAACAGAAACTAGTTTGGGTTTTTTCTGTTTTAATAATAATGAACAACCTTTATAATGAGTGCCCCAATTAATTATTCTAAATTATGCCTTAACTCATCAGTTTCTTATGATTGTTTACTAATGTCCCAATACGCTTTTGAATATTCCTTAATTACGTGCCTGTGCATCCTTATTCCCCTGTATACATAGGAGGAAACTCAGTAATCTGACTGACACGGGGGAAGAGCTCTTCTGGTTGGTATTTTTACAGGGTAAATGTAGGACAAAGACAGACAAGGTTAGAAATATCATTGTACTAGTAGTAGATTTTTTTAATCCCATCTGGCAATGCCAAGTTAACATTCTGAGACTTCTGGGAGAACAGGGAAAGAGAATGGAGAAAACCTGATATGACCAACACAGGGAAAGATATTATTTTCACAAAAGGAGAGAAGTTGAACCTAAGTTATTGGTACAATCATGTGCAATAACGTTTAAGTCCTACATGATTTTTTTGTTGTTGTAAGTTTGAAAGCATCTCGTCAGGACTAAGCTGGAAACTGGTTTTTAGAACATGCCTTCAGAGGAAGAGATTGATTTTTATATTAATATTTGCAGTTGTCCAGTTACTGATTTTCAGGCTAGGGAAAAAACAAAAGTGCAAACATTGTAGACATGAGATGACATCATTTACGTTTCCCCCTGTTTACAGGGATATCATCCTCAATGTTGATGGGTCTCTCTTTTTGAATTGCAGATAGATAAAGAAATAGTCCTGCTAAGTGTACTTAAAGAGCCTGTCAGCCGTTCCATATTTGATTATGTCTTAAGATCAAAGGATATCACAAGCCTCTTCCGACACCTTCAGATGCGTCAGAAGAAGAGGAGTGGTGTTCTCCCTGACTGCCCACCCCCAGAGGACCCTGCCATTGCACAGCTCTTGAAGAAGCTACTTTCACAAGTGATTGTTTTTTATTTGTACTTTGAAAGTCAGGCTTGAGATTCTTGGGTTCTGTATATCTCCACAGATCCTAAACTTGCAGTTGCTGCTCTGCTCTGAGGGACTCCCAGTCTGAGGCTCTGATCCTGCAAACCATTGACTTCATTGATTTTAGCACATGTTTGTAGGACAAAGAGTTCAGGAGTTAAGGAAGATTCTGAAAAGATCTGCCAGAAATAGGGCAACCGCACGTTTGGATTTCCCAAACGCATCCTCTTTTTAAAGACTTCAGTTGTATGTCTCAGATTTGTGACACATCTGTGGTGGTATCAGGTTACAGAATATGCAGTGTGTGTTGCGTTGGAGAGAAGAGTATGTATTTGTTGAAGAGGTAGATATGCAGGTAACAGTGCAAAAGCCAAAGGGAGCTGGAAGGTGTTGAGGCTTATATATGAAAAGGGGAACACCTAAGAATCACCCACACAAAGTAGTGAGAACTGGGAAGAGGAAGGACTGCAGCTGAGAGTGTGTGTGCGTGTGTGGGTTCATTATGGGGTTTTTTAATCTTTTTTTTTTTTTTTCTCCTGTGGCTTATGAGCTGTAAGCAAGGCCTAGGTGGCAAAAAGCAGATTGCACTAGACAGTGATTCAGTATTAAATGCTATTCTGCCCTTTCACTATTCCTAGCCCTGTTCCTGAGGAGAGAAGATATTTTTGTACTACAGCAGCTTACCCAAAGTCTTGTATGAGTGATAGACTGATTCTTGAATTCTGGGGATGTCCTCTTTCCTTCCACTTTTGAGCCAGTCATTAATCTTACTGCTTCTTACATCTTCATGCCTTGATGTATGTTCTTGTCCAAAAGTAAATAATCATATTTTCCCTTTTATTCTATAGGGGATGACTGAGGAGGAAGAAGACAAACTGTTAGCACTGAAAGACTTTATGTTAAAATCAAATAAAGCTAAAGCCAATATAGTGGATCAGAGCCATCTGCATGACAGCAGTCAGAAAGGGGTGATTGACTTGTCAGCTCTGGGAATAACTGGGAGACAAGTGGATCTTGTTAAAACAAAGCAGGAGCCTGATGACAAACGTGGTTGGTATATTTTGTGGTCTGTATAGGTAAAGTATAGCCTTTCTTTCAGGGTCCAGAGAATTAAGTCTTTAATTTACTCAGCAAGCATTCTCGGTAATTCAGCCTACAAAATTATCACTGATTTTGCAGTAAGAAAATTACTGCTGCTATTTGAAGTGTGGGGTGCTGGAATGCTCTCTGGATGACTGAAAGATGGGGATATTTTGCCCCTGCGGGTATTTAAATTAGTTTGACTGCATTTGCAGTAGTAATATGCACAGGTTGTTTAGCTGATTGGGACAAACAGGACTCTAGTGACCCATGGTAACAGTGTAAATTCTGAAGGCTACTTTTCTGCTATCTCTGTGTCTTCTCAAGAAGTGATGAGCTCCTTATCTGTGAAAATCCAGGATATTTTCTTGAGGTAGCCTGGAGGAAACTGAGGCCTAGGTGTGATGCTGAAACAGGCTGGCACTGAGGTGTGCCAGCTGTTGCTCACCCACCAAGTACGTGCTTTTTGACCTTAGGGTTCATCAGTTGCTCATCCACCCCCATTTTACTTTGTTGCCTGCTCCTCTTTCAGTTTGAAAAACTTATTTCCTTGTTCAGCTTTGAAATCCACTTGCTGCTAACTCTATTCCAGTTCTTTGTATCCTCAAAATTCTTGTCTGCTGGACAGTGAGCTTCCTCTTTGCTCTGTCAAGCTTGTACGGCCCTCCTCTGTACACTGCTGATAGGTTCTGTGTTTTCAGATGTAAAAATACAGACATATCTGCAAACCAGGTAGTTATTGACATCTTATTTACAGAATTAAGATGCTAGTCTGCAAATATTTTGCATGTCAATTTAAAGGAAAGTGCATAAGTACGGGATTTTTCAGTTTTCCGTCCTGTGGAGTCAGGATTGGACAGGATTTAAAAGTTAGTGTATGAAGTGTGCATTTGAACTGATTGACTTCACCCAAAACTGTCACCTGCAAAGTCTTCACACCTTTATCTTCCTTACTGACTTTGTCCAAATTCAATTTGTCCTATGTTTTCATTTAGCTTTCTATATTTTACAGTTTTAAGTGACTCCAGAGGAATGCTGAAAATAAATAAATTTCCTATTTACAGATAACGTTCTTGACTTACAGGTGATGTTGCAATTGTGATGGAAAACTGATTGTATTTGACACTGACAGTGATTTGTGTACTGTGCTATTACAAATTTATCCCTGTCTTATGCCAGTAGTGGAGTAACTCTCGTAAGAAAAAATTGTCACGTGAAGTCTAATCCTGCAGCCTTCTAGACTCAGAATTTCCTTGTACTGGAGTGATTAATTGCATGAGTCAGCTGTAGGATTAAGAAGGTGTAAACAGAGCACTTGCCACATGTGTTCTGTTTGCCTCATAAATTCCTGTCAGCTGGTTTAAACAGCCTAGCAGTACATTTTTCTCTATTAACTATATAAATAATAAATTGGCATGTAAACATTGGACTCGCATGTAGCCTGAAAGTAATGATCAGCCTGAGTGAATGTTGCCATGATTATGTGTTCTTTGGTTTTTTTCTTTCCCTCCCACTTCTCCTTCCCGATTGCTTATAGCTAGAAAACACGTAAAGCAAGATTCAAACGTAAATGAAGAATGGAAAAGCATGTTTGGGTCCCTGGAACCAACTAACATCTCCCAGCCAATACCCAAAGGACATGGGCAAACTACTGATCCTGAAGCCATCCAGGCTGGGAAACCACTTCGTTCAGAGTCCTCAGCTGGCATATGTGCCACTTTGTCATCCTCCCCACAGGTAGGGCTGAAAAATACTATCTTCGCATCTTTAAAACAACTGAATCACTTCAGTTTAAGCCAAGTAGGACTATAGGGATGTGGTGTTCTTGTTTTGTTTGGAGGTTATTTTATACTGGTGCTATTCCCTGGCCTCTTCTCTAGCAGAGTAGCCGACTTTCAAGTTCTTATTTTTAAAATAGGAATTGAGAGAGGATGGAAGTAAGCTTAGTCACTTGAATGGAAGAGTTTCACTAACAAATAGATGCTCTGCATAAAGAGATGGGGCTTTGTGGATTAGCCAGTTACTAGGTGAGCTCTTTTTGGCAGGGAAGACTCAAATTGCATGCCCTGATATGTGTTGTGAGGAAGAGAGAGATGTCATGATTTTAACTTGGAACTGGTGTATCACATCATAGCTGCATTTAGACACCCTGTACCTATAATAAGTTAGTACTGGCTACAGAAGGATGGGCTGGGAGCCCTGCAGGCTGCGGAAGCATCTTTTGACAATGAATCCTTCTTTCTATTCTGTTTCTAGTTGGAGATTAACTTCTGTTAGCTTTAAATGAGTGTCCACGCTGAACTAAGAGAGAAACACTTCATGCTTTCATTTCTAAAGCCCAATATAAAAAAAAAATCATTCGAGAGCTAACCTGTAATTCTGTAAGTCTTGAGAGCAATAACTGCTTCTGTAACAATCGCATTAAGAGGTGTGCACAGCACAATACAATTTCTACAAATAGAATACAGAACGGACTAGGCAAGCAGGGTAGAATAAGTGAATGGTTAAGCTTTTCTATAAAAATAATTTTCACTGTTTTTAATTGTTTTCATGCAAACATGATTTTTTAAAATGCTAATTCATTGCTAATTGATTCAATAAAAAACATTTTTCCAATTCTTTTTTTTCAGTGTGACCCAGTAATCTTAAGAGCAGGATTTATGTGTGTAGAATGTAAGGCATATATTTTTAAGTGCTTACCTCTTACAGGCATCTGATGGAACGGTTGTTCAACCCAGGAAACCGACCATGCAGGTACCAAGCAGTTCAGCGTCCCCATCTGCACACCAGTTACGCATCACCACATGCAAAACTGAACTTCAGCAGCTGATCCAGCAGAAGCGAGAACAGTGTAATGCAGAGAGACTTGCCAAACAGATGATGGAGAACGCTGAGTGGGAGAGCAAGCCCCCACCTCCAGGTAAATCACAGGCTACTGATGTTGTTATACAAAAAATAAAAAGTATATAATTTGAGTCAAAGCGTCATCGTCCCCAGGAAAAAAATGCAAAAAATGAGTAAAAGAGGAGAAATTACTAGTTTAGGAAATGTGCCTATTATGCAGAACACCTATTTGGCAAAATACGTGCATGACCGATGAAAGAGGGTTGGGACCGAGATCTTCACCTTTGCAGTAACGGACCCAAACCACTGGTCTTAAGTCCAGGTTGTGCACTTTGTTCCAGTGAGTTTTCTGAAGCAGATTGTTTGTAACCAAGTATACAGCAGGTAACTTGCCATCCTGTAACAGGCTATAGCTTGGTTTGGGCAAGGGGAGAAACACAGTGTTGGGAGGTGGGAAATGTGAGTACTTTGCCTGGGGTGGCTTCAGATTTTCAGCCATCCTATGAGTGCTGAACCTTTTGGCCAGGTTTTCTTACCCAGTGGCATGCACCCTCGGGAGGGTTGTTTGAGCTGCCCTTGTTTGCAAAGGAGACTGTCCTCACCAGCAGTGGTGACAGCGACACAAGGCCCAGCCAGAGAGAGATGTGTGTTCCCATACTACACTGTTGCTTGCAGAGGGGAAGGAGAGACATTTTTTACCTCTTGTCCCCTTTTCTTTACCGGAAAGGAGCAACACCCAGGTTTTGCTAATTAGGGCTCTAGGAGCCACTCTGGGAGAAAACACAGGGTTTTAAATCGCAGCCATCTTCCCATGAGCCCACCTTAAATTTTGAAGCTCCAAATTGATATTGGGATTTACTTGCATTAGTTTTCAGCGTTTTCTGCTCGTGTTCTCCACTCCGTGCACTGTTGCTGGGTATCTCGTATGGAGATTCCTGACTGCCCTCTACTAATGGCAGTTCATGTGCTTAAACTCCAGATGTTGGGAGCAGAATCTGTAGCAGCTAGGCTTGCCGTAATCAACACAGTGATGCTAAAGTCTTTTGGTAAATCTAGCATAAATGCACATATCTGGGCAATATACAGCTACCATGTCAGTTTCGGGGAAGCAGTAGAAAATCATTAGGAAAATGGTCCGACCAGAAAGCGTTTGAACATAGCTAACCTTGACTGAGCTTGGCTAAGCCGTGCGTTTGTCTTCTGAAGAGGGTTTTACAACCTATGAAATAACGTGTCCCAATACAAGCAGCTGACCTGCTCTGCCACATGAGTGAGTGAGTGCCAGAAAATGTTCATATTTAAAGTTTGTGTCTTATTCTGAAATTTGCTGTGGTCTGTACGTCATTATCTTCATCTGCTGTTAATCCTTCACTACAGTAGATGTGTGTTAGAAGTGCAGCCAGATACTTCTGCACTGCTTATTTCAGAGGAGGAGACGTATTGCACAAACGTTGGCAACTTCTTGGCAAGAGTTATTGCGTGGCAGCTCAACTCCTCAATTTATTTTTGAAGTTCTGGAATAAATTTTCCATAGGATTTTAGAAGAGCTGTTATTTCATCTTATTAGGTACATAAGGCTTGTGATGTAGCATGCAGTGCAACGCTGAGCCTGTCACTTCAGGTGCTCTACAGACAATCCAGGAACTTCAGTCTGTTCAAATGTGTTGCTCATTATGTGCATTTTGGGCATTTATGGGATTGCCATTTGCAGCACAGCAATCTGCATGGGCTGATAGCAGAACTGTGCACTAATATCTCTATATAAAGTCTACGAAGAAGGGCTCTTCGTAATTTCACTGACTGTACATGGAACCCATCTCAGAGAAAACTCTTACCCAGACCTGCCAATAGGGTTTAGTTTAGAATTGAGTAAATAGGCTTTTGCTTTTAATATTTAAAATGTGTTAGCTCTGTGTTTTCAGCGCCTTCTGTGCTTTGCAGCTGTAATGACTATATCCCAATATAGCTGTTGGTGGATGGGATCAGGGGAATTTTCATGTTCCTATTAAGTTATGAAACCAACACAAAACTTCATAGTTTTGTTTTCCCCTGCAGGATGGCGTCCCAAAGGGTTGTTGGTAGCTCACCTTCATGAACACAGATCTGCGGTGAACCGTATTCGGGTCTCTGATGAACACTCCATTTTTGCCACTTGCTCAAATGATGGCACAGTGAAAATCTGGAACAGCCAAAAAATGGAAGGAAAAACCACTACAACCAGGTAGATTTAAAACTCATAGGATTTGGGGTCTGCTGTTTCAGAGTGCAAAATAAATTAGAGCAGGGAGCAAAATATGAATCACTTGTGGGTGTGCTGGAGATTTCAATAATGAAAAACTGGTGTTCCTCTTTGTATGCAACTATAAAATATTAGATTGCTGTTTCAATTATTTAATAAAAAAATTGCTAGCAAATGCAAAGGGACTGCTTCGTGGTTGTAGTAATTACAGGCTTTTTGATTTCATTTCTATACAGAGATAAATATATTCTGGTGCTGCTGTTTAAAGCCATCTGAGGTTTTGGAACAAATTAGTTTTATGTTTAATTGTCTCATCCGCTGATATTTGATGCAGGAAAGCTGGATTGCTGGCTGAAACATGGGTGGTATGGGGCTGACAGTCTCTGTGAGAGAATCTTTGGGAGAAAAGAATGTCTCAAAATACTGTGGAAAAAAAGTAGTGGACTGCAGCATCAGTTAAACAACAGTAACTACAGTATGCTACTTTGATACAGATCTAGGTTAGACTTTTATTGTACTGGTAGACAAATGTGTGCATCTGCAATTGGAGACTCATAACCCATAGGGTCAAAGATGAGCAGTTAAGCTTGCAGATTCTGGAACACTTACAAAATGTTATTCTGAGAGACATTGGTTTTAAGTAGGTGTTTGAGAGAAGTAATTTTTTGTTTAATGTGCCACAGAAAAATTCCTTTCCCCCCCCCTCTCTCTACTGCTTAGATCAATTTTGACATACTCTCGGATTGGAGGACATGTAAAGACACTTACATTCTGCCAAGGCTCACATTACTTGGCTATAGCTTCAGATAATGGTGCCATCCAGCTTCTTAGCATCGAAGCTTCAAAGCTCCCTAAATCTCCTAAAATTCATCCAATACAAAGCAGGTAGGTACTTAGAGCGGTCAAATCTCACCGCAGAGCTCAAGCTGTTATTATATTCCCCAATTAGATCCCTTGATTTGCTCTAGGCTTCCTGCTGGCTGAGCCCAGGCTGTACTGGAAGGCGGTAATTCATGATCTTATCCTGCTTCATAAAAAAGGGTTGAAAGGCAACCGTGCAGGTCTGAGAATTCATAGCTATAGGTTATTGGTGCCTCCTGTGTCACTGGACTCATGAGCTTGAAAGAGTCAGTCTGAATAGTTCTCGGTTCTTTCATTAATGCACTGGTATTGGTAGCTTCTTACCTCCTCCGTTATGATGTTAATACCTATAAATTTTGGAGGTTCTTTTACAGGTCATTAGATAAAGGTTTATAAAGGTACATGTGGTTTGGCATCAGGCGTGCAAATTTTCTCTCCCAGGCTCTTAATGTGAGTAAGGTGGCAAAGACAGAGGGGATGGGGTACTATTTAGGGGAGCCTTTGGGGATGGTTTAGCACTTCCTTACTTCTCCATATGGGCAGTTTTTTAATATTTTGGCACTGATTCAACAGCTTAATCTTCCAGCTTGAATGAAGGACATGTGCAGGCCCCAGCAAATCTAGCAACCATCTCAAAGGCCTCTTCTCTGTCCAAAGTAAAAGTAAGGGTTCTGTGACAAATGTACTCTCTTACTTGGGATTAAGTTCAGAAATGAAATAAGCCAAATCTAATGGAGATGGAAACTACAAAACTGTATTTTCCCTTTTGGTATATGCTGCGTTTGTGCCTGAAGAAGGTGTCCATTTGCACACACAGTATGTGATTGATGACAGCGCTGGCAGTATAACATGGAGAGGTGTGTTCCTGCGTGTAAAGTCTGGGTAGATGAGTATCTGATAAATGTGGAGCATGAATGAGAGAGAAATACCAAACACGCTGAGAGACCCAGAGCACAGAGTTATGTTTATGTTTGCGAAGAGCTGCTGGCAGCATTTTAATAGCCTGTAGAAAGCTTGCAGGTCCTGTCAGCAGAGAGATTTGAGAGAGCATGAGCATCTGTTGTACTAAAATTGGAAAGTTGTTTCTGGCAGATGCCTTGAAGTGACATGAAGAGGAAAATGCTGCTCAGCATTAGCTATTGGAAGGAGTCTTAAACTTGGATAGAGTCATATCTGTTTCTAAATAAGTTTATTCTTTTAATCAAGGTCCTTAGATCTGAAGGATGATGGCTGTGTGGTAGATATGCATCACTTCAATTCAGGAGCCCAGTCAGTACTGGCTTATGGAACAGTTAATGGATCTCTGGTTGGATGGGACTTGCGATCTAGCAGCAATGCTTGGACACTGAAACATGATTTGAAGTTAGGCCTCATAACTTCGTTTGCTGTGGACATACACCAATGCTGGCTGTGTATTGGTAAGCCCGTATTTCTTGTTAGCTTCTTTATCTTCTCTCCCTCCCCTCTTTCTGGTTTTCTTTTACAATAACTATAGCTCAAGCTCTTGCTTGATCTGACTTGACTAGAATATGCTTTCCTCAAACAAGAGGAGAAAAATACCTCCCGTTCTATTTGTGGGAAGTATTCTGCCCTTTAAGTACTTGAGGCTGAAGTCCACCTCCCTTGGAAGAGAGCACAAAGATATGGGCAAAACCCAGTACACTTACCCCTCTGACTGTGGGGAGCTTTCTCTCACCAGGAACGAGCAATGGTACCATGGCGTGCTGGGACATGAGGTTTCAGTTACCTATCTCCAGCCATTCTCATCCTTCCAAGGCCCGAATCAGACGCCTGCTCATGCATCCTGTCTATCAGTCCTGGGTAATTGCAGGTAAAAGAGGTCTTAAACTTACCTCATAGTTGCCAGAGGTTGTGATTAAAGCAGCTTTTGTTTCAGCTTCTGCTTCAAGTTCTGGGGGCAGGTTTTTTTTGTTTGGTTGGTTTTTGTTTTTATTTATTTTCCTTGTAGTTTTTCTTGTGCTTTGCTTGGGGAGAGGAAAAGGGGGAGGTTCATACTTGTTCTGCCACTGTTCTCTTCCAGGCTTTTTGAAATTAAAAAAACAGGTGGGTGGGGAAGTAGTGCTAAGCTGTTATGGAAGTGACAGTCAGTCTTCACAGTTCTCATCTTCTGAGCATTACAACTCTCATGAGGGTCCCTCCCTGTGTGCTGTCTACCACGTCGCTTTTTTAAGGATGAAATGTTATGAAAGACAAAACCCAAAATTGTGACATACAATGATGGGAATTCTGCCACTGCCTTCAGTGCTTCTGAAGAGCAGAGAGTGAAAGGTTGTCCCATTCCAATTCCCACTTGACACAGCTGGATTAGATTCATGGGTTAGAGCTTTTGAAAATCTCCCGAGATTCCTCATCTGGTGTGCTCACAGCTGCTTCACCCTCACCGTGTGTGGCACTGTCATATACTTTTAAGTGTTTGTGTCGGGAACACATTCTGAAATGGACAAGTAGCTTAAACTAATCCTACAGTAACAAAATTGATAAAGTTGCTGTAAAAAGAGAAATTTGGGTTTTATATTTTACTTGCTTCTTAGGCTTCGCATCTTGCTCTAGTTATTAACCACGCTGGGAGAAAAAAAAAATTCTTGAAAAGCATACAAATAAAGCAAGCTTCTCTGTGCTTTCTAGTTTGTTTCCTCCCTGCTAAATAATAAATGAGTGACAAAATTCATCACTTTAATAATATTCAAAAAAGTCCTTGCCTGCTAGGTTGCTGCCAGGCATGTAAGCAGTCCCTTGAACAGAGTTCTTTGCCTGTCCATGCTAAACATGGGTGTGGAACATCATTGTAGCTACTGAACTTTGTAACTTTGGATTGCTGTCTTACCTGCCCAGGGTTAGTCTCCAAAGTCCCTGATGACCATGCTGAACAGACGATCCATCCTTCTCAAAGAAGGATGAAAAGTTATTTAGGGAGGAAACTGAGGTTTTAATACCTTTTAAAAAGGGTTGCAGATTAAAGCAGGTTTCTTTTAAACTCTCTGAAATGAGGCACTTTAACTCGAGTGAAGCTTCTGTTAAATGGTAGAACCAACAAAACACATGCACGGCTTTACCACGAAAGCAAGACTAACACCAAATGCCACAGAGAGCGAGCGGAGAGTGTCTCTGTGTCATGCCCCCTGTATCATGTCAGTAGAACACAAGTAACAAGGGCTAACTGACCTGGTTTGTTTTTTTGTTTTTTTTTTTTTGCATTGGCAATACCTTTCCTGTAGCTGTTCAAGGCAATAATGAAGTCTCCATGTGGGATATGGAAACTGGCGACCGACGCTTCACTTTGTGGGCCAGCAGTGCACCTCCTCTTTCAGAGCTGCAGGTCTGGTCTTTTTCTTTTCATGTTTCTGTTCTGTAGCTGGGGCTGGAACAGCCTCAGACTCCATGCTGTGTGTCAGTACAGTTACCTGTTCTCAAGGCCTTGCCAGTTTGGCACCAGGAACGTGCCCTGGGATTTATTTTGGCACCATAATTGTTTTGCTGTCAAAATTAAATCCCCTTTGTAAAACAGCAGTGTAATTGAATCTTCATTGGTATTTTCCACACTCTGTGGAATGTACTTGTAACACTCACTTGCTATATCCAAAAACCCATGAGCCAGTCAAGCCTGTAAAGCTTACAGTAAGCCAAAATTCATGGTGTGGCATCTTTTACTTACTTTTACTTCCTGTTTCTGGGATTGTGCACACTTCTGTAAGCGTCTGCTCTTTTGCACATTCTTTCTGAAACATAATGCCACTATAACACTTAGCTGCTAGTTTAAAGCATGAAGTTGCTCTTCTTCAAGGAGTTAATTGGGGAAGGAGCAATCTGGGATATCTTTCTTAAAACATAAATACATACACATAAATAACCACAGCTGCTTCTATAAATATTGTAAATGCAGATCTGGAATGTACCTAAACTTGAATTAGTACATGCTACGAAGATTGCAGGTTGAGTTCATTTTGGTCACTCACTTTGCACACAGGGAACTTGTGATTCAAGCTGGTTTTCTGTTACGTGTCCTTTAATACCTTCATAGCATAAAAATTTGAGCATCCATGTGCTTTTCAGCATGATTCGCCTGCCTGATTCTGTTAGAAACAATCTTTCTCCTTTGCCGTCATTGAGAATGTAATTTCCAGGATTCCAAAAAAGCATTATGCGGAGTTAAATCTGTTGCATTGCTCTACGAAACATAAGGAATAAAAGGAAGCAATTTACCATCCTATATTAAGATACGGCCCATTAACAAAGTAACTTGGCATTTGTCAGAAACATTTGGAAATTGGATGGATGGATGAATGTGGTAAAGAATGCATTCCCTTTGTGAAGCCTGGCAACAGCTATTGGTGGTAATTCATTTTTATCTGTCCCTTTTCCCTACTAGCCTTCTCCTCACAGCATCCACGGAATATACTGTAGTCCAGCGTCTGGTAATCCCATATTACTGACAGCAGGCTCAGACATGAAAATAAGGTAAGCTTCAAGAAGTAAAAAACATAATGCTGAAGATGTGTTCATTAGTAAGCAGCAGTGAGCTGAGAGAGTTGTTCTCAGCCGAAGTAGTGCAAAACTCCGTGCTTCTCTGAAACATGACGTGTACTCTTCTGTAAAGTTCTTGATAGGCTGTGTGAAACAAAACGATAGCTCGTGTGTGCGTTTGACATGACTGTCGATTTCTCTACATTGCTGTCTTCCACTAAGTGTTGGAAGCATATAGCATTTGTGCCCACTCGTTTTCATCATATTAGGAAGACAGCTTTTAAACGGCTGTATTAAGCTGATAATCAAGCTGAGATGTTAGATTTTTTTGTTTCTTTGTGTTTAGGTTTTGGGATCTAGCCTACCCTGAGAGATCATATGTTGTTGCCGGAAGTTCTAATTGCCCATCTGTTTCCTACTACAGAAAGATAATTGAGGGCACGGAGGTGGTTCAGGTATTTTGCTTTGTTTGATAGACACCTATTCTGCTTGCCTTTTGGATGGTGCCTTGGGTTCCAGTAATTGCATGACGGATTTAATTATAACTATCTCACTCTTACCTTTTGTGGATGGTGCCAGCATTGCATTTTCAGGCAGTTAGGAAGATGTTATTTTAAAAGAAAAAGAATCAGTTGTCTTTGACAGAACTAGACGTACCAAATAATACGTGCAGAAACTAGGGTTGTGTTTCTTTTGGCAGATTGAAATCTAGTGCATTAACACTCTTGATTTTGATCAGTCTTTGGAATGTCTTTTCTGTAGGATCCTTAGCAAGGCATTGTGAGAGGTACCAGGACCAAAATAATATGGTAGCAGAACTCTGCAATTTTTATTACACCCTTCAGAGTGACTTTTAGCACAATGTTTTGTTTCAGTGCAATTGAATGAGTGCTGTTTCAAAGGTGACTGTTTAACTTTAAAAAAAAAAAAAAAAAAGTCCAAGTCAGTGAGGGTCTACCTATGCACTATGATTTTTGAGTATTTTATGTGAAGTTCTTAATTGTATTCATGCTATTGAACCAATCTTTATCAAAACCTTGGGAAGCTGTGTGTGTCACGGTAGCTTCCCCTCTGCCCCCCCATAGGACTATTAAATCTTAGTGTCATTGAAATAAATATGAGAAAAAATTATTCTTTCCCTAATCAGAGAGCTGTACTGTCAGTTCAGATTAAGACTTAGGTTGTATGTGATGAAAAGAAATGAACCAAGGAGTAATCCCAAGAACACCATCAAAGGGTGGGAGATTGGGGTTTTTTTGTTTAAGAGGTTTTTTGATCTTTTTACATCCTAATATGTGTGATAAAGGTAAGCATTTGGAAAGGGGATTTCTGTACATAATATTTCTCACTTTCTTTTTGTACAGGAAATTCAAAACAAGCAAAAACTGGGTCCCACTGATGAGACCCCTCGGAAGGGTCCAGAGTCTCTCCCTGTCGGACATCATGATATCATCACAGATATTGCAACTTTCCAGACCACACAAGGATTTATAGTAACTGCATCAAGAGATGGAATTGTTAAAGTGTGGAAATAAAAGTTGTACTAATATATAGCATGTAAATATTTGTAATAAAGAAATAGTGTTATAATGAAGTTTTCAAGGACTCTTTCCAGATCATGGAATAGACTTTAAAGACTGTAAAGGTGATGATAAAATGGGTCATCTGTATCCTACCACCCTGTTAGCACTTCATCACTTCTTTTATTAAAGATGTTTGGTATCTCTAGCATTTCCTTGAAATACCAAGCGGTCTATGAAGAAATAATTTAGCCTGGTTTTGACTACATTGTTCTTCAAGGATATTTCAGAATATGATTTAAAGACGTCCCACTTTACACGTTCTAAATGTGCAAAAAGCAAAGAGCTGGTACTAGTGCTTCAGTGTCTGACTGCTCCTATATTGAATTTGAGAAATTAAATAAGAACCAGTGCACTAACATCCCTGTACATTCTAATAACTATAATAAAGTCCACTTGAGCTTCCATGTTTGGTACTTGGGTGTCTTTATATCAGTTGTTCCTCTGCAGTGATTCTGTAGTTTCAGCTGCCAGAGCCATTGGCCTGTTACTTGTTCTTTGAGATCAGCTTAACTTTGTGTCAGATCCTCAACTGTACTTTGTGCTTTGCATCCAGCTTGCTCTTGGCTTGAGTCTAATTCTAAGCCCTCCTGTCCTGGGAACCCAGAACAGCACCACCAGGATGGTGTTCTCCATCACTCGGCATGAATATAGGAAATAGCCGTAACACAAGGTTTCAGCAGGAATCATTTTCTTCATCGTGCAATGTTCACGTGAGGGGCAGTTCTGGAGGTCAGACAGGGGCAGTAAACTTTCTCACTGTTCTTCGACAGTCTGATCCAGATTTTCAGATTTCCAAATCCTTTTCAGTCTCCCTCTCTTAAGCTTTATCCTATGAGTTAACTTGTTCTTTACCTACATTTCCAGGTTCTGCTTTACAGGAACTGAAGGTTATTTACCCCTAAACCAGGTGATTCACCCCTTCTCCATGGATGGACTCAGAAGGTCACTGACAGCAAACAGCACTAATTTGACATTTATTTTTTGAGGGTGGCTGGGAAAAAATGGAAGCCTAATGCTCTGCAGGGTGTCTACTGGAAGCAGGGAATGCTCTTATCTTGTGAATTGGGTTATCTTAAAAGTCAGTGCAAGAAATATGTAACTTGTTTACATTTCAGAGTTCACCAGAAAAATAAGTTTGACTGAGGATGACTGCTTTTAGAGGCTCTACCTGCTTTTAATTAGACTGCATTACTTGGATGATTCATTGCAGCAGGTAGAAGTCCTAAGTTTAACATGTTCAAAAGAGGAAGAGAGCTCAAGAACAGCATGACATTTCTGTGCAGACCTTCCCATAACTTCTGCTCTCTGTTGTGGTACACAAAGTTTGTTCTTTGCTTGTACAGAGGAGCTGATACTGCATATGAGATTAAATATTTTGCCTCTTTCTGTTGTATGAACTCAGGAATAAGGTAGGTTTTCTCAGCCCGCTTGGATTGCAGAGTAGCAAGGAAAAGTGTGGTAAGCCAAGTTTGTGTTGCTCATGTATCTATTTGGCATGCAGTTCTAAACTGGTCCTTACCTGAAAGGAATCACCACTTCAGCGGCGTTGGTTGGTTAATGGTTTTGCCCTTTGACAGAAGTCTGATGAAAGAAGTAGACAGATCTTATTTTTAGGTATTGTAATGCATTGACACCATATGAAAGTTACAAGATATTTTAAATAGTATCAACCACAGGACTGTTTTGAATGGTGGCTATAGTATAAAAAGAATTTGCATTATAATCTTACCTCTACAATGTTAAAATATTTTCTAGTGATCAGTAAAAAGTTATAAGCTGAGGCAAGCAATGAAGCATCATAACTGGTGAACTGTATGTCTGAGCGTGGCTTTTGCCTGTATATAGTAATGTGGAATGAAAAAATGACTATGTCTGTTCTCATAAGAAATCTTGTCATATTTTAGTGGCACCACTTGTAGGGTAATGAGCTTTGGCTGAGCCTTTAGAAATGTCAGTATTGTCATGCAGCACCAATGGTTACAGTTTCAGTAGTTCCTCTTTCTGATGTGCTATAACATGTCTTTTACAGACTTTTGATTCTTTTTACTTTTGTTTAAGAGATGGCAATCTGTTAATATCTGTATCAAATATGAAGGGTTTTTAAAATTTTTTTGATTAATGTAGACATTGTATACTTGAATACCTGGTGTGAGGCATGCTCTGCCATCATGAACTAGCCTCTTGGCTCCAGTAAAACTATTCATAACATAGCCCGTCGCAAGTATTTAGAAAACTGGGTCAATGCACTTAAAGCCTGTGTCTACTGAAGGTGATATTTTTTATCCCTAGTGATTTTGTTGTAATTTTCAATGCTTTCTGCATAAAGCACAAATATAAATAAGGGAAGAAATTCTGTCTCTCAGAAAGCACGGTCAAGAAACTTTTGGTCACTTCATCAACTACGCAATGAAGGGAGAAAGGAATTTTGATTATTTCTTATCCACTTGCAGTATCTTGTCTTGCTCAGTTCAGCAAACTGCTATATATAAATGTTGTCCTCTTCCCTTTTTTTTGTATGCTTACCAAAATATATTACATTACATAATTTGTAACTAATTTCTTTGTATTACTAGAGGGTGTGTGTGTGCGTATAAAAATTCACTAAGCCGTTTCAATAAAACACCACGTACAAAAATCCAGCTAAACAGAAGCCCCATAGCAGATCCCACGGGGTTCCGTAGATCAAAACCCTCATGATGTCATGGTATCTTAAGACTACTGAAATATATTTCAAGAATAAAAACTCATACATGTTTGATACTGTAAATTACCAAGTGCTTTCCTCATCTACCAAAATCAAAAAAGCTTATGGCTACATCTAGGTGTATATATTTAAAAACAAAATGTAGTGTATTCACTGTATTATACCAACCAGGGAAGAAGGAAATGAAAGCTCACACCCACAGTATTTTTCTTTTGTTGGACGTGCAAATAGTGTGCCACCTTAAGCCATTGCTTCATGCACCCTGAGTCACTTTGCTGAATTTCCAATCGTCCTTAACAGAAAAGAGAAAAGACACAGTTGTGAGACAATTTATAAAGAAGATTCAAGTGCCTGCAAAATATCTTTCATATAGCAGAAAGTCATGTTTCTGGCCAGAGGCAACTCAAGGGTTTTCAACAGTGTAGGAAAGTGTCAATTACACAGGGGCTGTTTGGGAACTGTGGGTAGTGTTTGGCAAGTTAAAGGCATCTCCTTCTCTCTTGCCAAGTCAGGCCTTTTCACCCTCCCTCTTCTTCTCCCTTAAGGCTATGCCCCGGTGGGACCTCCTCTCCAGCCCACCTCCATTCCCAGGACCCAGAATCTGCCTCTCCTCCCTTCTCCCCAGAACTAGCAAGGGTCCTGCAGCTCTTGGGATGCTGGCAGGAAGGATGGAGGCTTGCTGGTGTTGTGGGCACAGAGGGGGAAAGGAGAGGAGCGTGGCTTTCTATGCCTGCTGCCAAAGAGAGGGGTTGAAGGTACCATCAGCTCCTGCCAGGAGAGGTGGCCTTGACAGGGTTAAAATCTGCTCCAAACACCCTGACCCCCTTCTTGGCAGTGGCTAAAGCAGGGACAAGTCAGCAGTTGGTGCAAACACAACAGAGCCTGTCTCCTCTTTCATGGGCAATGGGGCTGCTTGGCACATGACAGTAATTGCCCCCCACAGGCAACTGCCCACTTTGCCCACAGTCTTAACGGGGCTTTAGGTTTCCTGTTCCATTTTCTACCCTCCAGAGTAAATGCAGTTCACCATAAAGGGCCCCAGTGTAAAAGGAACAGTGCCAATATGAAAGGCAAGGCAAAGTGTGTTTGCGTTGTACACACACAAGTACATGCTTGCTAATGCACATGCACATGATCATCCACATCGATGCTTGCACCATCAAACTTTTCTTGGAAGCAAGGTGTCTGGTGCACAGTCCCCCCTCTGACTGCCCATGTCAAATCAAGTAGATGAATGTCTGGACTCACAAAAGCCTTGGGTCTGTTGGCTAGAAGTCAGTTCACTGGAGGCTGTGTGTGCTGTGCCTCTCATTAAGATTTTTTTTTTGTGGTTGGTGACTATTGAAAGAGCCTGTCAAGAAAGCAGAACAAAGAAATCAAGTTTACCATCAAATGTATCATCAGCATTTGAACTCACTTTCAAAGTTTTTTATTTTCTACTGTTCATAACATTGATACAGTTAAGCTTGAGCAATAACAAGGGTGTGTTTCTACACTATTTGTTATTGTATTGCCCATATTGCTCTCTTTCTGAAAGATACCTTCCTCATAGATTTAAAAGCATCTTTTTTATCTACATACACAGCATCCTTAACACAAATTACTTACACCCATGGGAAGCAACGGTTACCAGTGCTGCAGTTAAATTTTTAATTTTTGCCTAGAGATTAAAACTTTTTTTTTTTTTTTTTTTTTTTAATTAAAAATTTATTTCTTTTCAACATCCATTTGCTGGCCATAGTGGAAAGCCAGGGTGTTGGGTCAGTTGCAGTATGTTATTTCCTCTGAAGCTATTCTATCAAGACTCTGCTAAGCAATTAAAGAATAAAGAAAAGAGTCTGTCTCCCATTTATACATCCTTCACACCTCTTTGTGGCTCTCACCATGAGAAGCCTTCTCTGGGATCTTTTTATGAACACGTTACAGGGTCAGCAGTTTCTGTTCACTAATTAAAAACAAACACAAAACCAAAATATGAACAGATACACCAGGAAAATGACTATGGAAAAAAATTCACACTTTCAACTGGATTTCACTGGGTTCTCCAGCAGATGCAACAACGATGATCTTGCAGTTTCTCTGACAGGTAGCTTTTGGGAAAATATTTTTAATTGCCCATTTTATGGCAAAGCCAATGGCAGCCTCTCCATTCAGCTGCTGAAGGGATTCTGCGACATGAACTCTCAGTAATTCTTTAGCATTGCAGCTTAAGGGTCAAATTTCTCATTCCACTTGGTTTCTCTTTGCTCCTGGAAGACCGTGATGACTCATCATAGATACTCTATCATCTCCACTGTGCTGATGGGAGATAGCCAAAGCATTAAGTGTTTTGTTCAGGAGGTCTCTAACTTTTTGGAGTTCATTGCTGATAATTTTCCATGAACTACTCAAGACGACAGCAGCATTCACATATTCCTGGGGTGGAAAACGCCTGTGATGTTTACAAGGATAGAGATCCAGGTTGCACTTGTCTGCAAAAGAACGGAAATTAATTAGCACTTCTCTGTATTAAAAAAAAGTTAAAGTACATCAAAATAAAACAATGAAGAATATGATCTTGTGCATGCTTAGTTTCTGGCAAGGTTTCATTACATTCAGATCCACCCCTGCAAACTAATCCCAGGGAATTAGCAACATTCTGGGCTATGCTGCCCCCCCTTAACGATGCCTGAAGGGCAGAAGTTACAACCACTGAAATTAATGTAGAAAAATATCTCTGAGGTAGTGAACGCTGCGTGGGCAATTAAACAGTAAGGCATTGCAATTAATAGAAGTACCACACGATGTTCTAACAGCTTCCACTACTGCAGCACAGAGGATCATTTCAGGAATGGCTCAGGATCCACTGTAACAAAACACCTACTGCAGTTTTGGAATCAGTTGTGTTCACAGGCTTGTTGGCTGGGAAATGGCATATTTCCCATATGAAGTAGCACTGAGGACTGAATAGGTCTCATCTTCCTTAATTTCAGCAATACAAAAGTTATGGGTGTAGGCTGAGAGTCTGTAGTTAATGGAGGGTTCCTGAGTCAGTGATAAATCTGTGCTGACTATAGATGGAGAGAATACAAGTATATACTTCATGCCTAGAGAGGTAGGAGAAGATAAGACCTACTCCTGATCTATGCTGTGCTCTTTTTTTTGCTTTGCTTGAGATTTCTCTTTGCAAAGGACACGTTCAGCCAAAATCTCCACAAAAGTGAATGCTCTTTACAAAGTGATGGGGCCCATTAATCTGATGTCTCTCTGCACAGAAACCACATCAGCTTCACTAAAAGTTTAGCATGTGCAGTGGTTGTGGAATGAGCCAGATGTGCCAAAATGATGAGTCTGGTATGGCAGGCATCTTACATCTCTGAAATTATACTTGTTCTGTCAGTGCATTTAACACCTTTAGATAATCACTTCTGTATAACCACATCTTACCGCTTACAATGACACAAACTCTTTACAACCTTTCCTTTAGTGCAGCTGCTGGTACTAAAATTCCCTGTGAATAAACACATTTTGGCTTTCACAGCTAGGAATAAACTAACACTGAAGTGAGCTGTGATGGATGAAGTTTTCAATAACCCATACTAAGACAAATGAGAAATAATCAAGAAGTAATTGAAGTGATGATTAACAAGTAATTGAATTTCTGTGAGTGAGTGAGCTACTAGAGCTACCACAGAAGACAGCAGCTTGAAACTGGACAGTTTTTCTGGAGAAAACCTACTCTTTCTGCATGTCTTTGCAGGAAAATGCTATGTGCAATACGTAGTCTAATACAGTATTCTGCTCAGAATCAACCTTATTTGGTAATGTCTATGAGCCACATATTTGTTTTTCTATTGTGTACAATTTTTTGCTGAACAAATTCTGATCCAAAATCCATGCACTATGGACCCATTTCATCTTTCGGTAAACCCCATGCTACACCAGTAACACCTAGGACAAATATGATCCCCAAAGTTTATAAATTATGTTTTAAAATAAAGCATTCTCACCAGATACTGGACTGCCTTTCACAGGAGTTTACACTGATAGCAAAAAAAGCAAAAGAAATTAGTAATGTGGAAGTAATCCATGGGGGCAGAGCTCAAGGTTGAAAGTGAAACAAATGTAGGAAGTCAGAAATACACTCACCCGGTGGGCAGCCATGAATCCCTGCAGCACTCAGCACAGCCAGCAATTCAAGGGACTAGCCCAAGTTTTGAGAGGTAGTCAGAGAACACAGGGGTCTACACAAACGTAAGAATTGGCAGGAAGTTGATAATGGCAGGGCTTGCAAAAAACCTTATAAACACTGTTGTTAATGCATTAACACACACCAGAATAGATTAGGTGTGGAGAGAGAGAGAGGAAGGCAGGCAGGCATGAAAGGGAGTAGGGGGGAAACCATTATTTTGTTGTTGTTGTTGTTACAATTAAAAGCATTGTTATGGATTTATGCTCTCAACTAACCATATGAGGTAGCCAGATTCAGACTATTCTTTATCAGACTCATTAGGTGCCTTAAGTTTTCTTAACTACTGATTTCCAGATTCAAGAGTTTTGATTCCTGTAATGTGATGAAACTAATTACAAACAGAAACTGGCAGTCCTGCTTGTAATCTCTCCCTTCTCCCTTTTACATTGCTTTGTTAAACTGTCAGGCTGTCCTCTTCTACATCTTTCTTAGTCTGTGTAAATCTTTCTATTGACTGCAAAAAAAAAAATTAAATTAGCAAATTAATTACCTCAAATACTTTCTCATTGCTGGGGATATCATTAAAAGCAAAAACGACAGGAAAAATATCCAATTCACTTTACTTCAGGACTGCAGTGTTTAATAGAAGACATATCTGTGGTGGGATCTAGCTGAAATATGCAGGTCTTTCTTCTGTTAGGACCTCAGATAATTCACTTGAAAAAGTTTCTGGCAGCAAACTCAGTGCATTGCCAATATTTCATCCACTTGAGGATCTCTGATAGTTGAGATTTTTACGACCTCTGAGGTGTTTATTCTTGTCTCTGAGGAGCCGACCAGGTTGTGGACAGCCAAGGTTTAGGAGACAACAGTGACTCTGGCTCCTGCAGAGAAGTCATTGTCTCTGATTTTAGTGACACTGACCACTACAGTTTTAATTTCTCTCATTCTTTCCAATATTTGAGGTGTAACTTCTGTGTGAAAGTCCGAGGCAAACACCAAGTCAGTTGGAGGCACAGGGCATGCTAGGATACCTGAAACACAAGAACAGAGAGACAAATTACAAGGATTAATAAAAGGGGGCATTTTCTCATGTGTTTAATACCACTTTGATCCACAGGTCCAGAATAAACTGCAGTGAGGGCTTCTCACATGGGAAATGTTGCTGGATACTGGGCCACGCTTCAAGAAGACAGTGGGGTGTTCTCCACCGTTGCCTAGGTTTACTTGTAGCCCTGAACTTTTAAAATCAGAGCTGGCTTATGTAAGATCAGGAATGCCTTCAGATTGGGGTAAGGAAAAGACAACCACAGTGCACTGCTGTGCTGTAGGCAGCTGCGAAAGGGGAAGTCTGCAGCACTTTCTTTGTGAGGATTCAGGGAAGGACGATTTTCTGGAGACACAATAGCTTCTTAAACAGGAACGTTATTCACTGCACAGAGCTGTGCTTATCAGCTTATAACACTTGTACAGTTCCTAGCAAAGAAGCTTTCAAGGTGTACAGCTCATTTACTTGCCCAAATCTATGTCAGTGTTTTCAATGACTGCAGTTACAGCACCCTCCAAGAGAGAACTGGGATAGCATTAGTAACTAGATAATTTAGTAGGAAAGGCAGGACAGTCAGAAGCAGGGAATAAGGCAGTTTAAGGAAACACAGGGAGGTCAAGAATTGTACAAGAAAAAAGGAAAGAGCTCACCCAGTGCGTCCATTTGCCTGAAGCAGGATCAATATACCCATTCTGTCCCTGAGAGGCATTTGTATAGTATGTTCTTATGAGCCCACCAGAAAAGGGAAGTCCACAGCCTCGCCAGCAAGCATTGATTTACTCTGCTCTTGGTGACCCTTGTCCCTTCCAGCTCATGTCTGCTTTGCATCTTCTGCTGTAAATTATGCAGATTTCTTCTTGCTTTGCACTTCGCTTTTCTTCAGTATACCACTAAGACTCTTATCATGCCTGATGCTATTCCTTCCTATCTCCTTTATCTTTAGGCTGAGTGAACTCAAATTATTCTGCCCTTATGTCACTTTTGTTGCTCTTCCCTGGGCTCAGTGCTGTCTGTCTCCATTTTTCATGGTGTGTGGCACCTAACAAGCTGCTGTCGTGCTCCAGGTCCACAAAGCTCATTCATTTCTGTGTCTAATGTAAATCAGGTTGGTCAATGCACTGCAGGGAGAGGTCTGGGTCTTTAATCACATTGTGCTGTTGAGACAGATTTGCTTCTTGACTGCTGAAGCAACCAAACCCCTTCTATATTGTTGCTGCTGCTATTCACCTTCATTCACACAATTCGTCCCTGTTAAGAGCGGTGCCTTGTGTTCGTCTCATTTAAATTACATTTTGTTAATGTCAGGTGATTTATTTAATTTATCAGAATAACTAAGTTTTGATGCACCTTTGGAAGAGGGAAGAGAGTCAGGTGATGATGGCAAGGAACTGCAAAAGGCTGAGAGGAAGATAGTCAGAGAGTGGAAGAAAACAAATCGTTAATCTGCATTTCCCTAAACAGCCTAGATGCAAAAGATGATAGAAGCAGACAAAGTAGACCTCATTAACAGAGGTAAAGCAAGGCCAACAGTGATATTAAAATTTACACTAGCAACAAAGAAAGCTCACAGAGAGGACATGAAATAGGAAATAAAGAAAAAGTTTCTAACTCTTAGAGAAAATATTTAATAAATTGACAGATGGTGAGATGAGAGGCAAGTAGTATAATGACTGGTCCCCTGACACAGCTGTTGCTGTTGAGCTCTGCCTTGCACAGACTAGCTGTAGTGGAGCTGTCAGGAGCTGGTGAAACCCAGGTACAAGTTTAGGCAAAAGTGGGATTTAGCTAGTGGGATTTAGCTTTGCTTAAAACGTGTTACAACGTGAATAAATCAGTTTTAAATTGTCATAAGTGATATTCAGTTTTAGAACAAGCTAACTGAAAAAAGAAACCAAAATGGTGTTACTCAATAATATTTATCAAAACTCTTATATCTTTAAAGAATACTACTCTATTAGTAACATAGATTTTCTGCTCACTATGTTTCCTGTAACAGGGAAGGCTTCTGGCTAAACTGGAAGTGCTGATTTACCCACATAATTCAGGATCTGTCTTTAATTTTAATCTGTGTTCTCACAGCAGCAACATTGATTCAGTTCCTATTCTCCTTCCCAAGCCTAGAGAAGCAGCAGATACAATTCAGCAGAATTCATCAATATTTCATGAAAAGCATCTTAGAGCCCAGGAACTTGGTGTTTCACTCACAGTTCAAAAAGCATCTACGCATTTCAAGCATCTGGCTAAACTAATCCCAAACCCTGAAGTACAAAACTGGCTTAGGAATTTTGCACAAAGATAGAGGACATTGTGACAGCCTTAATTAATCATCCTTAATTAAATAGAAGCACTAACGGCTAATCAAGGAAAGCCACCTTGTTAGATTATCTTTGGTATAGAAGTCCTGCCACATATGTAAATGTGTGAGCGAGAAAATTTGCATGGTTTAAGTACAGCATAGAGTGAGCCAACAAGGAAAGGGCAGTTTAACTGCAGGGGCAAGGAGCTGACATTCTCTCCATCCTTAAGAGCAGAGGTAAGTCAAAACAAGAGAAGTCAGACAGGCCTGGGCAGTAAAAAGACAAACAAAACCAAATGAAGCAGCACTGGATGGGGACCCCAGCTGACAACATTTGGTAGGCAATAGTCAAGTTTGTAGTATCAAAGAAGACCTGAGGGTGGCTTGTCTGGTCACTGTGCAAACATAATACAAGGTGCCCGGATGGGGTCTTAGGACATCTGGAGTGGGCTCAGTGGTTGAATCATTGTGTGGACAGCTATGACAGATTAAATGATAGGAAACATGTTATGGAGTCAAAATGTGGGCTTTTAAAAAGGAAGTAGAGGGCCAGGACTGGCATAGTAATATTTTCCAAAAATTTTTCCCAGAATCATGCATCCTGACAGAAAGAGATGATGTCTTGATGGGAAAATGGTGTAAGGAGGAAGAACCAAGATTCAGTGAGTACTGAAGGAAACTTCTGTAGCTTGTTCAGGAAAGATGGTCTTCATTTAAACTAAAATGACACAACACCTCTGACAGTAAAAATTAAACAGGTTTTGGCAGAATATTTAAAGGAAAGTCTAGGGGAGTGGAAAACGGATGTGAAGGAGCATATTTGCAGTGATGTTTCCTCTAGGTTGATGTCAATA
Organism: Phalacrocorax aristotelis; assembly: GCF_949628215.1. NCBI lineage: Eukaryota > Metazoa > Chordata > Aves > Suliformes > Phalacrocoracidae > Phalacrocorax > Phalacrocorax aristotelis. The sequence continues at coordinate 47,434,342 of NC_134277.1, read as the reverse complement.
AAAGCTTTCTGTCCTCAGATTGAGCCTGGGACAGAAGTTGGCAAAACTCAAAAGGGAGGCTGAAGAGTCCCATCAAAAGAGAGCATAGTGATGCCACCTATGGTGTGTTAAACAAAATTACAGAGGCTGCAAAGGTGGAACCCCAACAATGAAAAACTCCATTTAACTGCCATGATGATGACATCTTACTGCAATGTGACATTCAAACAAAGATAACATTTTTAGACAATATATTCACACCAGCATAAGGAAGACTACTATGAAATAAAAGAAACCTTTCAAAAGGCATAAACTACAGTAAAATGGAAAACAGAGAAAAAGAAACTTTGGAAACCATATGTAAAAATAAAATAAACCAAGGCAAAATACATTCTCAGGGAAAAAAAAGTCTGTAAGACATAAACCCAAATAATAAACCCTTTTTCAAATATATCGGGAAAGAGAATCTGACAGAGTCTGTATGGCCAATAATTAATGAATGTGTAAAAGAAGATTTCAAAGAAAACAAGGCCATGGCAGATAATTAAATGTGTACTTTGCATCCAGGTTCACCATGGAGGAGTTCAGGGAGGTTCCTATGGCAGAATCCTGTCCCTTTTCTGCACATGTAAGTGATGTGCCAGAGGATCTGCCTGCCTGAAACACCTGCCCAGGAGAGGTTTCAAGCAGTAGTAAATTGCCAAGAGAAGAAAATACTCATCTAAAGGGTGATGTGTTTTAAGGGGCATCAGGAATGAAACAGTTGAACTGTTAACTATGGTTTGCAGCCTCTTGATTAAAACTGCTCTAGCACGAGAAGGATGAAAACTGGCAGAATTGACATCAGGTCTCACAGAAAAATTCTGGGGAGTTTATAGACCAGCATAATGTATGCAGTAGGCAAATTAGTGTAAATTATAAAAAGGAGCAGAATTGGTAGAGACATCGATAAACATGCTCTGTTGAGGAAGTGTCAACATGTAAGGTGAAATCTTCTATCATAAACCTATCTTTGAAAGAATTGCTAGCCATGTGAACAATACAGGTCTGCCTGATCGTCCAGGATTTCCAGAAGGATTTTGACAAGTTCCCCAAAGAAAGCCTTCCAAAAGTAATTAATATTGTCACCCAATATAGAATCTTCTCACAGAGTAACATTGTTAAATACAGTTATTAAATTAAACACTATTTAATACTAGTTAAAATACAGTAAGTGAGATTAGGAACAGATCAGTTTTCCCAGTGGAAGAAAGCTGTCAGTAGAGACACAAGTGGATTTTTACTTAGACCTGTGTTGTTCACAATGTTTATCAGTGACTTAGCAAAAAGAAGGGAATGATGTCATGTCCAAAGTGGCTGAAGACAGTAAGTTACTTGGGACAGTAAGAAATAAAAATGACTGCAAAATGTTACAGAGGGATTTCATGATAGTGGATGACTGAATCATCCCGTGTCAAGTGAAATTCTTTGCAGGTAAAAGAGGTGCACATGGTAAACACAGCCCAGTCTTAACTCTGTGTTTATAATGAGCAGTCCTGAATAGCTTAGTCCTATTCAGGGAAAAAAATGTTGGAGTTATAAGACAGTTCTACAAAAACATGAGCTCAGTGCTCCATATTGATCCAAAAGTTAAAACGAATGTTAGGAATTATCAGGGAAAGAATAGGATAATACCCCAATGACCAAATCCATGGTGCCCTTACTGTGAATAATGTGTACAGTACTTCCCCCTAATAATGAAAATATATATAACTATGGGAGGCACAGAAAAAGTCTATTCTGGGTAAAGAATAGTTTCCATATAAAGAATAATTAACTAAACTAGGAGTCTGCATCTGGGCAACAGAAGCCTGAAAAAAGAGATGACAGAGATCTGTAAATAAGCAATGACACTGGGAAAACTGAATAGGCAATAACTATTTGGTCGCTTGCACAATGCAAGTACCAAATAAAAGATGAGATAAACATGTACAAAAGAAGATACTATTTCATAAAGCATGTAATTAAGCAATGAAGCTCATTGCTTTGGGCTGCTGTGAACACCAAAGGTTTGCCTGTATTTAAATAATACTGACCACAGAGAAAGCAAAGAGGTAGCTTTGCTCACGTCATTTACATCCTGTCAAAATTAGATCAGCTGCCATAAAGCAGCCAGCAGCCATCAATTCTGGAAGAGAGGTAAAACCATTAGCACTGCAAGAGAGGTAAAACCATTAGCGCACAACAGCTCTGAAAGCAGAAGCAAAAATTCTGTTTATACCTGTGCAAATAATGGTCCAGATTTTCTTCTCCACCAAGGAGGGGGGAAAGTAAAATGTTAAAAATCACTGGTTTTCATCCTCCACTTTGATGAGGTTGTACTGTGTTGGTTGGAGGCTCCAAAAGACTCTTCTGCTCCAGCTGACACCCTTTTGGCACTCATACTCTAGAACACAGGTTAGGGGTAATGAAATGAAACTTGTTTTCTCATGTTATGATTTCCATTGCTCATTGATTTCTTCAAAAGGTCAGCTTCAACTGAGATAATTAGGCATAAACCCATCATCTACGTTTATCTGCAAAAACTGGGTTTTGAAGGAGACAATCAGAGACTAGAAGAAACTGAAATGGAATGTTATTACAATATATTCCATGGGTATTACCTGGAAGTGATCTGGTAGGACAGACCAAGCATAGTCTCTTGGGAAGAGGCTGTATCACAAGAGACTTTGCTAGCATAATTAAGAAGAAAGAAGTCAATATTCTTAGGTACACAGAAAAGAACAGGACTGCCAGAGAAAGTGGTCTTTCAGTGATTTATGGAAAGAAAGAAAAGGACAAGAAGAGTATGGCTAAAAATAACATGGGAGACAAAGAACTGAGAATTATGCAAGCCAGCTGGGAAACTGCCCTCAAACCCCAAATCAAAGATGGTCGATGCTACCGCTGCAGATACGGAGAATATACGTCTTTGAAGGCAATTGGGTCAGATGGGTTAAACTTCAAATGAAATGAACTTCACCCATGTGCACATTGTGAAAAGGTGGCACTGCAGGAACAAAACACATTTAGTTATTTACATCATTAAAATACTGACCACTGAATCTGAAATGAATTCATAAATACACAGATCAACTTGGGGTATTCAGGAGTGGTCATGGCAAGGACCCAATTGTCTTCTGTTGTCTTCAGAATGTCAAAATTTTTTATTAAAAATATGAGCCTGGGCTTCCCACTAATGTTTTTAGGACGAGATCTACCTTGGCAGTTCTGTGCAAATATCAGATCTACCAGTGAGAAGCAGCATAGAGAGTGCACTTCTGACATGGTTTATATGATTGCAGTGAAAGCTGTGCTTGTGCCAAAGAGGGTAGAATGTTTAGAAAAAGGCTGTAAATGAAAGTCAGGCCCTTACCATCTGGTTTTTTGCCAGCAGCAGCCACCAGAATGCAGTTCAGTCTTGTCTTCTTCACTCCCTTGAGTTTATTACTAACCAGGTTTAGACACATCCATTTTTATTACTACTTCTTGCAATTTTGGGTTACATGAGAAAAGACATCTATTTCAAGCAGCATTTTAAAAATCCTTCCTTTTGATACCCTGCTTGTGCATGGTTTTAAAAGAATGACTTCTCAAACAAAAACTGCAAGAGTGCCTTAGCATCTGAAAATGAAATAAAACCAAGAAAAAAAGAGTAGCAGAAGTGAAACCAGAAATAAAGATAATGTGTAAAACGAGGAAACTCTCCTGCGTGATTTGTAAAAGGAAATTTTGAAAAGAATCTATTCCTAAATGTCAGCTGAGTAAAATATACAGGGCAGAACAAAAAGGGATTGCTTCAGGAGATAGAACACTTGACTTTTAAAATTTGTAATTCATTATTTTACAAGAAAAAGATAGTGTGCATAAATGTATAGCTTTCTATTAACTAGCACAAGCCAGTTCCCACAAGCTGTGGTTCCCTTCATAGCAAGCACGAAGAGTTCAGGAAATTCAGAACTTAAAGCATGAACAGCATTAGATATATGTGCAACCCACAGATGTAATGATGTCTTGTGAACTGGCCAGAAAGACCGTGATAATTTTTTTTTCCTTTAAAGTGGTGTGCTACATGGTTCCTTTATCTGCATTAATGTCTTCCCAGGTTTCTCATCACAAATTCTTTTTCTGCTAAAGTAATGAGAAGACCAACACAGAAGACAGCACTGGGCTTCTTTACGCTGCTCCCACAAAAGTGCAGCAAAGATCCAGGACCACAAGCTTAGTAACATATGACAGAAATGATGAAATATATTTTGGGGGCAGCTTTTATTGGACAGTTTAGTCAGAGAAAGTTAGCTGGAAATCCCTTTCCTGCTTCCACCCAGGTTTCATTTTTGATTTAAATATATGACATCCTGTAAAACTCTTCAGAATGGGATGAACTGGATCAGTTTTAAAAAGAAAGTTTTCCATATGTAGAATGATAATTTGGCCATTTTGAGAAGGGAGGGTGGAGTGCACTGATGCTGTTTTTCTACGGTTCTTTTGAGCCTTCTTTCCAATGAAAATAAGGTTGATACTGTTACAGTGTCTGTCTGTCTATCTTGCCACAGTGGAACAGTGAACATGTTGGCCAATTTCAACCAAATGTGACAGGCAGGTAGAGGCCTCAAAATTGTGAGGTTCCTGCAGACTTTAGAAAGTGTCCAGGAGACACATCGCATATACCCAGCCATGACAATGGACGGTTCTATGCATCTATTTCTTTTGAGATATTCCTTAGGTTTTACAGTGCGATCATGGCCAAGAAAGTCCAAGTGCTTCTATGCTAGATGTGTTAAGGCATGTGAAACAAGAATCAATGGCAAGCTTCACAAAGACAGGAGCAGAAGGATCAAACAACTTAACTGCAGCTGTGGCACAGAATTTATATGTCTCCAAGTACTTTGTTGAGTTTCTGTTTGTTTGGGGTTGGTTTTTGTGAAATAGTTTAAATAGATGCAAATTTCTTATTATAAATGATCATTTTTTAAATTTTCTTTGACTGTGGTAGAACAACAAGAAGGGTTTGAAAGAACGAGAACTGGTAGGATTACAAATTAAATGGATTTCAGCATTCAACTGTGCTCTGAAAGAGTGACAAGAGAGAAGAGGAAAGGACGCTGAGAATACGCTTACGGGCAGAAGCAGGACAGCTGGCATGATGGTAGAGAGCAGAATGGGAGAACCCCACTTTCCAGCCTTTTCCTCCTTACCTTCCCAGCCTGGGCAAGGATGCAACTCTTTTCAGTTAGAGTATTAACTCTTTTTTTTTTTTTTCCCTCTCATTTATATGAACAAAGAACAAAACAAAGGAACTTTGCACAGAAGAAAGCATTTTTTCAACTGTTGCGTTGTTCATTCTCTACCCCATCTTCTTTAGAAAAGGCCTCTTGAGTGGTAGAACGGATAGTGTACTGTTTCCTTATTCCCCCATACTCACCTTACAGTTTCTTATAGCTTAATAAAAGAAACAGTAACCAGTCCTTTATCAATATCCAGATACAATTCTTCTTTTACAGAAATAACATGAAAAAGAACCTCTTCTATAAAGTTAGACTCATTTTGTAAGATAGATCCAGTAACTTATTTTTAAGAGAAGTTTAGATCAGCAAGAAACCCATTAATATAGACATATGACATCTCTAAGGTACTTCTACTTGCAATTCTGATATAGTTAAAACATTTTTTGCTTTGGAGCACAATTTAAAAACCATTTTTCCATGCCTTATTGGGTACAGCACAATTCCAAATTAAAGAATGTAATGTGGGAAGTAGTTGGTAATTTTAATGATATCAGAATGGACTCCTCATTTTCCTGAGATTTTTAGCTTTATCTATAAAAAGAAGCTGATATTCTGTGTTGGACATATTATAATTAAGAAGCTGTAAACAGCTATGGCAAATGCTCATTTCTAGCTGCTAGTTTATTGAAATCATTATCTGAAGCTTCATGAAATGTGCAACCTTTGAGCAGTCATAATATTTTACATTTTTATGATGACTTGAAATGACATTAGTCAAATGCAACATATGTGTTCTCTCCTTACAAATCTCTCCTGTTTTTCTGTATCAGAAGTCCATTATGGCCCAGCTCCTCATAAGGATTCTTGGAAGATAAAGAAAACTGTTTTCCTTGCACTCTACCCTCACATTTCCCAGTTTCTTGCACCTCTGAGGCACAATTCCATTTTGTGAGGCATGAATGGTGGTGTAAATTGCAAAGGGTATATGAACATGCTATCTCACAGAGATACCAAATTTAACTTTTACTTCTCAGTTCTCTTTAATCTGAAATAAATTGTTCTATGGATGATTTTTTGCAGAGCATTTTAATAAGGATGTATATACATGTTATAGCAAAGCCACAGAGATAAATGGAAACCCTGCAATGTAGCTTAATAACAACAATGGGAAAAATAAAACACAGAGTTCATGGCACCTTGCAAAGCTGTTAGCACCAGTAAAGAGCCCAGATGAACTCAGCACTGCGGTAGAATGCAGCTTCTCAACAGCCTTATCTGTGCAGTACACAAGCTACATATTAACATCAGACCTCAAGCACATTTTCAGGTTTCTGAAAGCAACAGAGATATTTTAATTCTCTGAGGCATGAAAGGCAGGTACTGTAATTTCAAAACACGTATCTTTCTAGTGACCTTGTTCTCCGAAACACTGAAGAGAAACAGACATCTCTCTGGAACGCAGAGGGATTTACTTTCAGAGTAAAATCATGAACTGCTTCTGTCTGTCTTCAGGTTACTCTGTGCCTTTTAAGGGGAGCACAGTCTTTTTCCCCTTTCCAGACATCTGAGAAGCAAAACAAACAAAAACGTCTCCTTATGAAGACAGAAACTTATTTCTTCATTTATTTCTCCTCATCTTCTGCATGGTCTTTGTATTTAAGATGGCAAGTATTTCGTTGAGAAAATCCCTTCCTAGTTGATATGCTTGATTGAGACCACAAACTTAATGAGTGCTCCTGTAGGACCCTGTGATGGAAATAGATGAGAATAAAATATCTCTCATCACTGTGGAGCATTGTAGTCCCTAACAATGAAACACAACCCACTTTCCCCTCTTAAGCATGCAGGAGAAAAGGAAAAATGAAAAAGTTAAGGATATGTAAAGTAGAGAATCCACAAACTCCAACTGCAATTAATCTGATATAGACTGAAATACTCTCTCTAAATCTCTCTCTGAAGGACCTGAAACCCCAGCCTTCTGGTGTCCCATTGACCAAATGTCTCTCTGCATTCATCATCATATTTTTCATAGCAGATATTGCCAAAAATAACTTCTCATCTAGCAGTTTTCAAAAGAGTCATCATCAGATCATGATTTCAGCAAACATTGCTAATGCATTCTTAAGGGACAACGAATAGCAGAAAATTGCACTGGAAAGTCATTTTGTCTCTTCATGGTACTGACAATTTTCTTCTTACATCATGGCACCTGTGGTTGATATTCACACCTCAGGAAGGACATGAAAGCTAGAAAGAATTCAGGAAAAAATTATGAAGCATGATTTAACATTTGATTGCAAAAACCTCAAACCCATTCTCAGGAAATTCAATTCAAGAAAAAGTTAAGAATAATTTGCAGGACTTTTTGCAGAACAAGGTCTGCTCTTTTTAGCTAAGCACCTACCGACAGTTTGGACACCTGCTCTGCAGTTCAGTTTGTATTCACTTAAATCTTGGAAACAGCATGGAGCTGAGAGAAACCAAAATGCAGCTCTGTGTTTTAAAAGGCTGGCTGGGAAGAGACAGCAGGTGAGTAGAGAAAGCGTCAGGGTTTCCACCCCCCCTTAGAGAGGGTTCTGTCAGAAAACCGGCAGAGGTTTATGTGAATCATTCGCTTGCAAATAGAGAAGGAGAAAAGTAATGAAAAGATCAGCTTGAAGCAGGGGCAAGGTTGGAGAAAAGAACCCCCTCCTTCCACTTGGTACTGTAAGGATGAGTTAGGACCCATCTAGGGCTAGGTGGTGCAATGTTGTTACTGTTTTCCCTTCTTGTCTGTTTCTTTCAAATACAGATTCTGCTTTCACCCACAACCCCTTCTGTCTGGCTGAAGGGCTTCACATATTTCTGAAAATTGTGCCTTAAATTTCTAGTTACCCCAGTTTTGTTTCTTCCTGGTGAAAACTCTTGTTCTTAAAGGAGTATATTTTCTATCAGCCTGCAACAGTCCTCTTGAATATGAGGGAGAAGTGAATGAAGTAGCTGCTACAGTGACATGGTCTGCAGATGTCTCTTCTGTTTCAAAGCTAGAGGTAAACACAGGGCACAATCAGGATGTGTGGCGATAAAATATTCACAGGTAGCTCCTTCTAAATCACAAGGGAAGTGAATTTCTAGAGAAAATTGCTCAAGCTTGTTGACAGAATCGAATGCCTAATTATAACAGAAGTACAAACAGGCCAACACTACAATTTAATAGGCTGAAAAAAAGAATACATTTTCAGCTAAGTGTGTTGCTCTTCCTGCACCCACCCCCCAAAAAAAACCCATGCCATTTAAGAGAACTGCAACCTCTTTATACACAGAACAACAAAAAACATATTTTCTCTTTGTGTCAAAAAATATTCTCTTTCTTGACTGCTTACAGTCATTTCTCTTGAAAAACTAAGTCTTAAAAACTGATCTATATATAGTTTAAGGAAAAGTGAGTGAAGGTTAGAAAAGCTTTTGCACAGTGCTCAGAAGTGCAGAAGAATCTATACATAGCTCTCAAGAAAGCACAGACTGTAGTGAGAATAAGAAACAAAGTTGATAGTTACAAGTCAATGATACTGCTATTATCAGCCATGATCCAAGGTAATGCACATGTGAACTGCTGCTAGAGAAAGCTCAGAACAGGGTGACAGCAAATAAGAGACGGTGTTTCTACACATAAGAAAATGGAAAAAACAACTCTCAGTCAGCTCCTCTAGCTATTTTTCTCCAAGAGTAGGAGGAAAGGATTTCAAAAGCTTTGATTTTGCTCATTATTATCACATTTTTTTTCTAATCCAAGAATTCAGATTCTTCCCCAGGCGCATGCTAAAGCTGCCCTAAGAAGTAGAAATAAGTTGACAATGTGCCTGCCTACGTAACAGAGATTCTTATGGTCTATACAGTAATAATGCAAATCAGGAAAAATTCAGGAACTTTCAATTGTTCTTATTTGCACTTCAGGGAAGTAACACTGAAGACAATGGCTCGGAGTCTTCATGTTGTTTCCTTTCCTCACCTGAACACTGGCCTTGAGGTCCTTTTGCAGCACTTTTCCAGTGTGTGTCCTACTGGGCAGTTCACTAGGGAATCTCTGCATTGAAAGTGAGCCCTTTGCACTTCGATTCGGTTTCAGAACCAACCAATGCCTTTGGCAGGAGGAGTCACAAAACTGGCTGCCGTCAGTGACTGATTTCCTCAGTTTTGATGTCCCTTTTCACATTATATTTAAGCCTTCATGTAACAAAAAAAGTAGCATTTTAATACTAAAATATATTAGGGCACTTGGAAATTTTCAGAAGGGCACAATATATAGTTTTGGGTGACTACAAAGGTAAGTTTAAAACACAAAAGTAATACTAGGGATATAATTAATTTTGTACAACAATTTTAGACTTGTTTTAAAACATAACATGGTATGCTGTCAATTTCTAATGTGTTTACTACAGTCCAGCTCCACTTCTTATCTTTGCTAATCAAGAAGTCTTTTAGCCACTCAAAAAAACAACTTGTTGAAAACACCCAGTATGGAGAGTGCTCCAAAACCAAATCTTATTCACCATTAACCTCCTGATATTCAAATAATTATGTAATGGACTTACATGGGTCTTTGGCTCTGAAAGCAGAGTCTGCTACACTTTGCCTTGAGCTCTTCTGTTGGGTAGTTGTCCTCACCTGTTCAGAAGACAGTAACAAAATTCATTAGTTTTGTGGGAGTTAGAAGATTTTAGCAAAGCTTAGCCTTTTATGCAAGAACAGCTGCAAATCAAGTGACTTCATTAATTTTATACACATATCACAAACACTATTTATAGAGAGATGAATGCTATGGTGGTCTGATTCTGCACCCATCAATAGGAAAAAGTGCAGTTAACTTGAATGAAAAAAATGAAGGACCTAAATAAACTTAATCTTAGATGAATGTGAACATTATATTTATACTATACTATACTATTTATTTATTTCCTTACTAAGTTGTTCTGACTTTTTAGCTAAAAGCCACTAACAAAGTCTATGAGTAACATAATGTCCAATGTCTTTTTATGTGGTCTATATTCACAATTTACAACACTTTGTAGAGGATACAGGCAATTATTAGTCTGTTCTCATTTTGATTTGATAGACAGATCTTATATTTTTATAGTAGCAAAAAAAAGTTAGGTCTTGGACTTCCAAAGCTGAGTGATGAGGCAGAAATACCTAAGTCCCATTGCAAGTTGGCTACAGTTGATCTTCAATGGGAGCAGGGCACTTGTCGGTATTTCACTCCAATATAGAGCATTTAGCCCCACAGCCAATTTTTACTTCTAACTCCCAGCAGTGTAGCAGAATTTCCAAATACGCGTTATAAAGTGTATTCTGAACTCAGTCCCGTTTGCATTCTCCATTAGCCTGTATTTAAATAACTCTGGTGATGGCTGATCTTCCTCTCTAGCTATATGTTTGCCTTGCTAAAGACAATATATGATCAGGACAAATTCACTCAGAGAACTGCACTGAAGAGTTTCTATCCTATTAGAAGCCACAGGTATCAGTGATGTTAGAGTCTAAAGGCAATGGAAAACCTTAACTATCTGATAGCAAGGGTGCTCTGCACGAGAAAGTTGGTGGTGTTTGTGCTTTTGAAAAAGAATATTTTTATAGCCAAATATTTTTATCTCAAAATCAGGGATATTTCTAGGCAAAGAAAAAGCAGCTGTGCTCCATGGCAATGGCAAGCTTAGCAATGCTTCTTTCAGCATCAAAGCCATATCCATTCCATCAGTTGCTCCTGGCTAAACTTTTTGTCAAACTGATGGCAAACAACAGGCCCTATAGATGTCAGTCATCAAAATAAAAACTCCTGGAATGAAGGAGGATGGATATAATCCCTGATTTTATCCTCCCTCTGTGAAGGGAGAATGAATATAACTTGCCAAGCAATGCACATCCATGGGGACACCCCAACCTTATTCATCCAATGCTTTTGCAGAATACTGAAAATTCACAGGGGAATAATAAAAACAAAACAAAACAAAAAACACCCGTGATGTAATTATTTGCTCCTGAAGAAATGTATGAGTGGCTTCAGAAACCTCATTACATAGTCAGGTTCAGGCTTGTGGATTCTGCCAAGCTGAACCAAATGTTGTTCCAGAGGAGTCCTTGCGAGCTCTTCCAGTTCATTTCTGTCATACGGCTTTCCTAGTGAAATTGCAAGCAGTGCATAGCCTTGGCACTTACAGGGAAATTTGTTTTAATGTTCCTTTGTCCCGTTGACTCATTTTTCCAGGAGATATAATGGTGATAATTTTGAGTGGCCTTGTATTGGGAGCACCTGAGAAAATGTTAGCAATCGTCCATTGAATGGCATAGCCAATGGCAGCCTCTCCATTCAGCTGTTGAAGAGATTCTTTAATAAATCTTCTCATTCAGTATTTACTGTGATAGGTAACCAAGTCGAATTCTTTCTTTACTGGCCTCTTCCCTATGCCTGCTTTGAAATATGATAGTGCATTGCTCACCGCAGCTATTCTATCCCCTGCAACAGATGTTTCTGGATCCAAGGAAATGTTGAATGCAGTGACTGCTTTGCTCATGAAGTCTTTGATTTGCTCAAGTTCGGCACCACTCATTTTCTGTGAACTATCCAGAATGAATGCAGCACCCACACGTGCCCTCATTAAACAGGACTTGGGATGTTCACAAAAAGCATCTGGTCTACATTTGTCTGCAAAAGAATGTAAAATTAATGAGCATTTTTTTAGCCAAATCAAAACGCAAATATGTAACAATGAACGTGATCACAGATCTAAAGTGTCAGAACAGCCAATTTTTAAAAAAAGGGAAAAAAACCCCAAACCACTAGAAATACCCCAGTGCATGTTAGGAAAATAAAGACTGACTCAAAACACATAATTATGCACCAGGTTCTGCAAGGCAATTGATGCTGTATTTCCCATTGAAATAAAAAATATAAAAGATTATAGTAATAGAGTTAATTACTTTATAATTGTTTATTTTTGGACAGGTTTAAAAAAAAACAAGATTTAGAAAAAATGGTAAACCACGTCCTTACTTCCCATTAAAATCAATAAAACCCCCAAACTCTCCTGTTTACTTTAGTGTGTATTTCATAAGGTATTTAATTTTTTTTGTTATGACAGAAATCAGTACACACACCAACCATATCAACTATAAAAAGTTTGAGCAACATGTCAGAATGTATTTATGCAGCTATTTAAATAGAAGTTTTATTCCTAACTAACACATCTGCTGGAAGTTTTTTGAGGAACCTTAACTTATTATGGCACTAAGAGGAGAAAGCAATACTTTTCGAAAAGGAACTTTGAGTCAAGAGAAGAAAATGGCATTTTCAGAATTGGAATTTTTCCCAGTATTGCAGAAAGCACAAGGGTCAATATTCACATTGATGTCCTTCACAGAAGAGAGTCTCTGTGATATTGGTGACTTTCACAAAATTGTTGAGGACTCTGGTCAGGCGTCAAAGTTGATCAATATTCCAAAAATTGCAAAATGGCTGCAGTCAAGACTTTTAAAACATTTTCTAATCTTTCAAACTACTTTCTATGAAAAGTGAATCCAACCCAGACTCAGAACATACAAGTAGCTTGTCCAGATTCCAGCAGGATAACAAGCCTTTCTCCCAAGCCGTTAGGTGTGCTAATAGTTGATGCACTGCACAGATTCATCATAAAGAAGTCAGGGGACCTCACATGCCATGAACGCCAGACCATTAGCTGCATCACAAAATTAGATATTCCTTGTTAATACTTCATCTGTCTTTCTGAACACTGTGTGTCCCGGTAGGAATACGTAGGGGTACTCTCCAGCTTTACATAGTGATAGAAAGACCAGAAATTATCTTCTGAAGAATCAGAAGAAGGAAGGAGAGAAGGATGTAGGCTCTAGCCCTATTACATCTCTTCACCAGTCTGGGAAAATACTGGTTTCACAGAAGGCGACATTGATTATCACTACTGCAGCTTCTTAAAGGTTAGCAAACTTTGTCATGCACGCTTTTAAGGCTGAAGGACACTGGTAGCCTTGCTCTGTCACATTTAATTAACAGTTGCTTTTAGGATGCCATTCAAGTAAACACATTCTTTTCAACCAGGCACTCTGGTCAGACAAGTATTCAAATACCCTGGAAGAAAAGCATGTGCTCATTCTAGGTAGTAGGCCCAGAAAGACAGGAGTAAGGGAACGGCTCTAGATGTTTAACACCACATTTGATGAAGGAAATATGTTCTACCAATTTATTTTCCTTTGAAATGGATTTAGCAGTCATGAAAATGCAGGTGATAGGTTGCCAGTAAATAATGTTCACTGGAAACAGAGTCTACTTTAGGAATTCAATACATCAACAAGAAACAAGGCCAAATAATTTTGCTAGGGTTATGTAAGGCCAGAGGAATGCCTCAGCCCTTTTGCTTATCCCACTGCTCTTCACTAGGAACTCTACATAATACTGTATTTCTCCTTTAATGACAATTCAAAATATGGTATTGGTCTTACCATAGCACAATGTGCAGAGCTGAAATCTTTGTAATGTTTCGTTATGCTGTCCACCACGAACATTTAGCACCTGAAACAATCCAGAATCATCCACCTAGAAACAAAAAATAAAGACAGCAGGTAAGTACTGCTGAGTAAGTGCTCTATGATCTCTTGCTGTTGATGAAGTTAAATTTAGTGCACAAACTTGGCCCAGAAGACCCATTGCAAGGGAGGGGGACGGAGGGGGAAGGAGGGGAGGAGGGATGCACTGTAGACAATTAGTGCACGTATCCCAGTTGTGGTAATCTCATGTAGATTTGATCCTAATTAAGCCCTTTTAAACTTATAAAACCATTTTCCTAGTGCTATTATGAAAGAAGCAAAAGACTTCATATCTATTTCTGTCTATGCTAGATCCTCAGTTGACAGATCCCAGTGGAAGTTCTGCATTCTCCAAGTGTGATAAAATAAATATTTTACATTTGAAAATCTTTGTAGCATGGTCAAAATATCTGGCAAAAGCTTCAGGAAGAAAAATTATCTACAGAAAAAGCAAACTAAGCAACCTGAGTTGATGGCTCTGTCTCAGACATGCAGTGATCCCTTGCAAAGTTAGGACCTATCTAAAACACTACCAAGGGTTTCTGATACCAGATTTCTTGTCCTCTTTAAAATATTTCTTCAACACTTGGATTTGAATATAGCTGTTTCTTCTTGAAATTTTTTTGAAAGCTACTGATGGTCACAAAGGGAAATCAAATAATGTCATTGACAAAAACCTTACACATTTCATAAACATCCATACACATGTTTAGATATATATATATTTAAATACAGGTATTGTTTTCATACATTACTATATCTTACTAAACTGTGAATCAACTGTCATAAAGTCTGACAGTGAAGTGTGGCATATACATGAAACTGCACAGAGCTTTGACATTCTCCTAAAAGGAAGTTCCTTATCTTACAAATGCCCTGGTTCTGCTAGATATCAGTATTTATGCACCTCATGGGAAAGAGACCAGAATGCTTTTTATAGCACTATTTGTCTGAATCCACAAAAGCTCCATGCTTTGCTGTGTCCTTGTGCCAAGGCACAAACCCCTCAACGAGTATGTCTGCCTAGGTTCTCTCACAGCTTAAAGGGAATGACAGTGATAAGCAGTGATAATGAACAGTTAGCTTTATCTACACCAATAACACTTCCAAGAGCTGTGGTTACTGTGGGGAAGCAACTAATCTCTCCCCCGACCCCTTCCTTCCCTCCCCTCCCGCCTCTTCCTTCCTTCCTTCCTTAGTATCCATCATTACAGCTCACCTTCCAGGAGTTACTCCAACAAGCCTTCTCTTCAGAATAAACAAAGGGAGGATTTTTGACTTCACCATCATAAATATAGGTAATGTAATGATCAGAATATCATCTGTCTGGGCTGAAACTCCTGGGAGGCTTCCAGGTCATTGGGTACCAGATTTTTGGATCACCTCCATCCGCACTTATGAACTTTGTCTCCAGACAACTGTTGTTTTTCCTTACAGAAAGATCTGAAACAGCAAAACTAGTTCTTTGGTTTTGCCTGTGCCCTACCTGTGCCTGCCCTCTCACACCGTTCGCTCTACTCTAACAGATGCAACTTGAAATGAACTTCCTCACATTTACAAGAGAAAGACAGACAGCAAACTTCCTGTCTGTCTAGGATGTGATTCTTCTCACACAGAGGAAGCAGCAGCAGTGATCACTGGCACCTTATGGTGATTTTGCAAGGGGAAGAAAGTTTAAATCTGTGCTGGATCCTGGATTATCATGGTAGGTAATCTTTTATAGTGATGTTTTTAAGTTAATTTTTTTTGTAATTCATTGGTTTTAGAAAGAATTTACACCCCTTTTTGGATGAAGGCAATTAATGCTTTAGGAAATAAGTAAAATCTAGTGAATCTGAAAGTAATGGCAGATCAGATCCTGCTGGGCTTGCTGTCATGAGGAAGCCTGAGGTTTATGCGCAAGAACAGAGATATTCAGTAAGCTTGTTTCTCATCTAGACTCTCATTCAGATTAGATATAAGAAAGACTTTTTTTACAGTGAGGGTGCTGAAGCACCCGAACAGGTTGCCCAGAGAGGTGAAAGATGCCCCATCCCTGGAACCATTCAAGGTCAGGGGCTCTGAGCAACCTAATTGCGTTGAAGATGTCCCTGCTCATTGCAGGGGGGTTGGACTAGATGACCTTTAAAGGTCCCTTCCCACCCAAACCTCTAAGCTGAGCATGACACTTGAGGAAAATGAAGAGGTTTCCATTTCAAATAACTTATCTGCAATAGAAACCACAGGAATGGGACTAAACAATTCAATCTTAATGAGAAACATGATCCCCCTTTGGTTTTTCCCACATGACTCCCACTGTAGCTAATATAGTCTCTTAATAGACTACGCTTGACATGGAAGTCTTTTTCCTGGATAACATTATTTAATTATGCAAGTCAGAATAAAAACAATAGGATAAAATAATCTTGGACGTTGCTCCATGAGTTTCAACTGCATGTTAGAGAAACATAACCTACCAATTTTAAAACAGTTTTACTTTGTAAAGGAGGGAAAAAAGGAAGAGATACATCCTTTAAATTCATAAAATCCTTCCTATGTAGCAGTATTATAATTTCTGCAAGGTCACGTATTATTTTTGGTGAGCGTTAACACAATCTAAATCAATAGTTCCATTTTCTTGATGTAAAAATCTTCCATGTCTTACTCACAATTCATTTTTCATATATCCTTTCTCTCATTCATCATCAGACAGAAAAAATAATCTCTCAACACAAAATTTACAGTTATTGCACAATCTTTTTTACATTATTCCATAGAAATACACCCTCATTCCAGACCATATTCTTCAATGCCAAGGAATGTCATTGAATTTCAACCCTTCTGTCTAAAATGAAATTACATTATTTCCTAGGACATTTATAATACACAAATCACATTTCCCTTTAGAACCACTTGGCAATATTAAACGAAGCGCTACAGTTATGAAATCCTTTCTAACATTTCTTCCTTACAGCAAGTGACTGGAGTATAACATCCTTTCAGAAACTAAACAGCAGAATAGTAAAAATTAATCCATGCTTTAGTGAACTTGCAGTATATAGCAATTTATTTTGGAGGATAAAGTCTACCCACAGTACTTGTACAAAATGCGTTATTAAGAGCAAGGTGACTACTAATAATTTTGAGCTTTATTACTTAAAATATAAGAAAAAGGCAGAAACCACCTCAGAACAGCTTTTGACTTTTCATTAGCTGCTCTATGGGCACCATTGATTCACCTTATACTTCGCAAGAGAAATAGTTGGCTTGAGAATTTTGAAGTCATCAGTGATGAGGGCCATCTACCTTTATAACTTAACTCTAATAATTGATTTTGCAACAATGGATAGGAGAGATTTGCAATGTGGGCCACAATATCCAACTAAGTAGCCAGGCTACTCAGCTGAATGGTCTTCTAGCTCCAAAGACTTCCTACGCTCATGCTGTTTCACAGTTTTTCTCTTGTGAAAATGGTGCATGAATTGTGTCAGATGCGCTGCCTCACAATATGCCTTTTCCTGGTGTCCCTTCCCTGCACTGTGCTCCTAAGGCAAGATGGCAGAAGCCAGTTATCGGCCTTTCACCCATTTTCTTTAGAAAAGTGTCAGAGAAAGGGAAATAAGATTACAAGAGGAAAGCACATCAGGTGACAAAGTCCTACTCACATTCCTGAGAACTTTGTAAAGTGAACATGCATTCACTCACAGGTAAAAGTAGGACAGACACATCTACATATAAGAAGACTTCTCTGCACTAGAACAGACAAGCAGATGCATTTTACAGTTTTTCTCTTGAAGCAGAAGCTCCACACCACTCCTTCTGCACCCAGTTCCTCTCAATAAGGAACCTCACCCAATACAAGGCAGCGCAAAGCAAAACAGGACACCTGCCAGGCACACAGCCTTGAGACAGAGTACCCTCATAAGAGCTTTTCCAGAATGATACCTCATACACATAACTTGTCAGAGGCCCATGAAGGAAGGAGGGAGGAAAGTATTTAGCACCATTCTTGATCATGAACATGTTCACAGGTGATGATAGAAAGATGATGCTGGACAGAGATGTACCTTTGAGATGCACATCCCTATGCATCACCAAAGCTGGCCTGTTTTATACATTTTGCATTTAAACACCCACCTAAGGGTCTTCAGCAAGACAGTGCAGCAGTAGTAACACAAGTCTTTAGGAAATTACTCCTTCCACTCTCACAGAGTTCCAAACACATTAACCCCTAATGTTCCCACAGGCATTTCAGTGGTTTTAGGGCACCTCCATGATAAACACCAGAGAGTACACACCTTGAACTGTCATAGATATTCTGTGACAAAACTACAGCCAATATCTGCCAACTTCTAGAATACTGAAAATCCAATCTACAAACACAAGTCTGTCCCTAACTTTGTGCCTCCAAGTATGTGATCTCATTTCATTTGTGGAAGTGTTTGTCAGGACAATTGTTTTACAATTAGAAAAGAGCTTGGAAGCAAAGAGATAATGGAATAGGCAGAGAAGAATCTTTAGTTGCATTGATCCTAGGTAAGAAAGTGAGACTTTAATTAAAAGCTAAGCCCTCTCTGAGATAAAGCCAGTGACCTCATTTCAATGCTGTTTCATAGAAAAAACAAATTCCAGCACACGAACTATTTGTCACTGGAAAGAAAAGAGAGCTTCTGAAATACTTTGCTGGGAAAGCACAACATACAGACCCGGGGAGAGATGACCACACCACTTTACTACACACATGGCATTCGTTTCTAGGAAAGAGCATTCCAAAAGGATGATGAAAGGCAGCCTCAGTAAAAGCTCACAAGTCACACTGGCCTAGAAAGCAAAGCTTGCCTTTTAATCTGAGCAATTGTTTTTAGAATCTCTAGTATCCTTGGCAGTGAAAGTGGATGTCTTTTACTAATGTAGCATTTATCACCTTGATAAAGGTCATTTACATCTAGTAACAGGGCCACAAGAAGCAGGCATGGAGCATGCTCCAGGTGCACTGGAAAAATTACCTTCTTCAGAAATTTCCGGTGCTAAAACACTACATTTTTATCCTCACAAAAAACACTACATTTTTATCCTCACAAGAGTTGACTCCTCAAGTCCAGACAAGAGGAAAACCACAGATCTTGCTATCTTAACTATTTCCATTGTTTGTTCTTGAAAAAACTCAGCATGCGAACGTTCCAATATCAGACATTAGTAGTGTTTTACCTAGTGTTCAATATTTTAGTTCTTTGATTTTTTTTCTTTCTATTCATTTCTACACTTATTTCATAGACATTAAAGCTATGGAAATGCTACTATGAAGAACAAGAGGTTTTCTAACTCTTAATAATTTATTATGCATTAGAAGCATTTTCCATAATTTCACCCTCTTTTGGTAGTTTTGTCAAGTGATAAAAAGAAGACATTTGCACCTAGCCATTTACTGTACAAGGCTTGCTGGTACATTGAAGGCTTTTCTACTAAACACATTCTGTGAATTTTTACTATTTTAGAGTGAAGCATCCAGACAGCTGAGAACATGCAGTTCCACGATCTGCTTCATGGGATTATAACCAGACGGGAATAGTTCCAAAGTATTAGAGTTGTAACAGATGCTTTAATCAGAAAGTTATTGACCGTGAAATCTCTCCTCTATAAAGCTATCCATGTATTTTATGGTCTGCACACATTACCTTTGTTGTGGTCTGCTAAAGTATTCTTATAAAATCTCCAGTATTCCCACACCTTTCATTAGCATCACTGAAGATTAACTGACAGCTACTGGTGTGCAGAATTTGGATCAAAGTTTGATACAGGTGAGTCGCTATGCTCAGGAGCATTACATGTGGGATAAGCATGACGTAATACACTTAAGGTTTCTTGTTTTAAACTAAGATTGCTGAGCATAAAGAAGAAAAGCAAATTTGGGGTGTGTTTTCAAAAGCAATAACTACTGGAATAACTTCTACTGCACTCATCTCCAGGACAGCTTGTTTAACTAAAGATGTACCCGTGGCTGGTCCATGGCTGAAAGCCACAACTATTTTTCTCACATTAGGACCTTGTAGAATTCTCTTGAAAATGTTCTTGGCAATGAACCTCATCACATTTCCAGTGTCCCATTCACTGGAGGATCTCTGGTAAGAAATAGTTTTTAGTTTGTTGAGTAGCTTGTTCTTATTGTGAACCTCTAAGAAGTGGATCAGGTGGTGGGTAACTGAGTTGTAGGAAACAACAGCAACTCTGGCTCCCACTGGGCAGTTGATGTCTCTGATTCTGGCATCACTCACTATCGCTATTATAATCTCTCTCATTAGTTCAAATGTCTCAGAAGTAAGTGTCCTAGAGGTGTCCAAGGCAAGTACCAGTTCTGTTTGATATACTGGGCATTTCAGTTTTCCTAGGAAAAAAGAACAAAAACCACTCCCAAATTATTTTGTTCCCTTGCATCTCAGACACAGAGAGTAATGCACATAAAAGCCATACATAAAATGATATAAAGCTAAACTACATCCTGCACTTGATACATGCACAAAGAAAAAGAGGGAGCCAGACAAAAACCTGCCCAAATTATATTGAAGTGAGGCACAGAGAGTAAAAATTACTCATTCTCATGAAGAGGTTTTACAAAGATATTTGGAAAATGGTACTAAACTATATTAGCACTATTTTACAGATGGAGGAGCTGCAGCACACAGAGTAAAAGTGGCTTTTCCAGCATCACCCAGACAGGACAACAGGCCAGGAATAGAAGTGATCTTGGGTTTTGTCCAAATTCTGACAGGCCCTACATTCACCTTCACCCTGAACCAGTGGGATGTGAGTCTGCTGCAGTCTGTGCCCCCTTGCTGGGTGTGCCTGCAGAGGCAGAACCTACACTACCAACCTCAGAGCGAGCTTGCATTGAGTTGCATAGAAGTGTCTTGTATTTCCAGCACATGATATCCCCTTTTAAAGCTCCTCTTAGGCACAATGTGGGCCTACATTAACTCAGGTACTGCCATGCAGCTCCAAATCTGATTTGATGCTATTATGACTACATTACTCTTAGGAACACTGATAAGATGTGATAATGCAGGGTGACACTTCTGGAGTAAAACACATTTCATCTTGTAATTACTCCAGCCATGATATTACATCTAAAAGCAGAAATTTTGCTGAAGAAAATAATCTGCTGCAGCATGAAGAAAAGTGTAATTTAAAAATCACAGGCTGTAACAGGTAACATAACTACAGTAATAACAAGATCATTTATCTAGCACTCATAAAGTGAGGAGATTACTGACTCACTATTCCAGCCAGATTTAGTGTAGGACAAAAATACCATCATCACTTGCTATACAAAACTGGTATCAGAAACATTTGGGCATGGAACACACCAAGTACTGAGGGACATCAAGCCATAATGCAAAGAGGATAGTTAGGAAGGAAAAAACCGAAGCAAAACCAAGGAGAGTAGTATTGAAATCAGGGCAAATAAAAAGGAGAAAGTTTTAAATTAATAGGTGTGATAAAATTATTTGGCAGCTCAGTGTAAATTAGTGGAGGAACTTGTGGGAGTGAAGTTAAGAACCGAAAAGAAGGTCAGAGAAGGGATAAGGAAGAAAATTAATCTGCAGTGCTGAAGCTGCAAGATAATTAGAATTATGAAGGGTCAGAGAAGGATTACACCAGCTATATCTCTCAGGGACAAGTAGAAAGAAATAACAAAAAAGAACATGCACAAGAACTGAACACTACCACATAGATAATAGGGGAAAATTAAAAAGGAGGAATTCATGCTGTTTTGATTTTGCCAACAATACTCTTACCAATGGGGTTAAATCAAATACTGCTGAAAGAAAATGATACAAGGCACTAAGAAGGTCTGTGAACCTTTATTGCAAATAGAAGTCTGTGATATATAAAAGATCTGAAGGAACTGCATCAAGTTTTAAATGCTCTTTTTCAGATCAGTTTCTCCCACCTACCTTCACATGAACAGTTCACAGCACATTGTACCATCCAAATACATGTCAGCACATGCACTGGGTATAAAACAGGGACAAATATGTCAAGCGCCATATTAGTCAACTGCTTAGTATTACACCTACTCTTCAGGGAATGGAAATGAGGGTCATACATGCAGTAGTGGTTAAGATAATCACTGCTATTGGCATTAAACCTAAAGGGTATGCCTTGATTTTGAAACTCAGAGCAGTCAAGCATATCCAGAGATTTATCACAAGTAAACAAATCTGAGCTTTTGAGACGTTTTACAGAACAGCAACATAAGGGGATAGAATAATGTTGAAAATGTCAAAAAATAGAAGGTAAGTAAACAAGCCAGACAAGTAAATAACATTACTTTTTGGAGGAAGAAGGAATCAGATGCACTAGAGGGCTCAGCAGATTTCTGCTAGGACTTCAGAGACTTGAACTCTCTGCTCTCCACAGAGTTCCTAGGCTTAGCATTTCTATGCCATGCTGATCCACCTGCAGAATGGGAGTAGAGCTTATATAGATGGCAAGAGCACGTGTGCATAGCAGGAGAAATATCAGTGTTACTGTATGCATACCTTAGAGCATATAGAAACTATTAAGCCCTAGTTTCTTTAGGATCAGCACAATCACAGAGATGTGATATTTGAAATGGAGCTAGTGATGGTGGAATAATATCTGATGGTTTTAATTAAGAACACCTACCACAGCTGTGAACAGTGACATGTTTAGTCTCACTGAGTCATTAGTGGAGAGAGAAAAACTGCAGACAAAGCATCTGGTAGATTAAACTCTTGCATTTTAGACAGTTAAATTAAAAGGGGATGTATCCCACCCTACACATGGATTAAGAAACTAAAGCTCCAGTTCAGTAAACACCTGACTCGTAACATAGGTTTTAACCCCTGTGAAGGGAATACACAACTTGGAATGTTTAGAATCAGAATCACAGAATCATGGAATCATTAAGGTTGAAAAAGAACTCTAGGACCATCAAGTCCAACTGCCAACCCAACATCACCGTGTCTCCTAAACCATGCCTTGAAGTGCCATGTCTACACATTTTTTCGAACACCTCCAGGGATGTTGACTCCACCACCTCTCTGCGCAGCCTCTTCCAATGCCTGACCACTCTTTCAGTAAAGAAATGTTTCCTAATATCCAGTCTAAACCTCCCCTGACACAGCTTGAGGCCATTTACTCTCGTCCTGTCGCTAGTAACTTGGAACAGGAGACCAACACCCACCTCGCTACAGCCTCCTTTCAGGTAGTCGTAGAGAGTGATAAGGTCTCCCCTCAGTCTCTTCTTCTCCAGCCTAAACAACCCCAGGTACCTCAGGCGCTCCTCACAAGACTTTTTCTCCAGACCCTTCACCAGCTTTGTTGCCCTTCTCTGGACACGCTCCAGCACCTCAATGTCCTTCTTGTACTGAGGGGCCCAAAACTGAACACAGCATTCAAGGTGCGGCCTCACCAGTGCCGAGTGCAGGGGCACGATCACTTCCCTACTCCTGCTGGCCACACTAGTCCTGATACAAGCCAGGATAGCGTTGGCCTTCTTGGCCACCTGGGCACACTGCTGGCTCGTGTTCAGCCAGCTGTCGACCAATATTCCCAGGTCCTTCTCTGATGGGCAGCTTCCCAGCCACTCTGCCCCAAGGCTGTAGTATTGCCTGGGGTTGTTGTGACCCAAGTGCAGGACCCAGCAATTGGCCTTGTTAAACCTCAACAAGTTTGTTGAGGGGAGCCTAATACTACAAAGGCAAAGTAGCTTATGAGATCTCTGCTGGGTCAGTTTGACAAATTAACACCACCATTCTGCCCATCTAGTAACAGTAACATAGGAGTAAGCAGTACTGGTGGAACATACACTGAATTTAATTTCCATAGTTGTACAGAGTTGAAGACTTTCAGCAACTTATGATGCATGCATTATTGTCTTCCACTGCTACGCATGCTTGCAAAACTCCCTTTGGTTTTATTGGAGAATTGAGTAAAAGGACAAGCAGTACCCGGCCCTGCTCTAGACCAAATATTTTCATTGAGGGGTTTCCACCAGAGTTTACAGATATAAATACACCATTAGTTGTAGAAAATCCCACTATTTGGCACAGTCGCTTTCTAAGGAATTAGGATAGATAGACTAGGAAAAAATAATGCAAACTTACTTTATGGTAACTGGAAGCACTGGATACCAAGACACTTAACATTTCTAAGAAATTATATATAGCAATTTTGGCAAAAGAAATTATTCTAAGCAACCAACATCTCTCTTTTATACCATGTTGAATTTGAAAGCTGGAAGTCAAAGAGGAAATAAATATTTCTAAAGTGAGCCTCTTTCATTTGAAACTTAAGATACACACCGCTAAGCTCCCACAATGGTACTTCTAAAGGGTGTGTTAGAAACACATAATTGTAAAATTTACTGTGCTAGTGACAGCCAAAAAATACAGTAAGCATTGTCCTTTGCATTAGTTAAAAGGAGAGGCTCAACGTATGAGTCAGGTACACTTTTCAAACATGTACAAGCTAGCCATTTAGATGGTGACTTATGAAAATTACATTTGTAGATATACAATTAGCCATTTGCATTCAGAAGTACCTGGATTTGTGCTTCATACAGGTGAATTTACAGTCTTTTTTATTTAATAAAGTATTGAAGTTCACAGTGTAATACAATCATGCAAATAAAACAAAGTGTTTTGTTTCATTCCTTAGTTTCCCTTCAAAATTAAAATGAACAAACATATTTTCCAATACTGGCAAAATATATGGTGTCTGGGTCTTACCTTGCGTCCTGAAGATCCCCTGTCTCCTGGACTGCTTTCCAGACCAGCAGGTCCTGGAATACCCTATGAATAGTAGTATGTTACATATATGGTAATCAAAGAACATACACAGGTGACAAAATTTACCTTTTTTATTGGAAATCAGCAGCTTTCCTTCCTTCTTCTTTTATTTGCTACATGCTTAAGTACCACTGACTTAAGTGTAAATGAGAAGTAAGAAAGAAGAGCATCAAATCTGACGTAATTTTCACTTTTATGAGATAAACAACCCGGATAGCATCAAAGCTCCAATTTTCTTCTAATAGTTCAGCTCATTTTTTAAAGTGTATTATTCATCCAATATGTTTATAGCCCATTTAGAAATACAAACGTCAAAATAAAATTAGCACATGCACATCTTTGCTTTTGCTGGCAAGAGCCTTGTTTAATTTCTGGCCTTTTTGGAAAAGCAGTGCTGAGTTAAAAGAGTTCAGTGAGACTGAACTCTTCCTGGTTTGTTACCATCCACAGCTACCAGCTCTCCTTTCTGTAGGGAGCAGCCAGCCCTTGTTACCTGCTGTCACAGCAGAGGAGATCTGAAGTTAATATTCAGCCATAGAAAATCTTGGGGGATAAAGGGAGAAAGAAACACACAAGAAAACAGAAAAATCAGGACAAAGACGTTAATGTGGAATAAATGGGATCATACTGCTCTTAAACCACCAAATTTATTCTACAGCATTTTTCTATCTAAAAGGCAGAACTGCAAAATGAACTGGAACAGCAGGTAGAACATTCAGAAATCGCCATTGTTTCCGTTTAGTGTGACGTACATAGGGACAGAGCATGGCCAGCATTAGCAGCTTTTGAAAATGACATACATGACATCTAAAAATCAATACAACTGTGCAATCAGCACATCAAGGAGGAGCCTATTAAAAAAAAAAAATCCATAAAAGAGCAACAATGATCGGGTACTTGCCATTCTGCCTCTATATCCTTTTAGTCCATGTTCCCCTGCAATTCCCTTGTCCCCAGCTTCACCTTAGTTAATTGGGAAAAAAAATGTAATTAAAATGTGAAAACAGGCTCTCCTGATAAAAATACAAACTTCTCAAGAAATCATGACAGCATTTTCTCTGTGAAACACAGGGATATGAAAGATTGCACACAAAAAATTAGTCATGGATTCATGTAAAAAAAACCAAACCAAACCTACACAATGACCAGCTAATGATTTTTTTACCAGGGAAAAATAAAATGTGATGGAGCTGTTACTTTAATGTGGTTTCTTAAGATAACAGAAGACATGCAACATCTTGTTTCACACAAGTGAAAGCACTTCTCCCTCTCATCTGCCAAAACCGTGCTGTTGACTGTGGTGTATTGTCTCCAAATAATACCTTCTACGGCAGAAGTGTGCTGCTTCCAAAATGTGATTTATCTACTTGTTTATTACAGGACACACTGATTTCCCATGAGAACAGTGAAGAGCTGGCAGTTCAATTTATTTAACAAAAATTCTAATTGCTCCCTAATTACCATGCAAGTAAAAATATTGGAGAAAATATTAACAGGCAATTTCTGTGCACATAACATTGAAAATGTCCGGTGATATCAACAAGAACAAGACCCTGTCAGGGTTTCTGCAGCTATGGGAGAATGTATATCAGTCAGCAAACTGTCAGAGCATGAGGCACTCCTTACTTACCAGGAAGGTTTGGGTCAGAGATCTGGCACGCAACTTGCCCACATTGTCTCCTGGCCACGATGTTCAGCAGATTGATTCTGCTTTTGCTGTGGCCGTAGCTCTACACCCACAGAAAGCATAGGTGTTAAGCAGCCTTATTGGCTGAAGCCTAATGTATAATACCAATTTCACAGCTCAGTCCTGTTTATGCAATCCGATCATCCAGCATTTTAATTGTTTTTAGAACTGGTTGAGGCTCTATACTTCACATTGAGCTTGAAAAAAATGTTTCGACCTTTTTCTGGAAAGTCTGATTTTTAAGTTTGTGATCCTGAGTTGGACCCAAAAAAAAAAAAAAAAAAGGAAAAAGAAGCATTGCATTTTTCCATGGGATAGAAATTTGTTTTTTCACTCAGTTGCCATTATTGTATTATTTAATAAATTAAGTAGAGGAAATCCTCCACTTGTAATTTCATAAACAATCATGGATTTCCTATTAGGAAAACAGGTCCTATCAAAAACGTCTATAAAAACCATTTTTGTTTTGTAAAACAGTGGAGGGGCAAAAGATGTTTTTCCCAGCTAAATATATTTTGGCATTTCAACACAAGAAAATTAAATTCATAGCAAGCCCATAGGGATAATAATGGTTGTCATATATCAAACACAAGCTTATTATATAAACACTACCAGAATGAATTAGCTGGATTTAGAAACATACAGAAATACACAACAAGCTAGCTTGTTATCTTACTTTATAAATTAGCAACTACTTTGTTTTATGTTCAGAAAATCATTATTTCTGTGTTTTAGTTCTCCTTTTAAAACTCTTGCCATATAAAACATATGTCAACTGATTGTTGGACTTGCAAAATTAATGCACTTGAAAGAAAAGGAAGGTCAGGACTTCCGCTGATAAATTTCCAATGTATTTCTCTCCAAAATTCTTTTTTCTCCTTTGTCCATATATTAGTAGCACAGAGTTAGCCTGAATGAATTCACTCATACAATGCAGTCATACAATGCAGCAGAGCAAGACCTCCTACGTCCATCTACTTTTACTGTAGGGAAGGCAGAAGCTGTTTTCCCAAAGTTCCTGTCTATAAGGAAGTTGGTCTGAAGCTTCAGTAGCAGGAAAAACCACTGCTAGTCCCACTTGTGTGGCAGCCTCTGGATCCTGGGACGTCAGAAGAAACCTCTGCCTATAAACTCTGTCTTTGCTTAAATGATTAAAGTGATGCAATAAAATCAAACCTTGCTGAAAAGTTGCACATGGAGCAACTTTATTCGGTAAACTATAGGAGGTACAAAGGCAAATATTAGGTAGGCTTTCCAAAAACCATTTCAATCTAGGCTGTTTCCCTCAAATTTAGGGTTCATTCAGGACACTTAGGCCTTCCCTTTCCATGTCTTTGTGAAAGTTGCTTCATTTTATAGCAGCCAGCTTCAGATTGTTCTTCCTAGCAAAACACCTGCTCCGTTTTTATTTAGTGCTCAATGGCTGGAGCGGGGAGAATGGCAGATGAAAGCTTTCAGTTGCTTCCCACTTACACAGGTTAATCCCCCCTGCTCCTTTAACAAAACCGAATCCTACTTCTTTTCACAAAATGCCAGGAACATTCACGCAGTGTATGGAAAGTTGTCTCCAAAAACTATTTTCATTTTTAAAAAGAAATATTGGCAGTAGTATCTGCCAGTTTTGGAAGGGCATAATTCTGTCAGCTACATCTGAGTTACACTCATATAACCACAACACAGTAAAGAACAGATTATTTAAGCTAACATATATGAAAGCCAGAGAACTGTTGAGATAAAAAAACCCACATATGCCTTTCACCCAAAATCTCCAGGAAAACCTTTATTTCCCTATAACATAGAGAGTAGGGATAATTAAATTCACAGTGTCACCCCCGTGTTACTTTTTCATTGGCATTTGAAAGTGATATGCTATTTTGTGTGTATAAGTATGAATACTTATATTATACATATAAAATATACACTGCATATGTAAAACATACGGGAAGATACACACACACACACACAAAATACTGCTGCTGAGGATATACTTATAGCTTTAGCTTCTCCCAATCATGATTAAAGAAAAAAATTGTCATTACACTGGCAGCTAAAGGGAAGGAGTCTCAGCACAAGAAAATTCTTGAGGTATGTTTCTAGTAAATCAGATGTAGGGCAGAGGCTAGTATTTGTTGGTGGTGATATGCCAAGCTGTACTTTTCATTTCCAAAAAACATATTAGCAAGAGCTCAGTGTTGGTCAGGAGACATTGTCTTGTAGGGATGCTTTCTGACATACGAGCAACATTTAAGGATGGTAACAACTCTTACTTCTTTGAATTCAATGGACAGGCTCATGGGTCATTTAGCCATTGCTGGATCCAAAATCTCTCTCCAGTATTTCTCAAGACCAAGCCAATAATGCTCTTGTCAGCACGTGGGATGAGCACCTCCGGTTTGTTTTCTCTTTCTTGCATGTTCCTTGCTCATAATTTCACCAAAAATTGCCACAGCCTCTGGCTCTTTCCAAGGCAACCACCAAGGCCACACTGCTCACTTCTCACCAGGACCTTGCTAATGACTTTTTGAATAGCATTACTTGTGTTTCAGTTTTGTGCACAAAGGAGCTTGATGGGTCCTTTAGACATATTCTGAATAAAAGACATTTTTGCAGTGACCAGCTCTTATAAATTGTAGGAATGTAAAACTAGAAGTAAATTTGCTATGAGATTTGCCTGGTGTTGCTGCCAAATCATCATATAATCCCGCCTCTGAAAGCATCAAAATTTATCTATAAAATCTACCGAAGCCATCTGCAACCTACATCCACTACCAGAAATATATTCTAGAATCACAATACGAAGTAGATTCACAGACATGACAAATAATGGCTCTTGGCCAGAGGGACCTTACATTCTAAGGTTAAGGGTGCAAAACCCACTGTGAACTACACTGATTTTAGCAATTCATTGTTTGGTCTCAGGTACGTGCTCACATAGAACAGCTAGTGAATTAGTCATAGTGAGTGACAATTAGAAATAAAATCAGTAGTTGTATAGGTTACATTTCTATTCCATATGCCTTGCGATGAAATTCAAATAGCTATAAATGGTGCTTGTTGTTTTCATTTTCAGCAGCTTTCCCTTTTGTTGTAAATTACTTCTAAAATAATGGAGAAAATAACAATTTCCTTATGACTCCTCTTTCAGTTTTACTTTTACTCCTTTTTCTCCAGATAGGACATATCCAAAAGCACTATCTTCTCCCTGTAAACAGACCATTTTTCTTTAAATATGTACATTTGTACTCTTCTCACATCTATCTGCACCTTATTTTACTGACCAGGTGCTAATTCAAGTGCCTTGGAGTACAGAATCACAGGAAGTCTGATGTAAGGAATTGCAATACATTGGGGAGGAGCAAGATGACTTCTACTCCCATTCCACCTCATACATATGCACACTGTGCCCCTGAACCTGTCCAAAGAGAAGCAAAACCTTCACAGTCCGTGGGAAGTAAGATCTTAAAAGCAAACACAAAGGTGGAAGTTGGTCCTGGCTTGACCCGCAAAGACAGGAGGGATGGTGGGAATACGCACAACGTTGCTGCCAAAGATGAGCCAGCCTAACAGAAAGGAAGGTATTATACATAAAGGAGAAAGCCGAGTCCACCAAAAAAATCCTCCTGCAGTCATTGATTAATCTGAAAATACTACTGCACTGTCTCTAACTGCACCTCAAAGCAAATCTTTAGAAAACCTAGCCCCAAAGGAGCTGCATTTTTATAGTAGGAACAGATCAAACTCTTGTTTATGCTCTTTTCACAACCAGCACAATTAGAACCATATTCCAAAATATCAGAGACAGAAAGGTTCAAACTCAAAACCTAAAGAACCTGCTCATTCTCCATCTACTAACTCAAATGATATTTCTACGCAACACTATTAATAGAAATATTGTAATATTACAGTAGAATGTAGCAAATGTTTAGGGTCATATCTGCACTTGTATTCATTCAGAATAACTGTAATGTAACTGTTAGGAGACTCTCAGTAAAAGCAGTTTAAAATTTATATTCTTCCAGTTACTCTGAAAGAAAAAAAAAATCTATATTATCTCTGTTATTACAGGTCTTAATTGACCAAACTGAGATTATTCTTGAGTTGCATGTCTTTTAGGCCAGGCCAGGCCTCCCGCTTTAGGTCTGGTGTAGCCAAAACAAGCAGCATAAGGATAAAAGTAAAAGTATAAATCTGCCTTCCACACAAACCATATGGACCTCTTTCTCCTTTTGGTTCTGGATCACCAGGTTGTCCCTATTAAAAAAAAATAATTAAGTAAACTATTCCTGTACTCATTTGGGTCATGCTTGGTTAAAGGGATACCGTGAATTTCAAAATGAGATTCTGTAAAGGGAATCTGAAACACTGTACTGAAGGTCCTTCTTCTACTCTCTAAATACATAATGAAAGGAATATTTTCATAATGTGGGAAGACAACTAGATTTTTCAAAGAATATATGATTTCCAAATGAAAGAACAAAACACTTTTAGTGTCAGGTCAAACAACCTCTATTAAAGGCTGAGAAATTATGAGTACTAAAAGGGTAAAATCACTGGTTCCAAAAAGTCATCTTACAGTCTCACAGTCCAATTGCAAAAGGCGTGAAAGAATTTCCTTCATCCTGTGGAATAACTATCTGACTATAGCAGTTGACAAAACCCACACACTCATCCACAAATATGAAGGAATTTGACTAATCTGAAAGATGATATAACAACAATACTACCTTCAAGCTACTATCTTACGATTCATAAAATCAGATAAGCAGCCTAAGGGAGGGAATTAAACAAACAAAATTAATACAGTAATTTAACTAAGGGAACTTAACTTTAATTCCTGTATTCCCAGGAGCTCTGGGAGTCCGTACCACGGATGAACCCTACCTGGTTCATTCTGAAATAAACAAAAGGATGCAAATAATACGATGCAAAATAAGAAACAGAGAAAACACACAGACTTTTTCTTGGGTTGGACTTAAATTTATAAAAATCAACTAATGCCATAAAATTTATAGGCTACATAACCACTATCTACGCCTCTTTACATCCCTCATCTAGAAAGAAGCCCTCAAGGTTCCAGGAAAAACTTGATCTTCCAGATAACACACAAAACAACGCATCAATAAGATCAGCTTCTGTCTCCACTTCAAGCTTCCTGTTTGATTCTGGGACCAAAAAAGCCACAGTTGAACAGAAGGACTACGAAGAGCGAAACTAAAAGGAAGAAAACTGTGGGTGCTGTTCTGTTAGTTGCAAGTTAAAATTAAGGGTATTGATAGAATTTGTCTTGGAAGTGGCTCAGAGAACATGATCCAATTTTCTCTGGGACTTTAACCCAATGTAGGTATTTTCCAAATAACAAGAATTTGGCTTATGCAAAGTTTGTACATCCTTCAGTATCCTCTCTCTGAAATATCTGGCTGCAGAATGACAGTAGCAAGCTCACATAGTATGAACTAAATGCTTTGCTCCAGTCACTTGGTGGGGGTTAGTCGGTCAATGTAAATAAAACTTAGCTTCCTAGTTGTAAAATAGCACACTCCACTTCTTTCTTTCCCCTCCCTTAAATAGCAGAAGCTTTAAAAACATGGAGGCCATTATTACTTTTATTGGGATAGCACAGTTTCTCTAGTCTTCACCGTGCCAATCTTTTCTTCTGTCAGTTCCAAATGAGTACTATTATTTGTCCTTATGCTCCATACTTAGCAAAAATATCTTAACGAAATTGGTAGCAGCTGTCCATTAACACGGCCGTTTAAAAACCTGCAGGGCAACATACTGACCACTATTAGGGAGCTTGTACTGCATCAGTAGCAATGGGAACTTTGCTTAGGCAAGCCAGGTTAGCATCTTGGCCTCATATTTGTGGCCAAAAAGCAGCTGCCATGTTATCCTAAGGAAAGCCACACTATTCTAAAGATTTTTCCGAAGAAAATCAGCAGATGTGGGGTTTGGATGATATGTCAGAGTGAAGGCAGATCTGCCTTCCCAGCCCTTCACAGCTGGCTTCCAGAAGCTGTGATGGATGGCTTCTGTTACTGAATGTGGCCACATACCTTTGTATGTAACAGATCTCAAAGACCAAAACTAATCTGTTTCTAAAGAAGAACATGCTTTTTTTTTTTATTTAAACAGGTGTAGAAAATGGACAGAGAAGCAGACAATGCCCTCTCCATTACTTTAGCATCTTTTAAAATTAACAAGTTTCATTATAGGGTAATGAAGAGGAAAAATACTCTTCTGCATTCGCTTTACAACGGATGGAGTGGCAAGCACATTTTTCTCTATACAAGGCAGATACATGGCAATTTCTATCTCTGCCTCCTCTCAGGGTATCTACAAATGTGTGGAGTGGGGCTGGAAATTAATCTGACTATGTGCTAAGGCTTACACCAGTGAGAGTACTGTAGCTAGGGGTACTATCCCTAAAGCTGTCAAACAACTGCAGTAACTTTATTTCTTTTACAACAGCAATGACAAAAACCCAGCAACACCAAGTGGTGTTCAGTGGACTTAGGTGAGGATTGGAATGGTGTGAATTAAATATTTGTATTCTAAAACACAGAGTAGAAATATCAAAAATTCTCTGTATCTTGCAGATCACCGAGTTGTTAGGGAAAGGGACATCAGAACGAGCAATGCTTTCTCCAGTGCCCAGACCAGCATATCACATATGTGATACACAAATGGAAACTGGAAGAGTTAACTTGAGTGAAAAGATGAACATGGACTAGAATCATTCCGGATAGTAATGCCATGAAAACAGAAGAATAAAATATCTTTGTGTAATAATACAGGATTGTATTTTCAACTCGAATGCTTCAAATGACAGTGTATCTAACATGGACCATTTTAGAGTATAAGGAAATAGAATAGTTTGCTTCCAGACAAAATTAAGTTGATATGGTCAGATAACAAAAGTATTATTGATGACAAATGGCTTTGCAGATATAAGGAACTGCGTAACCGTGTGGCATTAATTCCTGGGGAAAAATGATAGCACCAGAACAAGAGGCAGTTTCCTTGTGGTGAAATACAGCAGGAAAGAAAGTGGGACAAAAAAAAGCCTAATGCATTAAGCAATTTGACTCAGCCTTTGCTTTTAATGTGGTTCTGTGACCTGCACTGTGTTCCTGGGAAAGTCTACCCCTGGCTCACTGCTTCTGCTTCCAGTTGGTGGTTGTGACCCACCTCACACAGCATGACAACTGGAGTACTAATTGGAAGATGGAAAATCAATTCCCTTTTTGGTCACTGAACACTACACTTGCAGATAAACACAGCATTAACGTCTACACAGCATGCTCAGTCAAAACGCCTAGGGCTGGTCACAAAATACTGAAGACAGTGAGAAAACTGGACACAAATGACAAAAATAAGTGGAATTCAATCGAGATATGTGCTTCATAAGTCAAAGTGAAGCCTCCTCAGCTCACTATTGGCAGAGGAAAATAGAGATAAGCAGTTGGTTCCCATGGTAAATTGCTGGGAAACGTATCTTTAAATAAGGCTGCATATAAAAAGAAAAAATTAATTAATTGTCACATTAAGGAAGCATTCAAGATATCTTTCCAAAATAACAGCAAGCATTCCACGCCTGCAGAAAATATTGTTTCAATAGTCTTGTTCTCAAGACAAAAAGACAGCACTTTTACGGATAAGCACACAACATCAAAAATATTATCTAGATTTGAATGTTGAGTGGCCTCTGAAAAAAACAGGTGAAAACAGTTTTTCTTTTCCATGACAGTCTTGGAATCTGGCACCAGAATAGCAAAGAGGACATATCAGAGTGATCTACAGGACATTCACAGTTCAAAACCAGTCTGTTGCGAAGTTATTGCTCACATCAGAAGCAGGGTAAGGCACGATAGTCCCAGTCCATTATACTTGATTCTGAAAAAGATTTATGTAGACCGTGACTTTGCAGCACCAAAGTTGTCCCCAACAAAAACATAGCTTCAAATTTTACAGGATGAGGTACTAAAAAAATCAGGCATTAATTTTGTAGAAAACACAGAGATATTAGATAGAGAGCAGCCTTCTGCTTTCATCAATATGACCCCCTCCTTTCCATATGCGTAATTATGTTTTCAACACCAAAGACTCAGGCAATGATGTTACAATGAAAACAAGACTCATCTCCCATAAGCCACTAATCAACTGGCATTCCAACAGACTGAAGCCACACAAGCAATTTAGTTTGTACTGCCTCATATAGAGCCACTAGTATTTTCACTCTTTTTTACCGAGAAACAACAATTTTCTTGAATCCTGCCAGTATTTACTTTTAAAAGGATAACAGGAAATAGCAAAGTGAGGGACAGAGGCAGACCTGGGAAGGCTGCCATGGGTGGGAACTCAGCATCATCTCCTTAGTGTACCAGAGAGCTACTGATCAGGAAAGGGGGAAATTTCTGTGGATGGGGGCTACACTGTACAAATGAGCTAGGTGAAAAAACACCTGCAGAGAACAACGTTCTTTACCCCTCTCCTGGTTTCCACCCTGCAGCCCTGCCAGTGAGTTCAGAGCAAGGGCAATCAGACCAGGAAGCAGGAGGTTGAGCTGGTTTCATGACCACTGATCTGCTCAGTACAAAAGGCAGCAGCTATACTTCTCTTTCTCCACATCCCCTTAAACATATCCAAAGTACAAGGGAAGGGAATTCATGAAAACATGCAGCTGTGTGGAAGATGGGAAATGTTTGGCAGTTGACAGAGGAGAGAATGGTAGTTTCAGAGAAAGGAGTGAGCAAGGGATTCCCCTGGGATTTGGAGAAGCCTATCACCAGGAAGCCTGTAAGAGGGCTTAAGGGAACACACACTTGAAAGGTATTAGTTCATAACTGTTACTTAATGTGTTTAACCACCAACTTTTAGCTTGTCTGGCCAAATAATTCCACTGGGTTGTGAAAATCAGTCTGTTTACTTTGCTTTTGCATTAAAGCATTCAACTACAATTATACAGATCAGTTGACATCGCACAGGAAGTTGTACGAAGTCAGAGCATGAACAACAAAAAAGCTAGTAACACTCACAACAAAACATCTATACCATCACTGCTCTTGAAAGCAAGCCATTACAAAAATAAAACCAGTGCTACAGCACTTGGAACAAGATTTACACCCAGAAAGGAGACTAAGGAGCAAAGGCAGAAAACCTCTCTAAGACAGATTTTTGCTAATGAAAGAACTAGAATTCCTATGAACTAAAATTATGATGATTGTTAGATTAAGCATGTTAATTCATACTTGATAGTTTCTGCATGACCAAATCTGTGACCTTTCATCTCTTTTTCTGTCTTTGCTTACTACAATAAAACTGTCAAGTCCTTTGTTAATAGGTGGTTATAGATAACTACAAGAATGTATTAGGTGTTATTGCAGAATTTACCACAGCTTGGAAAAAATACTGATGCAGAAGTGCCTTATGCTATCGCTTTTTCCTCCAGTATCATTAGGAAGGTGGCATTATTAGAAAGCTAATATTTTATCAGTAATAATTAAGTTTTATGGAAATTTTTTCTTGCTTTTGTCTTGTAGCAATATGTATCTCTTTTTCTGGTCAATACCATGTACTGAAAAGAAACTTGAAAAATCAGTGGAACGAAAAACATTCAGATTGTAATCCTCATCTGGTAACACACCCAGTACCTTATAATTAAACAACTCTTACGTCCTGGTCTCCCCTTCTGTCCTTTTTGACTGTTAATACTTTTTTGTCTCTAAAACACAAAGTGTACAAAAGAGTTCATCTAACAAACAAACCGTTACTGTTGTTTTTTTTTCCTTTTGTGAATAATAATAATGTTTACCTGAGGTCCTTCCTATCCTTGTTTTCCTTGCAAGCCATACTGTCCAGGCTGTCCACAACTGCCCTTTTTTAAATTACAAAAATCTTAGTTTTGTTACGTTTTCTCATGTGATCTAACAGACATGATCTAACATGTTGGGATTTATTGTATTAAAAAGGTCTATTTTTTTTCTTTACCTACATCTTCCTGTTATGGATAACATATTTTCTTGCATTTGCAGATGTCAAGAAAAATTCCAGACGGCCTATCTAACCAGTCAGATTTCAACAAGTTGAACACTGCAGACCCAGAATCAACCCATAATCAACACAGCAAAACCGGTCTAAAGACAGTACTCCTGAAACCACACAGCGATAACGTTCTTGAAGTAAAATCTTGTGTGTGGACAACATGCAAGGTACTAAAAATCATTTAATACTGTAGCCACCATGAAACACTTGCTGAGCACTGAAAGCAGCACCTTCTGCTTTCAAAGGCCTAATGGTGCAAATTGAGACAAACAAATGAGAACAGAAGTTTTATGTATCTAACAATACTTACAAGCAAGCTATAGATACCTAAAATTTGCAGTTTTAGCCATGCAATATTTGGAACAATTGTTTTAGTGTAATAGCATGAAGCACATGCATAAAAGTCCAGATGAGGCTGCTGATCAATTAAAAAAAATATTTCTCAAACATATCTATTGCAACTACTTTGAATTATCTTTTTCAAAATTCTTAATTAAACTCCTATGTGGAAAAGGGCAGATATAAGAAAAGAATAGTTCTTACCTCTGATTCCTATTGTCCCCTTTGTCCTGGTATTCCCTAAGAGAAGGAAAAAACAACGGCTGTGAGGCCCAGTTAGGTATCACCTGAATGCTGTTAAAAGTGGGCAACTTCACTAAAACATTTCACCTGAAAAACAAACAAATGCAAAATTTACGCTTTTTTACAAAACAAAAACGCTTACAAAAACTAGTCCAGTTTTGTCCTTCAGTGCCATTCTGAATGTTGCTTAGGAAAAAGTATTTTTATTTAACAATAAGAGTATTGCTAGTCACCAAACTAATTATTGCTATCAAAAGCGCTTGCAAGGCAGAGGCTAAAAAGCATTCTCCCACTAAATCAAGCTCAAACAAGTTAAGAGCTGTTTTCCCTTTTTAACAGTGTACAAACTTCCTCTGTTAAAGGAACTTACCAGTTTGCCTACACCTCCTGATGAGCCACATGAGCCTTTTTGTCCTCTCTCACCCTGTTCATGGAAAATTTAATTTCCTTAGCATCACTGCAGTTTGTTTCTTTTGTCCATTTTTGCTTGCTACATTTTTAAGACTGTCAAAAACTGCCTTGTGGGATTTCCCCGCAATAACATTCTCTATCAAAGCCTTTCAGTAAATAGCACTGACCACCAGAAGCAACCAGTTACACACCTCTGAACAGGCCTAGCTGATAGCACTGTATAAGAATTGGCAAATACTGTTACAGCTATTCATGGAGAGATTCCTGCAGGCCCTTGTTAAGAGCACAGCGCTGGGGGTTAGAGAGTTGGCAGAGTCCTGGCTCTGCTTCTAGCCTGCTCTTTGATATTGGGCAAGTTACTTCTTTGTTCTGTGCCTCACATTCTTCCTTCGTTGCACTGAGGATAATGACACAGACCACTTGTGAAGGCATACGCTTGCTGGAAAGTTTTGCATTGGTACTGTTGTACCACAGGAAAAAAAAGGCTCACCCAGTCTTTTAACTCTCCCTGAAAGCATCAAGGGATTTACAGCAGACCATTTTCTCTGGTCTCTTGTCCAGATGACAAAATCTGTTTTCAGTTCACTCTAAGTGCAAGTGGGGCTGTTCCTTTTCCCTGGAGGTAGCTGAGCTTCCCCCCGAGCTGATTTCAGGAGAAGAAAAGGAGAGTATTCTGTTCCCTTGTCAATGCTCCAGGCATGGATCTTAAAAGGGTTTAGAAGCTATGCTGATATGTAAGGGATCTGTGAATACGGTTGCATTTGTAAATCTAATCTGCTAGGACATATGTTCCTCCTCCAGAGAGGAGGAACAGGACTTTACTATCTGTACATATGTTTCACATGAGTTCCAGTAGTGTTATCTGTGGATGCTCCTAAAGCCAGTGCTCTGTCTGTGGTAGTCTCTGTGTCCAGCTGCACTGGTGTGTGTATATCTCTGGAATACAGGACGAATCCTCCCTACTGGCCAAATGTGCAAACAGGAGCAGCAGCGGCAGCATCCATTGGACTGGGACAGATAGACCTCCTAGATCTCAGTGTGCACTTGTCTGGGCTTCAGTGGTTGGGAAGGAGGAGTTCCCAGGTCCCAGAGCCCATGGGATTCAGTGGCTATCTTAACATCTTCTCTTAAAATCGGAAGATTTAAATGATTTGCACACTGAAATCAGATCAGGTGTTTGCCAGGTTTGATTGCCTTGCAGGTTTGATGCTGACAGCAGTACTCATTCCTTTTTAGTGGCATTTCTGCTCAAAGACCTTTCAGACATTTGTTAGCATCACGTCTGAGAAGTGGTAAGTTCCCATATCCTTAGCAAAGCTGTATTTAAAATAACGCAGATAGGAGGAGGAAACTGTATAAGTGGTAAGCAGATATCTTACAGAAATTCTACATATTTCTAAACAATTTCCTCTTTCCCCTTTTCTCCTGCAGAACCTCTTGATCCTGCTATTGCACTGTTCAGTCCAGGGACACCCTGAAAAAAAGAAATACCTCCCAGTAAGAATGCTTATTCTTAGAAAATCTTAGATGTTAAATAAACAAGTCAGTCCTTAGTCAATGCATATGATTACCACTGTTTAGAGAGAATAGATCAAGAATTTGGTAGTACTAACTACTAAAAAAATCCGGTAAACATTCTCCTTTAGTGAAACAGTAGAGAGATTTACCTGTATGAAAGATTAATAAAAAGCCTATGTGTTAGACATGCTAACAGTCATTGCAATATCATGTGAACACACTGGAAGAACATCTCAGTTTTGCCCTGGTGCACAGAGGACTATGTAAAAAGTCTTATGAGTACATACACAAAGACAGTCTACATCCAGAAAATAATGATGCACTTGAAAAAACACACAGGACCTCCTCAAAAGCCAGGGGGCTCCACAATCACCAGGGGGTCCTCTTGGCCCTGGACTTCCCTGAAAGCAGAACCTCTCTCAGTAGTAACCTGAAGCACTACTTTCATGCAGGAACTGCCAAGAGATAGGTCCAAGCTCCAACATTTCCACCTTCATTTTCAAATAGTCTCAGCCACAGTTTCTGCCCCAATTCCACTCCCAAAAAATCCAGAAACCTGGGGATTCTTGGACAGGAGGCAATATAGGAAAAGGCACTGTGCTCTACATTTTGTTTCATGTTTTGGTTTTTGCTGTTTTTTTAAAGTAAAGAATAGATTCAAAATACTTATTGCAACAAACCAGAAATTATTCCAAATATCAAAGAACTTTGTCTGTAGACTACATCTTTGAAAGGCATGTGGTAACATACATCTCATGTTTTGAATGCAATGTTCCCTATTCTGTGAAAAACCAGAGTCTTCTGAGCAGCAGTCCTGTGCCTCCTTGGGTATCTGTATAAGGGCAGAAAGAGTAAGACAGTTTCTTCTGGAAGAGAGGTACCAAGCAGTTATTTAAGAGTATTGTTTTCCACACTTGAAACAGGCTCCTGCAAGATCAAACTGTTCATGCATAGACCTGCATGGTGGCCACCCACCAGCCTGCCATGCCTAATAGCAGGCACTGAATTGTGGAGGCTATACTGTAACCAATCACCTGAATTATCACCTTGGTTTCCCCCTGAGGAATGTTTTTATTACATGGGCCAAGGCAAAATGTTCAGCGTCTACAAGGCTGGGGTTTTTGCTTCCGTTAGCCATTCTACATATAGTGTATCATCAGCGAAAAGACAAATGGTCAGTTCACCAACTGTCTACTGAAGCTGCCACAAGGCAATGTCGCTTTTTGCTGTTCGGAGTCTTAAGTCACACCTTGTTTCAGACTGCAAGGTAACTAAAGAGGCAACAGGGCTGCTCCACGCTTTATGAAGAACGAGCTATCTGATGTTGGCAAACAAAGAATATAAAAAATCCTCTTGTCTCATGTATGTGAATCTGTCAGGGTACTACAGAAGTAGGAGGCTTCGTACCTATCTTTAGCCAAATAAAAATTAGGCCTATGCAGAAATACCTTGATGCCTTAATAAATATGAGAAAATGCCCTCCTAGAAGACTATAAGGTACAGATCTAATTATTCTTCAAATTCCCTTTCAACCAGAAGCATCCTACAGAACAACTATTTTCTTATATACCCTATTTACAAAAATATCTGCTGGCTATTCACCAGTAGTTTGCTCTCCTTCAGATGCTGGAAAACCCATAATAACTCTCCTGATAGGAGTTCAAAAAAAAATGTGCAAATAACTTCGAGGTACAAGGTCTACTCCTTGTGCTTGAGAGTTTATTAAAGACATTTCTCACAGGGACAGTTTCATGAAATAGCCACGCTATTGTTCTTAAATTCAAACCCTGAACAATAAAAGATAACAAAATGTTACTGGATATCCAATGTCACCTTTTTATCTTTTCTTGCCAGGAACCCCAGGAGACCCCTTAAAGACAAAATATGGCATATTAATTCATTTTTATCACTCAGTAACTTTGAGGTCAAGAAGGCAAAAGAAAGAAAATATTGTACCTCTTCTCCTCTAACTCCATCACTCCCATCTTCCCCATTGTCACCCTGAAATAATACAAATGTACATGAATTTTTCTCATAAACAACCAACACACATTTACAAACTCCAGCGTGAATAGGGTGACACAGACCAAGATTTTTTTTTAAAAAAAAGAAAAACCAAAACAAAAAGCCAAAACACACAGAAGAAAAACTAAACACAGGAGTCCATTCTTGAAGTTTAATTTCTGGGGTGTTCCCTGGGCACAACCATAAACTGGGCATTGCAGCAGACATCTGCAAAGTAGCCTAAAAGAAAGTAACATTGACTTAACACTCACTGACATCTCTGCAAAACTTTCAAAATCTCTGTTTAGTGCAAGAAAAGACACAGAAGAACACTGCATTCACAAACATGAACTGTCTAGGGTCACACTACTTGTTTTCCAACAAATCCTTGAAACCCCTGAAAAGAAAAAAGATGGCAAAAGTTAGAATAACATAACAAAAACATTGAAGGATTATTCTAAATCACAATGAAATGGTATTTTCAGAAATTTTGTTTGAGATTTAATCCTCTTTTACCTGGACACTTCATGCTGCCTTGTCTTCCTGGTGGTCCAAGTGGTTGACTTGGGACCTGAAAGAGAGAAAAGAATAATCCAATTGTTTAAATTTATGTGAGGTTTACACAAGCTGGCAGCTAATTTATCTCTCAGAGATATCTTGTCCTGTACTCCTGGAAAGCCGCCTTCTCAAGAACTGTAGCCCCAGTAAAGGCCCTGACTGACTGCGGATTAAAGAGGTTGCAACAGAGAAATGTGCAACTGCAAGATCCTCAGAATTCAGTGACCGTCTATGAAAGATCAAACATATCAGCAGTATCCTAGCAAATGTTAAAATATTTTTAATCTCCCTTGCTATGATTTTGACTTCTTTTTAGCCATATGAATTGATCTGTTAATATTCAGATTACATTTATAACCCCAAGTCTCCAGCTACCATTTTGACAAATCTAACTCCTATAAAAAAGTATCACTATGCTAGCACATCTTAAATTTGAAACTACACACAACTACACAAATCTCACAGAGCAGAACTAATATTTTTGGGCCTGGCTGACATAATTTCCATGAAAAATTTCTTCCTACATAGTGCAATGAAATTAAAGCAAATACAATGTGAGGATGCCATTATATATCTGCAGGCCAGTTTTTGGAGTACTGCATCTTGACATATAAAAGAGAGAGGAGTCTTCCAGAGCAATGCCTACAAACTATTACAAACTGGCTGACAACACCAACAGAAACAGTTGTTGAATCCTCCTGATGACAGCTTGAGTCAAGCTCCTCTCTAATACCCATTACACTGCTATGCTACTTCCTTACTTTCACTGTAGTTTTTTTTTAGTTTCCACTGATAGGTCTTTGCTCATTGGGTAGTTTGTTGGTTTTTTTTTTAATTTGAAACAAAAGCTATATAGATGAAAACTGTTTGCTTTTTTGGGAGCAAACGTATCCATCAAGAGGTGGTCATAGCCTTGCGGTAAGCTTTCCAGTCTCTTTCCCTTTCATGTTTTTTGTTTCAGCAACCTATCAGCATCAAAAAATTCGACACTTGGGTCAAATCAAGAAAGATATAGTTCAGATGGCCTTCAAAAAACACATCTATTTGGATACAACCAAAAATACTTAAAAATGGATGCCTAGATCAAAAAGCTGGTCTTGACTGGCCAAAACTAGCTTATAAACAGTTCCTTCCGCAGAAAATTACTGGGTTTGTCTCCATTTGTTCACTTTTAGTTTCCTCATACAAAACTTTGATTTTTCAATAACAACTTAGGAAAACATGAAAAAATATAAGGAAAACAAAAAAATGCTTTTTGCAGAAGTCTCCTACAGAATTGAAAATAAGTTCCCAAATAGCTTTTCTAAGTAGGGACCCAGCCAGCCACATACATGTTTGAATGTAAGTCCATTATATGCCAAGAAATGTTACTGAAAATTTTATTACCTTATCTCTGTTTTATTCAAATGACGTGAGGGAGTTCTTACCTTGGAAAGATAATAGAGCTTTGTAAATTCACTCTCCAGCTAGTTTAGATGCTCTTTTTTTTCCCCCTGCTCAAAAGTTTTAGTTTTCACAAACACAGGTTTTTAAAGTGTTATAACTTACCAGTTCTCCTTCATCTCCAAGATATCCCAGGTTGGCTTTAACACCATTGGGTCCCTGGAGTTAAACAATGAGAGATAATGCTATAATACTTGGTTGACCTTCAGAAACTATTGGGGAATTTTTGAAAAACTCAATGGGCCACTATATTGTTCTTTGCCAATTCTGTCCCTCTGCTTACCCTGGGCTTCAAACACTGTTGAAAACTTGAATAACAACTTCTTTCCTAATCATTTCTCTCTTAATGCTTCCCCTAATGTTACTAACAGATTAATTCATCACTAATGCATTATTTGTCTCACATCTAAATTTGAAGGTGGCTCAATTTTTTTATTAGATGCTCCAGGGAGAAACAATTTTCTTTCATTGCAGGCCCCAGGAAAAGCTCTTTCAAAGTTTTATAGTACCTCCAGCAATTAATTATACATTTCAAGACAGCATTGAGATATATCTTAATTACTGAATATTTAAAAGCTGATTGATAGGAAAAAATAACACCTTGTAGAAGATTCACGCTATCATATATAAACGCTTATTTTGCATTTTAATGAAAAATGTTTTGTTGGTTTGGGTAGAAAACAAGTGTCATTGGCTGCTTCCGCTTCAAATAGTTTATTCTTGAATGCCATTTTATCATTAGTAGTCAATCAATTGCTCTTCTGTCTTTGCTAGTGAAGGTGGTTGGACTTGGTGATCTTCAAAGGTCCCTTCCAACCCAAACCATTCTATGATTGTATGATTGCAGCTTCTCCACACTGGAATGAGACTGGTTGTTTTAATGGCTCCACATTTGTCAATCTGGGTGATCACAGAAGTATGCTGAGATTGACCAAAGTGCAATTGTGACCCATAGGATAAAACATGCCTTCTCCAAGTCATTACTTTTGACATAAGCCAAACTAAGGATTTGTCCCAAGAGAGTCTGGTACCTTGTGAGAAAGAAGTGTGTTTTAAAAAATAAGCCCCAAATAGATGTTAGCCAGGAAATACCTCTGAACAGATATGGTAGAGATTTTAGGGCTTCCATGCAGAGTCCTTCCTTGTGTAGTCCAAGCAGCTTTTTAGAAGTCAATCTCTTTTCAGACCATATTCTGTATAACCGCAAAACTTACAAAATTTCTTAATGTTTCTGATTTAACACTGTTCTTTCTTTTTTTTTTTTTTATTCTAGTCCAATTATTTTTGAAGGAGTTCATGTAACATATCTTTATAGAAGAGTTGAGAGTGCGTTGCTCACCCTGGTTTGGAGCTGAGGAGGAAAGAGGGATACCAGTAAACAAATAAGTTGTGAGGATAGTATCTGAAAATGTTTATGACTGATGAGGACTGTTTTAGGAGAGATTTAATCGGCAAAACAAACCATTCTGAATCCAAGGTGGGCATTTCCATTGTCTCATGATTCCACACAGATGAAAGCTGCACCAGAAACAGCTGTCCGGGACTTTGAGTCTCAGCACAGGCTTAATAGTGCTCCTAATGTTTTAGTATTAAATGAGCCTTGTGTAGCACAGAGGGTAAGAAAAAACATTCTTTCAGCCTCTCATTGCCCTTCCCTTGTGCTAAAAAAGATTCACAGGCCAAAAAGAAGCTCCTACCTGAATTGCCCTCTTTTGCTACAGTGTAATTTTTAGAGAGTGAAAATACAGCCTGGCACAACAGCCATTATACTGAATTCTGAGGTAGGTCTTCATGTGAGTAGCTGTTTTCATCTGTTTCCCCTGCTAACAGGCAGGGGAAGCTGCTGCCCCAGGCACAATATTTTGAGAGAGATTTATGGAAAGTGAAAAGCCTTCATATAGACTCTGTCCTGAGAGAGAAAGCATCCAACCCCACAAATTTTACCCCACTTAGTCGTCAGCACTGCAAAGTGTTACCCTGCAAGGGGTTGCTTTGTACTTTGTCTTTTGGGGCAACAAAGTTTGCTCTAGTTGTGAACCAAGGCTGCAAAGGAGCACTTTCTTCTACTGTCGCTCAGTTTCCTGTGAAAACTCACAGCATTAAGCAAAATACCAGATCACAGATGCTATGCTGGCAGGTGACAGAGGCA
Organism: Phalacrocorax aristotelis; assembly: GCF_949628215.1. Classification (NCBI taxonomy): domain Eukaryota; kingdom Metazoa; phylum Chordata; class Aves; order Suliformes; family Phalacrocoracidae; genus Phalacrocorax; species Phalacrocorax aristotelis. The sequence continues at coordinate 47,389,360 of NC_134277.1, read as the reverse complement.
GTGGTTTGCCTTGGCAAGGCAGGAACCCACCATCTGGCCTGGCAGACCATTAGAAATAGCAGCAGGGCATAGCCCTCCTGTGAGTGCACCTGCAAACCTATATTGGACTTTGCTTAATGTTTATAATGAAAGAAGAACCAAGGGTGGAAGAGATGTTGTGCAGGGGACAAGATGATTAGAGTGAAAAGACTCAAGGGAATTCTGTAAGTCTGGAAAAGCAGAGAAGAGCTAGAGGACAAAATAAAGCTATGGCTGGTCAAAAAGTATTTGTGAACTAATATTACACAAGCCTAAGCTGCCCATTTTGTCAGTTATTGGAGGCAGAAGGTCTGAAGCCTCCAGCAGCAGAGCTGATGGCTGCTGAAACATACAGGTGCGAAGCAACACCCATTACTGAGTGACCAGTCAACATGTTTGTCCACAGGGACATTGGGACTGTATATAAAGTAATGTTTCATTTATAGAGGGAACATTGTTCTACCATATTTTCACTCCTGATGGTTTGAAAAAGTATATTCTTCAAATACCCACAAGATAGAGCATAATTTTATTTAGAATTAATGCACACATTTGACAGAACTCTCAATTATTACAAAAGCTGTCAAAAGAAGTTACTTAAAATTGAACTGAATTAAATGTTACGCTACTGAACTACAGTACAGAATGTTCCACTATTTCTTAACTAGATCAAAGGAAAAGAATACAAGAAGGGCTCTGTTGCATTCCTTAACCTGACATCTGGTTAGTAAAAAAACAACAAAAAAAAGACAAATAAATTCATTTAATGTATTTTTTAATTGTTTGTATGGGTTAACTTTTAATTCCCTAGCCTGTAGCATTTCACTGGCATCTTTCCATCGACTTTAACGGAAGTCTTTACTATCAAAATGAAATGCAGTGTCCTCATGAGATTGTGGTTCTTTCTGGAGCTCCTGCAGAACCAACCAATTGCTAGCCTAAGTTGTTCCGAGACTGTTAAAAAATGGAGTCGTTAGGACCACAAGCAGTCATTAGGAACTTCCTGACAACTCTGAATAGAGATGTCTGAAAGATACACATTCTAGGGAAAAGCAGGCAGGTTGCTAAGCAAAACCATTATTAGAATCTTTAGATGAGCTCATCAGTTATGAAACGTTCCCCAACCTCTGTACTACTCATAACTGGTGATTGATGCCTCCTCCTGCATTGTTAGACAGAGGGTACATTGTGATCTTGGAAGATATACCAAAATAGTGCCATAAGGCACAGGTAGCTAAACATCCTCACCCTCTTGCCTTTTTCCAAAACAGGAAATAGCAGACAGCTAACAGTGAAAGAATCAACTGGCTTAGATTTGAAATTACCAACACAAGTAAAGGAGCTACGTGTTTTGGTTTTAAGACAAGATTCTTCCTTTGCTTTGTTTATAATTTTCTTACATCCCAGTGACCAGCAGCCTCAAAAAGACTGTTTAGTTCTCACCTAAATCATTCAGTCTAGCTCAAGGGGACTATTGGAAATCTATTTGCAGCTTAAGAGAAGCTCAGAAAAGAAAAACCTGCTTTAATTATCCACTGCTCTTCTTGCTGACCTGCAAGGTAATAGCATCAGGCTGGAAAAGAGGCCTTCGCAGAAGTAGAAGACATCACTGAATGCTGATTACATTCACTAGCAGCATTGCATTGACTTACATGCACATTCACATTCACACTCATCAGTAGCTGTGGCAAAGGCAGTAAGTACCACTTGCAGGTGGGGACCCCAAGGCGTGATTTTTTCCACATGCAGCCCATCATTATTTACAACTCAAACTTAGCAATAAAAAGCTAGGATGCATTCTTACATTTATCCCTCATTCTCCCCTATCTCTGATTTCACCTTCTTCCCCAGAAAGACAAACAGCAGCAGGTCCTCTCAGTGAAATTGTTCTTAAAAAGTAGTTACTGCTGATGAAAATGTATTTTCCAAAAATTTCCTCATGGCTCTGCTCCTGCTCTTACTGGAAGCACTCACTATAAAAATACAACTGGACTGTACGCTCTATTAATAGTGTGACTCCTTTTTTAGTCATATTTACCAGACTTGTTACTTATGGTCTCATTGTGCAGGTCTTTTACCCAAGATTTTACTCTGTACATTGGTTCTTTATCACGTAACTTACCAAGAACTTGGATAGCCTGCTAGTGATATCTGTCATGCCAATATCTAGGTGAGTCCCATATTCGAATCCTTTCCAAACTCAAGGGATTGGAGGTTTTGATGATTGGAGAGGCTTCTTCCAAAACAACAGTTCTAAGACCATCCAAACCTAATTATAATAAATATGAATATAACTATCAGTTCCACTGAAAAATAGTTTCTGTACCTTATATATACATCCATCATAAAGGTGAATGATATCTATTAGAAATGCCAGCTGTAAAAGCCACACTTTTGATGGTACCCAATTCAATGATTCAAATGACGTGCTAGTGACAATGAAAAGCCAATAAAAGGCTCAACATAAAAATCTTCCTTTTTGCATAATGATTAATAATTCAAGACCATATGGTTGATTTGAGTGTCAACATAAATATTCACTTAATCATTTAGCTCTTAGGAAAAACAGACGCTCTAGGTTGCACTTCTCTTTACATTAAAATAATAACAAATGTTGGTGTCCCAAGTCATCATTCCATCTGCTACAATAGCAGATCTAAAGCTGAGGTAGATATCAGAGAAATTACAGATCTGAATTCCCTGTTTCTCCAAGCCAGTTTTGCTGTAAGAATGCAACTCTTTACATTGATCTGAAATGACACCAGTGTGAAGTTAGAGTAAGCCTGTGGTCACAAGATGCTTCCTTATGTTGCAAAGCAACAGGCAAAGAGATATCCTGTTCAGTAATTTCCTGAAGTGCTCCCCTTGAACTCAGATCGTTCAGAGAAACAACAGGAAAAAGCCTATTTCCTCATGTAAAGGAAAAAAGCACAGTGAGGCAATTATTCAGTTGAAAATGCAGTTATATTTGGACTTCAGGGTGAGACTTTGGGAAGGAGCCAAATGCACTGAGGAGTATGCTGGTCACAGCAACAGCAACAAGCAGTACTTTTTCAGGTTTCTGGCTTGGTCGAGTCCCTTTTATAGTTGTACAATGCAGCTGGCAACAAACTGAATTTACTCTGATTTAAGTTCCCTGAATCTAGCCGACAGAATCCTGACTCACTGGAATAGAGATGAGAGCAGTCTCTAACTGAATGATGCTGCACAGCCCCAGCAGATGAAATTGAAAAAAAAAAAAACAGAAACAAACAAAAAAACACCCAAATGTAAGATGAAAGATATTTTAAAATTTAGTTCAAAATGTACTTTGACACTCAATCCCAAAACACACTTCTACACCTAATTTGCTTATTGACGCAGGTCAACTGACCAACAATACACAATACCCCAAGAAAAATGCTTTGGTACAGCTGCGCAAGCTGTTAGGCATGTCTATCTGTCTTCTCATCTTTCCCACGTGGCTGCCAAAGTGCCAAAAGAAGCCTTATGTTCTCCCCATTATTACTGCTCTGCAGTTAATAGCATCTTTGCTGAGAGGACTGTTATGCTTAATTTTGCTGCCTGCAACTTGTCACTCTTGTACTCCACCATAGCTTGCCTGCTGTTCAGAACAGGGAATTCTTAGCAAGGATGTTGTTGGGAAATGAGGAAGAGACAATAGACATGAGGCAGCAGATACCTGCACGGAATGAGGGGCAAGCACACACCAAAGGGACTGCTACCAACTGAGAAGCCCCTTGCATCTCCCTTTAGCAAATCTAGCCCTTTCAGCTCCAATTCTGCTTTTCACCATTTCTTGCATGAGTCTCCTGCACACATCAGAAAGGCTTAGCCTGTGGCAGCTTCTCCATTCCTCCAGCCCTACCTCTTTGACTCTGGGCTCTGACATCAGGTGCTGATGCAAATACTGAAGCCTACAGGGCAGGGAGGAAGATAACTGCTCAATCTGTCTTCCCAAACTGCTAGGTTTCTGGGTGATAACAGATAGTAAGGACAAGGCAGATTGACTGGTGAAACACAAAAGATATGTGTGGCTGAGGGAAAGTTAGTTAAACACTGTAAGAAAGATTGTTTCAGATCATAAAATATCTAAACGGGGAAGTAATCCCAAAAAAGCATTACTGTCTACTTAACCCTGTTACTAGGTGTTTTCTGAAATATCCACTGCTGGCCACGGACAAAGATAAGGCCCAAGCTAGGAAGACAGCCTTATCTGGCATTGTCAATCTCCATTGTGAATGGAGCTATCTTGATTTATATTGACTGGGCATCTAAGACTATAACTCCTTTTATTTGCTCCTAATTTCCTTCTGCTCTTTCTGCAGAAAAATTAAATACCTCTTCTCACCCTGAGAAATGAAACATTCTGACTTTTCTAAAAATAGATACCTTTCTAAGTTCTTCAGGTTTTTCTTCTGAGTGCTTCCAAGTCATCATCCACACCATCTGAAAACACAAGCAATACCTACAAAGACATAAAAGAGAGAATTTAAATCACACAGAATCAAAGAACAATTGTATTTCATTCTTTCTTATACAATTTTGACTAAGGATTTTGACTAAGTTATCACGTTACCTTTTGTCAGGTCTCATCCTTGTTCTGAAATGTTTCCCAGAGTGACTGCAAGAATTCAATATTAAGTTGGGATGGTCTCTCGATCACAGCATCTGACAGGTTATGCAAGATTCACTGTCAACATGGAACATTGTGGATATTGGAGTAGCAGTATTCTTCACTTGAACAGCTATGCTGCTCTGTGCCTTGGACCCAACATTGCAGCTCACGTCCCTTAGAGACAGGAGCGCTCGGAAAATGTCAGGGAAATGCTTTTCCAGTTTGGTCTGTCCATGAAATAGGTCGTGGCCTTCCCTCTGTGATGAGATGTCAAATCCCACAGTGATATCCACAAAACAAGCTACTGCTGGGAAAATGAAAAAGAAATGCATCAAACAATTTTCATTTCAGGTAAAGAAAAATAGACGACAAAAAACACAACAAGGGGAGACCAATGCACATCAGCTAACTAGGCAGGAGCCTCTGGAACCTGTCATCTCCAAGCCTCAGATAGAGTACCTAAAATGAATCTTTAGGCCTCTAATTCATTTAGTGACATGTTCCTCTTAAACCCACTCAGATGAATTTTTGGTTTCTAGAGAAAAATTGTGGAAATTAAAAGCTTATTGGGTAGATAAAGCTGTCAAAAATCCCTAAATGCCTTTAACTGAAAATGTGTTCTGTAATTATCCTTATATAACAAATATCCTTATATAACAAATCCTTCTTAATAGCAGCATCAGCATCAGCTTCAGAAATTACTTCACTGGAGGTACTTCTCCACCAGCAGTTTTTGTCCCTTCCTTCCCCTTATTTCCCAGCTACAGGCATTTGGGCAGGTATCATCTAGAAGATCAGCCGACTGTTTACGATTTTGTGCCAAAGACTTAACACGTAGCTGCTGTAGTATTCTCATTACTTTAAAAGTAATGCTATGCCTAATGTTTAAGATTTGGGTCGATGCCAAATCACTTCCCTTCTTTACTCCTCATCATGGCTTTTTACCTGTTCTTGCACATTCATTGTGGCATGCACAGCTCTGCACAGTTAGCAGACAGAGCAGGGCCCCCCAACTCTCAAAATACATTTTAGCATAATTTCTCTCTGCATGTGAGGTGATGGGAAAATCAGAAGCAAAATGAAAGCACATGCCATAAAATGAGAAGTACTGCCACAACGTCCCTTGTTTAATAAGATATAAGGTCACTCTAATCTGTAGCATGACCGAGTCACTGCACAGGTATTCTATGAGATCAATTTTTTTCTCATATTATTTGTCTGCAACTCGGAAGAGAAAATACATGTTTTTAAGAATTACACCTGTTGCTGGTAGTATTTTATTTCTGCTCTGCAATACCTGTAACTGCTTCTAACTTTTCAAATTAGTGTTTAGACGATATGGCATCACAGTTGCTGTTAACCCAGAAGCAAAACCTACTTGAAAGCGCTAAAGCTATACTTTGACTAAGGAAGTGGATGAAAATCGTACACTCTGAAGCTCAGATAGAAGTTTAAAAAATTACAACTAAAATCTTCAAGCCTGGATTGTGTGATCTGAATCAATCAGTTCAAATTTGCAGAAATGAGATCATAAGAACATGGCTAAGTTAATCTCATCGTTTAACCCCAGCTGGCAACTAAGCACCACACAGCCGCTTGCTCACTCCCCACCCAGTGAGATGGGGGAGAAAGAGTAAAAGTGAGGAAACTCCTGGGCTGAGATAAAGACAGTTTAACAGGTAAAGCAAAAGCTGTACACGGAAGTAAAGCAAAACAAGGAATTCACTCACTCCTTCCCATCAGCAGGCAGGTGTTCAGCCACCTCCAGGAAAGCAGGGCTCCATCACACATTAACGGTTACTTGTGAAGAGAAATGCCATCACTCCAAACGTCCCCCATTTCCTTCTTCTTCCCCCAGCTTTATATACTGAGCATGATGTCATATGGTGTGGGATATCCCTTGAGTCAGCTGGGGTCAGCTGTCCCAGCTGTGTCCCCTCCCAACTCCTTGTGCACCCCCAGCCTGCTCGCTGCAGGGGTGGGGTGAGAGGCAGAAAAGGCCTTGACTCTGTGTAAGCACTGCTCAGCAGTAACTAAAACATCTCTTTATTATCAACACTTTTTTTAGCACAAATCCAAAACATAGCCCCATAATAGCTGCTGTGGAGAAAATTATCTCTACCCTAGCCAAAACCAGCACAGTTAATGAAGAGTACAGCAGGGTATGAGCTTGCAGAAAACTTACTAAATACACAGTAACTCTTCACATGTGTCTTTTTACTGTTCCTGAAGGGGACAAAATGGGAACTCCCTTATGTTCCAGGGAAAGAGAGTATTTGCATGGACAGCAAGGGAGAAGCCAACACAATGCAAACTGACATGGGGGGGTTATTTGTTTGTCAGCTCATATCCTTTATTCTGTGGAGGGAGCAAAGAGAAAACATTGGGGTAATTTCTTTGAGCAATTTTAGAGAGACTGGATGTAGCTAATTTATTCCACAGAGATCATTATCTTCAGGTGAGTCAGAAGAATTTTACTATTCTGTTTTCAGTGTGTTGCAGAAGAACAACCAAATGTATTCTGAAGAACCACTCTAACTGGGAAGCATACTTAAAGCAGCACACAGAGATCTTAGAAGAGTTCGGTTCAAAGATGTTTACCTTTTCTATTTTTATCCTTACAGATAACACCAACCAGCCTTTTTTTTAATGGTCTTTGAGTCAGAAGGATCATGAACGGCATATTTCCTACTTGACGATCCAGTTGTCTGTGTTAGCTAGGACAGATCAATATTTCCCCTGCTCATGGCACATATATCAACACCTTTCTTCCCCAGGCTTTCTGCTGCTCTTGCAGCTCTACTGCTTGTTTATCCAGCAATAATTATCAGTAAAATCTGTTGGATATTTTCATGTATTCTGCTACTTTTTTTGGGTTGGAGGTTGAGTTTCAATTTCTAAAGTACATTTTCAATATTACTTTGGTGTCCTTTAATTTGTTTGATGCTTTGAATATTAAATTCTAATTCTGATCTGTTTGGAAAGAAGCCTAGGTTGAACTTTTCTTTATAGACACAAAATACAGTGCAAACCCAATTTTGGTATTTTGAACAATTACAGCTGGATTGATTACTCTTGTCACAAAGTCCATCATTATCCTGAAGTTTTCTTCATTTACGTTTCTGGAACCATCCATTAGGAAAATAACATCTTCTTTCTTTGGACAGACTGCAGAAAAATAAGGAAAATATATTACTAATAAAGTACACAATTCTATGTTTATCATTAGTAATTCTGCTTCTACCTCCCACATCCTACTAGTCATATTGACAACCCCCCCAACAAATAGATCTACAAAAAGAAATTTAAGCACATAAAATGTAATGTACATAGAAACACAGACACCTAGTCCCAGAATACAGAACATACTCCTGTAGGCATGTATGTTGCAGAGTAACCGTAGGTAGATTTCCCTCTTACCTACTAAGAAAACAAAGTTACATTAGCCTAACCAAACACCCACAGGGAAGGGCACATTTCATCTCAGCCTCACACAAATGCCAAGTCAGGTGACTCACACACCAAAAATGCCTATTTCTATCCTTGCTGCTTTGAAAGGCAAACTACAGTGACTAGACATGACAGCTACAGAGAGCTAAAGCTGAGTAAGATAAATCCCATCCTATGTGCATATACAAAATTGAAACCCTTCACGATTCATACATGAGGTGTCTCCCCCATCCAAGAACCAAATTGCTCTCAGCATGCTTACCATAGCCCAAAAGGACCAACTTCCAGACAAAGCAAAGCAGCCATAGCTACCTCCATTCAGAAAGATGGCAGAAGGAGAAGGTAGGAAAGAGTAGCCAATACAAAAGCTGACCCGAACAAGAGGGAAACAGAGATGACTGTAATTTAAATCACGTTAATCAGAACAGATTATGTTATCTGTATCAATCTGATAGATGCCTTTGCAAAACCTTCCTTTAAACAGTTGTAGGGGAAGAGGAAGCTAAACACAACAGCCAATAGTGAGTATACACTTACCTGGTACTGAAATATCACATATATTATTTGTTATATTCGTGGTTAAGTTCTCAAGTCCTTCAAAGGTATCCACATAGAAATACTCATCCTTTGATCCAGCCATTGTCAGAAGCTCATTTTGATTAGCTCCTTCTACTCCAACTGTGTAGGTGATAATTCTTCTGTTCCTTAATCTTTGGGCCATGTCATCCAGCATGGTGTTATCACGGGATTCCCCATCAGCTATCACTATCAGAACTTGGGGAACTCCTTTGCTCTTGCGGCTGCCGTGTTCTTCAGCGAAGAACACTTCTGAATGGACCAGTGTCATTGCCGAGCAAGTTTTTTTTTTCCCAGAGGGTCATCTCTCTGGGTAGCCTCAGTCACCTCCAGTTTTGTAGTATACTTACTGAGATAGATGAGCACTACTGGTTTGTAACTCTGAAGGGCAGTGTTCTCCCAGTTACAGACATACAAAGCAGCACAGATGATAGCTGGTGACTGCTTATATTTCAAGCTTCCCTGTTTATACCCGATCATTCTTACTACATAGCGACGGATATCTTTTCCAAAACTGCTGAGAAGAACGATGCTTAGCACCTTGGCTAATTGTAGTAGTACTTAAAAACTCTCTGTAGTTACAAGTTTTGTACTGCGGTAGAGCAAAGACATAGCCACATGTCTGAACGTTGACTGGACGTCTTATGACTCCAAATAAATCACCCTTGCATGCCTTATGCTTTGGTCTTGTCCCCACTCTCCTCTCTACCTCTGTCACCTCACCCCTAGGTGAAAAAAGGGAGTTTTGAAAGCTCAGAACCTAGATGCTGGGTAGAACTGAACTCCGGTACTGAACTCAACAGTTTAACCCAGCCTCTTTTAAATGAGTGCAATTTCCATGACTGAAGCAGCAACTTTGAATCTGAGTTTTAGCAAGCTACCCTACGTTCTACGTTTATACAACAGAGATCAAAAAGTACACACCCTTTAAAGTCTTTTGCACTGCCACAGCAATACATTATGTCTTAGTGCAACTGAATCTGACAATGCATAGCTGCATTTCTGTATCAAATCAAAGCAAATTTGCTGATTTTCTGTGTTGTCAGGACAAAGTGAAAGCATAGCCTTACCTTCTACAGTACCGATCTCTCAGACAACTTCATTTTTAATGTCTTTCAGCAAGTCAAAATCATGTACAAAATATACTCTGGTTTTCACTCCTGCAATCTCATAAAGCTGAGTTATATTAGCTTCCCTCACATCAATGGCATGTTATTCTCGTCTTCCCTGAGTTTCACGGCTGGTTCCTTCACGCTGTCCTGTGATTCTCCATCTGTGAGAACAACTAGATGACAAGGCACTGTAACTCCTCACTGCCTCCTGGCCTTTTCAAACAATGGCTTCATCTAAGCTAGAGTTCCCCCTGTACTGGTATTTCCACCTATTTGCCAAATATTTTCAATCCCTTTTATCAAATCACTTGCTGAAGTGTATTTATTAAGTTCCAACTCCAGTTCATTGAAATGTGAGAACTGCACAAGTCCAGATCAAACTTTATTCATTCCTATGTCAAACGGCCTAATCATTTTCTTCAAAATATTCTTCATATCCACAAAATCCAAGTAGTCAAGATTTGGTGAACCATCAATGAACAAATAAATATCAGCTCCTTCTGTGTCGAGGCATCCTACATGAAATGAGAAAGTCTCTGTTAAATCACCTTTCTGCGCATGGACAGATCACCTATCTCCCCTCCTTTAGTAATACCTAATAAACATGGACAAACTCTCCTTCTGGTAACAAAAAAGTTGACAAACTTGACCTGCTAGGTATTTTAGGCATGGCAGCAAGAAACAAAACGCTATTTATCCATGGCTGTATGACTGCTTTCCTCACAGAAAACAAAACTGACAGCTTGGAGCTTTCAAACACATCTGAAATGCTTTTAAGCAACTACCTCCAGCAATTCCCAGACTTCTGAGTACAACTTATATCAGCCACCATCAGAATTCATCATCCATCATTACATAGCCATGTTAAACATTTAACCGGTATGACTGTTTTTACTGTTGAATAAAGTTCCATGGGCAAGCAACAGTCCACTTAATGTTCTGATAATCCACAGCAGGTAACCACTGACTTTTAGTGCTCTTAGACATAAATCCACAGGTAATTTTTAATAGAATATCTAAGACTACTCTGCTGTTACTACTTCTAGACCAGCCTGAAAACCTCAGACACTTCATTTTGCCGTGACATACAACCCGATGTCTTAAGATCTGCCAAAAAACCCATGATGTACACATTCTTGTCTATGTTTTCTAGGTTTGATTAAAATTAAGGGTAAACTGACTGGAAGGTTAACATTCCGAGGGAAATCTCATTCAGATGCAGCATCGTCCAACAGATCAAGCTCTAACGGTGCCTTAGTAGGTGTTTAACTTACTCTCTAACAGGAACAGTTGATGTTTCTGCCAGTATTAGTCCTTCCTATTAAATAATGGTACAAATAAGCAGGCTTTTAGTACTACTGAATTTTAGCAGTATGCTAATGAGTAAAACGTGAAGCCATGTTCAACTTTAAATATAAACTCCTCAAAGGTTCAAACTGAAAAGTTCTGTTTGAGAACGTGCAAAGGTTCTCAAAACCTCAGTCAGAGTTCAGGACAGTCTTCAGTTAAAACCCCCTAACCTGGAAAGAACCAAAGTTGTTTGGAAAGCTTTAACGGTTTTGAGAATCTCTTTTCTTTCAGAGTGGACATAGAGCTTGTTTTGTATTTAATTCAAGAGCTTCTTTCAAAAAATTGTATTTTGCCTTTGCAGATCAGAAAAACCTTGAGACCGCTAAACATACTGCTCTTGAGGATAAGATGCTATCTGGACAAGCCGTTGACTGGAAGCATCTTCAACACCTATGGCAACCTGTCACACCACTTCTTTGCAGAAGAGTAGCAACATCACTCACACGGTCTTGAGAGAGTCTGTGGGTAACCGGAACAGCTATTTGCTCTACCCCTTGCTTCCTTCTGCTCCCAGTACTTTCAGTAAAGAATTTTAGCCTTGTGACATTAATATCTGCACCAGTGTTGGCTTTTCTTGACCCAGCAGCAAAGGTTCTGTATCATCTGCAGAATTTCAGCTTTCTTTGTGTCTGTCTTCAGATGACACACCACTTCTTGTCCATCAGTGTACATCACCAGGCCAATTCTTATGCACTTCTCTTTCATATCAAATGAGGATGTTAGGTTTTGTAGGACCAGAAGAATTTTTTAACTGTTCAAAGTTTGACTTTGAAGTACTATGATCAACTATAAACACAATGTCAGCAACCGAGTCTTCATAACATACTGAAGTGGAAAAAGGATGAGAATAAAGCAATGTTAGTGGCCATCTTCTATGCTATTTCTAAAATTAACTAACTATGGACTGTTGGGTGGTCTATTTTTTTCCTAAGGCAAGGTTTCCTGCTTTATTTTAAAGTAAAACAAGTTCATAAAAATGTTTTTCAGCCAAAGATGACAGGCTACTGAAAGACAAACCAATAAAACCTCATTTTAAGTTAAAATAAATGACCAAAAGATCAGAAAAGCTAGGATATATAATAGCAGAAGGGTGTATAGGTTTTATATGAAACATATTTTTGTAACTTCAACTCTTGTCTGTATTTTCTAGTGTATTGATCCAGAAGGATACATATGTCAGGATAGTGGTTAGACCATGCATGTTAAAAATCTTCAAGTACAGGTTTTTTTATTTATTTTTTGATCACTCGTCTGATACATATATAATAAAAATGCCAATACACAAACCTATTTTCAATGCTACATGACAGCTGTACCATTAAGGATTTGATAATGGAGAGTATAATATAATTCCTTTAATTCACACTTGCCAAAGGTGCTCAAAGATTAATCATTAACTTACCAACTGTGGAGGGTCCATAGACTCACAAGGAGTTGTATTCCATTAACAGTTACTAGTTGTATCAATTACCAATGAGTGAAAGCAAAAAAAGATTACTACATCTCACTCCTCTTAGTATCAGAGAGCACAGGTGCCTCTCACACACCTACACACATAAAATTACCAAGTTTTAAGAATAATGTCAAGCACAAAACTTCATGGGCACGAGAGTATGTCCGTCTCATCCATATTCCTGCTTCCCTATTTTAAAACATGTTAAGGCCAGGCAAAGTATTTAGAACCCTGGATAACACAATCCTATTCTCTCTATTTCAGCAGCCTGTGTATCTTGAATGTTACACAAGTTGTTGGAGATGAGAAGGTACATGAGGGCTAGAGTGGCTAGCATCAGACTGAAGGTCTAAGTCCTTAAATGTCATCTTGCACATTATTGATTTTCTTACCTTCTACTTCCTTAATGGTATCTATTTGGAACTCCACAAGAATATTAGAGACATTTTTAGAAAATATAGGGAGGTCCCATTCCTTAGGAAAATAATAAAAGAATGGCTGCATAGCCATCAAGCTCAGTTGTTGTACCACTGCTTCATGTATCCCAAGGGCTATCACTTTTACTCCGTTCTCTCGTAACATTTTTGCTGACTCTTCCACATCATCTTCAGAAGGCAAGGAAGACAGGACCACTAAAATCTGATTCCTATCTGTTCCGTTAATCAGTACTTTGAAATACCTTTCATAAATGAGACGGAGGGCATTGCCAGTTTCCAGCAGCCCACCTTGCAATGCTTGCATTTCTTGCACATGCATCAATACATGCTTCTTTGTTTTATATGTGTACAGTTCAAACTCTTCATGAACATCATCATTGTACTGGAGAAGTGCAAGGCGGTATTGGTTAGATTCCAGTGGCAGGTCTTCTATCAATTTGCTAATAACGTCTTTCATGTAAGGAGACGTGTAATTTTCTGTGTCCTGTTGGCCAAGAAAAAACAAGGCAATATCTGTACTACCTGCAGAGGCCACACAAAAACATAGCATTAACGATTTTTAACTAAGAATCCAGACACAAAGAATACATTGGTGAGGCAATAAAGTGACAGAGTGCTCACTCAGCAATAGTCCAGCTTAAACAGTTTCTCTACCTAGAAGCTGGTCAACATAGCTTTTACTTTTTTAAAAGCCCTTTCACTGTTACAACATTTAACTAACAGGATTCTAGACAAATGTTGACTTGCCCAAAATCTGAAATTCTTGCTGACTTTAGCAGAGGATTCCACATCTGTAATTCCTCAAGATCAAACTTGAGGAAATGCTGAGATCTTACATTTCTTATAAAGGAAATGAATTCTTTACATTAGTCCTAGTAAAGAAAATGCTTTCAAGTATTTCATTTCTTCCAGAATTTGAATTCCTGAAAGCAATTTCATTTCTGTGCCTTCTTTCGGTTACAAATATACAGGGCCTGGATTCAGTTCATATTTTGAAATATTTCACATTTTGAAATATTTCATATGTCAAAACCCAGCACAGGAGTTCTGCTCCAACTAACTAATCCTCCACAGACCAGTTGTTGTGGAAATGGAAATGATTTTTTTCAAAGAATTGAATACAACATATAACAAAGCTGCAAATTCCATCATTTGGAAGTTGTCAGGTTCAGAACTGCTTGTCAGCACCAGTTTTGCGACCCATACATCCTATTTCTGCATGACACAGAGTTCCCCTAGGAAAAATTGGACAGTCATTAAAGACAAGCCTGTAGTTAACATGCAAGCGAGAGTATGATTTTACATTGCTCAGGAAACTTTCAGTTTATGCTTTTCTACCTTTGCAGGGATTGTTTAGACAACCTTGACCTTCTATCTGTGTGATGTTTGTCTAATACAGGAGAATTCATAGTTTCACTAGCTATGTGTAGACTTATTTGAGACTTTCTGCTGAAAAATGTCAACGATTTTTTTAAATGAAACCCTACACATCCTTTGCCTACTGTAGCCCTTTCAGACAAGGTGGGAAAACAGCTTTATCCCACAAAAGTTCTATCCAGAGTTAGGAAATTTGCATACAGCTAAAAATTAATATTTCTTTTACTTTGCAGCTCTTACCAATGAGAGTTTCGGCAGCTGGATGAAACAACTGCCAGACAGAAGTGCCCAAAGCAGTAAAAGTTGCACCGCCCCCAAGCACCACAACCCCACAAGGGCTGCCTGAAATGGGACATGAGATCACTTGGTGTGCTCCTTCCCATCCTAATGTCCTTCTGGTTTGTAGAAAAACTCCAGGAAAATAATGTTTATTCCTTGCAAGGAATAGATGGTTTAGGACCCCCTATCTGACAATATTTTAAAAGTAATACAAAGCTGCCCTAATCTCAGAGTAGTATCTTCTAATTCCCTGCAAATGCATTCATCCTGTGGAACCCTGGTATTGTAAGTTGAAATATGAAAATTATGTGCTGTCATAATATATTAATAAGTTCCCTACGTCAGCAAGGTCTGATCTTCAGCACAGAAATTTACTGTGCCGCTCAAGAGCCTGCATGCCTGTTGACTCTCATAGCTCTCACTGAGGATGCAGTTAGGGAAGAAAAACGGCTTGCACTAAAGCTCCAGTGCAGAGTCTACTGCATATGCCAAAAAAACCCTGTATTTCAGAAATGCAATATACACACTTAAAAAGTAGGAGAAGTCTAAAGAGGGCAGAGGAAAGATTAAGACTACAAGCAATCTTCCCATTTTATCTGCCACAGAACTATTGCCTTATTCCAGCTGAATGGTAAGAAGCCTACTCCAAAAAGAAAAAGCCCACAGGTGATGCGGTGCTTTTTCTTTTTCTCTCTCTTCCCACTGTCTCTCTGTATAGACCACGCAATATACATTACAGATCACACATGCAGTATTGAACTAGTGTTCAGAACCTGATATCTAGCCACACACCCAGACAAAATATTTGCTAACTGATGTTCCTTTTTAAATGCTACACAAAAGTTATCTTAACATTTGGAAATACAATGCAGTATACTCCAATTTTTCTGATGGATTTTTTTCATTAGAATACTGAAAATGGTCATTACTCTCTATGGAACTGACATGAAGTAGCACATCTTAGCCTCTTGCACAGCTGTCATTGTGATCAGGTATACTTATTAAGTTGCTGATGTTTACTTGGATAAGATCATCAATGATCTTTGGCATATATTCTGAGAATTTAGTCAGCTCCTCTACCACTGGATTTTGGCAATGACATGGTGGGGCGGCCATCTCAAAATGTTCATTATATGGAGCTTCTTTTGTCCCTATAGCTATTAACTTTACTCCAAGACTGCAAGCTTCTGGCAGCTTCTTGAACATCATCTTCTGAGGGTCCTAATGTCAAAATCACAATGATCTGTTGCTTTCCTTTTTCATCTGCTAACTTTTGGAAAAAGGTTTCATAAGCCTTATTGAGGGCATTTCCAATTTGCACTGGACTCCCACCATTAAGAATAAATTCATTTCTGATATGATTCACCATGCAACCCTTTCTTCTGTAAGCATCCAGCATAAATTCAGTGGACAAATCACTGTACTGAGCAAGCGCCAGTCAAAACTGGTTAGGCCCCATTGGTAGGCTGTCAATCATATGGATCATAAAATTTTTCACATAGGGGAGAGATGAAGGTTCCATACTGTCGGAACTGTCAGCTAAGAGGACAATATCTGTAGGGACTGAAACACAGAAAACTTAGTCTGCTACATCAGCTTTCTCTTCTGGAGCTGTAACATAGTCGGACGTTGCAACTGTCAAGAAACACGACTTTGAAAGAAATTCTGCACATCAGTTAAGTGTGCTAGTGACCACACAGGAAAATGGATGCCTGCAGATAGGGAAGTCTCTAGTCAACTGCACCATGACAAAATTAACCAGATATTCCACCAAGTGTAGTTTCACTTAGCAACATACAAATGAAGGAGAGTAGGACTAAGATACAACCTCTACCTTTCTGATTTGCCTGCTTACATGCAAGTCATTCTTAGGTGGTTTCTCTTGCACACAAGATCATTATATAGGCAAAATTTTCCAAGAATGGCAAGAGTTCACTGTTTCACAAAAAACATGGATGAACAGGTTAGGAGGTAGATTGCCAGCATGGGAAATTCAGCAAAAAGGGCCACAGAAAACCATGTTTACACAAGCCCAAGAGCCCTCTATAGGGGTGACTGGCAGCTACACTATCCCCTGGCAAGTCTGTGGGAATGAGTTGCAAGGGGAGTCATGGCAGGGACAAACCTCCTGCAGCCCATTCCCAGGCAAGGCTGCATTCTGGAAAATGGCCAGCCTCACCTCATCTCAGCTCACCTCACTCCTAACCCCTCCCCTTCAACGTCTCACTTCATACCTCACCTCATGCTCCAGCTCACACCTCAGCCCTCACTTCACACCTCACACTTCAGCTCATATCTTGAATTTCACCTCACCCCCAATATCTCAGCTCACACCTCACTTCACACTTCAACCCACCCTTCAAACCTCACTCAAATTTCATCTCATCTCAAACTTCACCCCTCAAACCTCACCTCACACCTCTTGTTACCTCACACATCACCTCTCACCTTACCTGCCACATCAGAACTTACACCTCAGACTTCACTTGTTGCCATTCAAGCTCAGCTTTGGCTACTGTGCATGGAAGTTTCTTTAACCTCTCAAGCTTCTGGTCAGCATTTAGTGCAAAAATGACAAGCAAAGATTTTTTTTTTCCCCTTTAAGAATTACATTTTAAAAAGAGATATTAAAATACCAGTGTCTGGGGAACAGACATGTGCATCTCAAAGAGGATGAAGAACAAAGACAGCAGCATCTTCATCTCAAGTCAGAGTCCTCTGAGCATTCTCTCTAAGGAAGGTGAAAGGAATGGCCACGGTCAGAAAGTTGAAGAAACTGCTTTTTAACCATGCATGTGTATCAGGAAGACCCAGCTATATTGAGACCCAGATGCACCCTGCTTTGTAATTTTTTTTAAATTTGGAGGGAAGTGGAAAGCACTTAACTAGTCACCTGTTAAGCAAATGGTAATTATTATTACAAAAAATAATTACAAAGTAGTGGTTTTGAACAGCTATTAACCCTTAATGAATGGGCATGTTTGTGACTTCAGAAAGGCTGTGTGTCTTGTGTTGAAATACTGTTGTTTTCCATGAAAGGTTTTGTTTTTTAAAGTAATCTGTGGTGAGAAGCCTTTAACACAATCTTGATAGATGATCCAACTTCTGCTGATTTTAGCAGGAGCAAGACTGTACTCTGAGGCTTGATTTGTGTGAACTTATTTTAGCTGATATCCAGCATCCATTGGGTAACAGCATTCAGATACTGAAAGTTTATGGAAATAATCTAACAACCAAAGGAGTCATTGCTCTCCTGAATGTTGCTCCTGCTCTTGATAGCCAATATAAAAGCGGGAGGAAAAGCCCCATTTGAAAATGAGCTTTTCTATTCACACTACACTGAATTTGGAGAGCTGCAGGAGTAAACCTATGCCAGATAAAGGCTATTTCAGCGTGGGCTGTGTGGCGTTTCCAGCCCTGCATGGAAAATGGCACTTTAAACATCTCTGTGAGTGATCAGTCACCCTGACCCTCTCTATAAAGTGAAGTCCTCTGCATGCCAGCTCGGTTGCCAGCTGGCAGGCTTTTAAAAGCAAAAATACTTCATAGAAATAATTTCCAGTCCTTCATAGGAAATCTTAAGTAAGTTATCATGTAAATATTCCCCCCAGTCTCAGGCTATGATTTGTTCATGCCTGTAACCATCCTGCTTTATAGAAATACTACAACCACAGCTGCCTGTGCTGGAAGCCAAAGCTGGTGCCAGCAGCTCTGTGCGCTGGATCAGGGTCCTGGGAAAACAGTTCAACTGCAAGGAAGAGCTGAGTAAGAAAGGTCTTGGAGAAGCCCTGCCCAGATTCTCTGCCCTTTGCCTCTGGGGGCTGCACTGCAGGCTGGTCCATCACCCTCAGTCCATCCCTGTACTACACTGCTGGCATGCAACTGCCCGGCTGCTCCCTCACCCGGACCCCAGCCTAGAACACGACTGCCTGGCTCAGCCTTGGACTAGCCTCATCACCAGGGACTTGTGGTGCTGGTCTAAGTAATTTGATATTTTTCCCTAAAAACTCCTGGAAAGCCACATTTCCTCCTTTTTCTGACAGCATTGATAAAGCACAGTCACTTGCAGGACCGTATAGGACAGCTGGCTCTCAATCCCTATCTTCTAAGGAGGAACACAGAAAACTGATGTTGACAAAAATCTAGCATCAGTGGGAAAAGTCCTTGCCCAGTACCAAAGGCAAATGGGCACCTTCAGGTGCCAGGTGCTGAAAGTTCTGACAAGTGGCTCTGTACAAAATCTTCGCTGTCACTTCAGATAGCTGAAATGGGATATTGCGCTTGTATAACTTACCATTCTTGCCTTTTACTGTCATTTTGCATATGTGGTAAAATTCCAGTGATTCTCCATCATCCTCCAAAGATCTGCTCTTGATTTACGGTATAACTAAGAATATTGTTTGGCCCATGCTTTCTCTAAGAACATTTTAGTATCAATGAAATCTGAAATAATAGCTGAAATAATGAGTATAAACTCTGCTTGTTTTCATTTTATCTGACAAGTCATAAATGATCCATCTATTAAATAAAAAATAATAAGCTTACTTATTAAATATCTGAATTGAAATTCTGCTCTCAAGCATACCAGAGCAAATGCAGGATTATTAGAAATACCTTCAATTTTTTATCTTCTGTGAACTAAAGTAATAATCAAAGTACTCAATAAAAGATACCACTGTAAAACTTCAAAATAATTGTGCACAGATGGCTAAAAAATGTAATTAATTTAGGGATGCCTGCTCCTCTGAATGGACACAGAAATTGTGTTAGTTACACTGTTCTTTTAAAAGCTTTTTTAAGGAGAAATTTTTTATTATTGAGCAATGTTTTTAGGTACAAAGCAAACTTGCATGAAGAAAGGGAGGTATGTTTCTTAAGGGCTACTCTTAAGAAGAGGAAGCCCGAAGAAAGAGAAGGGTGAAGGCACACACACACTCCCAAGGTGTAGAAATCATGAGGTTCAGGCTTGGAAATGCCCTTGGAAGTAGTGTTTTTTCCAGATTCTCCCTATATAACAGAGTAAGACTTGTAAGTCTAAGGTTCATTGTTCATTGCTACATTTATATTTGTTCTTTTACATTTTTTCAGTCAGGTGTCCTGGAAAGCGATACCCACTACTGATACCCACTACTGATTTCCATGCATTGCCATTACATAGACTATACCTTGTTCCTCCCACTCACAGAACTAGTTTTTTTCTATTTATCAAGTCCAATCAAATTAGCTTTCAGTTATATTTTAAATATTTAAATTTTCAAGAAAAGAATCACCCAGCATTGTCCTCATGGCTAGGCCATTACAGAAAACATGATTAAAACCAGTGGATATCATTCATCATCTATAATAACATTGCTTTTATTAAGTTTTGGAGCTCTGTAAGATTTTACCACCATTCACGCATAACTACATCAGTGTGTATAACAGATATAATCTGAAAGACTTCACTTACTTTCCTTAAGTAACCATCCTTTCAAAATCCTGAGTGCAGAGTGTTAGCCTGCGTGTGTATATGTTCAAAATTAAACATTAATATATATGCCTAGTACAGAGGCAGAAACAGAGGAGAGAAAAAACCCAGAACAACAAGTCCAATAGCTTTTAGGGAAAATCAGTAGCAATTTCAAAAACTCAAATCAAAGATTTTGCAGAGTCACATATTAGCAAATAAATACAGAGAGAAATTTCTCACAAGGAGTTTTTTGTTGTTGCTGTTTTTTTTGAAGAAAATATTTTCTGATGAGCAGAAGAGGTAGCTTGTAACACTTACCAGACAAAAGGAAAGGTGTCTGAATGGAACATTCCAGACCATCAGGACCCCTAAATGGCTTATGTAGAGTGATACCCTTTTATACAGTTTCAATTAATTGGACATTGAAAATCCTCCCACAATGGTATTAAATAGATACATTCTGTTGGTTTGGAAGCCTCTAAAAAAAAAACCCATGTTTGTCATCTTCCCCTCCTACTATTCTTTTCCTTTTCCCTTCTTCACCTCCCGCCCTTTTTCCTGTGGACCAAGAGCCAAGCTGACCTTCAGTACTGAGCTGCTTCAGACATCTGGAGCAGCAGCTCTGGAACTCATATTTGGCTCCCCCATGACATCCCTCTTCTGGGATTTTGGCAGCACAGTCATCCACAGCATCCCTCAGCCTTCTACATCCATAGCAGTGAGGCAGTAGCCAGCAGCTCCTTCAGAGTCTTCAAGGTTGCTGGTGCTCTTTTTCCTAGTTGGGAATAACATCTTGATACTCTCAGTCACCATTTTTCAAGTCTTCACCAAACTGGTCAAGGATGGGGCATTGGCACAGTCTTACTGGAATATATGGGGGAAAATAAACAGGCTTCTATAGAGATTCACTGCCTCCAAATGCCTCATTAACATCATTTCTGGCCTTGCTATCCTGTATTCTTGGATGGCACTTTCATTGTTTCGCTTCTCAAAATTCAATATATCTGAAGCATCACAGTAACTTCTTGGAATTTAAAAAACAGATTTAGTGTATAGAAGACAAACAGCTAGCCAAAAGCTGCAGTTGCTCTTTGTCTATGTAACTTACAGAAACCTGATGATTTTAAGCCCAAAATCAGCTGCTGTAATAAGAAAATCTGTATAGAGCCTTTGCAGTCTGAAAATATTTGTAGAGTTGTAGAGTATTTGTAGGCCACTGGAAAATTTTTTTTAATGCAATTTGCTGTTCTCACATTTATTTCCACTTCAGGCTGCTAGTGGATGATATTGTAGGACATCATAGGAAATGTTTTTTAAGATAATCCCACAGAGTGATGGGCCTGACAGCAATAACTACTTATTTATCTCCATTGATTTCAAAGGAAATTTCACCATGATAAGAATTTGATAGTAGATTAAAGTCTTGATTTACCAAAATCCTGAAATGCTTTCTGGATCTAAGGGCAGCCCAGGTCCAAGTAAACAAGCTGCATCATGTTCACCCACAGACCTCACCTCACAAAGAGAAAAGCATGGAAATATTCTCCGAGATACTTACAGAGGAGATGTATGTCCTCCCATAGCTGTGTTTCACCTTCACAGGGCCTACTCCAGCTCCCTTCACAATCACAGGAGTATTTGGGTGGGGTTGGGAGGTGGTGGTTTTGGTTGGTTTTGCTTTGGGCTTATTTTGTGAGGTATAACTATATCAATCTCATGAGATGCTTGCAAAGAAAGCTGTATCTGTTCCACCTCCGCTGAATGAGTCAGTCTGACACAGACTAGATTCTCTAGGACTCAGTGATCAGGTGCTACAAATTTCTGCCTCCCTTTCACAGCATATAGGACACTTCTTCCACAGTAACACAGGCCCCCAGCAAGATCAGCTGGTGGATGTAAACCACCTGGCAGAGGCTGAGCCTGAACAGGCCAGGAATGATATGGACACGGGAGAGGAATGTATCTGGAAGAATTTGGAGCCGTGATTTAGTCTTCTTAGATTGGTTGTGCTCACCCTTGTTTTTTCAATGCAGTTGAGCAATATTTTGGGAGTCTTCCTTACCAACAATAAATTCTGATGTAATAGCATTTGCTAGTAATAGTTTTCACCACTGCTTGGCTAGGAGACTCTGCTCTGAGTCAGCCAACTTTGGACAAACACTAGTGTAAACTACAGCAATGCAATATTTCTGGGCACAAAGCCAGCAGCTTTTTTAGAACTCCAATAAGGTTACAGCAAAGTGCTTTGTTTCCTCAGGAGCTCAGGCTCTGCTAATCTAAGAAGCCTGGCAGAGTCTACTGCACTCCATCACAGATATTTGGTGTAAGTTAGGTACAGCTGAAACAGGGAGACAGGACCAGAACAGGGATAGGATAATTGCAACATGGTCTTTCACTGCTAGAACATTTTTGCCAGCGCTGGCAGTCCTGCATTTCAACAGTAATTATCTAGAGAGCTGGCTCCTGATGGCCCTTCAGACATGGCCTTTCTTGGGGCTGCAGCTGCTAGCACTGCCTTGCCTAGGGAATGCTATGGCAGCTCAGCATCCTCTTGTCACAGAAAGTGTAAAGAAAAGAGAATCTTTCAGAACTTAAAGCTCTGGTTTAAATTAGCCAAGAAAGCTAATTAAAGAAGAATAATCATGTTATTTCCTCATTAGATTCTCCTAGAGAACGCTCAATCTTTTTCTTCACATCAATGTTGCAGTAAACCCATGCCCTCCCTTGCTATAGATGTAAGTTAACCGATTGTTCATGTGCTCTCAGTTATTTCTACAGGCTTGCAGTAAATATCTGGAAAGATGTAATACACAGCTTCTACCTAACAGATGTTTTAACTCTATAAAGACATCAAACAGTCCCTGGTTTTCACAGTCAAACACTGTATTTCTCAAATGAAGTGGAAACGATCTTCCATTAGACACACTTCAGAGCTAGCAGCAAGAATTTTTTTCCCCCTTTTTTCGAAGAGAGGGTGTGGGATTTGGAAGTAAGTAATCCTTGATTTTCCCTAAGGTCTTGAAAACTGCTGACAGACTTCCCTGGAACATGAAACACGCATTCATCCAGAAAGAAAGCAGTCTGAGCAGAAACAGGCCTACAAGATACTTCACAACACTACCTGACTCCAGAAAACAGTGGATGTACATGGCAAAGGTGTCCATTGTCCAGCAGGTGCATTCAGGTTTGATGTGAGTTGGACCTACGCCAGCTGCCTCTAAAGTCATTGGGATCTCACCTTTGGCTTCAAGTGACAGACACAGCAACGTACACCTGCTAACAGACTTTCTTCTCCTCTCTTCCTCGGTGGCATACCACTTGGTGTAACACTGCTCTGCTGTGCCAGGTTATCAGGTTTATCAGCATGGTTATGAAAATGGAATCAGCCTCAGTGCAAGTTAAATACTCTTCACTTCTGCCACTGCCACCACACAGCCAATAACCCAGCATGGTCCCGAGGGATTCTTGCTGCCTTAAGGGAAAGCTAAAGTTTGCCATGGTGCTCATGGCATTCCCTCAACAAGTACAGACTGCAACAGCTGCACTGCCGAAGTCACAAAGATTTTGTTTTGGCCAACAAACTACAGGAAGAGATCAGCTTCTGCATCTCCCTTCCACTCCAGGTAAGGGTCTCACACTGCAGATCTGCCAGCTAAACCTCTTACATGAGGGGTCCCAGGTCCTATCAGGTAAAATATTCAGGCTTAGCCCTCAGACTTGCAAAATTTTTGTTTTCTTTTTCCCCAAATCAGGATTATTTTGTCAGAAGTGCATTAGGGAACCTTAACACCAGCAGCTACATCAACAGATCTGAGAGGGTGAAAAGACAGCAAAGGAGAGGCAGTGACCTCCCAGTTAGTTCTGCTACCCATGGGTGTGCAAATGGCAGGCCCTCAGCAATACAAACGTTAAGGCACCTCAGGGACTATGCAACAATTTTTTTATAGTAAAGGAAGCTTTACACTTGCCATTGTGAAGGTGGAAGCATTTCGCAGAGGTGGGGCTGGCCCAAGACACCTCAGCCCTTCCACTGGAAGACAAAGCTACTAAGCACAGAGAGGAATCACAGGGAAATCTGCCTTCTTCGCAGGAGTTCTCAGTATGGAGTCAGTCATGTCCCTCCAGTGGACTCTCTGAGTTTGGCTTGTCGTGCATCAATAAAGCACGATGTGTCCAGCTGTCCCCTGTTCAGAGCTACAGAAAACTTTGCTAAAACTGGTTGCTTTTGGCAGGATGTGCAGAACACTTTGAGTGAGAGGAAGCAAGTAATGTAAATGTTTTGCAGGTTAAAATTAAAAGGTTTTATTTAACAAGAAACTTTTATGTATCTTTTATGACAGTGGCTGGATACCAGAACACATAATTGCTGCTGAAAGCACGTTTTCCAGCTGGATTCACTCATGAAACCTGACTGCAGGCAGCAGAGTTATTCTGGAGCAACCAAGAGTAGGGCTGGGTAGGAAAGTCAACATTCGGAGCTTACGTATATTTGTACATGTATTATATGTATGTTTACGACCTGTTAAAAAGCAAGGGTGGATGGTTGTGTTGCACATCCTACGTAGAACAGCAAAGTAACTTAATTTTGGAAGCAAACACAGCTCCGTCCAAGCCCTCAGCTCGCTTTAGAGGTCTGAGCAGTTCAATCCAAGCAGGTTTGCATGACACTACCTTGTTCAGCCATGATTCCATGTACTTGCTCACATTATGGGAGAATTTTGCTTGAACGTCCCAAAATGACAAATGAGGATATTTTGCACCACTGGGGACATGTGGGATTAGTCATTAAGTACAACATATTAGCTTAAGCCTCAGTGACAGAGGTAGCAACGGGAACAGATAATGTGGTATAGGAATGGAAAAACAAGACATAAGAAGGGAAAATAATGAGACTTCTTGTGGTAAAGAGAAAAGGGCTTCCTGACTGCCACGCACTGGTAAAGGTTCTGTGTCCAGTTGACTGCACAAACCCCTGCTAATGGTTTTATGCAAATTTTTGTGCAAATATTTCTAATCACAATAGCTGGCTTGCTCTCATGGCGAATTGTTTCACCCTGTCTCAACAGGAGAGAAATTGTTGTATATTTTGGCAGTTAGCAGAGTTCTCACAGAAGCAGTAGCTACACAGTCACAGAACCACAGCATGACTGAGGCTGAAAGGGACCTCCAGAGGTCATCTGGTCTAACCTACCTGCTCAAGTAGGGCCACTTACAGCCAGTTGCCCAGGACCATGTCCAGATGACTTCTGAATATCTCCAGGGAGGGAGACTCCACAACCTCTCTAGGCAACCTGTGCCAGTACTCAGTCACCCTCACAGTAAAAAAAATTTTCCTGGTGTTCAGAGGGAACCTCCTGTGTTTCAGTTAGTACCTGTTGCCTCTTGTCCTGTCACTGGGCACCTCTGAAAAGAGCTTGGCTCTGCCTTCTTTGCAACCTCCCTTCAGGTATTTACATATATTGATAAGATCCACCCCTGAGCCTTCTCTATGCTGAACAGTCCCCGCTCTTTCAGCCTTTCCTCATGACTGAGGAAAGTCATGAGGACTTTCAGCTCAATCCCTTCAGCTCAATCCCTCAGCTCCAATCCCTTTGTCATCCATGTTGCCCTTTGGTGATCCCTCTCCAGTATGTCCATGTTGCTCTTGCACTGAGGAGCCCAGAACTGGATACAGCACTCCAGGTGTGGCCTCACCAGTGCTGAGTAGAAAGAAAGATCATCCCCCTCCATCTGCTGGCAATACTTAAATACAGTCCAGGTTACAGATAGCCTTTGCAACAAGGGCACATTGCTGGCTCATATTCAACTCTATGTCTACCAGAACCTCCCCGTCTTTTTGTGCGTAGCTGGTTTCCAGCTGGGTGGCCCCCAACATATATTGGTGCAGGGGGTTATTACTTCCCAGGTGCAGGACTTTGCACTTCCCTTTGTTGATCTAATGTTGAACAAAAAAAAAAAAAAAATAAAAAGGAGTTCTTGAAGTCACACTTCTTGTTGAATTTCGTTAGGTTCCTGTCAGCCCATTTCTCCCACCTGTCCAGGTCTCTCTGGATGGCAGCACAACCCTTTGACATATCAGCCACTTCTTCCAGTTTTGTGTCATCTGCAGACTTGCTGAGGGTACAGTCTGCCCCATCATCCAGATCATTAATGAAGATGTTAAACTGGACTGGACCCAGTATTGACCCCTGTGGTACACTGCTAGTTACTGGCCTCCAACTAGACTTCACACCGCTGATTACTGTGCTCTGGGTACAGCCGTTCAGCCAGTTTCCAATCCACCTCACTGCTCATCCAGCCCATGCATCGATAGCTTGGCTATGGGGATCTTATGGGAGGCAGTGTCAAAGGCCTTACTGAAGTCCAAGTAGTCAATAACCACTGCTCTCTCCTCATCTACCAGGCCAGCCATTTCATTGTAGAATTTTGTCCAGCTTGTAAAGCATGACTTCCCCCTTGATTAATCCATGCTGATAACTCCTGACTATTTCCTTGTCTTTCATGTGCCTGGAATGGTTTCCAGGATTAGCTGCTCTGCCACCTTCCCAGGAATCGAGGTGAGGTTGACTGGCCTGTAGTTCTCTGGGTCCTCCTTCTTACCCTCTTGAAGATGGGAGTAACACCTATTTTCTTCCAATCTTTCGACACATCACCATAATTGATCAAAGATTATCAAGAGTGGCCTTGCAATTAAATCTTTCAGCTGCCTCATGGGTGTGTTCCATCAGGGCCCATGGACTTGTGTATGTCCAGTTTACTTAAGCATTCCCTGACCTGGATCCTCTTCCACCACAGGTAGTTCCTCCTTACTCCAGATTATGCCCCTGGTCTCCAGGACCTGGGATTCTTGAAGGCCTGTCACATGCTGGAAAACAGCACCAGGTCACTACCAGCAACCTGCAAACATCAGGGCTCTACAGGTCAGTTGAAAGAGCAACACTGACTTCTTATGCATTGATAACTGCCAATCCTATTCAAATTCTGCACATACACTGCACCTTGCCAAGACATGATGGCATTCAGCTTATGTCTTGAGGAAGAACATAAGATTTGCATCTCATTCACACTGGGTTCAACTTATGGCCAGGACAGGTACCAGCCTTGTTACAAAAGGTAAAATTTACCCATTACATGCTTTATATGAGCTGGGCAGCTTTCTTATTAGAAAAGCTGGTTTATTCACCTGTAAGATATGCAGCCAAATTCTGCAATAGGAGCTAGAAAATAACACAAAGCCAGGAAGCTGGATGTTTCCCCTCAAACATGCTCCAGATCTTTTCTCTCTCTAACACAGACTGCCCCCATTAAATTAATTAAGATAAGTATCACTAGGTCTAATTAATATAAGATGCAATCGAAACCTGTTACAAATTAGTACTAGATTATGAGCATTTTCACATCATTATAACCCTTACAACAAAAAATAACCAAATAAACAAGGGCATTAAATTTACTCACTTTCATTCAGCAGGCATTTCATTTCACAGGCAGTGTTTTGGTCCCAGGGACACCTGTTCTCTGTTGATCACCTTCCTTTTCAGAGAATTGGGCCTCAGAATTCAGCTACTCTGGATTACAAAACTTAGAATATGTGCATTTGGGTTGACATATAACAGTAGTAGCATTAGGTTTAGTATATCTACCTTCTTGCACTTTTTAAACTACAGATTATCTTAACCAAGGCCCTCAACAGCATGAACATCACACACAGGTTTAGTGTGACAAAACTAAACTGCTCCCTAAACAGATATGTGTCTTGACTCTCTAAATACAGCCTCTGACAACATCTATAAAGAAGCCATTTCCTTGTTACTTCTGAGAGGTTAATGGGTGTTTTTTTTTTTTTATAGTTGGGGAGGAATTTGGGATTGAGTAGGGAAAGGTTGCTCTTAATTCACTCAGCTGAGCAGCAGGTTCATCTTCAGAAGGCTGCTTTCATTAGAGGAGAGATGTTATCTCATGGCAGACAGTCATCTACCAGTAGAAACAGTCATACCTCGGTTTCTATTCTGTTAACAGACAACTATTCATATATTAATTTGTCTTTAAAAAGCAGCATTTATTAGCATTGGCAGAAAGGCCTTGAGCTACAGTGTTTAAACTACTTTCAAACTGGAGCCAGCTGCAGGAGAAGACATACGGTAGCACAGGCTATGTAACTATGTAAGCATAGCTGCACAAGGGCAGCTGGGGAACAGGGTAGGAGGAAAGGCAGGAATCCAAGGAGATCACTATGTGCCACACCGTACACTAGAGATCCTTTCCAGTTCCACCATTTGTTTACACGACAGCCATTCAAAAGAATGCCAAGGGTTCAAAAAAAGTAGGTGCTAGGTATTCCATTACCTAGAGCAAAGTTCTGAAGTTTAAGCACCCACAGCACCAAAAGTACAGTATCAACTCAGGCAACATAAGAAATTCAGCACCTAGGCTTCTCGCAAAAGCCTGTTAAGTGCCTAGAACAGCAACACCAGAATATTTCATTGGCATTAGAACTTAATATTTCACAAAAACATTTTATCATCTGCTGAATGCTGATGTTTCACAACTCAGTGAAATGCAGCAGTCAGAGTAATCTGATCAGTTGCCTTCAAAATAATCCTTTTCATATGTTATCTGTGTAAGTGATCTGAATTCCTATAGGACTCCATATGTCTGAAAAGGAAAAAAAAAAAATGCCTGCGAATGCTGCTTGCTGGACCATTTGACACAACCAGAAGGATGAGACAGGGGTTAGACAACAGACCCTTAAGCATCCTATGGAGGCTAGCATATTGCTCCCTTTGGAAAAGAACCCAAGGGATTTATGCCAGGGGTGAAAGAACTAAAAATAACAGATTAGGAGGCTTTGATAATCATTCTTCAAGGCAGGGCAGCTGGTTGGTCTTATCCTGCATCGCTCCAAAAAGAAGATCATCAACCAACCTCTCTGAGGTAATGAGATGGAAGATGTGTGTGTACAAAGCATGATCTGGTCAGTCCACACCAACATACAAATTTCTCCTTATCAGGGAGAGAGGATCCCATGCAGTGGGACTCTTTCTTCACTGAAAAAACAAGAATTTTGAGGCAGCAGCATGACTAGCCCCAGATGACAAGAGCCAGCTGAAAGGAAGAGATGGATTGCAGGCAGCTGAGATCCGTCAGGGGACTCCATGTCTCCTGGGCCAAAGAAAACCCGAGATATCAAATATTGCTTCTGCTACAAAAACAGAGATGTTGATTTTTCACTTTTCCCTTCCAAGCAAAAGATTTATTTACTTATCTGAACAAAATGAGAACATTAAAGTTCTAAAGAAAATAGGAAATCAAACTGCCAAGTTGTCCTGTCTTAGAGGCAAGATTTCTGTAAGTCTCCTGTAAAAAACCTAGTTCTCCAAAAAAAGGCAAACTCACTTCTCATGTACACCTGACTTTAAGGGGAGGGAGCCATTGATTTTGAAAGAGGAGAGAAACTACTGCCAACTGGCAGCATTTTTGGAGAAAGAGCTATTAGAGACAGGTAACAGCGTTTTGGAAATTAAACACTTCAGAATTAAAAGCACTGTACACATTGTAGTAAAAAGCAAACCCAGATTCAAGTTATGGCTTCACAAAATAAATAGAACAGTTCAAGCTCCCAAACAGACAGCTAAGGTGCCCTCCTTAAGTACCATCTCCCAGTCTCAAATGTAGAAAAAGAACAGAGAGAATAGATTATCTCCCACTCCATGGAAGTCTCATTCTGTCACTTGCAAAAAAACCCAAAGATGAAAGACCAATGGCTTCATCAACTCACCCATCCCCACTCAGAGTTTGGGTCAGTAGCAGTAACCCATGAGACATTTTGACCCTTCCTCAGCTAAGAGTGTCACTGTCCCCTTTAGCATTGAGTTGCTCAGCGTTATAGCTCTGAGACTGGCAAAGCCTTACACGAGTCCGCTCTGTTCAAAGTCACTGTTCACAATAGACTCCCTCTGGCTGTCCGCCAAAAGCACGAGGCTCTGAAAATCCAAGTTCATGTATGTTCCTTAAAAGTTTGTTGAGGAACTCTTGGCCAGTAGCCCATGCAAATCTAACAAGATATCTATCCCTACTGTAGACAAATAAAAAGAACAAAATTCCAGATGAGTACAGCCACCTCTACAAAGAGTGGCCCAAGGTGACAAAGTTAAACACATTATGACTTCTACAGATATAAAATGGGCAACAACAGAGCTTGGGTAAATCAGCAAAGTGTGAAAGCTCATTTACTGTTTAATCAGTAAATGTCCTCAGATTTTTTAGTTTCCCTCAAGAGCAACCACAAAAAATCTAATGTTCTAAAATGAATGCACTTGTCTAACCTTCGGTTACAAGGGAAAGGGACCAATGCTTATTTACATATGAGAAGCCACACTATGAGAATATGCTTACATCTGTTTCAAGAACTAACAACAGAAGCGAAATATTTGAGAATGATTAATTTTATTCACATGTTGGATTATTCAGAAAAAAAATTAAAAAGCCAAGGATGACTCTATGGTAGAAAATCCTCTAAATCAAAGTGATGTAAATTCTAGTAAGACTATGTCCTTTGAGAGCTAAATGCTTTTTGGTATTTTCTATAAGCAGGATAAATGCAAGCAAACGCATCAAAACATTTTGACATTAGTGTCTCGCATCCAATGTTATTTCATGACAATCCCTAAGGTATTGTTTTATATTATTCAATACATTTAAAAAGTGCACATTTGGGTGTTTATGGAACAAAGTCAAGTTTCAATACTTTTATTGCTTTTAAACAATACACTGTTGGCTAACACAAGTTTCTCAGTACTCAGCATGTTGTATCTGATCAACTGAGAAATAGTTTTAATCTTATTTTCACTGTTAAGTTAATAGGTAATAATGTCACAATCAATTATTTCTGTCAACTGAAACATGGCAGCTGAGTGGTTATGTAAAGCTTTCTTTCAATTCCTTTTCCCCATCACCCTGATAGTGTAACTGAAGAATTAAAGTAATTCAAGTGTCTCTGCACTAGGAAGACTCTATACACAAGAATCCACATTCTTCTTGCGTTTCAAATCTATTTTTATTGCCTCCACAGCCCCCATACCAGAACTGATCACACATTTTCCGCTCTTTGTCGTAGTACCACTTCAGAACGTGATTCTGACATTCTCCACTGTCTTGAACAAGGTCACATGCATCTGGAAAAGGCAAATAAGAGACAGATTTAATGAAAGAAAGATCAACCCTTCTCAGCATTGTAATTTCAGGGAAAAGTAACATTCAGTGGAAATTAGCAGATGAAAGAGGTAGCCAGTGTTCGAGGTCTCCCAAAGATTCATCCACAAACCCACAGTGACAGTGTGGCCTGAAGCCTGCTTCTTATGACTGATTCAATGAAAAAGGAATGACTGAAACAACTAGATTTTCAGTGGCATAAACAGAAGGAATGCTAAAAGGTTTTCAGTCTTCTAACATAGACTTCTTACTAAAACTATTGTAAAATTATTATACCTGGTCTATAGGGACTAGTTAAAGTTTTTCAGAATGTCCCTCCTCTTTATTCCAACTTGTTATACTTGTATCCATCAGTAAAATTTCATAAACAAACATACACAGATGGTTAAATTATCCATAACCTCTTAGCCAAACTCAGGGTAATATAGATTTAAATTGCATAAATTAGCCCCAAAGTAGGTGAGACTGGCATACTTTGTAGCAATCTGGTATTAAGTATAGATCTAATCAGCTTTCACCAACGTAAATTCAGAGTTAGTCAAATGAAGTCAGAAGAGCAGCTCTAGGCTTTGGTATCTGTATGACATCTAAAGGGAAGCACTGAGAAGTAAAGCAAAATTCTGACAAAACTACCCAACCTAAAGATTTAAAACGACATAACCTTCTCCTAATCAACTGAAAAACCGTAATGACAAGTAACAGATCAGTTACAGATCAGTTACATCAGTACATCTCTCAAAAGACAAGATTTAGAACTATGCTACATGTTTTTAGAAGTAAACTGTTGAGCCACTAATTACAACTCAGGATTGGGAAACGGCAGTTCATACGCCTCCAGTAAGCCACTTAGGTCACTGGTCACAACCTCAGTGCAATGACCCTGACTACTTCCTCACTGGAAATATTGTATTTGTAAAGTATAAACAGTAACATACCTTCATGCTACTGAATTTTCTCTGTGACCACATAGATCATGCACTGCTTAATGGGAGCACTGATTCAAGACTGTACACTTGCAGTTAAGCAACAGGACGAATTCCATCTGTGCTCAGCAAGTCTGCCATGCACTATGGATGTATGGCATTCCCAGAGGTACATTAGCTCTTAATCAAAGATCCAATGTTAAAACAGCTGTGCAAAAGCACTAGGCCTCTCTCATCAGGGATAGGGCTACCTGACATTCCCAGAATAATTTTTGAGTGGAGAGGGATGAAGAACAAAGGGACAGCAGCTGTAGTAATGAGCTACAACACCCAAAGCTATGCAGACACCATTGCATTTTTTTCCACAGAAATCTCTCCAATTGTAGTCTAAACAGTAACACCACTCAATGGTGTTAAAAGAATGCTGGTGACAAATTATCTCACAATCAGCTTCCCATACCTATTGTATCAAATGGCAAATCTCGAAGAAAACATGCATAAGTAGGAAGGAAAGTAAAAAAAATGTGAAGAATATATACTTTGATAAGATACCTCTGCTGAGGGATCCTGTTCTTCCTACAGGAACAGACTGTAGCAGAGACATATTTAGTTCTTCCATGTTAAGCTAAATTAGCAGCAGGAGTAACTCAGTAATTATAGTGCAACTTGGGGATTTTAAATGATCAGCTGTTTCAGGGATTAGAACTTCATATTATATTATTACAAGAAGTTACATATCAAAGCTAAAGTCATAATGACACCTGCAGTTCAGCCTTTAATTACAAACCCTATTGTCTCAATTTGGACTGAATACAAACATGGTGACAAAATGCTTTGGAAAATGTAATTAATGGAAATGCTTCATACTGTATAAATATTCAACTGAGCTCTTAATAACTTAGAGTCTTTTTATTTAGTTAAAAAGTTTTCCATATTCTAAATCATACCATAATCACTATAGGCAGCTCTAGTTTCTACTGTGGTCTCTAAATTTCCCTTGTTCTCCTCCTGAGCTTCTCCATACTCTTGTGGCTTTTCTCCTTCAGCGTCTTCCTCTGTGAAATATTCATTCTCCTCATAATCATATCTAATTTCTGGCATCATGTATACAGGTTCTGTGGTGGTCTCTCTAATATTCTCCAGGACTCTACTTTCAGTTCTTTCAATGTCTTCTAAACCATGACCGTAACCAGTTTCATCAGTTCCAGGAAAAGGCATCCTTCCAAGGAGAGAAAAAAACCAATTAAGTATCTAAGCACCAGTACGGCCTTGAAAAACGCATCTGGTTCATTCCTTCTGAATATCATGAAAAAAAAAATTTGATCCTGTTTGTGTTAAAGCTACTTTGAATATAACTACTAATCCAAAGGGAGAAATCCTATGTTCAGAGATACACACTTAAATAGTTTAATAGGCAGTTCCAAACCTTTCAATCATAGACTGTTGCTGTTGTGTGTCTCCCTGATCTAAGTTTTCACACTCTTCTTGAAGTTCAGGTGAAGGATAACTGTTCATTTCTTCTGTGGGGAAAGCACAGATACCATGGGTGAGTTTTAAAGTCATCCAAACCCCAGTATGTTTAATAAAAGGCACTACATGATTTTTTTTTTTAATTGTGAACTGGAGTTTGCTCCTTTCAACAAGTAACGCACCATATCTAGAGTGACAGGCACTATGTCCAGGAAAATGAAAATTATGTTAGAGATCCACTAGATGAGATTGACTCCTGAACCAGCCTTTTATACATTTGTCTTGCTCTGTAATACATTATTTATCCTTCTATAGAAACTTGGACATCTCTAAGTAGATGCTTCTGATCAGTGACAGTTTCCGTCTTGATATTCTTATTTTTATTTCAAAGCACCTAAAACCTGCTGATCTGCATGAATGTGTCTTGAAAAGTAAAGTAGCTCTTTCTCTCCTCTACAGAGGAGGAATAAGTGCAGTAAAAAGAGGTTAATGCCAAATCTGCTAAGTATTTAAACTTGTATCTGCTCCAAAGCCTATATAGGCATAAACAGCTCAGTAAATCTGGACCTGCCAATGGTCAGAGGAGAAATGTAGGCCTAAATCAGGAATGTAACTGTGTTGTCTCAGCTGAAGACTGGTCTTTCTTTAGCCAAAGTGGAGTCAGAGTAGTCACACGTTAACTATAAACTTAAGGCAAAAAAACCTACTTGGGACTTTGGCATAAGGCACCTTTAGAATATAATGCTGGTCTGTCATTACTGGGACTTCCATTAGCATCCAGCATCTGCAACAAACTAAAGGTGAAAGATTGGCTAGCTGAATTATGACTAGAAGCTGAATGATAACACATATACACTGACTACCTTCTTCGACACAGCATTTCTTTCTTTCCATAACTTAAGCAAATGCCATTGTGCGCTACTTACGTTGTAGAAGATTTAGAAATGCCCGACTAAACCTCTGAGCGTATGCCATCTCAGACGTTGAAACCCTGCTCAACGTCAGTAAGTGCTGGTCTGTGGGGGGGCTTGACAGCTCCATCAGCTGATCATCATTCACATCATTGCCAAGTGCAAGAGTGAACAAGGTGAATCCTTGGCACTTGGCACCAAGTGAAATCTCTTTCAGCTTCTCTCTGTCCCACGTGCTTGTTTTGCTTCCAACTATTGCAAATACGACCCTGTGTTTTCTTTGTCTGGGGGCTTTAAAGAATACATTTTCAACTGTCCACTGTAGGGCAGAAGCAATGGCTGATGGCCCTTCCAGTTGGTGAACAGACTCTTGGATATGTTTCTTCATCAAATCTTTATTGCTGTATGTGACTAGATCAAACTCCATAGCCACAGGGGTCTGGTTTCGGTCAGGCAGGAAGCCTCTGGGAGCCTGCTGCACCAGTGCCACTCTAATGCCTCCATATGATTCATTTGGCTGTGAGGAAATGACAAACTGGTCTAGCATGTTGCTCACAAAGTCTTTGGCTCTCTGAAACTCTTCACTGCTGATGCTGCGAGAGCTGTCCACAATGTAAGTGATATCCATATCCATCAGAACAGGGGGAGAAAAGGGCACCTCACAGTTGGTACTTGGTTTGCATTTATCTAGAGAAGAGGACCCAACAGGCAGCAAACTATTTAGCAATACAACAAAAGCAATAGTTTAGAGAAAAATCACACAGTCCTACTCAACTATTTTATTTTTCTTAAATTTTGATTTTAAAAAACATCAGTTTGACAACTTGAAATCTTGCTGTTCTATTAGGAAAAACAGATGAGTGTTGCTGAACAAGGTTTTGACATACCATGGGAAATTATTCAGGTATGACAGCAAAAAACATTCATAGGTAAACCTTAACAGATGAGAGTTCCCTCAAGAAATTTTCTTCAAGATCTAAACATTGTAAATGATCCTGGAACAAACTCTATTTTTAATCTCATACCATTGTTCAGCATTCTGAAATATTATCATTTAGTAGCTTCTCCCCCCTCACAACGCAGAATTTACAGTAAATGAGCTTAGTTTCCCAGAATCATAATGCTATTTTAAGTGCATTTCTGTTAAAAAGGAAATGCCAAACACAACAATTCATTTCACATGGCTAAGACAGCAACTAATTAAACAGCTTTTGTGGTTTTGAGATTCTAATTCTTACCATCCACTGAAGGGGAAATTCAGATTGTAACTTCTCAGCAGTGGTAATCTGTAACCAAGGAATGATCTGGCATGGAGGGTAAGAAGACCCAATTGCACAAGGGGTTAAACTGGCTGGAAGCAGGAATGCCAGAGACAGAACTCCCTGTAAAGGAGTGAGGTTTCTCTTGGTGATGACAAGAAACAGCCACAGCACTGCCTTGTAACCATCCTGGAATGCAAGCACCCAGGGGCCACCTTTGGGCAGCAGAGCTGGGCTGAATCATGCCATGCAGCCACTCCTGGGATTGGTACTGGTGCAAGGGTATACAAGGAAGCAGCTCTTAACACGTCTCTGCAAACTCGTTGTAGAACCACTTATGGCAGCAGGACTCTGCCCAATGCATTGTTTGTTTTTGAAAAAATATATTTAAGCACAAACATGTTTAACATGTTCAACCATGCAAACTCCCCACCACCACAGTGCAAAATAAAATCCATAGGATTTGTTATTTAAAGGGTAAAAAGACCAATACAACAGCTGGAATTTGTAAAATGTCTTACCGAAGCAAAGTGTACAATATATGATGTTCTCCAAACTTTCATCCTGTTGTCTTTCCCAAACAAATAATTGAAATCTTCTAGTATCATCAATCTATGTTTTAAAGCAGACACAAAAGTAACATTAAAAAGATACACACAGATGTTTTATCTTTGTTCGTAACACTCAATGCCCTTACTATTTCTCTGTTAAAATAGATACTATCCCTAATGTGATGGTTTCACTGCTATTGGAATATCGAGCAGGTACACAGAAGTGTGTTTCATTTGCCATTCTGGAGCATTCCAATTGCCTTGGAGGATTACAAGGAAACTTCTTAGTGCCTGAAAGTTTAACTCTACGGTGTGCCATACGGAGATTGCCAGGTTAGCGTAGCCGCTAATGTCAATTAATTGGTGTCAGCACAGCTTATAGCTAAGAGTATTGCATTAAGACAGTCATGACAGATTATTCAAAGCTAGCTCAGGTATTTCTGCATGGCGTTGAACTTTGGTCCTCTCTTCACTTTCATTTTATATGTCATCTTTCTGCTCTTCCTAGATCAGGTAGGGACTCAACTTTTATTCTCTGTATGTATATGGCTACCTAGCTCTTGACTGGGGTGGCTATGTGCTACTGTAATACAAATGAGGGGAAAAAATGAGTCACCATGGGATTGCAGCTGAATGCAAATGAAAGAAAACCCTTATGGTTTAAATTAATATATCAAGAGTTTTTCTGTAAAGGTCACCATATGCTCCCCTTGACAATGCAGAGCACTATGTTCTGGCTTGAAAACTTACTTTCTTTTAAAAAATATGGGGAACAGCTTTATAGGTATGAATGAAATCTCAGCACAGGCAAAAGATATTAAGACCTTCCTTCCCCCCCCCCCCCCCCCCCCAGTGAAGGCCTATCACTTTTTTTTTTCTTAGTAGGGTGCTACAGAGAAAAGGGTTGGATCTTCTCTCTCAGCTCTTTCTGGGACAAAGAGATCTTCCACAGTGAACATGTTTTCTTGGGAAAGAAAATTCTAGCATTAGAAAATTTTAGCATTAGAACAACCTATGTGTTGCCTGTGATTAGCTGAAGAAAGACAATCTCCCCCAGTAGAAGGCTTGACCATAGAAATGCTTGAGGAACTCTGAAGAAGCTCCAACAACAGCCTAAATTTCACTGACCACCCAACACCATCCCAATGTGATTCAAGGGAAAAAACATTTCCTTGTGGAATGAGATAAACAAAAATGGCTGTAAAATATAACAACATTGCAGGATATGAACCATATATATGGATAACCTAAAACGGTGAGGAAAGAAATAATTACCTCTTTGCATTAAACTTAAGCTTCGTGCGTGTTATATACAATACATACACAATACAACTAACTTCAGATTAATGTCTGTAAAGGATGTTATAGATAAGCCCCTTCAAAAGAATTAGAATTGGCAATGACTGTTTAAGTTATATCCAAACTGAGGCTCCTAAAGCAAACCAGCCAAAGCCAGTATCTGTGGCTACAGGCTGGTAGGATCATGACAATTAAACCACCTCTCAACTGCAAGGGCAGAAGTCCATCTGAAAGAAAAAGGAAGGTTGTATTTTGTTGGGGGGTTGTGGCAAGGTTGGTGGCCTTCCCATCACTGTAACCATAAAGGAAAGCTGGGCAGTGAATTTTTTGCCTTTCCCCCTGCTAAGCAGCTTTTTTAGACTTTTCTACTCTCAAAACTGATATATGGAAAGTTGGCACCTTTGTAAATACCATATGTCATCATATGCATTCGGATTTGCAATCTATTTATACTAAGTAAACAAAATACTGATGCTTGCTCCTGTTTATCCTGTGGAGCAACCCAGTGAATATAAGCTTCCTTCTCATATTCCAGCAGAATTTTTTCATTCTGCTAAATTAACATTCAGCCAGACAAATACGTGAATTGACTAAGAGATATGAGGCTGCATGAGAATAAATGTAATACGAAGATTAAGGGGCTGACTTAGCTGCTACTAGATCAGAACTCAGACTCCAAGTTTTGCGCTTTTTGTCACATGTAAGTAAACATAGTTTCCTTCTGCAAGGATAATTTTTAAGAAACAGCAGCTGGAAGGAATTTTATTTCAACAAAGTTAAAACTGAGCAAAGATGATACAAAAATAAATTGAAAAAAGAGACAACATGGAATCCATATTATGAAACCTTAAAGAAACATAGAATTGTTTTCCTTTAGTACCTAGTAAAATGGACTGCTTGGTTTTTTGTTTACCATCTTTTTATATGAAGTCATATTTTAAAACAGAAGTTGTTAATTTTCTCCTGTACTAATGGCAAAACATCTATCAAAAGGGTTTTTGCTTAATTTAATTTTGTCTTGAAAAAAACTGGTGTACTTGAAGCCTTCTACCACTACTTTTTCTAGAAACTAGGGCCACAGCTTGTTAATTAAATGGTTAGTACATGTCAACTTCAGAAGAGAAATGGCATAAGTAACCAAGTGCAATTAACACAACACTATTGAAATTCTGTGATTGGCCTAAAAGTACAGGTCGTAAATAATTCGTGTGCACAAAGAGGTCAGATGGTGATCGTTATGGTCAAGTAAATCAGTGTTTCTTTGTTAAAATCGTAACCTTAAATAAACCCCTTTCTAATAAGGGATTGGACAGTTTCTGTAGAACTCACTGACTGGAGAGCACGCTTTACTCAAATACTAGTAGATACTCAGCAAATGGACGACTGACTCATTATTCTATAGTCTATCTACTTACTGAGAAGGCACGTCTGACGTTTGGCACTTCACTGAAGGCAATAACCACTGGAATGATATCCAAAGCACTCAACTCAAGTACAGCTGTATTGATGGCAACATCATCCTGCGACGGACCATTAGCAAAAAATAAAGCAACTTTTCTTGTAAGGATACCCTGACGAACACGTTTGTAGACATTTCTTGCAACAAATCTCATGGCGGCCCCAATGTTACGTTTTCCAGTGGATCTCTCCAGTGGTATTCTCTGGACTGCTTGTAGCAGCAAGTTGCTTTTTTGGAATTCTGAGAATCGGATGAGATAGTGCATATTGGTGTTGAAAGAAACAACTGAGACACGAGCACCTGTTGGGCAATTGCTTTCGCTGATCTTAATTGTCTTCAGCAATAATATGACAATGCTCCTCATTCTTTCAAATGCAGCTGGCGTAACATCTTCAGACATATCAAAGGCAAACACCACTTCAGTTGGATAAACTGGACATGTGTCTGTATATTGAAATAAAAACTTTGTGTGAGAACCTTTCCACAACTCAAACATTGTTAGTTTTTTCTTCGAGTCTATAAAAGAACAGACATGCAGAGGCCAGATGGGCTTACCTGATGAGCATGCTGGAATGAAGAGGTGGAGAGCAAATAAATTATTTTTGACTCATTAATTAAAATGGTGACATATTCACTAGCTTTCACTAAAAAGCCTGATCCAAAGCTCAGACAACAGACAGAATCTGTCAGTGAGAGACAACATTCCTCTTCCACAATCAAATACTCAAAAGTTTTACTGGCAGTTTTACTGGATGAGAATTTAAGAAATTGTTCTGGGTTCTGCTGAGTACACAAGTCAGGGAGAATGAACACTCCAAATCTGGATGACAGGTGATATTCAAATATTGTCTTCTCTCAGAGAATTCCCCAAGGGGGGACTGGCACAATGCCAAAGAATGAATTCAATCTTAAATGAGGACAACAGACATTTGTTACAGTTTTTGTAATTAAGAGACAGGAAAAATAAGCAAAAAGTGTAAGCCGGTTTCATACACCTACTAAAAACCCCTCAGAGTTAACAACTACCAGTCATCATCAAACTGAACCCAGACACAAACTGCCAGTCTACAGGGTTTCCAATAGACACTGTTCCATTTAAGGAGAGCGATCAGGTGGAATCAGAAGTGAGAGAGGATGCTCCCTACTTACGGCAGTTTTTTCGTGTAAAATTCACAAGTTCACAAGGCTGCAGGAGCAAAACAAAAAAGCAATTAACAGCAGATCCATCCCACACCGGGAATCTTACTGTTGGTTTCAGCTGAAGGTCATATCCCAGTTCCTGAACTCTGACTACAGTAAATCCAGAATCACACATTCCAGTTCCTCTCTATTTCAAATAGTACAGGGGCTGTGCCCCTGCTGCAGAAACTAAGGGGGTTTTTAGGCATGCTTTCTTGGCATTTAATAGTGGTCTGAAGTATTAAGCACCCATTTATCCATTTTTTTTATTTTGTGTAATAATCTGATCTAGGAGGTCATCAGGCAACGGCACTTCCATAGGAGAATGGACATTTCAATAGCAACTCACATAAGAAGAGAGAAGTCCACAAAGGAGGAGAGGACACACAACACACCAGTCCTCCAATTGTCTTATTATGCTTGGCATATTCACTTCACACTTCTCCTTTCTGTCTGAGTGGGTGAGACCTGGACTATGCCTTTATGAAAGCTGGATATCAGTAAGATTTATAAAAATAAAGAAAAGCTGAACTTGAAATGAATTAATGGCATGGAAGAGTTGAAGAGAATTCCTTTTGCAAGTTGTCTTTTAAGTGAAGAAAAACCTCAAGCAGCCGGGGACCTTTCATGGAACAAGACAGCAAGCTTTAACTCTTCCCCTT
Organism: Phalacrocorax aristotelis; assembly: GCF_949628215.1. Lineage (NCBI taxonomy): Eukaryota > Metazoa > Chordata > Aves > Suliformes > Phalacrocoracidae > Phalacrocorax > Phalacrocorax aristotelis. The sequence continues at coordinate 47,348,317 of NC_134277.1, read as the reverse complement.
AACATCTTCCTGCTCCTTACAGACATTACTGTGCAAATGCCGGGAAGAAAAATGACATGAGTGTTACACAAAACTGGCCTTAAAAATGTAACCTGTCACCAGCCAGGAAAGACTTGTGGCTCTGGGACTGACTCCATTTTACTTTTTCTCTTTCAGTGTTCACAGGAAGAGAAAAATGTTTATTTCAATGGTTTTCCTTATTGAACGTGACAAGCTTTTCTACAGTCCCATGCTCAGGCAGCAATAGTACTGCCTGCAGGTAGTTGTCCACACAAGGGTTAGATGGAGACTTTACTCAGAAGTGTTCATCTTACATGGGATTAGGATTCTGAAGAAATCCTGCCCAGTGAAAATAGCTACTGCTGAGGAAGTGCCTTCCTTATGAAGAGGGTGAAAAGTAACCCTAAACCTGAGCTGGTGTGCAAACTGATCTGAATGAAGAAACAGATAAAGGAATATTAACAGTCCAACAGTTTGTAAGAGTTTGGACACGGCGTTAATCCATATGCATAATTCTTTCTCAGTCCTTGATTATTTGCAGAACAGAAGAACCACTGCACTCTGACAAGTATTTGAAAAGGATAGTTTTCTAACAGCTAATTGTGCTTATTGCAGTCAGCGCTTATAAATGGTACAGAGCTAAAACCATTACTTCCATACAGTGTGGAAGCAGTGTGCAGCAGTTAGCTGCAAGGTAATTACTTACTTCCATTAAAATGGTGCCCGTTGGTCCCTTGGCACCCTGAAACAAATTAAACACAGGTTCAGAAAATCAGACCCCAATAACGTATTTCCATCTATGACTTCTTAGCCCAAAGAAAATGCAGACATGAAGCGTCCCCCTGATAACCACTGGTGAATTTGAAATATGAGGAGACATCAATTCCCAGCACGGATTTCTGTGGACCTGTTCCCAACAGAGTTGCAGACCACTTCTCAGACCTATTTCTCAGTCCACTTTCCTTCCTGGTTCTATAAATGTTCAATACTTTTTGCCCTTGAGGACCAGTATAATTCAGAATTGGATTTCCTTTCTAAACAGCAATTTCTGTGGTTCAGTTATCTGCATCTTACATCCTTTTCAACCTCTGATGTGTTATCTGCTTGCCTTCTTCCTCTTGCAGGGTACAATCCCCACAGTTCTACCTCGAGAGATCCTGCAAGACCATACACACATCATGACTGCTCAACCAGTCTAGCTAGCTTTAGCTACTCTGCAGTCTTCTCCTTGGGAGCTGTGGGCAAATGCCAGGATTCCAAGCATTATTTTTTTTTTCCAAAATAAAAGTACTGTTTAATCTTCATAAAACACAGGGAAAAGAACTTTTTTTCCAAGGCAGCTTGGAAGTTTTTATCATGCATGTAATTCAGATATGTATCAAGACTACTGAAAATTTTCACTTACTCATAGGGGGTTGCAGTAAGACACACCAGATAAATCTGAACTCCATGTCCCACGACCTTTACCTTGGCCTCTTTCTACCATAACATTGCAGTTTACAAAAATCATATATTTCCTCACATATCATATACTTCCTCACATTCCCAAATTACATCCCCATCTCCACTTTTGTTGCTTCCCTCTCCAATCCTCCATTTCAACAGCAACCCACATAGAAGAGAGAGGTCCATGAAGAGGAATCCTCCCCTTCCATTCCTCCATCTCCTGCCTGAACTACCTTCCTTATCTCCTCTGCTGTCTTGCTGCTAGCACCATTGCAGCCATTCCATGCTTTTATCTTATGTTTCCCAGCAGGTCCCAGTTCTTCTTTGGTACTGTTCAGCAAGAGTTAACTGTGAATTGCCTGAGCCCTACTGAATACTACTTGCGGCAACTTATTAAGTGATGACTGAGCTGTGCAGATTTGACCCATACAGATAATCATGCCACCAAGTTAGGAAGGATGGGTAAAACAGGCCTGTTTTGGCTGGCCCTGCCTATTACCTGTACCCCTTCCTGCATCCCTCTTCCACTTCCCACAGAATTCCCACTTTCCCATTTCACTGATGCACTGCTACTACAATAATCCCACCAAGCCCATACATCTCAAGCCCCACTCTCACTTCTATATCTGAAGAGAAGATCTTGAGTGTGAAATCTCTCTGTAGACTTCTTGGACCATGGATTGGCAAGGCCAACAGCTATCTGGCTCATCAGCACCCCAAGGTTGGTCTGTCTGTAACATTATGTGAGCAGCCAAGCAGCAGAGAGGGCAAAGCATTCCAGCTGGCACTCTTGGCCATTCTTGTGCCCAGCATCATAAAACAAAGTGGGCCAAGTACGTTCATTGACCAGCACAATGTAATGACAAAAAAAAAGGAGAATTTTTTTTCTAAGTTGCATGTATCCTGTGAGCCATGTTATACAGGTAAAGATACTGTTATCAATAATGTTCCATATTTAAACTAAAAGACTAAGCCTAAAAAAGCTTAACAAGAAAATAATTAACAGTAGGGATTGTTTCTGGTTACCATGGAGCTGATTTGCAGAACTGCTGCAAGACAAAGATAGACACATACAGGGATTTTCCTAACCACCTACAATGTTAGTCATGAATCTTCCTGAAATCCACGAACCTTTATCCTGCTTAGATACAGAACAAAACTTTTCTTTGTATGAAATGAAGATCACAGACACTGGAAAAGCACATCAAGACATCTACTTGTATGTAAGGATTAACAGGTTACAGTCAATTTAAGCTTTAGTTAAGTGTCTGTAATTGCAAGTCTGGTTTGAAATGGCTTTTCTTTTTAAATTAAAAAATACATTGGCTTTCAGCAGAACAATTAGTTCTGCATTTTAGTACTCTCTTCTTTTTTAATTAGCTTTTACCCAACCCAAAGACAGTACCAAATACTGTGGAAGAAATTCTGCCCTGTACTGTATCTTTGCAGTTCCATTTCCAAAAGCAGGTGCTCTTGTGCATACACATCCATAGGCAAAATATAACTCTATACTACTGCCAGGCTGATTAGGCATAGTTTACCATAAGAAGCATTATTAAATATTCCATTAATCTAATAGCAAGTTTAAGAGCAATCTAAGAGGGATTTTTAAAAAATAAAAATATATTACCTTAGGTCCTGATGGCCCTTGGTCCCCTGGATCTCCCAGGGAACCTGGTATGCCAGCATTACCCTAAAAATAGAAATACAAGTTTTATTCTTTAGAATTGCACTCACAGGTGCAGAATTTCAGCCGAGAAAAACCTCTATAACTATATTGTGAGTTTGATCTTGCATTTACATAAATACAGACTACTACCCCTAATAATTACTAGCAACAAAGATCTCTAAAGAATTAGACCTGCACTCTCTCAAGGTCTCTTGCCCGTGAAAGATCAAAGTGGGAACCAATTTCAAAAGTCTTTGGTGAGGAAACACTTAAGACATAAGGGTTTTACTCGTAGAACTCTTCACAGAGTTAACAGGTTTATCATTCTTACTCTTCTACCCCTAACTCCTTTGGGTCCTTCAGCTCCTGGAATGCCTGGGTCTCCATCTTCCCCCTGAAAATTAATGAAATCCAGAACTTTATAGGAAAGGAGAAGACAGACGAAGATAGATTACCACTTCCAAATGAGAATAATGTAAAACAAGACATAAAGAGAGCAAACATGCCCATTTAATCATACCTCTGGACCAGGATATCCTATGAATCCAGATTCTCCCTACCAAAAAGAAAGGACAAAGACCTCATAAGAATGTAGAACTTTGTCATCTGCTTAGTGTTTGATGTCTTTAAACCAAAAAACAATTTCGAAAATATTTTTAGCATTCCATCCCATTCAAGTAACAGTGGCTACTACTCAGGTCTCAAACGACACCATTTTAGATTAACACCCTGTTGATCTAACAGAAGAGCATTTTAAAAATTTCCAAGTTCCTGAATTTTCAGTAGAATTCTATTTCTCAATAAGTGTTTTATCAAAACTTATTTAGGCCTCCTAGTAACATACAGTGGAATTCCTGTTCAGCGATCATAAATGAAGTATAGCATTTAGAACTCAGTGTTCGAATGCAGTTTCAAAATGTTGTAACCGCCATACTAAATAGTGATACCATAATATTTTGTTAGCGTATTAGATGTCACTTCATTAATTGCTTTCAGTTCCTTCAGTTTTTGGTGTGTTCTTTGCCCATTTATGAGAAATATGAGAACCTTCACAAAGACCAATCAGAATTGAAGTGTATCTTTCCTTGACATCAATTATCAGAATTCACACTACTTACATATCTCCCTGTTTTAAGAGTTCCCTCCCATGAAAGTAGACATGCTCGTCAAGTATCATATGACTTTATCCTACAATTTCTAGAAAGTTACATGCACATAGGCCCCATATTACACCAGGAGTGTAATGTGACTGTGAACCAGTATAATTAATAGCAACCTTAAGTAAAACCTTACCAAAGGCTTTCTTCTTAGCTATGAGGGGAGATCAACTCTTGCTGCATCACTATTCTGGGGTGAATTGTTTTTTGTTTTCATTAATTGCTCTAATTCAGGCCCTGCCAAACCTTGGACAGACACATCAGTGCATAAGAATGGCTTTAAGTCAATCCTTTAAAACAATGAATAATGACAAGATGATTTAGCAGAAAGCTTTTTCCTCATTTCTTGTAACAAGGAGAATGTTCCCTGAAATGAACAAGTAGGAGATTCCAAGAGATTAAAAGACGCAGTCTTACATATAACAGATGTGTAACCTGTGAAACTCTCCCATCAAATGAAATGGTTGGAGCTAAGAAGGTAAGAAAAGAGACTGGATAATAAGAAGCATCAGGAATCATTTTAATAAAAAGCCATTTTAGAAAAAGGTCATCAATTGGAGAGGCTCCTGGGAAGCCTTTCATTTCTTTTCTGCAGCACTCTGCTTCTCCCACAAAAAGGGAGAGTGAAACAGATGGGCCTCCAGTGAGATCCATTGGACCACTTCTGTTTCACAAGCAACAGGGACGAACTAGTATTGTAGCACTACACAAACCCTTTGAAAGGAGGTCTGCAGCCGTTTCCAACATCCTGACCATTTTGCTCACGGACTGACCTACTGGTGACCCAGGTGCCATGATTTTGCCCTCATCCTTTCCACATAATTATTTTAGCGGGATTCTAGTATGTTTTTGGAGAAGTAGGTATTTCAGTGCTATTTTTTTCAAGGCTGTGAAGGGGTGTTAAGAATTTCTAAATATGTAGCAATCCCGAGGTTAATCCTCAGATCTTATTGCTGACCACAGGAGTGCAAGGAAGAATATTTCACATTAAAACACACCCTCAACTTGGTGGTCAAGGAATCCCTCCTCTGAAAGAAGAAAAAATTAAGAGTCCAAGGTGGCTAGCCCACCAATACTTGCCAACAAGAGTGGCTAGTCAAGCAGGCTGAAGTGAGGAGAAATCACTGTGTACTCCAAGAAGTACAATCTCCCATACCCATAAACACACACACATATCAAGGGAAAAAGTAAAAGAGAAGAGAGAGTGGTTCTCAAAAGAAAATCCTCTTGCAGAACTTCTCACAAGGGTGGTTGTGGGAAGGCTAAGCCTCTTAACGAACCTCAGAAATGCACAGTGGCCATGTCTCACACTTCTTTTGAATCGAATGTGGATGGTCATGATTTGACACTGCAGAATGGAGACTGAGAGACATCCTAGCATCTAGGCACTTACCTTTGCTCCTTTGCTTCCTTCAGGACCGTAGGCATCTCTGCCATCCATGCCCTGTATATGTTGAAGATATCATGAGTTATAGCATTTAATAGAGGATTAGATTCACATCCAGTTCCATTTTGGAATAAACACCTCCCATTACAATGAAGTGTCCAGGCTGTTAAGACTGATGAAGTAGGGCAAGCTATCACAACACAGTCTAAAACCAGTAGCAAATGTTGGCAAAATCTGTAGAGAGAAAACAAGGATTAAGGCCACAGTTCCTCTCCACTGTGTGCCCTCCCTCTAGCATATTCTCTCTCGCCTAGAGAACTTGAGGGGAAAGATACTCTCTCTAGCCCACAAGGAATCTAGTGTCAATAAAGAAACTGACCAAACGTGAAATAATTTTAGTTGTATCAAATAGAGAAAATATAAGGGAATGAACTGTACTGATTCAGATGCATGGGTATTAAACTACAGGGGCCCTGAATTAGGGCAGAAAGACTCACAGGCATGCCTCTCTGTCCAGCTGGCCCCACTGGACCCTTCTCTCCAGTGTCACCAGGTTCACCCTGTTATAATTGAAACAAAAGGCATTAGTTTGGCTTATCCAGGAGAATTCTTCTTTCTGAAATGTAAACTTGTCTGCTAGACTGAAGTGTACTTATACATTTTGTAGAATACTTGATGCTGGTCAAAAGCATTTCATTACAAGACCGTGTTTCATAGAAGGTTTTGAGGTGGAACTGGAAAGTACTTGGCAAATTGGAATATGCTGAGCATTCATGCAGCTAAACCCCAAAGGCCTTCGTTCAATAAAACTCCCATTGTTATATAGAATTACCAGTGAAAACAATTCCAGTTTTCTGGAAAAAATTATATTAATGGTAGCAGGACATAGCCTGGAAGTCTACCAGTCTGAAACACCTGTTGATAGAAAGCCTGCCTGAGAAATAATGTCTGCTGCATGTGCTCTTAGTCCTCTTGCAAGTTTTCTTCAGTTCCTTTTCTGGTTTTCCCTTTCTTAATGAACTTTATTCTAAAAACAACCCCAATATTAAACAGGGCAAAACCAGACTGAAAAAATGGAATGTATGATGGATTAAACCCCTATGTTTCTTCTCAAGTTCTGTCACTTTTTCACTCTATGTTTTCACACTTCTCATAGCAGCACTTTGACCTTCTGATACCTCTCTGTCACTGAACGTAATAAACCTTCAAAGAGACTGAAAGGCTTAACTAACTGGTATTATTTAAACCTTTTAGATCTAGAGATGCAACGACCTAAAATGAGTTGTTTTTATTTATTAAAGTAAGTGTCCCATATCAACGCATATTAATGAAAATAAGGGATAACACACATATTAAGTGAACCGTAATGTGGACCACCTATTAGTATAAGCCTTTAACTTTAATGTTGATTCAGTTCTTCTCAACACATTCATTCCTGCATAACAGACATTATAACAGTCAAGGTTCCTTGAACTGGTTAGGAATCTTTGGAACAAAAAGGTTAAAATAAGCAGCTATGCTTCACTGAATGTGGAAGTTCAGGTCTGACACTAGGAAATGGTTGTTCGCTGGGAGGGTGGTCGGTCACTGGAAGAGGCTCTGCAGGGAAGTGATCACAGCACCAAGCCTGTCAGAGTTCAAGGAGCATCTGGACAACTCTGAGCCATACAGTTTAGCTTTAGGCAGCCCTGTGAGAAGCAGGGAGTTGGACTTGATGATCCTTATGGGTCCCTTCCAACTTGAGATATTCTGAGATCAACTGGTATGTATTTTCAATAGATTGGGCAGATTCTAGGAGTCATAAAACAAGCTCAAGGGTCAGCACTGCCTTATTCCTACTGCATCTTGCGAGAAGCCAGGCCCCAGCGAGAACCACGACCACAACAGCAATTAGAAAAGCAGTCGTGGCAACACTAAAGACTTTGTAGTATAGCTCTAACACCTGTAAGATTACCTTGAACACATCACTTGCCTTCCCATGCAATCTAAAAATGTCTATAAAACTTAACATTCTTCACATGTTCCATAGGAACAACACAAGCATTAGTTCACACTTCTTAAGTCAGATTCTTAAATGAATGATGCTGTCAGATTGCTGCAGTTAGGTACCTTAAACATCTTTACCTTTTCTCCTCTTGCACCTAACTTCCCAACAGAGCCAGGTGAACCTGGGGCCCCCAGACTACCCTGTAATCAGAAGCATCAGTTAAAAGGTGCACAATGAAGACTCATTGCACTCAAGAACTCCTTGCCACTTGACATTATTACAGAATCAGTATAAGTATTAGCACATTAACAGGTTTTTGAGTACCACAGTAACAATTACTGGTCAAGCTATTATTCCAGTTATTTCCTGGTTTCTGTACAACTGCTTTAAAATTCTCAAAATGTTAAGTATGACATGAATGTTATTTTCTATCTACATAGATACCTAGCAAATACATGCATATGTGCACAAACAATATTAATACATATACACACACACACAAATGGGTGTGTAAGCATGAGCATCATTACATGACTGAAGCAAATGCCCAAGGCTGACAGAGCAGGACATTCCAGTCCTGAGTTACACTGGCATACTTCCAGAATAAGAACCCCCAAAATCAATAGCATCACACGAGTGAGATCAGCAGGGAGTGCTCATTAGTTACAACCTCATCAGACCCTAGCATTAAATCTCACAGGCCACTGACCATTATCTAACTTTGCCCTCAACTACAGCACTGTACATCTGTGTTTACACGTGCTGCAAGCCATGCTGTTAGTCCTGATACTGTAGAATTGAGAGGGGAATCTAGAGCTAAGGCTTTTCATTGCAATCATGTAAAAGCTTGGTGACACTGAAGTTCACTTCCTATTCACCCACCTAAACTTATTTTCAAGGCTGTTATTTTATCATGTGAGGCTGCAAATCAGTTTCCTTAAGCAGTACACTGAAAAAATCCTCAGTTTCTTCTTTCTATAAGTTTTTAAAAACTCTTTATAAGCACAAGGATCAACACTGAGGACAAAAATCCCTAATGTGTACAACAGGAATATATTTAAAACTAACCAGAGGGCCTGGCACGCCCTGGGGTCCTGGAGGCCCTCTGATCCCTTGTAGTCCTCTTGGGCCCTGATGTAAAAAAGCCATTAAAAAAAAAAGTCAGTCCAATGTTGATAGCCTTTCAGTGAAGATTAGATTGCTGCAACAAGCAGAATCCAAGTGCCTGTTTCGCAAGCCTTCATGCACAGGTGAAACTTCTGGCTGTTTGGTTGTAAGGATTTGCCTGTCTGAAGCAGCTGAGGTGGTCACTGCCCGAGGGCCAGAGAGCCACTGCAGTGTCTAAGATACCAAGGGAGCCATAAGCAACCCACTATTAACTATGCACACTTTCTCCAGATGCCTATATCAAAGTTAAGAGCATCTTCAGAGCATCTTAAAACTGGGAGCTACTGTAGGGAGTCTACCACCATATTTCTCTTCAAAGTGACTCCACCAAGTGAACTTTTAAAACACAAAGCTTTCCTCATTGTTTTTTTCAATCAGTATATCATTTTTGTCATTTCAATGCACCCTGGAAATACAGTACGTTCAAAAATGAAATAGATTTTATGTACTTATTGCTAGCAGTTTGTAATTAATTCATTTTGAAGATATCTGCTTGATAATATTCTGTAAGCTTGAGATATGTTTGTTAAATTACTTATTTCTGTTATTCACTTTCTGCTTTTGATTTCACTGGAAGCTGCACCTACATAAACCGAAAGAGAAACTTGCCATATTTAATTCCTCAGAATTGCAGAGGAGATTTGACAGGGAAGAATCTTACTCATAATATCCATTAGTTGAAGTAAACAAAGCATTCCAAAAAAAACCCAAAAGATCAAGACTGACAACTCATCTTCTCCATAGCTAACAAAAACAACTCAGAAGTTCTTTTAGCTACCTGTGGGCCTGGAATACCAGAGTCTCCCGGGTAACCTTCTTCTCCCAGATCTCCTTGCTCACCCTGCCAGAAAAAGAAAACAACAACAAACCAACTAAACTGAACCAATTAACACCTGTCATGTGTACATCAACAGATAATTTCATATCTACATAAAGTATCCATTGACAGAATATTTTTCAATGCTCACAAGCAGCTTTCAAGCAGCTTCAAATTCCTACAGAAAAAAAACTCAATTAAAAGAGTTGAGTAGCTTTTCTTTTTGTTTAGAGTGTGTGATGAATAGAACAGCTGCAGCACAAGAGGTCAGTTCTATCTGCTTGGCATTTTGCTAAGTGCATTTTACACCATGGTCTCAGCAATAATCCTGCATGACCCTTGTCCACTGCAGAGACCACAAGAAATCATAAAGCCAGGGCCACAAGGGCAGATCCCCTTCATCCTTGTCCATGAAGAACTACTCTGAGGGGGAACCATGACCTCATAATTCATCCTAGAATTAGATGTCTTTATACTTCCCATCTTTCACTCTGGTTACTCAGTGAGGGAAGTCAAGTCTTCCTTGATGATTGGGGAAAAAAAAAAAAACAAGCCCACAAAACTTTTCCAGCTCCCATCTACATAAAGTCTCAAAAGTTGTCTCAAAAGGTTCAACTAATTCTGCGCTCTGATTTTTCTAAACAACTTGAATATTTTTATTTTGTAACCATATCAGAGTTCTTGTGCTTGTTAGTACAACAAAGATAAGGTACAAATCCATTTCCACAGACTTCAGTTTTTGTCCTGTTACCCTCATAGCTCACTTGGATTATTTCTTTCTGCTGGTACCTGACAGAAAAATGCAAATGAAGACTTTAGAGTTCCGCAGCAATCAAGTGGAAAAAAAAAAGAAAGCGCAAAGTTACATAATTACTTAAGAAATTGATTTCTGAGCTGTTAAGCAAGAATTGGAATAATTAAGCGGCAGATTGATTAATATTGTTCAATATTTTAACCTAAAATGTCTGCATAAACCCTGTAAAGAATTTCCGAGATAGAAATAGGAAACAGTAACTATAAAATGCTCATATTCTTTCATGTTATGCTGATCCCTGTGAGTAGCCAAGGCATAGTGATTTCCCCCTATTGGCAGAGGCTATCAAATTCTTCCAGAGCCTATTCTTATCTGCGATACCCAAGGCAGTGAAAATTCTGGATTTTCAAGGTGAAATCCAAACTGGGATTTTCAGAAACCAGGTGGGGCAGAGGTTTTGGCACAAGGCCTACCTTACTGAAGCTGGGATGTGACTGTAGTTTGGGGAACTTGCCGGTCTCTCACATTTGATTGTCATTTCCCAGAGAAAAAATAATTTGAATCAGTTTAAAAGTTAAAAAAAAAAAAAAAATCTGTGTCACCTGGTGGCAGCACACAGGAAGACAGCCATAAAGGTACAGCAAAACTCTGCTCCTCTCAACAAAGGAGGGACAGGAAGCCCAGAAATGACAGTCAAATCAAACACTGTGCTGTTGAAGAAATATTACTACCATAAAAGACACCCCACCTCTCCTAGCAGCCTTTTTGCTTCGCTGAAACTTATGTTTTACAGTGCATCATTATGGTTATTCTCACTGTTATTAACATTTTACATTTGGCCTTCAGCATAAATGCTTGTTCCTGTTGCAGAAAAAGCACTCAATCCATGCAAAAGTTTCATGAAAAATCATGAACCTTTTGCCAAATTAAGCACTTCAATTTACATACTGCACCCACTTGTGAGTATGGTCAAATGGTCTACTCAAAATGCTGATTTGCACATTTATTCAGAAGCTACAACTCTGCCCATTTCCCAGACTCCAACACAGGGCAGGACTTCAAGACATATTCCGTCCTGCAGGTACTGACAGTATCATACCCAAAATTGTGATGTTTCTCTGGGTTTATATGCATTAAGATAAAGGGGAAAGGCTATACCAAGGAATATACCATCTTATCTGTGTCAGCAGCTCTGCAGAGAGATTGGGTCAAACGTGAACTATTTGTGCTACAGCAATGTGATTCCTGGAATGATCATATAACCTATACTGGAGAAAGAAAGCAATAGGATAGAGATAAGGGATGTATCTTGCAAGTAGATGTATGGAAGTCATGGTTTTAAATGTTCTTATAGACTCTTGCCAGGGTGATGGACAAAGGAAAATGTTTGTTTACCCTGTCCTATAAAAAAAATAAAAAAAGAGAAAAAAAATAAAGAAATCTGAGTCTTTTTGGGCTCCAGGAATTTAACTCTTACTTGCACTAATCCACTCTTGAATATAGCTGCTTTTAGATTTGCTTTGATAACATATTTTGTAATTTATACCCTGCGACAAACAAACTTTCTTTTTTAAGAACATTATTAAAACTTCATTCAGGAGGATGGCATTGACGTCTTTACCAATTACATCTCAGGAAAGTTTCCCTTCGTTGTGGCTCCGTGGGGTACAGGTTTAGGAATACCAAGGCTACCACCTAACAATGACATGAGACAATTTTCCACCAAGAGAGGATCTTCCTAGAATGATCAGTCAGCATGCACTGGGGTTGACCTATTCATTGCATCCCATACAATCATTCAAACTATACTATATTCTCTTACATATCTATTTGGGAAACTAAATTGTTTCAAAAAATCTTCATTCTTTTATATGCTTTGAGCCAATTTTCAGAGCTGCAGTCAACACACTATGTTTACGTGTTAGTAAAGCATCATTTAGAACTTGCCTTAATTTTGTCTCTGCTGCATATGTGCGTCATGCAGATATCTGTGTGCATGCAGCAAAGGAGAAAAAAATGTCAAACTTTTGGCCTTATGTTTTAGGAATGCAGCCTGACTATTCATTCCCATCAGCTTTAGCGACAGTCTCTTTATTTACATTCCCACATTTATTTACATTCCCACATTTGCCTTAATCATAAAAGTAACTGCCCTTTCATTTCAATGAAAGCTCCTTTCCAATTCTAAATCCTTCAGGTCAGGAGGGCCTTTGGTACTTCCACCTGAGATCCAATACGTGAAATGGCTTGAAATAGACTTTTGACTGTTAAACACTTGTTAAACTTGTGTGTTGGGTCACACTGAAATTTATCCCTTAAGAGGAACGAACGCTGAGGCGGGACATGTAGCTATATAGATAGGTAGCAGCAGTTATCAGCCACTCACCTTTATACCTGGAGGGCCTCTTCGACCTGCTGCACCCTAGGAAGGAGGAGTTGCATGAGAGATTACATCCAGAACACTGAGCAATATGTGAAACAACAGCCTATAATAAAATACATTATACATACAATCAAAGCAAATACAGCTTACAGAAAGCAGATATTATTTCCAAAGGAAGGTTTCAGGTAAAAATAACAAGAGTGGAATTGGGACAGAAATTCTTACACAAGTAAGCCTTATCAAACAAAAAGGCTTTAGACTCCTAGTGAGTGCAGAGGGAAGGCACCTCAACAAAATTCTGGAAAACATCTTCCCAGTCAGCTGTCCCTTGGCTAAAATAAAGAGAACAAGAGCCCTCTTCTCTTTATCTGAGCTAAGAGGTCTGTACCACTTCCCACTGCATGCTGCTCAGCAGCACGAGTGAATGCTACTGTTAAACTTCACATCACTGGAGACCTTTAGGATGCTTCTGCAGCCTGACTGAGGAGTGATCATCATTCCACACTTTGGCATTAGGCACCTTCCTGACAGACTAGATGATGTGCCTTCAAAAGTTCCAGTCCGTGGTGCATTAAAAAGAGCAGCTCAGCTGATGGTGAGTTTATATTTAGGCTTAAACAGGCATACAGAACTTGCAGTCACAGGGAAAAAGAAGGGATAGATATATCTATGGTGAAATTATGAAGCAAAGGCTCATAGGAAAGGTTGCATTGAGTTTAAGGCTTGTGATTTCACGTGAATCAGACCTGAAATTAACAGGACAGCAAATTCCTGATTTCAAAAAAAACCCAACCCAAACCACATTGCAGCACACATAAGCTACTAAATTTGAAGACAAATTTTTGTTCCCTCTCATTGCAGGAGTTAAGTATGCGATAAAAGGAAGAAGAGAAAAATCGGTTTTCTCAATGGGAACCCCACTGTATCTTGTAAAAGTTACTTCCACCTTCCACCCTGTAGTGATTACTAATCTTACATCAGGGCCAGCATCACCCTGTTCTCCTTGGAGTCCATGGGGTCCTGTGTCTCCCTGCAAAATAAAGGAATTAAACAAGCTCTTTAAATACTCTTTTTCTTGCACTTACAGATTCTTCTTCATACGTTCCTTTTTTGTTCCTTCTCCTAAGTAATTTCATTGCAATCAGTTGTACCATGCTAAATGCTGATTCTTATTTTCTGCAAATCATTTACAATCAAAAATTATAAGGCTTTTGTGAAATAATTTTTGTTGACTTCAGTCTTTCAGCTGGACTTCTTAAGATCAGTAAGTTTGATGAGGTTTGTTTCCAAAAAGTCATCAAAACAGAAATATTCTCCAAAGACTGACCCTCACAGTTTTTCTACTGCTTTTAGCACATTCTACATAGACATGTATGCATGCACACATCTGAACATGTGCATACAACCCTACTTGTTCAGATAGAATCTAACTTCTAAAACAGTGGATTTTTCTTACATTTTGCTAGTTCTCACCCTCATAAGCTTTCAACCACCATCACTTACATACTACTGTCCAACTACTTATCATCTTTGCTTATCCTTTCCAAAGTGCAACAGTAAAATGGGCTGTGCTTTTCTGTTATGTTTCTCTTCTTGCAGTATTGCTTAAATTCAGACATCACTAACTAAGCACATAACCCAGCTCTTATCTTCTAGATACAAGTCGAAATGGAGTTTATCCACCACCCTGAGGAAACAGCAGTTACACAGTAAAATTAGCACAGCCTGTTGATACCCAATGCATTTTTCCTAGCATGGTTTTTAACATGGTTTAGCATGTTTTTAGCATGGTTTTATCCTTACAGTCCATTACTAGAAGCCTCTCAGGTTGGTGATATAAATTTGAGGTAGAATTATATATTTATACTAACTCTACATCTTCCCTTAACTCTATATTATGAGAATATTTCCATAGTCTTTGTTAACCTTTTTAGCTTTTTTTTTCCTTTTTTACAGTATCAAGCACTTCTCAAAGCTTTCTATGTTGCAGACATACACTAAGAGCAAAATACAAAATAAAAGAGATGCAAGTTCTATTGGCTGCCCAGTGACTAAGCAATTATGCAAACCCTCTCTCCATAACATAGAGCTATTTGCTTACCTGCTGTGCTGAGTTTCCCTTTTCACCCTTAGGACCAGGAACATCATTGCTAGTCCCAGGATCTCCCTGGAAAAGTTAAGCAGAAAGCTCAGCATTTTCAGTGACCACACCTTTATTACTCTGATTACAGAGGCACAATATGGAAATAGGATTAATGAGATTTATCATTGCAGCCAACAAGAAATACAAAGGCTATTTTAAATTAAGATGCTTGTAAGAACACTATATAGTTCTGCAAAGGCCTCAAGTTTCTTTTGCAAAGAGATGAAAAGAAATATTACTAATAGGCAACAAATTAAATCCTGAAAATGTGAAGCTGTTCTGGTTGTTTGGGTATAGTCAAGTGAGTTAAGATCATAACTAGTTAGTGACTTTTAGATGGGGTTACACTAGAATGGAGTCCCATTTAGCCACTTAATGCTAGACACAGGTAAGATCTTGATCTTTCCAAGAGGCAACATATCATGACATTTTTTTTTCTTATAAGCATTAGAAGACAGGAGTCAACACTACATTTGTGTGAGAAGACAAAGTTGTGATACAAGAAGTGTGGTGCCTCCACTGAAATTTAAGTCCTCAGGCACTGCATTTATATAGGGCTCTAGAGCATGCAAGGAAAAAAAACATCAGCATGAAGAAATAACTTCATTATAACTTCATTATAACTGCATCATTATAAATTGCTAACCAAAAGTCAGTGCACAGGATTTTCAAGTGATCCAGAAGTTCCTCTGTAGGGTGGGAACCACCAGGGAGGACTAAGTAGCTCCGAAAGAAGTTATGTTGCCCACAGTGAAAGCTAACAAGCAAACAGATAAGTAGAACAAAAATGCAAGGAACAACCACAAGACCTGAGGCTTAAACACTCACTTCCAAGCAACATATCAAAACACATCCATCCATCTGCATCTAAGGAGTTCAGGACTCCTGTAATACGCCATACTTCTTGCAGAGTACTGCATCATCTAGGATTGTGAAAAACTCTTCAAATCACCTATATGTCAGGCAGCTCCATCACAAAATCCAGGCACAAATCAGTGCAACGTAACGAAAATGAAGGAATGCACTTACATGATCTCCTCTTAGACCAGATTCTCCTCGTTCACCTGGTTCTCCCCTGGGGCCTTTTCTGCCCTAAATTCATAAAAAGAGCACAATCAATGTAGGTACAGGTATAAATAACATCTGTGGTAGAAGGCAGCCAGAGAAGAGAACACAGATCTGTTTAAGTCAATGGAGCTACACTGATTTAAATCAGGAGCCACATCATACTAGAGAACAGGCAGCTATTAAAAGCAACTCACAGGCATTACAGATATCTAAACATTACTATAAAGGATACTTCACCTGTTTTCCTGTGTTGCCTTTCTCTCCAGAAGGTCCAGGAAATCCATGTTCTCCCTAGACTCACAAACGGGGAAGAAAGAAGAAAAAAATTAATGGTTGTTCTTTCTGATAAATGTGGTTCCCAAATTTTGTCTGGCAGAATCCAACTTCAATCAGATATGTGACTCTGAACATTAAATAACAGAACTTCTGTTCTATTTTAAAGCCCGTTCAAAGGCACAAAAATCTGTGCTTTTGAACACTCAGGTAGGTGTCTTTAATTGCACTGCACATTTAAAGCAATGATTACCTGCTCTCCATTAGTGCCATCAAACCCATTCTCACCACGTTCACCCTGTAGCAATAAGCAAAAAAAACCCCAACCCTATTAGCATGAGTCTCTGAGCAAAGGAAGAAGTGATCACCTTACTTTTGGAAACTTGAATAAGAACAGTGGTTTTCAGTGGGTGGCAAGAATAATTAAGAATTATAATTATAAATAGGAATTAATAATTCATATTTTAAATTATTAACATTTAAAACCACTCAGAATGAAGTACACTTAATAAGAACAATGGTTATTAAAACTATAGATCTTTATCAGGATTTAAATTCTGCTTTTCTATCTGTTAGTTTTCAAATATTTTCCCAACAGCAGCACCTTCAAAATCTAGATATATGCCAAAATATAACTACTAGTATCTGATCTAAAATGTTGATAATCTTGTAATTCTGGTGTCAACCATCATACATATTTGGGTTTTGGGTTTGTTTTTTTTTTTAGTAATTTTATACTGTGAACAGTATATTGAAAAGCTAGAAAGAAAAAAAGCTCCAGGACTTGTTAAAAGAAACTTTATTACTGTTTCAGCAATGTGATGCTTGCTACATAAACATCAGTCACATTCCCATTCAAACACACAGTGATCTTCTCTTTCCTTTGTCTGCAAAAACAAATCACTATGTTGCAACCATTTATGGAAGCCATTTTCTCACAAAACACCCGTCTCAACAACTTGTTGTTCAGACGAAGAGTGAGGCTTCTGAATAGAGTTAACTGTGATAACCTTATTTCATTTATGTGTGCTCTACAATGTTTCAGACCTGGCCAAATAACACGCTCAATTTTTAAAGAATATTTTGAAGTACTTCTTCCACCTTTCTTTATTAGGATAAAACTGAAGGAATTAACTGTGATGTGTTTATTCATAATAAGAAATGAACTTAGCAGAGACCACTACCCTGCAAGCTGAAAGGATATTCCACAACTCACTGAAAGTGGCACAAGAGCATGTTGTAAATGCTAGTTAAATAAACAGGAGTCCCACTCTGATAGAACGTACAGATAGAAGTGCTTTGTAGATTTTGATGCTAAACTGACTTTGCAAAACGACCTAGTTAATGTTGCTGAGGAAAATTTTCATTCCTTTATAACAGTTTTGTATGTACCACAAGAAAAATTAGCTGGCTGTACATTTTGGTAAGATTAATATGTCACGAAGAATTTCTTGAATAAGTATTCCAGAAACATTTTGAGCACTAAGTAAGCAATCATGACTTTTACTCAAGTCTTAATTTTTCCCTCACTCATTTCCTACCAGAAAACCTGAGCCAAACTACATAGTATTAAATATTCAGTATTTCCCTTTTTTCTCCAAATAGCTGTATTCAAATGCCTTGCAGACTTTACAATAAACTGCCTCAACCTTACTAAGTTAGCAGTACTGAATAGGATTTTTTATGTGCTGAAGGTTTCATGTTTTTAGTTAAAATAAAATTGGTGGATATAATGACACAACATAATGAAGACATTCACATATTTATCAGATTTCAGTAGAGCTTGTGCTCCTGGTAAGTCCTACTGTACAATTTAACTTGGACAAATCAAAATTGTCAGCAAGCACTCTCCCTCTTCTATCATCAGATGTTTCAGATATTTAAAGGAGGACAAATTACGTCAGGTGACAGAGCAGAAAATGGAAAAGGCAAGAAAAACACATGGGAGGATTAAAAGAAGTCAGTAGAGAGCACTACTTTAAACAGAGCTGAGGCATCAGAAACACTCTCTGAACTTTCGCACATGTATAGCTGTTCAGGTTTGGAAGCAATTGTCTTCTGGGACTTTGAGACTCCTAAATCTTTTCTAGGAGTGGTTTTGTATAAAAGCACTCAATACAATTTGAATTCAATTTTAATTGCTCTAGCTTGGAAACTAATACTGCTAAATAGTAATAAATATTAATAAACTAACTATAGATCATTGTCTTCCAGGCTTCACATTTTATTAATGAATTGGTGACAACAGGTATGTTTGAAAGGTTAAGTAAGCAGACTTGCAAGATCAGTGGACGACAAAAACAGTTGATGAGAAGCTTGGATATTGAAAAAAATGTCAGTAATGATTCAGTGAAAATGCTGTCCAAATATGCAATGAATATTAGTCACAATCTTCCCCCCCCGTTCTGCACTGCTTCCCCAACAATCAGAACATGAGATTCAGCTGACCAGAATTACTACCTTGAAAGACTATTAAAATAGCCAGTAAATAAATTCCTTTCCTGTCAATGAGACTAAAACAGCTATGACTGCAACCATGCTAAAAATACAAGACTGATGGTTTTTGACAATGTGATACCTAACAGCTCACACTTAAATCCATTTGTATACAACCACAGCAAAAGTACATTACTCTGAATAATGTACAGTATACTGAAGTTTTTGCACTGTTTTCCTTCCTTGTTGATATTTTCACCCTGCAAGGTAACATGAACTTCAAAGGAAGCAGAACAGTGTTCTCAAAGAAAATTGATCACACATGAAAACACGTACCTGACCTCCTCTATAGCCTCTGGCCCCCTGAAATTGAAAATAAATATAGATGAAATTTGGTGAAAGTACTTTTATTGAGCCTGACAAGCAGGGTACAATAGTTTGCTGTGCAGAGGCATGATGGGCTCATATTTGGACTCCCTACTCTAAACCTGCCAACTGCCACATACTGACCCCTTTCCTGTGGGAAGACAGTACAGCCTTCATTTTCATTCCCATTCTGTAAAACTTCAGAATTTTACCTAAGGCCAGTCTGGGGTTGGTGGTAGAAAAGTCACAGGCAAGTTGCTGAGTTAGCAAACTCCTTAGCCATTTGACCATTCTTTGGTTACACAAAGTACCTCTCAAAAGGAAACAGCAAAAACTGTCTGCCATTCTTATAGCTGAGTCTTACTGTCCATCCATGCCTTTACATTACTGTCTTACTGTCCTCCATACAGAAAACAGGTTTGTGGGAAAGAAAATTAGGAAACGCTTCCCAGTGGCGTACTTGCCTTACGGCCTCTGGCACCTGGACATCCCCTGTCTCCTTGAGTCCCGTTGAAACCAGCCGGGCCTCTCTCCCCCTAAGAAACAAAAGAGAACGTTCAAACTCTTCTATACAATGATAGTTACTGGTTAACTCATCATATAAGATTAAAGCCAGACAGAATTATATCAGCATTCACTGCACTAAAGACACAAATGGAAGTCATCTGGAAATTTTCATACTGGCCATAAGAGAACAGTCAATTACTAGTTTGAGTTGCACCCTGGTTCTCTGCTCTCACCATCATGCCATCTGCACTACCAATCTCTGGCTGAAATCTCTGTACTTGAAAGTAGGCCTTTTCGTGAGCTGTTTTTAACTGAATATTGAATACTTTTCCTCTAGTCACTGAACCCTGAAGACTTCTATTCCAGGTTTGTTAGGATGGAAGAAAATTTTTTTTTCTAAAAATAATTGGAAAGAGAGCAGCATCTCCCAGCAGATCCCCTTAAAATTGCTGTCTAAAAAGGTAAACAATGACCAACAAAATTAGAACAAACACACAGTAAACATGAGAGCTCCTGTACTACCATGCAAAAGAGAAGACAAACTTGAAGAGGCTAAGATCAGACAAACAAAGACCCCTCTTCTCTCCTCTCTAAAAAAGGTGTGTCTAAACTAGTAAAAAAGCAACATGGATCACATTCTAGATTATTACACCGTGGTGCCACAGAACCAGGCCACAATATGAAAAAACAGAAGTTTAAGCATTTTGGCCTGGCTGCATTCCCTATGTGAAACATGAAGACTAGTTCCTGAGCTAAGTACTACACCATGATAAACCAAAGCTGTCCAGCATTATCTCCTCAACATCCTTTCCTTGTGGCATCTTCTGTAGCCTATTTTCAGCACTCTGCTTTCTGCTTTGTATTTACTTCCTTCAACCATTTTGAATGTTTCAAATTCTCATCTTGTGTCTGGAAAAAAGCTTAGCCTTTAGCAAGAAAAACTTACAACATGGAAGTCATTTGTAGGCTTCATACACAGGAGACAGAGAAAGTTTCTGAAAGTGCGGACAATACTACTTCTCATCCTTCCACAGTAAAGAAAAGGAAAATGAAGGTAACAGAAAATTCAGAAACAAGACTTCTGTAATTTACCTTTCAAGAAGACTTTTCTGGATTCTCAGAAGGTCAAAACCAGAAATTCAATTTCATACACAAAAACAAATTTAAAAATGTTTTCATGCCTTCACCACTTCAAAAAAGACAAGACTTAGAATCTTTAAATCAAAATGCTGCGGTGAAAAATTTGGAGCATCCCATTTCAATATGTTCATAATGTTTCTCATTTTAAAAAACCCTCAGGGTTTAATTTTAATTCCTACTTAATCATGTCATTCGTATCTGTGAAAGCATGTGAAAATAGCTCTATTCCTGACTAAAATAAGTATTTTTAAGTCATTCTGGAAATTCCTTATATGGAATTTTATTCTATCATTCAGCATATCAGGCCACCTGAAAAAAAAAATTGCATGGAAACTGCTCCAGTAATTACAGTCAGTGATTTCCAAAGAAACTGTAAAACTACCACCACAGTGCACTTTCTTCATAATCCCAGAAGACCATTATTTCCCACTACTGCCTTTCTCTGAATAGACAGTTGGCTTACCCCAAGCTGCCTCACTAAAGACAAATTCAGGCTGACCAATCTACTGTGATAACTGGAATTACTCCAATGTGGATTTTACAGTTATGTAGAGAGAGAAATCCTTGGCTAGTTCTTGGTTTGCAGGCTTCTCACCTGTCATTAGGAGTAATATTCATGTCATGGGTTCAGTGTTGTAAACCTAGTTCCGTGCTTATGGTGCTAAGGAAATTATGTCTTATTCTTTGGGGCAATTTTGTTTGTTTCTAGACAGCAAAAGAGGAAGAAATACTCCCAGTTGGTTGGGCTTTTGCTAGTGCATATTATGTTGAAGTTTATGTCAGGAACAGCACACTGTAAACGATTCGGAAATCACCAAAACGCACTTCAAAATTTAGATTTGTTATCCAGTCATAACATATTCACTCATGCTAAGAAGGTAAGGGATGGCATTTTCAGTAAGAACTACCAGCACAGAATCTGGTACAGTCTGTCACAAGAAATGAGTATTTGAGTTTAGTCATAATCATGCCACATAAGATGCTGTTGTGTGATTCTTTCTAATTGATTACTTTTCTGCATTAGAAGTTAGTAATGACTATGGTGAGATGCAGATGCACAGAGAATCAGATCCATATATTTACCTTCAGATACATGTTGCTTAAACACATTTTAAGTTAACGCTGACGAGCACTGAGTGAATGAGTAAAAGCAGACAGGTTCAGGCACCAACCAACATCACCTTAGCAGAAAGGAATAATGCTTACTTACAATCCCACCTTCCTCACCAGGATGGCCAGGAGATCCTCTGTAACCTGTACTTCCCTGAAAAACAGAAACTTAAGAGATAAGTAACACTGTTCTCCAAGCACACTGGGTTCCCTTCTATCAGATTACTCTGCACATGAAGACAGAAAATTAGATCTGGTTATGCTGAGGGAGGCAGGATCCATCAACTACATTTTCACAGACACTCTGCACAGCCCTACGTACCTGACACGGCTGCAGGAAAAAAAAAAAAAACCAAAAAAAACCAATGATGCTCAATATAAAATTTCAGTATGTTACTTCAGGAAACTGCCTGTTGGGTTACAAAGCTCACTGGGATATTTGGTCAAATTAAATATCTTCCTCAGTGATTTGGAAAAGGAAGTATTATACAGTAATTAAATTCTAAGGTGAAATGAAAAATATAAGGAGTTGAAAATTTATTAGGACAAAGATATTGCAATACCTTACAAAGACTTTTAGGAACATTGCAACTTTGCATTTGAAGTTATGTAAACCTCATACCCTTAGGGCAAAATCTTCAGCGGAAAGGAACTAGAACAAATGGAATTTCCAGGACTGAAAATTAACAAAAATGAGACATGAATTTGTGCTGCAAAAACACGCTTTAACACAGTAGGCTGTACAACCCAGGTATCATGTCTGCCTGCCTGCAAAACAACTATGTCTACATTCTGAACACTATTCTGTCTAAGCATGTTAATCAAGACATTTTAGTAAAACAGGAAGGTGTAAGAAAATCAACAAAAGTAATGGAAGAAATCAGTAAATTTGTTTATGAATACATATTAGGAAACTACACTTTTGCTAAGAGATAACAAAAAATTCATTTAACTGCAACCACGTAACTGAAGAGTGTGAACTACAGATACAATTTACTTAGCTTGTTACTGGAATAAGTAAAAATAATGGAATGAATAGTAGTCAAATGGAGACTACGTATACTAAAAACCTTAATAATGAAGCCTACTAGCATGCTGTAGAAGTGGTGATATATGTATTACTCTAAAGACTTAAAACAGACAATATAACTTCTTAAAGGAAAGAATGTAAATTTGTACTGTATTGGATCAGAAGAAACTTATAGAAGAGAATATTTGGATAACCAGAGGCATAAAAGGATAAGGCTCACACCTAGTGAAGCAGGATTATCTTCTACTTCCAGCTTGTCAGCTAGAAGTTTCTCATTCACAATAGCTAATAAGCCCCTTGGTTAATCAGACTTAATTTTTAAAATCCCTCTCCATTTTCTGCTGAATTGGTGAAGGAAAGCGCTTAATGATTTTTTTATATGTACAAATGATTTTCATTACAAAAATACTTCCGCAATAGGAATGTGCAGCAGAGAAATGGTCACGACGTGTTTCTCCTTCACCTGTCCCCACAGCAAAGGTCATGGGCACATGCATGCATGCTCTGAAATACTAAAAAAAACCATAAAACACTTTGAAAAATAAAGCAATTCTTAAGTAATGTCTATCTTAGCTCTCCTACCTTCCTTCCAGAACTTCCCTGGCCACCATGATCACCATTTTCTCCAAGGCATTTACAAACAACCTTACAGCATTTCCTTTCTGCAACAGTATCCTGAAAAATGACATTTCATTTATATATATTAATCACAAAACAAAGACTGATTTTTCCCCCTTTTGTTTATATCACAGAAGGACTTACAAGATTTCTCTGCAAGATGTTTGCAATCTCTGCAAACCCAACACTCAAAGGTTCATTGTATCCAAACCCTCTGCCAAACTCTATCTCCTGAAGTTCAGTCAAGTTCTGTGTATTGTCCAGGCCAACTAATAGAAGGGCATCCAGACCTTCAATGTAAGCATAGATTTAAATTAGTAAATGCCTGACCTATATTATTTAACCAACAATATCATTGTGAATAACAGCAGTTCTCTAAAGGACTTACATTTCATGGCTTCAACACAATACGTTAAAAGAAATTGAGCTATTGAGAACAACGTGTAAGAGAAAAATCCAGAGCAGCAATTTTCCAATTCTTTCCCAGTTGTCAGACCAGACTGCTACCCAGTGCCCAAACAGAAGTGTAAAACTGTTTTCTCCTGCAGAAGTCAGAGTTGGGTCTAACTTCTGGTGCTACACTCATCAGTGAGATGGGCTGCCCTGAATTGCCTCAGCTTCTGGAGCTGAACTCCAGAAATCAGAACCATTCCAGGCCCTCTTCACACCTACGTGTGTTTCTGGCATTATCTGCCAAGCAGTGACCAGCCATCGTGTACACCAGTTCACATGGAGAAGTGACTCCTGAGGAATGCCATCTGAGCATGGAGAGGTAACGTTATGTGGAAAAGTTGCAGTGGGGGAGCAATACATTGGGCTGTTGGTAGTAGGGGGCTGGAGCATCCATGCAGTGCTGTAATACCTTTAAAGCGAAGTGAGTCTGCTGCTTTTCTGAGATCTTCCAGCGAATCATCCAGCCCATCTGAAAATACTAACAGAACCTGTCAGGAAAGGCAGTAATGCCAAGTCAATTGAGAAGAGACTAAAAGTTGAGTCATTGTGAAAAGTACAATTTGCATTGAAAACTGACCATTGAAAAGTGGTCAAATTGCACTACACTGTGGTAGATCTGAAATGTGCTGAAAAAATTGCTGAGGAGCAAGGAGAACAGAACACAAAAGCCTCTCTTCCCTGACAGTGCTCCCATTTGAGGGATTTGTCTTGCTGACAAGGTCACAGCATTGCTATTAGTTATACCTGTCATCTTAGAAAGCCAGGTGGAAGGCCAGTTCTGCTGTGACTTATCCACAGAAGAGCTTTCTCTGATGTCAGAAGAGTTCTCCTATATATGAATGTGGAGAAGAACTTAGAGCAAACAAAAATTTCCCTTTCTGCAAAAGCAGCTTCAGTTGGCTGTCACCTGGGAAAGTGCATCCTCTCCGGGTCCAATTATCTCTCCCCACAGATGCTTACGTCCCCTTGCCCTTTCCATGTAGGCAGTGCACCACCCTGCTCCACTCTCTCATATTCTTCCTTGTTAAGACATAGGGCTTAGCACACCTAAGGATGCTAAACCTGACCCTTTCTATTGGCTACATTCCCACCTTTTCCAGCCAAAGAGATATAGTTAAACCTCTTTCAGGGCTGAGGAAAGCACAGTTTCTTACAGTTCCCCTCCAAGCTACCAGTCTCTTCCCATTTCTCTCCTCACCTTCCCCCTTCAAACCAGCAGAAGTCTTCTCAAGCCCACTCATCTAGTGGACTAGGTTTCCCAGAAGGAGGCAGCACAGTCAATGCCTTGTTAAGAATAAACTGTCAGGGCAGTCACCCCGAAACACTCCAATGAGATCCAAAATTCTTTCACCTAAGTGGAAAGATTTCCCATTCACTTCAGAAGATATTAGATCAAGCCTTATGCTTCTCCACTTCAAGACAGATTAATTAACTGCAGCATCTATGCAGATTTTCCTGACCATCAGTTATCCATGAGCAGAACTCAGCTTTGTTATTTGAAATTATTTGACAGGTTACTACACAAATAGACTTCTGTAAACAGATTTCTTGGATGATGTTTTCTGTGACTTCTGCTTCGAGCTGTCATTATTCTGGACAGAGGTTCAGATTCAGAATTTAGAGTTTCTGAAAGAGAACTGTTTCCACTACCCAAAGTACAAAGACATTCCATGGTATGGTATTCCATGGTAGACATGGAAGAGAATTTTCTGTATGAATACTCATGATCATATGTATTAACCCAAATATTCTGGGTACCATCTCACTGCAGGAGTGCCTAGGGAATCAGAACTGATATATGCAGTTATATCAGGGTGAATCAATCATAGAATGATTAAGGCTGGAAAAGACCTCTAAGATCATCAAGTCCAACCGTCAACCCAACACCACCATGCCTGCTAAACCATGTCCTGAAGTGCCATATCTACACGTTTTTTAACATCTCCAGGGAAATGAAAGAACAGGAGGTTCTGTACAAACATAAGGAAACACTGTTTTACCATGAGAGTGACTGAGCACTGGCACAGGTTGCCTAGACAGGTTGTGGAGTCTCCATTCTTGGAGATACTCAAAAACCATCTGGACATGGACCTGGGCAGCCTATTGTAGTTGACCCTCCTTGAGCAGGGGGGTTGGACAAGGTGACCTCCAGAGGTCCCTTCCAACCTCAACCATTCAGTGATTCTGTTTATTGGATTCACCAATTCCTGAACTACCTTTTTGTCTCCCTGCAGTACTCAGCATCAGAGACTGTAAACATCAAACTACATAAATATTTCCAACATATACGTTCACACAATTAACTTACCTTAACTTTAGCAGAGGTCGCATTAATGAACTTCTCAAGTGCCTGTAAGAAGTCTGCATTCAGGTAGGTGTCCACAGTGATCTGTGCCTCTAAGAA
The DNA here is from genome assembly GCF_949628215.1 of Phalacrocorax aristotelis. Taxonomy (NCBI): domain Eukaryota; kingdom Metazoa; phylum Chordata; class Aves; order Suliformes; family Phalacrocoracidae; genus Phalacrocorax; species Phalacrocorax aristotelis. The sequence goes on along the minus strand of NC_134277.1, from coordinate 47,322,002 downwards.
CTTCTGAATGATCTCTTCATTATAGTCTTCAAAATCAGAGTCAAAGATTAATTGTTTGGTCTGTGCCAATACTTGGAACTTGAATCTAATGTTGACTGGAGAATCAGCACTACAGCTGGTATTTGGCAGCAATTTCATCTGGAGTAAAAGCTTGGGGAGGAACGCTTGCAATTTCTGTTTCAGAAGCACTGTGGCTGCTGGCCTCATGCGCCTTGAAATATCGATTGCTATAGAAAGATCTATGTTGCAATCTGAAAAAAGTAGAAGAAACAGTAAACTATAAACATACGCTATTTGTGATCTTGTCTTTTGTCAGAATCATGGGAGTAGAACAGAATTCAGTACGGTAGATTTAAAACCAGAAGTCAGAATCAGTGAGATAGGTTTTCCGTAAACATAAAATACCGTCAGCCCATTAGTTTCAGTAGGCCTATGTGAACTTGCAGATACTAAGGACTACATTACTGGACATATGTACACACCTAAAGTGCAAAATGGGTAGCTGTTCTCCAGCTGTCTAGTGCCCTCAAAGGACCTAATCTTGCAAATGTTTCTGTGAGCTTTGCTACCAACTGAGAATGTGCAACGCACATTCCAATTGCAACAGGAAGCCTGAAGGCTGACTGTGCTTTATCACTTTGTCACAAGACCAGATGATACATACAAATGTAGAACAACAGGCCAGAGAAACAAACATGAGAGAAAGAAGCAGCATTGCTTGCATACAATGTCATATATCTACTGTGAATAACAGTAGCTCTAGGGTGAGGGCTACCTCAGTTAGGGAATTGCTTGCATAGGTCCCAATAACAGCAGCAAATACTGCATTGTGGTTAATTCCTCCGCCCTCCCCAGTCATCTTACCCTCATCAAGCAGCTAAACCACTTGGTTTATTTCTTTTGTACCTTGATTCTTTACGTGTCATGCTGAATTTTATTCTGTGCCCCTAGATGCATTATCATCTGTTGTGGTACCTCTGCAAGGAGGTCAGAGGCATGTTATTTTATCTGTAAAAGAGCACTCTCCCTAATTTTGTTCCTCTTCACCCATTGATTCCGAAACACTTATCAAACACAAGGTTGTTTTCCATGTTTGCTACTTTGGGCTAGTTCCTATAGACCATTATTCCAAATAAGCTTCATTAAAGTTTTCTGGGTTTTCCCTCACTCATAAAAAAGATGAATGTGTTCAGCTCTTTAACCAAATAAATCCAGAAATAATTTCACCTAAGAGTGGCCATTGTTATGTTTCAGTATTTTCACGTGTGGTACAAACTGCCCCCTAGAGGGTATGATTTGCTGGTAAGCAGCGTGAAAATCTACATGTAAAAAGCTCATGTTGAATGAGAAATTTTCATGGCTAAAAATTCCAAGATTCAGGCCTCAGAGCAACAGAATGAACCTACCCAGCCTTTCTGTTTAGTCCACAAGAAAAAAAAGTATCTTAAACAGTTAAATATATCTATACACACATATATATCTACATACAGCCCACTCAGTCATGCCCCTTAACCAGGCTGTGAGGCTGCACATCTGATTTCAAGATTCACAGAACACTTGTGATGCAAAGGCCATCATCAGTTCAGGGAACAGCACTTTGCTAATTGTGAGGGATGTTTCTGATTAAACATTTTGATGAATATAAAATGTATTGGTTATTTCTTCCAGTATGTGCTCATGTCTAGCACACACAGGGTACGTTTTCGTAATGAGATTTTTCTGAGACCTAGGTCTTTTTAATAAAATAATTTGGATGGAGTGTGAAGGGCAACCATGGATTCAGCAGTTCAGCCCTGACAATTGGTCACCCACGCTGCCTTGCTCTTCCAACATTCCCTGCCAACTCCCCCGTGTACCAGCAATAACACCAAAACAGCAGTAAAGCATTCACTTTTGTGCTGCTGTGATGTGCATGAGAATATGTAAAACAGCTTCTGGTAGGTACTCTATCCTCTGTCGATAATCTGTATTTATTTGCAGAAGTAAACACCTCTGTGTAGCTAACCTTTTCTAATCACCTGTTCTCCCACACACATCCATATTGTTAAACTGCCCCATCTTACTGCTGCAAAGATATCTTTGACTTTCCATACCTTGAATGCAGTTTTTTTAATTTGAAAAATCTGGCAGTAAAGCAAAGATGACTGGAGAAAGGGGAATAAATAGATTTATTACAAGAGAGAAGGCCAGCTAATATAGGAAAACAGATGACGGGACAAGATAAAACAAGCTTCACAGGAAGCTGATCCTTGTTTTATGAGATAAATGTATGCAGAACTTAACAATAAATACATGCATCAGTAAGATCAAAGCCAATATGCTTTCCTTAACTTCTCCCTCTCTAAACAAGTGTACCTATATATATCTCAAGTTTACTGCTGCATCTCCCATTAAATCTCTCTGTTCCCTGGCCGTGAAACACCAGGAGGTGCTACTGCATCAGCAACCATCACACTGTTCCGTGGCAGTGCACCCCGCTTCCACAGCAGCCCTCTCTCTCTGCTTTCAGGAGCCAGGTGATGCGTTTCCAGCTGGAGGTTTGCTCAGCTCTTGGGAAAAAGAGGGAGTGGGGGTGCAGAGCTCACACTGAAACAAGCCCAGCTGTCCTCTCTGAAAACCACCTGAGCAGATTCACACAGAGTAGCTTCTGGCTTTAAGAGGGAAGGCTCAGCCCTTCTTCTTGCCCCCAACACCAGCCAGTTTTGCTGTCTTTAAGATCTCACAAGCTTAGGGTGCAGGAGAGGCAAAGCTACCTATTTGTCGAGCCACTGTTACAAAAAGCCTTAGACAAGCAGTGTGGTCACCCCGGTGCTCCTTTCTCACAGTAAGTGCCTGTCACTAAGGGAAATGAAACCTGGAGAGCTGGGTAGGATCAGTTTTATGGCATAACAAAGAGCATGTTATCCAACACATGTAAAACATCACCTATATAGTGAAAACACAGGGAAGGCATCAAGCAGGTCTAAAGGTCAGTCACAGTCCCTGTAAAGATGGGTACAGACAGAACAGCTCCAGCACTGTTTCTTCCTGCTATGCCCAATACACACCATCCATTTATACCACAGTAGGTCCCTCTCACCTTCAGTAGAGGAAGAGCTCAGCTTTTTGATTTATCATTCACTACATTTTTCTTTTTGCAACTTAACAAATACATCTAACAGTCTTATTTTACCACAAAACTGGCACGACTATATAATTTTAAAGAGAAGTTGTGTATGTTTTCTGCTTCAGTCTTCCCGCATAGGAAGGTGACTGACACCATAGCACCAAGTTGGAATAAACTCAGATACAAAACCAGCATCTGACATCTGATAAAAGTTGCTACATTAATCAAAGGCAATACTGAAGCTTTATTTTCTTTGGGGTTGGGAGCCTCTCAGGCTGTGTGGCATCCAAGCTACTGCTGCCACCAAGAAAATGTAGTATGAGATACCACCTTCTGTTTCTTATATAGGGAAAGCTTTTGGGTAGCATCTCAGCATTACTGTGGATTTGCTGCTCACACCTTGTCAATACCTCCCACATATCCAAGGATGGATTTTCTCACACCCCCTCTCCTCAGAGCCTCTGAGACACTTAAGTTTTGTCAACACATTGCTGCTGAAAGTCCCACTGAAACAGTATGGTCAGTTGTAGATGACAAAGTCAGGTTTCTGGAAGGCTTTTTTTTAAGTAGCACTGAATTGTCTGTTTTTCTTTTTTGATTGCGATATCATGCGCATACCTGCCCCGGCTCCTTTCAGATACTGAGGAGCTATGAATACGAATGCTTATCTCAGAAGCTATGTCTTACCTCAGAAGCTATTTGCCATAGTGACTCACCTCATAGCATTTGCCACAAGAGTGGAAATGGTCCTTGACTGAAGCAAAGTGCAAGTCTAGAAAGTTGCAATACTGAGTAACCCAAGCAGTATTCTTTGGTAAAACAGTTGCATTGCTGTCCAGCACAGGTACTTTCATCAGGGACTGAGTGTAGCCATGTGGTTATTCGCCATTACACACCCAATGAAACATTTATGTTACTTACCCTGGCTAGGAAGATCTTTGGATTCACAGACTTGATTGACAATACTCCTTTCAATGGTTTTCAGTGCATCAAAGTTTTCCACTGTGAACACTCTCCTTGCATCACCAGCTATTACAAGCAGCTCAAAGGAGTTTATAATCCCTATGCCAACTGTAAAGACATGGATCCCATTGCTTCTCAAAGCCATTGCTGCATCTTCCACCCTGTCAGCAGAGTACCCGCCTGTAATCACTATAAGGTTCTGTGAGACTCCTTGGCTCTTGCGGCCTCCATTGGCAGGCTGAAATAGGCTCTGGACAAGACTCAGCCCTTTGCCAGTGAACGAAGAGGACTGCAATTGCTCGATTCTGTTGATCTGTTCCTTTATCATGCTGTCCGTATAGAACTCATTAAGAGAAAATTCCTTCCGGGGCTCTTGGCTGTACTGAACTACTCCAACATGTACTTTGTCCCTAGAAATAACAAAGCTGTCCACAACTTCCAACATGAAGGTCTTCATGACAGAAAAGTTACTTTTTGATATGCTTTCTGATCCGTCTATCAGGAATACCAGATCCGCCACTTGACTGCTGCAAACTTAGGGAAAAAGCAGAGGGAAAACCAAACAAACAGGAAAATGAAAAATCCAAGTCAAAAATTAGTGAGGAACATAACCTTGGCAGTGTTTAATCTTTTTCTTGTTCTCTGCAGTGTAAACCTTTAGTCACAGAAGCTGTTCACAGCAAGGTCATGCAAGGCCAACCGATCATCTCTCCTACTTTAACCCAGACACCTTCCATGCATAGATAAAATCCGTCCTTTTCCACTACTAACTTGCAGAAGAAATCATAGATCTTTACATATCATCTAAAAGATTAGCTGGGGGAGTAATAACAAGACAGAGCTTGTAACCAAAGACAAACCCTCAGCAGAGGGAGGTCAGACTTTACCTACCTGGAAGTCAGATTAACTGTCCCACTCACCACACTCATCCTCTTGCTACCTGAAGGGCCACTGTGAGGAAAAAAACCCACTTGAACTGCACATCTGCTGTGGAGAAAGACAGTATGTTGGTACCCCTGAAGTGGACAGAATTCTTCCCTGTCTTTCCTTGCAGAAGCAGAGTTCCCTATACATTTTTATTGGCAGTGCATCATAGCTCTGTGCAAAGAGTAATCTTTCTTAACCTTCAGTAATCTCTTCAAGTTCTGCTCTGCTTGCTTTGTGCACTCCAACAGCAGTTAAGTTGATTTCACCTCACTTCAAAGCTTTTACAGCCATGGGAAGGTTGGCTCTATCCAATGGTGCAGTTGGTTCATCAGTAATGAGAATAAGGATCCTGGTGACAGCAAGGAAAAATGCGCACCCACCCTAGTTCACACCAAATCTCTGCCTGGCAAAGCTCAAAGGTCTTGCTGTGAAGGGGTGGCCTGGCAGAGGCTTCAAGTTGAATACTGCTTCTCTACTCTAAGACTCAGAGGGCAGCTGAAACTTGAAATATATACACACCAATCACTGAATCCTTAACTACTGCTTCTATGAGGTACTGCACATTTTTGAACTGCAGGTCTGTAACACCAGATGATCCCATGCACTACATAGGGACTACAGGACCCCTAAGCCTGGCCCTAACTCTGACCCCAGGCCCCTAAGCCTGGCTCTAAGCTGGTTAGCTCTTACCTTGATGCTATTTGGGTTGATCACCACCAGAACTTCATAAGCCTCAATAAAACCTTTCTGAATGTTAATTTCCTCTCACATTAAGTGCAGATGGTGCACATAGCAACACCAAGCCTGGCACCTCTGAAACTTATCTACGTACTTCTTACCTTTTTTCACACTTCGCAACTGTAATGGGACTACAAATATATTTGTCACAAACTCATTACAAACCTGTGGCTTTATCTTCCATCCAATTTTTGAGAGCTGTAAAAAAAACCTCAGGGTGGTGACATGTTTCCTTGGGGGATAAGTTGCAATTTTATCAAGATTGCTACTCTCTGTGATATTCTGGATGCCCACAGCATAGACAATAACACCTTTACATTTTAGTTTAGATGCTGCTTCAGTGTAATCATCCAAGGACCGGACATTGCTGATAACCACAGCAATTTGCTGCATTCCTCATTTTTTCCTGCTGCCTGCTTCTTGAGTAAAATCCTTCTTCCTCAGGAATTCCGTGGCTGCTCCAGTGTATTTTTGCCCCCCTCAATATGCTAAGTTCTTCAAGTAGTTCAGGATTTCCAATTTACCATTGAACGCGTCCAGGGCAAACTCTAGCCTCTAGAGCTAACCACATTTACTTGTTGTAAATACTAAACTTACGTGTTTCCACACCTTTCAGAAGCATATGACACTAGTAGGGCATGGACGAAACAGTTATTTCCCTAAACCAACAGTCATGCAAAAAATGTTCTGCAACTGGACAGAACACTTTTTCAAGCAGATCTTCCAGAAGACCAGACTACCAAAATAAAACCGCTAAATCCTGTGACTTATGTTGCTTTTGGAAGTCTTACAATTGTAGGAGTTTTTCATTACTTTTGAAAATACAGAACGTCAGCACACATGAACAAAAACAAATTTTAATGAGCTGTTGCATTTAATTTTGTGGTTTTCAGGATAACTCTCCTATCCTAGTTTAAATATGTTTCATTAAAACATATCACATTATCCCTAATTACACAAAGAATAAACTGTCATCAATTCTTCATCTCTTTGGCATTTGGGTATAAATGGAAAAATTAATTTTGCTATCTACTTGAAGAGTAATTTCTTTAGTGTATTACCAGTCTGCTGTGCATCTATAGAGCAGAAGGTGGAAATAAAGAGAAGCAGCTGTGGTTTCCAGTCATCCATTTTCAAAGTGTTCCTAGAAAAAAAAAAGACAGTAAGAAATACAGAGCATAATTTCCTCAGAAAAAGGTTTTTAATTGTAAGGGAAATCAATAAGTGCATTTTATTAACAACACTGAGGCCTTCTAGCTGTATGCAATTTAAAGCAGTACTTTAATATTTTCTTCCCTCAGCTTTTAGCCTACAGGCTTTGAACACAAAGCTGTTAGAGTTTGATACTGATGTACAGCATATAACCAAAATGAACTGTTCACTGCTCTGCTCTCACACAATTGCGCTTTGTTCCGATTCACACAGCTATGTTTACCACGATCCAAAATTCGGCTAAAAAGCAAGCTATTCACAATGTAAGACTAATGGGAGTTATGCTTCTAAGATTCCCCTCTAGCCTTGAAATTTCCCACCCACATATCTGTTTAGAAGAAAAATTTGTGGTGGTATTTATATACAATAGACATAGATAAGAACAAGCATTCATTTACAAATGAAATACGCCAGTTGCCCAGTAATGAAGACACTTGCCATACAAAAGTAGCACAACTCAATGCTATGGGAAACAGGAACGAAAATCTCTCCTCAAGAAAGTACAAAATTAAGCCATGTTGAGCTTAAGCACACTAAACAAGTGAAAACAAAACAGTTGTGAAAAACTCTCATTTCTAGAACATATGTGGCTAAGTAGCTTAAAGAACAAAAAGAAATAATAGACCCGAGCCTTGGAGGCCAAGCATGCAAAAAAGGATGAATATGAACACATTTCATATGTTGTTTTTCTTTGGAGCTGCTGAAGTTTTCTGAACAGTTCCAGCTGCCTTCCTCCTGGCTCCACCCTTACATTCTGTCCTAGACCAAAACTGAGATAAGATTTTTGGTAAAATTTATTAATATAAAGGCCAAATGCTTCTGCACAGTGACATGAGTAGCAGAAAACCAGCTTGGCTGGGTATGTCCAGCAGGGAGGATGAGAAAATCAGGTATAGTGCGCATTTATTCTACGATCTTCGGTTATTCGAGTATTTGAAACGGATGAGCAAAAGATGCCACTGCTGCATTTCAGCCAGCTAAAGTCACTCCTCTCAACAGCCCTTTGCAGCTGATCCTCTGTCAACTGAGGGCATATTTCTTCCCATTATAGAGGAAAGAATAGATCAACAGAGATGCTGTCCATGTCATACTACTTTCCCCGTGGATGTGCATGTCAGATACTGTATGCAGTCTTTTCCTCAGGCCTCCAAAACACATCTGTTGGCAGCAAGGATTCTGTGGAAATTAGGCTGAGGAATGAGTCACTGAGGAGGGCGAGGTAAAATTCAGCAACCTGACATAACTCAGATATTATGCTCAAATGCTCAGTGACTGAAAAAAATCATCCCACTGGAGCTGCCCTAAGAACCTCATACTTAATATACAGCCTATGTTAAAGGTGTATTGCTCTGGAAAATGCATGGCTACTGATTTTTATGTGCTACTGCCTGTTTATTACCAAAATTTTATACAAAGCCCTGGTGAGTAATATAAAACAAGCCAAACACTGATCTGTCTCAGGCTATCTTTTGAACCTGTTGGCTGATCCTGGCAGATGCTCAGATCAGAAGAAAGAGATAGTTTGAGCCACTTATATTCTAGGATTGGGTATGACAGAGAGTACAACCTCAGCAAACCCAGGATCATGGCTTTCCCCACCCCCGCCATGGTTTCAGGGCTTCTGGAATTCTGTTGAGAACAATGAATCTAGAACTCATTTTGGAGCTCATTTACACACAACTTTACCCAGCATCTGTGCCTCTGCCATTGCTTAATATCTAATAATTATGTTTGCATGAATACTGCCTAAACTTCTAAGTAACAGAGAGGGAAATGTACGTGAAGACACATGGAAGCAATCAGAGAGCAGGCAAAAACAAGCTAGCTCATCCTCCCAGCAGCTGGAGGGCTTCCTAGGCATGCTTCTTGGAACCCAGGAGCATCCTTCTCAGAATCAACTAGTCTCAGACACAGGTAAATTCCTCCTGCGGAGGGATGTGGAACTGAATCTGCTGAGAGGGAGAGGATATCCAAGCGATGGCTACAGCATAACAGGTTAATCCACACATTAGTCTTTTCAGTATCTTCAAGGTATGTGCTGGGGGCAAGGTATCTACCTATACATGCAGGCTGCTCCTCTTCATTTCTGTCACTTTTGTTTGATAAACTTCCCTTTGCCACTATTCAGCAAAAAAGTCATAGTGATCATAACATAGGTCCATCTTGCCCAATCCCTTATCTTTGACAATGGCCATTAGCTTAAGGAAAGAGTATAAAAGGAAAATTAAGGAAGCTAGGTACCTTCTCCCTTCCACACAGACTGCTTTAAAGGTTTCCAGGTTGCATTTGGGTGAAGACCATACTTTCATAAATTGTTTTACTTTCCTTTAAAGCAAGCTATACTTTTATATTAAAATCACAAACCAATTAGATTGTTTATCATATTGTAAACATTATTTATGTTCTAGTGAAAAAGCAAGCCAAGTATCTGTGAAAATACAAGTTGATGATCAAATGCTGCCATTAACAATTCATTACACTGGTTTTTAAACTATATCTTGGATCTTGAACGGCAATTTAGTGGAAATGCTACATCTACAGTTAACATCATAGCACAAGGTTCAGTTCCAAGTTCTTAGTGTAACAGTATGTAATATCACTCTAGGTATTGTAAATAACAAAAAGCAATGAACAGAAATCATCTGCTTGACTCTATATTCTACCCTCAGGCAACAGCAAAACTTCATTTCCAATTATCACCACACCAAGCCTCACTGTAGTCCCTGAAGAGTTCTTTTGAACCTTCTCCTGTGGGGAGAAAAAAAAGCCACATTTCCTGTATTTCAAGACATTTATCACATATGGGAACTCTCTACTATTATTAGTACTGCAGTAACACAGAGATTACAGATGTACCTGAGGTCCCTATGCAACAAAAGGGGTTCCAGTTACTCTGTGGTCCTTAAAAAGAACAGAAAGCAATGCCGGGGTTTGTGCATTGTAGAAGCATTCTTCATGCCTCTGCACATTGCAATTTTCTTTAATAAGCACTTCTAACATAAGGGAAACTGTGGTATGTTATACATGAAACAACAGCAAATAAAGTTTTGCAATCATCTTAAGTGCCATCTTCACAATTAAATTTTGTCTTGGATTTAATTAATTTTTCTGTATATATTCCTGACAGTTACTGAACCTCTTAAGAGTTCTCATTGATCACTTTGACAGAGATTTGATTCCCAGGTATTTGTTTTCACTACTATGCCTCATGACATAAGATGCTGCTAGGATTTCCAAGGCCTTTACTTACAGTGGTGGAGATTTTTACAGTAAAACACTGAGTTTGGGAAACTCCCAAGGGCACCAGTATCACCAGGCTCCCAGGGTGTATGTGGTTGCCTGCAGACAGACAAACAAAATACAGTTGCTGTTTTACCAAGGGGCTAGACTTTCCTCTGTAATGTAAACATTCAAGTTTTGTACTAAAGTCTATTGTGTATGGTATAGCAGTAAGAGCTAATCAGTGACTGCTGAGCTATGCAACTATTTCCATACCTCATAACAGCTGTAGTCTCTATTTGCCTCCTTCAGCTTCCTCCAGCCTCAGGACTCAAGAATGTTCCTAGCTCATGGGGTCAGATACCCCACACCTGCAAAATATCTCCCACTCTTCCTAAACAGTGAGTGCAGATGGGAAACTATTTCCCAGTTTCTCTTTATTTCCCCCTTCAATAGCCTCTGCTGACATCAGGCAGCTTCTTTAAATACACAAGGACACTGCAATTTAAAAATGTCTGCAGACTAGTTTCCCTACTTGTACCATTTACATAGGAAATTTCAGTAATGCACTACAAACTGCATAAACAGAGGTACTTTATGCCTTCTGCAAGTATTCTTCATTATTTGCTAAAGTGAAATGAAAGTAGTTTAATGGAAATCTCATGTCATGCAGTTCATAGATACTATGGATCAAAGCCTAAATAACTCACTCGGAAAAATGCAGTGTCGCAGAGCATTCCCGATTCTGCATATTAAGCTAGCAATACATTAATTCAAAAAAATATTTGAACATAAAACAGCATATACAAAGTCCTAGCATAAGCTAAATATGCATATCTATTGTTGTTTATATAAATATATATAGGCATAATCTATGTAAGACAATAAGACAGCAATTCTCAAAAATATAAGACTTCTTTCCACTTTAATGCTATTTTAGGAGACAACAGTAGGAAAATTATTAAAAGCCCTTAGAAAACAGTATAAAATGATACATATTTTAAAGTGTATTTTACTGCCAGCATTTTTCCTTATTTGTTTGCAGAGACACACCAATATGTACGCAATAAATCTCAAAGGAAGAAAAAGATCAATAGTACTCCTGAATTCTTTAAATGCTTCACAAACATTGCTTACAACTATAGTTTGTTTTTTCTTTTTTAATCAACTAATATACCAACCTTATCTTCAGTTGCTTCAATGTTTTACGCAGGTAAAAGAAAGTCATTCTGCAGATGTTTGCTGCCAGAGCAAAATGCATGGTCCAATGCTAATACACTATTTAAGCACATTATCAAAAGCATGGAGATTGAGGCAACATCTGTTTTTCACCTGTATTTTATACACATGTTGCATGCAGGGTCCCCCTACACACCCTGGTTTGGAGACACTTTCCTTCTTCTGTTTGTATATATTAAGAGAAGGAACACAATCTTTCTTGTGACAACTTCAATTCCCATCTCTACCAGTGCAAATGAATGTGATCATGTAGCTTTCTCCTACCTACTGAAGTACTCCAGTCAGATTTCAACTTCTACACACTGATTTCATTCCTTCTGTAGTCTTTGGAAAAATCCCGAGTCCTGGAACGCAGCAGAAAGACAGCTTCAGCTCACATGCCACAGTTAGTTATCCCTTTTCTCCGCCACCCACTTTTTCTCTCACTAAAGTAAATATAAAGCCTCAATTCCATCTGTGCAACTTCCTGGTTTTACCAAAAACCAGGAGAAATCCATCCCACTCTCCCACCTCAACACTCTCTTCATATGTCCACATATTTAACTTTCACCACTGAGCATACTAATACCAGAAGGATAAATGTTGCTGTAAAAATAATGCAAAATATTTTCTAGGTGTCAGCTCTTTATGTAAATGAGGAAATCTTTTTATCAGTTGTCTCCTCTCTACAGGCACATTTTTCTCCTACAAGTACATTATCTTTTTGTCAGCACTGAAATGTCTCAGGAAGAAAGTTGCAACTTTACCCGCTGCAGGTTCTTCAGAGAAAAGAAGAGTTTCCTCATGATTCCAGGTACAACCACATGGCCAGACACAGATTCAAGCAAGGGCACTCTGGGTGATTTACCCAACATAGGAAGTCAACATGATCAACATAAGGTTCAAGATGTTGGATGTGGGATGGAAGTTTACTTACTGATTTGATTCTAAAGAATGGAGGGACACAATGATTTTTCCCACTTCGGTATTTGGTGCACCTTTTATAAGCTTATTGTCTATTTTTCTTTTCTGAGTAAAGCTTGATAATTAGCATGTTATTATTCTGTAAGCCTTAAACATTCATTATCATTCATGCTTGTATCTTCCTGCTAGCTTAAACAGCACAAATTGCAGTGAGTACACATTAATAAAATTTTTAAAATGGACCCTGGTATCATAGCAGCCTCAAACTGTTCTTAACCTGCCATAAAATTAAAAATGAACCTATAGTTTCTCTCTTCAGTCAAGAGGATCCCCCAAAACCAAAGCATCAGTGACCCCAGCTAATTACAATGTTTTCATATCTGAAGCAACCATACCAATGTACTCCCTTCTGAAGCCAAATGTGTTGAATGTATTAAGTACATATTTATATTCCTTCGGGATCCAGACCCAAGCTCTCAGAAACCTTTAAAAACCTGTTCTATCTACCTACATTCCCTTAGCTCAGCACGACCAGCCTGCACTCCTCACAACGCGCTGTAGTCTCTCCTTCTCAGGAACAGATAAAGCAGGTAGACAAGAGGAGCTGTCCTTGCTGCCAGCCAGGTATCAGAACTAAAAATTCCATAAGATTCAGACAACAAAATTTCTGAAACTGCACCGACGCCTGTCCCCCACCCTCCCAAGGCTTTGCTTCTGGGAAATCTTCAATGAAAAATCAGTTTTCTTCCCTGAAAGCTAATCTTTATCACAGAATAAAATAAAGCAAATAGCTGAGAACCCAATTAGTTGAAAATAAGGTCTAACAAGAATATTTTTCGTATCTACCTAAGACTGCAGCTGGCTATCATGAGAGTCTGGCAAGCTTTCACTTCTTCACTTCACATGCTCTGTAAATAGCTATTTACTAATCACACCCAAATTTAATTGCTATACTCAGTTGAAGTTAATTAAAGTTTGCCTTTAAGTGTATGAATTCAATGAGACTATCCCATGTTGTCATTAAAATATGACCATTACTGTACACAGGACCATGGCTTTAGACCTTTCTCCTGGTTTAGGTGGAATGTTACATTTCACCTTTCATCCCGGACAGGGGAGAGAATTTGAAAAAAAATCAAACCCTGGTAAGTGGAGCTGTGAAGCTGAAGAGGCTCTAGCCTTGTTAAACAGGTTCTTAGCTAGCAATGACTCATTCTGATCCATAACAAGCTCACTTTCAAACCATTTTGGGTTCTGGCCTCATTAAAAGAAGGGCTGAAGGGGACCCCATATGATAATTTAGGATTGTAACCAATGACGTGTGTATATATATATGTTATATGTATTTCACAGCAAAGTGGGTTTGCTTCCTACTAAGGGTTTTGTTAAAAGGGAGTAAAGGACGTCAAAATAGCTCCTTGGTATGAGGAGTACTTTTCCCAAATCACAAAGTCCTTACGGAGTAGGAGATGCATTTGCTGTTATTCTTCTTTCTTATCAATCCTGGCTTAGACCTACTTTGTCTAAGACACGTAGTGTCATGTCAGTACTAAAGAAGTATCATAGCAGTACCAGGGATCAGGTTTGTTTGCTTATAGAAAAGCATACAATGGTGACCAATAAAAAGCATTAAAGTAGGAAATCAAGACCATTTGACAGGTCTTGTAAGATGGGCCAGCTAAGCCTGGAGGATGATACAAGTAATTTGTCATATCCTTGCCAGTTCCTTTGACTGGAAGGTAGACAAATGTGAACAGAAAAGGCTAAGAATATAAACTTTACCCACATGTGCTTCACTGACTCATTCAGTAAAGGATATTAAGCGAACTAAGCACAAACATTTCATTCATGAAAGCAGCTTCTCAAAGCCAAAAGTGCTTAAGAAAACTAGCAGATGTGACTCTCCTGCTCCCAAGAATACTGAGTGGGAAAGCATCTTATGCACAGGAGTAAGTACTCAAACCCAGGCACATCTGGAACAAATTATTTTTATAAAAGTCTTGCTTTAGAACCGAAATAGTAAGTCACCTCATGTTGAACTACCACAAAGTGGGGAATTCAAAATCGAGGGCAACAGTTTATATGTAATGATACAGAAGTTTTTGAACCACCAGTACATTATCCTCTAACATATGCTAGACATGCCTTTGAAACAGGACTCAACAATCTGAGCTTACTGGTGGTGGCAAGATGCAAGTTCTTGTTTTGTAAAAGTTTTATGTAAGAAAATTGTGACCTTGCAATAGGCGCAGATGTGAAACTTCTGCTAAAATTGCTTGGCTAAAAGAACCTATTTGTCCTCATATTTATAATGCTCAAAATTATACAGTTTTACCAGAATCTGCCACTTCTGATAGCAGGAAAATAAGAAGCTAGAAAGAATCAAGAATTTTGCTTGTGAATATCTTCACAAGATCTGCCCTGAGAACAACTGGAAAACTGTCATTTTGTAGCTAGAGATGTGAGGTGTATTTCCTCTTCCTTGCCAGTTCTAGGCATTACTTATAATTAGTCCTTTAAAGTAAGTAATCAAAATTTAAACCAAGCTTTCACTGAAATGCAACATATGTGTGTATATATATCCTGTGATAAGAAATGAAGAAAGCAGGATGCCATTCATTTTTATGTCACCTCCGAAACTTTCCAGTGCTTTTCTCATTTCTGTGTGTCTTGGAAAACTGAAAAATCACCAGCACCTTTTCTCATCCTATCTTTCCTTACTGCAAACCACCAAAACTACCACGCATAAGTAATTCAAAGCTCATCATGTCTTGCCAAATGAAATGTCTTTGTAGTATTAACAAAGCAGAGCTTTTAGCCCAGGGATGTTGCATATACATTTCTGAAGCATCCTGATATTATTATTAGGTGCATATTTTAATTTGAATAATTTTGAATAAATTTTGTTTATCCAAAGGATCTTTGCTTATTCGCTGAAGCAAACAGGATTTGTTTTACTGAATATTACTATACTTGGATTTGAATGTGTATAAGAATTATGTAAATTACTGCATGCAGGCAAATCAGCTGAATAGCTTTATAGCCATCAAAAACAATGAAAATTAAGCAGCATGTTTTATATATTGCCACATTGTGAGAACAAAGCAAAGCAAATGCTAGAAGTGTGGAAAGCCGATGCTTTTTCAGGTGTCTACAGTACTTATGCTGGTAACCTAGAAAATGCCTTTTGTGACACTTACCATGAACTAGATACAAGTTAGCGCATATGCAAACATTCATTAATAATCCTCAGAAACAGTGTCACTTCTTTAGAGCTCTTAATAGGAAAAACAGTTTTGCAAGGAGCTAAGGAATTTACAACGTGGTTTCTCATTGAACCAAAATAAGAGCCAAAAATTTCAATTTCTCCTTGAAGGGAAGTTATTTGGCACCCCTCAAAACACTGCATTTTCTCAAAAAGTAGTATCCACTGATTTTTTTCAAGATACAATACCAAGCTTTTAAACACTGGAATGAGCTATATCATGCTTGCAAAATCAGGGTGCTTTTTGCTTCATTTTACAGAGGGAAGCCAAGGAACCAAGTTGCTAAGAATAAAAAATGCGCTAATAGGGTCTACTCAGCTTCAGATGTGGCATTTCAGAGTACCCAGCCCTCAAAGCACAGCTCTTACTGACCTCAGTTAAAAAAAGCTAGACTCTAGCATTACAGAAAAAAATCAGGCATGTGAAGAAAAAAAACAAATAAACAAAATCACTAAACTCCTAGAACACACAATTAGAGACTACCTGTGAAAAGTTTGTCATATATGATGTGTCAAGGGTTACACAGGACTACCTCGGCAGATGCAGGACTATCATTTGAGTCTCTAGATTTGCACTGATGGCACTGAGTTCTCTTCTTTCAAAGCCCTGTTCCTTTTATCCCAATAAACGCATCAAGGTTTGTGCACATAACCTCCTTCACTACATTTTTTTTTAATCCAAAGTCAGTTCTTCATGCAGAGTGAAAAACCTATGTAGGAAAAATACTTTGAGATAACCCAGAATTAAACACTGGTTCATACTGCATATGCACAGGGAGTCAGTCATGGAATTTAGTCTCTACAGCATCATCTACAAAAAGAAACCTGTTTCCTCAGGGACCACACAAAAGAAAACAACAAATACAGCATCACTGTTTTTTCCCCTGAGTGCTACTAAGATTTCCTGGCGAATGTTTCAGTTTATCATACACCTTCATTTACCTATTGATTGGAATTCTTACACGAGCAATTATGTTTCTACGTTCTAGTTTTGCCTTGGAAGGTTGTAGGTTGAATTTGGTTGCAAAAGGGCTTCTAAAGAAGTGCTTTTACTTCACCTGGTGCCAGGAAAGCTAAAAAAAAAAGGTGGAATCTTACACACTACATTGCCCAAAATAGCGACATATAGGTCACTGCAGTTCGGTTCCTTTTTAAAGCATGCTAGTTACTTCCAAACACTGAAAGCAGAGCTCTTGCGATCCTCTGAAAGTTGAGCATGGAAGTGGGTCCCAGTGTCGTCTCAACAGAGAGTAAGCATCCCTTCAATGAAAGGGAGAAAGCAGCCCAATATATCCAGAGTTGTTCTAGGTAAGAAAAACACTTGTACGTGCTGCAGAACTGTTTGAGATGTCTCTGGACAGGAAAGGCTGAAAGCTTATGTGCCCTGATCAAAGATGATGATTCAAGACAAAATTCCCTTAGATTAACCAAAGGGGAGAGAGCACAAGAGAACATTCAGGTCTTTTTAATGCTACTTTTCATAGAACAGAGAGAAAAAGTGGCTGCCATTGCCAACTGCTTGCTCAGGATATTTCTAGAAACTTGTCAGATATTTACTATGCTGGTAGGGTATATTTAGCACACTGCCAGAACACCCATGTAAAGGTGCTTTTCCAGAGTTGAATGACTTGGGTTTAAGGCAACCATTCCAAGGAAGAGTCTGAGGAAAACCTGTTCCTTTTGCTTCTTTTGTTCTTTTTACTAATGTGGAACTTTTTACATATCACCATAGGCCTGAGAGAGACTAGGGGTCGTAAAAGCATACTGTTACAACAGCTTGATAACAAGGTTAATTACATGCTGCAGTCCTATAGAAAGCAATGGCCCTACCATAGGATACCCTATCATATCTTCTACTTCCTGAACAAACCCGTATGTCAAGCTGCTTACACTAAGCGTTCTAGAATTTAACAAGTAGCCTGTTTTCCATCACTAAGCAATGTTTTAAGAGATGTAATTTTTCTACAGTGGAATATAAAGCTATTTAAACTCCATTAATGAGCTTAACTAATAAACTCGGAAGACTGCCTCTCAGAGAACGTTAGATTTTGAATTTGTGCCAAGGATCAGAATGCACTGTCTGCATATACCATTTATTCAATGAAGGAAAAAGGCTGGAAGAACCATGCCTTTCTCTTCAGTTTTTCATTTTATTTTCAACTTGCTTTAACTTACAGCTGTGTCATATTTTTTTTTTCCCCAGGAAACATCATCTATGTATCGTACAGTCTCAAAACCCACACACTTTTTGTTCTCTTCTGTTTTATAACAATCAGCTGTTTCAGAAAAGATAGGCTGCTTTTTTTTTCAACTTACTTCCTATCCAACATATCCCTGGGGGATATAAATGAGCAAAGCATCTGTAACTTCAATGCCACAGTTTACAGTGGATAAGGATCTGGCCTACAGATGGGGCTTTAATTCCAACCTCTCCAGTAATCTCTTTCCCTGGAAAAAGAAAAGCTATTTCACTTTAGATTGCCTGGCACTGGCAGTGACCAACTATTGCAAGAGTAACTCTACTGGCCACACTACTTCAAGGTACTAGAGAAATCTTTTGGTTCATTTCCACTGAAAGGGAGATTTAGCAGATAAGTCCGTCCCTTCTGAACACAGTAACTGAAAAAGGTGTAAAACCAAGGTGAGATGCAGCCATAATGTGGATGAGCTAGTAATGCCACTGTAAGCAAGGCTAACGCTGGAACAGAGATCACATGGTCAATGTTCCTGGTGAATCTATCCCTGCTCCCATCACAAGGAGCTCTACACAGTGTGGACTACAGCACACCAAGCAGTGGGACAACTGCATTGTTCTGTTTTTTTCGGAGAAGACACAGTGGCATTTAAAAAAAAAAAAGCATTCCTTCCAGTTTGCTGGCAGGAGCATGACAGTCTCTATGAGATGACAAGTGATCCAACAGTAGAAGACTTTGTATTATGGAGATGCAAAAGAAGGAAATTTCTTATGATGAGCCAGAAAAAGCAGTAAGTCAAACTATGGTATTCACTGCTTGTAACAGATTTTTCTAATTGAAAAAAGAATCCTACCATGACATTGATTCCACACCCCCAGCTTTAAGTTGTCCTTCTTCATATCTCTCCTTTTATATTCTGCATACTTAATCCATTAAAACTAGTGCTGTCATCCCTGTCAAGTTAAATTTGGAAATTTACGTGCCATGGCTAAAGCTACCACTAAACTTACAGTCCTAAGGCCTGGTCATGAGAAAAACTAGCTAATCCACTTCAAAAATTTAAGAACACAGCAAGAAAGGACTAAATGACAGCAAATATACACTATCCCTGACTGAAATATCCTCATGGCTACACATTCACATGGATGCGCTTCGGCAAGTCTAGTATTTTCATACTTGATTGACACCACCCTGTTTTTTCATTAAACTGTGCAGATCTCAGATGAAAACAGCTTTTAAGGTAGATACCGAACAGTTGTAGCACATAAACTCAAGGAAGTACATTTAAGCAAATTTTTGTGCTCTCTTCCTGCAGATTTTTTTTTTTCCCAGTGAAAAATAGGTCACTGTGAATGAGGTGAATCTGCTCAGGATTCTACTAAGAAGTTTAATATTCGACTTAATGGACACTGTAGTTGCCCAACACTGTTCAGGATCTGCATCAGAATCTTTAACCCCAGAGCATACCTTTAAATACATAATACTTCTTCTAATCAATGGACAGGATGAAAACACATCAACCCAGTCTCTGGAAGTGAGAAATCATGCAAATTTTAAGTCAGATAGAAATTGTCAGTTTGCCTGACAATAAGCACAGATTTAAACAGACTATAGAAAGTAAAAATATTGTGATCTACTACCTTCAACACCTGCCTTAGAGGGCAGCTTTTGCCCACGAACATGTACCATGTATAGTGCAAATGCATGTGAAGACAGGGCCTGTCAGTCCGACACAATTACTTTGTTTTAGACAGCTCAACCTTAACACAAATTTTAAAATGTCACCAAGAGCATCGGTTTATTAGTGAGAGTTGCATCATTAAGCTCGCCTAATAAACTCCATGTGGTAGAGCTTCTACTATAGTTTCATCCCATTTTGTAAACTCTATTTAAGGAATAAATAAAATCAAGGATAAATTAAAGGATAATGGAAAAGCTACCTTTTTTCCTGTAAATAACAAGATACTGGTCTGTCAGAGGTGGAGAGGCAGACCTATAAAACCTTCACTAAATGCCAGTTTCCTACAAAACAATAAAAGCACTGATACAGATTTGAACTGGCAACACTACAGTGAGCTACAAAGTTTTCTAAAATAAATCTGACACCAGATACCAAAAAGAAAAAAAAAGGGGTTGCTGTAAAGCAAGTTTCTCACATGAAAGGGTGATCATGTTTAGTTTCATCAGCTTGATGCATCTCCACTTACACTTCATTATCCCAAAAGACAATTAAAGGCTCACCCACTACCCTTTTTGTTCCAAAGGCATGTCAGATCTATCCCCGGCTGTAGCAGGCTAAATTATCATTGCGGCACAGCTTCTATTTCATTGTGTCTTTTGTTGAACAAATTATTTTGGGCATCAAACACTGTAATGTTTTGCTAATCTGTACCTGGGGGGTAGGGAGTCCCCTGGTCACTGTATGGGACTGACATTGCTGAACGTTTGTCTTTCCCAAGGGATCATTCAAACCATACCTATTTACAGAATACTGTAAAGCAAGGGAAGGTGAAAATTCTTCACAAAAACACATTTTTAAAACTGACTAACTTCTTACAAATATCACTGGCTCAGTTTTCAACCCTGCAGTGACATCTCATGGTTCCATGCTAGTTCCAGCAGCAGATATATGTTGCCAAAGAACAGCAACAAAGCTGGGGAACACAAATATCTACATGTAGAAAACCGGGTAGCTGACATTGATATGAGGTGATCTAATCCCATTAGTTGGCAACACTGAACTCATTCATCCTCCCAAATAAAGCCAATACAAGATACTGCCTGTTAAAAGGCAGTTACCTCTGCACACAGGCTTACATCACACATCAAGAATGGTAGTTTTAAATAAAAGGAAAGAATAGATGGGGATAATTAAATTATAAGAAACAAGTAAGGGTTTAGTGAAGGTGCAGGGCCAGAGAAGCAGCATTAGCTGCCACAAAAACTGATTCCCACCCTTTCTAACAGGGACAAGCTACCATGCCAACAGTCAGATGCCTTAGGTGGCCACCTGTTTTAAGTAGAAGAAAAAAGGCAGTCTCTTAGTTTCAGAGGAGCTAAGCCATCACATTAATGTCATTACAGGGAGCTTTAAATCTCCATTGCAGAAGCCAGCAAGAGGTGAATTATGTATTAATGAAGTTAAGATGTTCTTACAAAACAACTTATTAAAACACTCAGTCAAAACTGAGCCCTAGGACTCTCATTCCAGTCTAACACGTCACTGCATCCCTTTCAAAATCAAATGCAAAATCAGTCTTTATTCCTTAGTTAACTCAAAGCAGAATATTGCTTTCTGGGTCAGAAGAAAACTACTGTATAATTGATTTTGTTATGATGAATAGCAAAGCTTTTAACAAGGTCTCTTGGGAGCCTGGTTTCCTCTTGCTTGCATTGATGGACACGTTAAGGTACTTCATAGATAGAAGCAGACGGGGGAGGGAAAGGAAGAAGGCGGCTTACTTTGTTGTGGCTGAGGTTAGGTTTTGAGTCCAATACAATTTTTATGTGGTTATTTGTGACGGGATCAAACTCAGGCTTACAGTGAAAACTGCCCTTACCTGTGCACTACTGTGCCACTCCTGCAGCATTACATTTTCACTCCAGCAAATTAAATTTTCATCATGTCTTTAGGGTCTTGATCTGAATGCACATGCAGTGTCTAGAAGAACATACATTTAGCTAATAAACTATATTTCCATTTTATTAATTTCCCGCCCTACTACAGATATCGAAGTGTTGCAAACCAGGAAATGTAGTAAGTAAAACCTCTACAGCTTTAACAGTGAAAAAAGTACTTTAAAATGTAAGGCTTTACATTCTGCTTTCTCTCTCAACTCTTGGCTTTTGATGTAGGTCATTACTGAAGTCAAACCTTGCTGTGGCTTTTTTTTATTTAGGGACAATAACAGGGATTTCAACCAAAGGGCACAAAGAAAATCCACAAAGACACTCCCATCTTTTACAGAAATATGTTTTTCTCCTCTAGCAATCACTGGTTTTCATACAGAAGAAAGGAAATTAGAACATCTGGCAAAATTACCTTTGCAACGTTCCTAAGAATGGAGGGTTTACTGAGCTCTTTTATATTATCTGGAATACTTCCGATTTGATTGGTACATAAAGTGGAGATTAGATCAAGTTAATAAAACAGTCACAACTGCATGCCCTTACTTTTTAAATTTCCTTTTCAGGTTTCATAACCCATGTCACTCTCACCTAAACACTTGATTTTGCTTGGGTTTTACTTCTGTTCTTCTGACATCTTGTTTGTTTTTGAAGATTTTATCTATTGAAGAGCCTCAGTTTTTCACAGGGTGTCATACGAGAGAGAAAGAAGCAGCAATGTTTGCATAGTTGCTTCTAATTACAAGAGAACTTGACTGGACAACTCAGACCTTTCAAGCCCCTGTGTTCTTTGTCCTGCCTTTTTTTTTCCTCCCATACAATCAAACACCCATGTCACCAGTGGTATAAACTAACAGTGATTTCAGAGACCAGCAATAACTCAGCAGATTCATCCAAGCAGAGAACAGGGTAAAAGCGCTGACTCAGAAGTATGGGAAGACTTCTGAGTGCAAAATGACTATTCAGTCCAGTGGGAAAAAAGGTGACTCAGTAAAGATATGACAAATATTAATAAAGCCATGAGCAGCTTGGAGACAATGTCTCTTCAACAAAAGGACAGGATATCTACTGAAGCTATTTGCTGGCAGATTAAGAGCAAGCAAAATGGAAGATCATGTATTGAGCACTTAAAGTTGTGGAACACTTTGCAGTTAAGAGTTCAGATAAGCACAAAGCAAGAATGGACAAGTGGAAAGTAAAGTGTATCAGAGGTCATTAAATATACAGATGCCACTTTTTAGCTCTAGGAGTTTGATTCTTGAGTATTACTACATTTCTGCTGTGTTCTTATACTCTTCTTTGTATAGATGTTGTTTGTCAGACAGGATAGCCGGTCAGAGGGACATTTGGCCAAACTAACTCTGCCATTCACACTTTAATGGCTAGTTATCCAAATACTAACATTGCCACCGAAAGATAAGGAAGCCATCCAGCCCTATGGATCAAGTACAGCCCTATTGTAGCTTTATTTATTGCCTCTGCAAAGCAAAAGATTGTGCCTGTTAAAGAACAACACTAATTTTTACCAAATGACACTCATACTTGCCTAAGGACAAGAGCACTTCTAGCAGCCCATCTCTCTCTCAGACTTCCAGGGAAGGGGGAAAAATAATTTCAAATTTTTTGCTAAAACAAGGATCTGACAAATTTATTGTCATACAGAACACAAAGATGCCTCTTAGAACTCGGGTTAAAGAAGATCATTGCAGACAGCCCGAAGTTAAAGCTTTAACAGTAGGGTCCACTTTAAAAAAACCACGTGCACAAGTCACTTGTAAAACAGAGCAGAAAGACAATTTCCTGTAAAGAACACTGGGGATTTTGTCCTAAACAGTTATAACCTCCAGACTGCTCCAGTTCCAGCTCTAAACTGCTCCTTTGTCTGTTTCTAGGCAGCAAAACAGGCAAAGAAGTGTTCATCTACTAATACTGCTGGAGGTCTCAGTTCTGGTTTCCAGACCATGTTCAGTGGCAGCTTCCTTGACTGCAGTACTTAAAACTGCAGGAATTGTCTTAGTTCTGAGAAACATTTTCAAATCATCCTTCTGTTCACTCAGTCTTCTAAGGTAGACATTATTTCACTGAAAACCAAACAAATACCCTATTGGCTTTAAACTTTAAAACATTCAATGCATAAGTAAAAACACAACAAAACTGTGACAGTCACATGCAAAGCCACCACCAGGTGGAAAGGTTCCAAGATATGACAGCCAGATTGGAAGTGACATTTCCAGGCAATGTTCTTCTGTCCTTAAATCCTTCTGGTTGTACTCACCCATTTTATCTTGGTAGTTCAGAGTAGACATCCTGTAACAATGAGGATGATAAAACCCACTACATACTGTATTCTACTTAGTGTTATTTTATCACACAGTTAAATACTGTGCTGCGGTCCCACAGGACTAAAGGGAGACTCTGGTTACTTATAGAGGGAAAAAATAATAGCTGGCTTTTCATTTGAAAAACTGACTAGATTTTTTGGCTTGATCGTTTTATTAGTAGCTGGAGAGTTACGATTAGGTTAGGGGATTGAAACGTAATTTCTTTTGTTCCAGCTGTACAAACACTTACACACATGAGTAACTTAATCCTAGTGAAATTTCAAGGATAAAGTAAAAGTTTAGAATATGCAACAACTGAATGAAGTCCACCATTACACACACAGTTGTGCCCCCAGGACTTCAGTGTCATTGCTTTTTTCTGTTTCATTCATGCACAGTACAAATGGCATTCTTTTAGCACATGTTGTGAGACCTGCCTGCTGCCTGCCTACTTACCTGCTTACAGTAGTGGCCTGGCCTCCTGCAAAACCACAAACTCAAATCATGTCACTTGATGATACTGAAAAATGCAAATAATCTTTAGTAGAAACTGGCTTTACTGAGCACAAGTGTATTTATGCATGGGGGAAAGACTGGGGAAAGCCGAAGATGTAGGCTTGGCATTTACTCCAAATTCTATCAAATTAGTTCTCTGTGTCGATTCATGAGGACACACTTTCTCAGTAGACTGACAATTACCAAGATGGGTCAAAACAGTCTTGGAGCAATTCCTAGGTATCCTCCCATTACAGTTATTCTGAGCAGTTTTTCCTCATTGCCTCATACACCTTTCCTTATTCCTTCATATACATTTGTTCTTTCCACCTGGATTTTACAGCATGACAACATGTAAATGTTTTTACCAAACAGCTATCTCCAAAATTAATTAAGTCCAATGTCATTAGTACAGTAATGAGGTTAATTCACGAAGGAGAAAGACCTTCAAACATCCAATGTCTTGCTTGCCCTGAAGACAGTAATAAAGAACATGGATATTTGACAAAATCCTGCAATTTACTTTATTGAAGAAGCATTCTTTTAATTAAAGCAAAAATTTGTTTCTTAATTACAGTAAGCATATCTAGCAAAAGAATCAGAATTTTACAAGGCAACGTTTATGGATCAACTTTATCATCAGTATCAACAGGAGATTAAACTATCCAGTCTTCTGTCAAACCAGCTTAGTTATGATCCAGAGACCATTACTGTGATCCCAAGGATTTCCCAAGAAAAACAGTCTCCCCACAGTCCACTCAGCTGCCCTTTTTAATTAAATCCAAATGTCGTGAATTTTCTTCTAACCTTTTCACATTGTTGAGCATTTCCATGCTTAAATGGAAGTTAGCCCATTTTGATATATACATTAGAAGTGTTAAACATGCTATCAAATCAGAGGGAGTGATCAAAGCTCGACTGCAACATGAAATTGGTCTCTTCCTCAAGGGATATGATACCAGTCTTGCAACTGTATGTATATACAAGCGACCAGTGAATTCCACCTGTTCAGATCCAGCTGTAAGATTAGGAAGCACCTTTTTCAGGACCT
Organism: Phalacrocorax aristotelis; assembly: GCF_949628215.1. Lineage (NCBI taxonomy): Eukaryota > Metazoa > Chordata > Aves > Suliformes > Phalacrocoracidae > Phalacrocorax > Phalacrocorax aristotelis. The sequence goes on along the minus strand of NC_134277.1, from coordinate 47,296,741 downwards.
GGAGTCTCTTTTACAATGTGTGTGCAGTCTCTCTGAAACAGTCATCAACACTTACCTTGTCCATTCTCATGTTTTTACAGACAGTTATAGATGCAGTTCAGAAATGGATGTTTGATAGAATTTCTTCGGACCACAGAGCTTACAGGATGCAGGCACTAAAAAAAAAGTCTGCTCCAGACATTACAGTACATCATACTGCACCCTGAACTCCCACCTAGATAACATGACATCTCAGATGTCATAGTCTACAGGAAAGACCACCCCTGCCAAGTTTCTCCAAATGGCTTGGAACTGAAAGTGAGTTCAATTCAGACGAACCGAGATATAAGCTTCAGAGGAATGGGGGAAAGAAATAGACATAGTCAAGAGAGACCAATCATGCATCTAAAAGAGACACTTTAATTAAGAGTATGATATGCAAACAAAACTACTGTTTGGCAAGGTCAGGTGCAAACTCGATCAGCAGTTGCCCCAAGCACATTACACTCTTAAAGGCAGCATACACAAAGTAGTTTTTCCTTCTCACTGACCTCATGCTTACTATTCAGTATTGCAGGCTGAAAGCATTTACATGGTACTTGGCACAGTGGAGCAGATACTCATCAAGTTCACGCCATAGATTTGCTGGTAAAAAACCACATTCTTATATGAACATCCTTCCATCAGCAGAAGCCAACACTCTTGATACCCAAACCTTCACAAGACCAGCGGCCACAGAGGTATACCACCTGTAAATGAGGGACAAAGCATGGGAGGTATCAGTGGTTCTAACTTATGTCTTCTTGATCACCAACATGTTGCAACTGGGTCTTCAACAAGGGTCCTCCCTGTGGGATTCGGCAACATCAGCTTAGGCAGCAGGGACTGCTTCCTTCTGCTGCTGTGGCATTAGTTTAGCCCATAACTTTCACTTCAGGATACACCTGCTGCAAATAGCACAGGGTAAACCTGGAACGGGAACCTGAACTCCATGTATCCTTTCTATGGTCTTGGTACTCTCCCTCAGGTCTTCAGCCATGCCTGTAGTATGTGTAATATCAAATAGCAACTAATCCAGTCCAATCACTGCCTCAGCTTTACTGAGTCACCTGCTAACAAACTGGGCGGGGATCTTTATTTGTAATAATCTAACTTTTACTTGCCTTCAAGCTAATCCCTTTATTAGTGTACTGGGTATAAAGAACGAGGTTTGGTAGTGGTGGTGGAGCTGCAGGGGGGCGCTTCTGTGAAAAGAGGTATGGACTGCCCTCTGTCAGATACAGCTGGCTCGGCAACGGACCCACTGGAGGATAAAGGTGAGCCAGTCAAAATTTGGCGCACTTCTATGAAAACAGTTTTAAGAAAGTTTAAGAAAGTTTTAAGAAAGAACAGAAAAAGCTAAGACTGAGAGGACTGACATAGAGTACCAAAGGAACAACAAGGTCAGAGTAGGAGGTGCTCCATGCTGGAGCAGGTAAAACCCCAAACAGGCTGCAGCCCACACTGGAGCACGTACTATCCCGAAGTGACTGCAACCAGTAGAGGACCCACAGCAGAGCACAGCAAACAAGCAAGCATGAAGAAGCAACAAAGGAGAAACAAGGAACAAAAAGAACCACTACACACTGACCCCTAACTCCTGCTTCACCCACCACCTCACTGAATGTAGTACGGGTAACTTGTGTCAATAACAAGTGGGGGGAAGAGAGGCATCTGGAGTGAAGTTAAGCCCGGAAAAGTGGGAAGAAAAGTGTTTTCCCAAAGTGTTTAAATGTTTGTTATCTTTGTTTTCCAATGCTCAAATCAGTAATTAAACATTTATGTTAACGGGCAATAAATTAATTTAAATTCCCCAACTGAGTCTGTCTTGCCAACAAGAGTATCTGGTGAATGACTTCCTTGTCTTTATTTTGACCTATAAGTTTTCCCACTCCTGTTCTTCATGTTCTCTCTGTTCCTCCCCCAGCCTCATCCTGCCGTGGGGGTGGAAGTATGTGAGCTTGGCTGCTAGCTGAAGCCAACACATCACAATGAGGAATGTGTACAAAGCTTTAAATGTATAATTCCTTGGGAGTCCAAATCTTACAGTATAACAAGCTGTTTCAGTAAAGGACTTGCTTGATTAAATTCAAGTCTCCTGCAAATAACATTCATGCTAATTAAAAACCCTTCATCAGAAATAAGAAAATAAATAGCACCTTAAAAAAAGCCCCCTCCCTCTCAATGAATAGAGCCTGAATTATTTATTGTTTTTCTTCAAAATAAAACAAACCACCCAATATAAACTCTTTAGGAGTTGTTTCTGGTGAAAAATTGCTATCCTGTAAATAATACTGTTTTCTTTACAGAAATGTTTTTCAACAGATGAGAGCAATGCATTTGAGCATATATTTCAGAACCCTTCTGTCCTTGAAATTGAGAAAATTTACTACAGCTATGTTGATTATTTTGACTACTTTTGGCAATTTTGAGGAATAACATGGGATATTAATAGCAAAAAACTATCAGCGCTCAGGTGTTAGTTTGCTTCACAGCACTTCCTGGGTTTATAACGCAGCACACAGGAAGGAAAGAATTGTTGTTAAGTGGCAGCCTAGCTTTTATTAAGACAGTGTTGTATATACACATCTATTATAATTCATTTACTGCATGGAGAAAATTAGCATTGAAAAGTAGACAGTGAGTGCAATGAAAGAAGAAAATTCAGAGAAGATAGCTCACGGCAAGAATGATAGAATCATTATGCTTGGAAAAGACCTCTAGGATCATCAAGTCCAACCATCAACCCAACACCAGCATGCCTCCTAAACCATGCCCTGAAGTGCCACATTGACACGTCTTTTAAACACCTCCAGGGATGGTGACTCCACCATCTCTCTGGGCAGCCTCTTCCAACACCTGACCACTCTTTCAGTGAAGAAATTTTTCCTAATAGCCAATCTAAACCTCCCCTGACACAGCTTGAAACCATTGAGAAAATGAACTAAATTATAAAGAGCATACTGACCAGCATGCTAGATACCTTTTGATGCACAGAGTAACTCTTCTGGTCCGATGTCAACATAAGTAAGTGAAAAACACCCAATATAAACTCTTTAGAAGTTGTTTCTGGCAAAAATTTGCTCTCTTGTAAATAATACTGTTTTCTTTACAGAAATGTTTTTCAACAGATGAGAGCAATGCATTTGAGCATATATTTTAGAACCCTTCTGTCCTTTATATTGTACTGACTCTATTGCTATCACACTGCTGAAACAGTGCTATTTAGTATAAAAAAATCTACAGAATTACAGTAACATGAGTTTATATTTTATACTGCTTTTTCTCTAGATTTTGGGGAGCAGAGGGTCACACTTAACAGAAAAAACAGCGTTCAACAATTTCTGGGGGCACTAATGATTCCAGTTAGACCTTTGATTATCAAACACAGTTGCCTTAGTCTCTCCCACTAGCCTCTAAAAAAGAGAAATCTCTCCCTGGCAAAGTCATTCAACAGACTCAAAATTTTACCTCAGTTCAATGCACTCATGAAGTCTTAACACATCAGAGCTCATGTGCATGTGACTTGAGCAAAACTTGTATTCCTCTCCTTACTGCAATCCATAATATTTTTATATTAGCTTCCTTTAGAAAGTACAACAAAGGTTCTGGCTCTGCTTGATCAATATGCACTTCTTCCTAAAATGCTACCAAATTTCATACAGACTAAACCAAGTTTTGTAGGCTCCTTCTAAAACCACAGAATTAATCTCTGATATCTAAGTAGAGGGGAAAGGACTGCAATAGTTTCAGGGTATAACATTATCTACAGTTCTCTGATAACTAAATTCAGAGAGTCATCAACCCAAGACTGTTTTGAATAAACTGAGAAATGCCACCCTGCCATAACTCACTACAAAAATTTTAAAAATTTTTCTTACTTTTTATACAAGATTACATCAGACTGTGATGCATGTGATTAATTATATGTGTGCACAAGCAGCATGTAGAGGTCTCTTAGTTAATGCAACAGTTCATAGTGTCATTGGTGCCTTCCACTCAAACTCATTTCATGTAAAGTTTTATTTCACTATTAAGCTTCTCCTCCCAGTCAATTCAGAAGAATCTGCAGATGCAATTCCCAAAATAAGCATGCTTACTAACTACGAAGGGGAGGAATATTGTTTCTCTCAACATATATTTCTCACTTTTCTTCCCTCTCTCCATAGTTCGGATCACATCCCTATCACCATGACCATTTGCTTCCAAACAGATGCCACAGATTACAGCCTATAAAGTTGAAAGCCAGTGTTTTAACTGTGTAAGGGGGAGCAGTTTACTTTCAGAGAATTGTAGTACTTTTTGAAAGAAACTAATTTAAGAAATTTTAGAGGACTACAGTAATCACTGCTGAAACAGTGCTATTTAGTATAAAAAAATCTACAGAATTATGGTAATATGATTTTATATTTTATACTGCTTTTTCTCTAGACTTTGGGGAGCAGAGGGACGCAAAACGTCTGGCCAGCCTGGATACTGGATGTTTGACCACAAAAAAACAAATCTAAATCTCTGTGAATGAGTCAAGAGAACTTCAAAACCAAACTGAACCAAAGCAACTTCAGCCACAATTGTAACTAAACCAAAGCCAAACAAAAAAAAAAAAGTATTTTTTCAATTTCTGGTTTTATCCATGCAAAAAAATTCTAGCTTCAATCTAACAGTAGATGGACACCTAGTGGCATACTATAATTGACTGCTTTTTCAAGTAGCTTCATATATTCAAAGCCCCACCAACAGAAGCGCTTTCTAGCATATTAGTAATTAAAATACCATATACACACACTTAAAGGCTTTCTTTTCAGCTGTGCTTTATCTGTTTTCTTAATTTCATAAAAGTACCATCTGTAGAAATCAGGGCTCTAGGTTCAGATTCAGAAGCCTTCAATCAAGAAAAATTTCATTTTGAAGTGAAAAGAGTTTAATATAATCAATTGGTGGTACTTAGGTCAATCAATGAGATAACACCATCCTGGCTAATCAATAGGCTCAGTATATGAACAGCATCTCATGTAGAAGGTTTTGAAAGTGCCTTGTGAAAGGAGAGCACTAGGGTAAGGATAGTGTCTTATGTCACTCATAAGAGAGCAAGAGTTTGGAAGGCAGTTCAATACAGGGGCGCTTGCAGGTTCCCACCCAGCGCCTTTCTTTAACAAGAAGATGGAGAAAAATTTAATTATCAATAAAATATATGGGATGCCAGTTCTTAAAATGGCAACAGGGTAGGTGTCTATGGAACCCAAACACAGCATATGGAACTTCTGCTTCTGAACAAATCGGTCAGCTACTGTAGAAACTCCAAAGTTATCTGGAAATGGCACGAAATAAGGTGAAGAGGTACGCCAGTGATACAAACACTCTGGTTGTAAAAACCTACTACAGAAAGTTGTGCAAGGATCTCCTATCATTGTGCATGTAACAAACAGCCTGTGAAATTCAATGCTGTTAAATCACAGGGGAGAAAATGCTGCATTAAGTATGTAATGGCAGATACTAAACTCTCCTTTCTCAGGAAAGATGAGTCATTCTGGAGAGTTCTCAGAACTTCAGTCAATGCTCACTAGTGGTTAAAGAGGCAAATACAGTGGTAGGAGTCATTTGAACGAAACAGAATAAAACAGTACACCAGGATACAAAATTAGTCATACGACTCTAATACTACACACCATTCTGGTCACCCCATCTCAAAGAAAACACAGGGGAGACTGAAAAGACCCTCAAAGATAAATCAAAGGTATTGAGAGGATTCTGTTCAAGCAGAGATTAAATGTATGAAGAAAGAATTAACTGAAAAAAGAGTTAGCAAAGAAGAACACAAACTTTTGGGCAACCTAAAAGATGTGTAAGATGCGATTGCAATTTCTTACAAGCAGGGGAGGGGGGCAAAAACTTAAACTGAGCAATGGGGGGGGGGATTGGTTTGGTTTTGGGTTGTTTGTTTGTTTTTTAAAGGGAATGTTATCTCATGCAACAAATTTAAACTACAGAGCACATTCCCAGAAAAGATTTTGAATACCAAAATCAAAATGTGCTAAAGCAGCAATTAGACTGATTCATCGAAAATAAGCCCGGCAATGAAGTAAGTTCAACCCATAGGCTGCAGGAAGCTAAGACAAAATACTACTCCAAATTTGCCCTCTTGTACTCTTTCCACAAGCATCAACTACACTCCAGTCAGAGGAATACAGGACTAAGTGGCCCATGCCCTGACTCTGTACTGCCACGGTAGAATGAAAGTAACCATGGGGTATTCAAACACAGACACTTGAGAGCAATACACATGGAAGACCAAATTATACCAAAGTTTTGGGGCTTTTTTTTTTAATGCCTGGGAGCATTAAAAGCTATGGCTGCAGTAAAAAGAAAATAGGTAAAGTAATATGCAAAACTGAGGTTAATAACCATCACCAACATGCAAATGTCTACCCCTACAGCACACATTTGGAAAAACAAGGAGGGGAAGAGGCAGAGAAGCAAGAATCAAAATCAGGAGGCAGGAAGAGAAACTGGGAGATAGCAACTTATAGCGTTATGGAAGACAAAAGGAAAAAAAGGATGAAAACATCTCAAATAAGGACATATGAGAATGAGCTGATTCTGTCTAATTAGCAGCAAAGGAGTATGAAAAAGAGACACCTGAATTTCTTCATTTGATATTGGCTCTGCAAAAAGGCAAGAGGTGGGGGGAGTAAGATAAAGACAACATATACAGCTACAATCTTCTCAGAGCATATTGACTGCAAAAGGCAGGCAGGAAGAAGAGATAAGAAAACAAGCATTAGATGACGTTAGGAAGGAAGGCACATAAGGAAAGTAGATGGTGGGAAGCAAGGGATACTCGGGGCAAAAAGCACCAAAGGTAGGAAAAACTGAGGCAGAGGAAGGCTTGCATGTGGAATCTGGATTTGTGCTGGGGAAAAAGGGATATAACAGGAAAGGATGCCAAGGACACCTGTAGGGATGTTAGTAGTTACAACAACAGGGAAACGGAACAAGTTGGGTGTGTGCGGGGGTGGGTGTGTGTGTGTAACACCATAACACAAAAATGCAGGGTGGAGAAGGATTGACAAGTTTAAATGCATACAAGATCAAAGAAAAATAGGGTTACCCATTACCTGTAGAGCAAACCCTTATCAGGTAGGTGCTATCCAACACTTACAGTGAGAAATGGAGGACAGAAACCAGTATCACTGGCAATTACCAGAATTTCCTCCTCTAGAGGGTGCTCTTACTTATGACTGAGTTCTTACCACAGGTGCACGTACTTAACACTTTTTCCAGCCAGATTCTGAATGACTGAAGCAATGAAGCTTCTGCCCATCATCATCAGCCCTAATAATGTTTGTCTACTTCCTATTCCTGCCTTCTGCACAAATAACATCATGTGATATTTAAGAACATTTGTAACTGGAAGTGATTTTCTGCACAGTATCATGGAACACAAAGGTTAATCGTAGATTTAAAAATTTAAATGTCTGGGATACATCAACAAGAATGGAAGGAACTGACGCCTCTTCAGCTACAAACAACAGGAGCCAATTTTAATATCTGGTTCCAAAACTAAAATGCTGCTACAAGCAAAAGGCAAAAATTGATATGTATGAAGTCTTAGCCACAGTCAAGCCTCACAAACTTACTCTACTTTTTGCACATTTAAAAGCTTCTTGTAGAATTTTACAGTAGATTAATAACAGAAACACACAAACCATTTATTATGTGAAGAGTGACCATGGTCACCAGTGACCATGAATTACTGAAAAATTAAATCTCCCAAGTGCCATTTCTGAATCCTGATTAGCTAGAAGAGATCTTAATTTATGTTACAGAATAAATGTTTCTGACATGCAAATTTAAGTAAGGAATAACATTATCTGTTGTTCTGCCCAGTTCAGTCTCCTTTTCAACATGTGTGTCACTCTGAATACTTCAGAGCTGCATTTGATCCGTAAATGGTTTAGTCTGAAGCCATGATACACAAATTAATTTTAGGCTATACAAGTTATGCCACTATGTCTAAACATCAAATTGAAGCAGACCTTGACTGAAATTCGTTGTTCATTTTCATGGCATCAGCAAGTATATATTAACCCAATATGTCTTTATTCAGAAAAATCCTTTAGTGTAAGATGCATCTTTCCTGTACTCGGATTAGTAGCATAAAACATTCTGTTAAAAAAAAAAGGAAAAAAACACACCACCCCAACCTTATCAGGGCAACCACAAGCAAAGCTATGAAGATTATAAGAACTGCCCCCTACACAGCAGATCACAAAAACCAAGTCATCTTTTACACAGAATATTACTGTATATCAATGCAGTCTGTAAAGCACAGAAGGTATAAGGAAGAGAAGATAGAATGGGAACACTAACTCTGTACATAAAATTACAGAGTAAAAATAATAGATTTTAGTATTTTAGTACCTAATATTTCTGCATTTAGCTGCACCTCTTACTAAATCTATCATCAGAAAACACGTTGAAAAGTCACCCACTCATAAAGGACAGCTTCAGAATAAACTGCCAGGCAGTATTTTTACATCTCATGAAAACACCTTGCAATAAACCGTGTTTTCAGGCAGAAATAAAAGCCCGTGGAATCACAAAATTGCCCGAATTAGAAGGGACCTCGAAAGATCACCTCATCCAACCTTCCATGAGAAAAAGAGCATAGATGAGATTATCTAACACCCTGCCCAACACCATCATGAAAACCTCTAGCGATGAGGACTCTACCACATCCCGGGGGACATTGTTCGAATGAATGATCTTACTACAGGAAATTCCTTTCTTATGCCAAGATGAAACCTCTCCCGTTGCAACTTGCACCCATTTCCCCTTGTCTTCGCCACATGGCTCCTTGTGGAGGGACCCCACTACATATTAAGTAGACATTCTGAAAGCATTAATATGTAGCTGAACTAGTTTTCACGCTATAGTGCAATTCATTAATTGACAAACACAGCCCTGAAGACACCACTTCCAGAGGGGATACAGACAAGGCTACCCAGCCCAGGGCTCTCAGAGCAGCTCAGCCTCAGGAATTCATCCTGCAACACATACCGGGGAGAAAGGAAAGCAGGTACTATACCACACACAACAAATAAACCACTGGCAGCCGCCTCCGAACGAGGACAATTTTTGCCAAAACTGCTCCTAAGGAAGAAAGAAAAAAAATCCTGAACATCCCGCATGAGATCTAGGTTACAAAACTGCCAAACTGGAACACACCAGAAGTCCTAAGACTTTTTTTTTTTTTTCAATAGGGATCTGTACATCTTATTTACTTTCTACTTTACACTTGTGCGATGTAGAGATAGACACTAAAAATGCTTTTTAACACTAGAAAAACTATCATCAAGAGCAACAATTAACTATGAAAAAGGACTAAAACACCCACCTCTACAGCTTAGGGCTTTGACAAAGCTACTAATTCTTTCAAGCATTAAAAGCCAAGGAAAGAAAACCACACTGTTCTAAAACACGGCAGTAACACCCTCGGCCTCTCCACCCGCCCAGCCGGGCGGCTCCACCCCTCCTGTGGGGTGCAAAGGCGGGAAAGCCAAGCCGTGGTCCCGCGACCCTGCGCGTGCCCACCCCTCAAGTGGCGCAGGCACGCGGCACACTGCCCCACCCTCCCCCTCGCGGCACGCAAGCATGGACACGCGCCAAACGCGAGAGCCCCACCCTCTCCCCGCCCGCGTGCCCGCGCATGCGCAAGGCAACGCACACGCCCACCCACACCTTAAAGAAAAAACACCCCAAATGCCACCCCTGTTCGTGCGCATGCGTAGTGCGCCCCCGCGGAGCTGGGGCGGGGCGCGGCCGGCCGCGAGCGGCGGGGCAGCCGCGGTCAGGTTGGGTGGGCGTGGCCAGGGAGCGGGCGGTGGGGATGGGGGCGGGGCCGGCGGCCGCGACGGGGGTAGGGAGGCGGGGGGAGCGGCTGGGTCGGCTCGGATCGGCGCTGCCGCCGGTGGCAGCGGGGGGGAGCCGGCCATGGATCCCACCGCGCTGGAGCTGGACGCGGTGAAGTTCGCGCAGCTGGCGGTGCAGCGGGACCACAGCGGGCGCTACCAGGAAGCGGTCTTCTACTACAAGGTCCGGGGGGGCCGGGGAGGGGGGCGCGCGCTGGTGACGGCCGGTTCTCTCAGGGCGCCGGTGTCCCTTTCCCCCGCAGCCACCGGCCGCCCCGAGGGCCTTGGGCTACCGGTAGGCTTCCGCCGCTCCCCGCAGCTCCCAGAGGGCGAAGGGAGGTAGGGAGGGGCGGCCCGCCGTGCCCCTGCGGCCCGGACTGGGCCCGCTGGCGGGAGTGGTGCGCCCGTTAGCGCTGCCCCCGCCGCCCGGCGGGTACGCCCCGAGCCGGGAGCGCTGCTTGGCTTCGGGAAGACGGGCCGGCTCCAGGCGAGAAGAAAGCGGAAGGCCGGGCGTCCGCGTCGAAAGTTTGGCTGTCCCCGGAGGAGCGGCAGCGCCCGGCTGGGCAGGTTGCGAAATGCCTTTTCCCGGCGTTTTATTTTTAGGTGGGAGCAAGCGCCGCCCGTGCCTGGTGTTTGCTGGCGGGCCAGGGGGGAGCGCTGCAGCCGAGGGGCTTGGGCAGCGGCGACGGGCGCTTCTTCCAGCTGCTGGAGGCACCGGCCCTTCGGTGCTTCTCGGCAAGATTCGTTGCAACCAGCTAAAAACGTCCCTGGTTCGCCAGTTTCACTCCTGGCCTCTCCCCTGCCCCCGCCGGGCCTGAAAGACTGTTCAGTTTCATGTCGGACGTGTAAAGGGTGAGCATTTTGGAGGACTGCAAGCGGGAGTGTTGCGGCTCCTGAGTGTGCAGCTGTGTACAACTTTGTTGTACAATCAGTATATGGTGAAATACAGGATGCTCAGCAGTAAGCTAGCTTCAGATCACAAGCTATCTGTGACATGTTTTTTACCAGATGTGAATATTCTTTCCATTAGGGATCCGATTTTATTTCAATACAGCTTCACAAGTCGGTGTAACTAAGAGTGTGATTAGGTTGATTCAGTGCCTTGCTCCGTACCTATAGAATCACTGCTGGTCTTTAGTAGCTTCTGTGCAACCATTATGCATTTTTCTACCTGTATAAGTTGTCTGATTTTGTTGGATTTATGTTTTGTGGAGTTACATTAAAGTTCCATACCCCGATGGCTTTACTTCTCACTTGTGAGAGAGATTTCTTTGAAGCCTATATTTATCCTTGTTGCAGTAATCATTCCACATATGCTGTTATCCTGCCAAAGTAATTCTCCTCCATAACTTGCGAACAGCTCTGTAGTTGGCCTTTTACTTCATGAGGTCTGGGTGTCTTTGAAGTGTATAAAAAACATAGTGTTATTATCATGGTGGCCTATGCATGTAAGTGTGAAAGGAAAGGAAGAGAAGTATCTCTTTTTTTAACCTTATTTTTAATATAAGGTGAGCTAAGTTTATATATGTAAAGTATACAGATGCAAAAGTTATGGTTACCCAAAATAATGCTGATAAGCTCTGTGTTTATCAGCAACAGTGTGTGCACGTGGTCTGATAGCTGTGTGCAGTGCTACTTTGTTACAGTACATTTCTCAGTATATCTGGAAGAAATTATCAAATGCTTTACAGAAGAAAACCATCTTTTTGTGGAAATAATCACTCTTGTACACTTTTGAACAGGGTATGGAAAATCTTTTCCACTTGCTGCATAGAAGTGATATTCTCGGTAAGTGGAAAAATGAATCCCTGGCAGCCTTGGTGCCCTGCAAGCTGCACATGACGAAAAATGTAATCTAGAAAACATTTGCTGGTTTGCAAAGGCTGGGCCATGGAGCAAGCATGATTACGGACACTGCTTTGTGTGAGGAAAGCTTTGAATCAAAACTCTGCAGCTAAGATTTTTGATATTCAGACAGGTGACTCTTGCAGTCCAAGATCAGGTATTGACTCTTGTGCCAGAATATGTGTGAAGGTGTTGGTGTTCAAACCTATTGTGAACAGGAGGAGTGAGAGCAAACTCAGCAGGTATTGTTAGAGCATCATTCTTTTTGTATGATTTAGCCTAGATAAGTTTAGCTTTCAGGACATTGCCTGAAGAATCACTGTCAATGTTAGATTAAACAAGAGCAGTTACAAAATATCATCTAGTATTTTGGGAGTATTTCATGCATTGTTTGCACAGTGCAAGTAAGCTCTGGCCTGTCACCAGCTTATTTATCAACTGCTTGAAGCAGTTCAGAGCCCACTGGCGCAATTACTAAGCATGCGGAAAAGTTGGGTGCTAAACTGTATTCTGCAAGAACTTGACCGTAAGGATAAAGCATGGGAAATGTGACAATTTGTTACCAATAGACAACAAGCGGACCCATCGGCATGGAGTTCCTGTGTCAAGCAAGTGCTGTTCAGTTCCTGCTGTCATGTAACTTTGATAGATCCCTAGAGGAGGGCTGCATGTGAACCAGCTTAAGGTAACTTGCTAATGATGCTGTGCATAAATATCAGAAATATTTGTTTGGGCACTTGATGACTTCAGCACAACTGATGAAGATTGTTGTTAACTTTGACATGCAAACCAATGATCGGTAGTTAGCTTGGTGCGACTGTGGCACACAATTCAAGCCAAAGAACAGTAGTGGCATTGAAGAGATCATAAATACCAACTCTGAATTGCACGTCCATCTTGTCACTGGGAACAGTTGGTGTGCTGGCTCTGCAGGCAGTTGATCAACTGCTTCAGTCCTTTAGAGCCTTAATTTATAAAAGGCTGTTTTCACTCTATTTACATCTTAAAACCAGGCAGAACAGCTGTGCTTGAAATCACAGAAGCAACATCAGTTATGTGTTGTTTTTGCAGCACTAGTTTACAAATCCACATTTGTTCTTTCCATCATATGTAGTCAACTTACTGTTATGGTACAGCGCCTGTTTTGTCAATCTGTACTTGTGATATGTCACAGAGAAATGTATACATCCTTTGAGCAGATATCAGTAGTGCTTTTTTTTTTTCTGGGGGGGAAAAAAAAGTTGTATGCTAGACCTTAACAGTAGTTAATTGTTACGTATAGATGGCACAAGTTCTTCTTTTCACCTTTCTGTTGCTGTAGAAGTTTTATGTGATGTATTATGATGATGGAGTTGACAGGGAATATGTGGTGTTTGGTTTTGTGTGCTTGTCAGTGAAGACCTATCCTGATAACAAGTACAGGCTGTATCAGGATCAGTTTTAAGCTTGGGCAAACTAGGCATATGTGTATGGGAGCAAACTGCTAGGCTTGACAAAAACCATGGCCTTAAAGCACGCAAGAGACCCTCTGGCCATGGCTCTGTGCTTGCCCTGTGCAGAGAGTCTTTGAGCACCATCTTTGTGGAGCAGCTCTCTAGTTACTCTTCTGCTTCCGACATGCTCAGCCTGCTGCATGACAGCTTCCTTCTCTCTTCTGCTGCTGGGAAGGCAAGGACTGCCACAAAAGTGGGGTGTTTTTCCATGCCAATAATGAGGACAAAATAAGGATTTTATCCTCATTTTTGTGAGTGACAAATTTCAATACTCCATATGCTTCTGAGACTGTGTCAGCTCTGACTATTTATTACAACCCTGCCAAACATTACATGTTTTTCATAAATTTAGTGAATGGATAGATGGCTTATGCAACTGAAGCATTTTTTTCGTAATAGATTTGTGCAGTATAGAAAAAACCTTAATGTAGATAATGTACTGTGCTTCTGAGCTGGAGGCCTACGCTCCCTCCCAGAAGCAGCCTTTCATCAACACCTGGTGTTTTGTGTACGTACAAACAATTAAAAAACAAAGTTTGAGGAGCTAGGAAACTTTAATTTGTAGACTTTTGAGATTTGATAGCTTTATGTGAGTCTTACAAAAGACACTCTAAACCAAAATTCTATGCATTTGATTTTGAAAAGCTTTTATATTGATTTACTTTCATTATTATCAGATTAAATGTAAATAACTAGTGTGTAGCTTTTTTTCCCCCTAAGCTTAAATCCACACCTTTAAACATAAAAGGCAGTTTGTGGCTTGTGAGCTTTGCTGAACTGATTTTAGCGCATGCTTGAAAAATTGTACTTAAAATTCTCCTAATTCCATGCATTACTCTATGTACAGACCTAAGATTGGCCTTATAGTACCTCAAAAGTTTTTTTTATAGTCCTATAGGTTGTCCCAAGTGTGAGAAATTGAACGTTTTCTCATTTATAACTTGACACTTGTTCTTTCCAGCAGAATTTTCCTGCAGCCACTGAGTCTTTTTGCACATACAGGGGCTTGCTTTCACGTAACTCATGGCTGCTGTAGGCCCTCTGTTTATGGAAATTAATTTTCTAGGCAGCAAACATGATCTTTGTCTCAAATTCTTCTCCCTGCAGGAGGCTGCACAAGCCTTGATTTATGCTGGGATGGCAGGGTCCAACTTGGAAAATATTCAAGAAAAAATAAATGAGTACTTGGAGAGAGTTCAAGCTCTCCATACAGCAGGTGAGTAAGGAGCTTTCTAATTAAAACTCTGCTTAAATTAATTTGGTGGAAAGCCTTTCAGTGCTGTGAGATATGTATCAATGATGTTTGCTCTGTTTTTCATTATTCTAAGTTTCTTGTCCTTTGTGAATGACCATAAATACAATGATCTCATCAGTGTTTTGAATTCTGAAATACATCAGGAATGAAGCGGAGAATTACTTCCTAAGGACTTGAGTGTCGGTGTTCTTTCCTTTTAAATGTTCTTAGGAACCACATCTGCAGAGCAAACCTGAGAAAGTAATAAAATATAGTAATAAAAGTTGATCAGAAACAAATCAAAACTCACATCTAAGCCTCAGCTGCATGGTGGATTTTGAAGAAAGTGGGTTCAGGTATTTATGTAGAATTACTAACTTTGAGAGGGCAAAAGAGCTCTTTGCTTTCATAGGGGTCTACTTGTTTGATCCAGTTTCAGTGCTTGTGCTTAGACCAAAATCTCAAATTTTTACAGACCTGCAATTCTCAGTTGGAACCACAGAATCGCTTGGCCAAAAAGGGACCCTGGTCTATAGACTGCCCAATCTCCTGCTCAAGACATGGTAGACATTGATTTTTGAACCAGGTTGCTCAGGTGCAGTTAGGTCCTGAAAACATATAAGGACAGAAGTTACTTTACCCTGTTCCAGGGTACAATTCTCTTTTTGGTGACTTTTCTTCTTTTTTTAAATATATCTGGTTGGATTCTTCCCTGTTGCAATTCATAGCCACTGGCTCTCAGTCCCTTTCTTTGCACCGCAGTAGAGAGTCTGAATCCATTTTCTCAATAACATCGCAGTTACTAGCAGGTTGCTAGTAACTGGACAAGCCCTGCTCCCTCAGCTTCTTCTCAAAAGGCTAAGTCCTCCAGCCACAGCCATCATGAGGGAGCTGAGAGTGGATGTGGTATTCTAGATACAGAGTGACAAGTAGAGGGTGGTAATTGCTGCCCCCATCTCCTGGCTGTGTTCCTGCTGTCACAGCCAGGGTGCTGTTGGCCTTCATCACTGGCTCGGGCTCACCCAGCTGCCCTCAGGACCCCAGGCCCTTCTCCACAGAGCTGTACCCTGCAGGGTGTTAGTCTGTCCAGACACAGGGCATAGCATTTGTCCTGGTTGAATTTCCTGATGTTCCTGTCAGCCCATTACTTTAGCTTGGCTGTGTCCCTTTGAATAGCAGTTTTGTCCTTGAGTGAATTGGTTTGGTGGGGCCTACAGCCTCGATGAAGGTGCACTCCATCTTCTCCTTCAGGTCATTAATAAAGTTATTCAATGAGATAGACACCTAAGGAAATTGTATATTACCATAGGTGATGTGTTTTCACAAATTATGCAATATTTTACATAATTAAAAATCCTTGTCCTTAGTGTAGTATGAAAGAGATTTTATTTACATTATGTGACATGTGAAATATCCTGAGAGTGTTCCTCTGCTTTGGGAGGGGGTGGTGGTGGTGTTTTCTTGTCCTTGCAAAGATGCTTTTAGCAAAGTTTAGAAAGATTTGGTTTCTAGCCAAGAAGTAGATGTTACCCATCTGATAAGAACTGCTAGCGTGTCAGTACTTACTGGATGTTCTTACAGGTCTACTGCTGTAGAAAGCTAAATACTTTCTTTTTCATTTAGTTCAGTCACAGAACACAGACCCTCTGAAGTCAAAACAACAGTTGGACTTGGAGCGTGCTCACTTCCTAGTTACACAGGCTTTTGATGAAGATGACAAGGGCAATGCAGAAGAAGCTATAGAGCTGTACACAGAAGCGGTGGAACTCTGTTTGAAAACAGTATGTTAAGCTACAGGTTAACTTGGTGGAATTACGTGATGGTAAGAAATTCTTCCACTTACACAAGTGACTGACCCTTAAAGGCTGGCTTAAAAATGGAGTACCTAATGGAGTATTTCTAAAAAACTACTATTTAATTTTTTCCACTGGTTTTTTAGTGTTTCTTCCAGTCTTTATGTTATATATTGCTATTCAACACTGTAATTTTATGGGGGTTTGTGACTTATGTTATTTTCCTGAACTGGATTATACTAAAAACTAGAAATATTCTGGAACTTTTTTCATGTGGAATTTTTGTCCTGGAGCAAATGAAACAGTAAAACAGAAATTAAAAACAGCTAAAACTGAAGATGACTTGCTAATGTGTCATCTGTATTACTTTCTGACTACATTACAGGAAGTAATTTAAGGGAAATTTTTGTGTGTAACACTTTCTGAAAACCTAACAGTCTACTGACGCCAAATCTAGTAAAAATACTCCTTCATTACTCAGTGCTCAACGTGAAAGCTATTACAAGTGAATTCAATTCACAGTGAAATTAATGATAAGGATGAATTGGCTGTTACATAAATGATGGAGAATACAATTACAGGTACTGCTTTTTTCCCTTAAGTCCAGTTACCTTAACTAACTCATTACAGGAAGAGCTCACCATCATAATGTAACTCCACCAAGTCTGTTTTTCTTTCACCCTTCTTTTTCCTTTTTGTAATGTAAATATGTGTGGGTTGTTGGGAGGGGAATGTTATTTTTGCTACATGCTGGCATAAAGTCTTCTTTTCACTGAATCCTGTAAACTAGTTTTATGTGTACAGTGTAACCAGATCACAAGTTAGTAGAACTGCTCTAGTTTTTCCACTTGAGTTGTTGGAGCAGAACATTTTCAGTCTATTACATAAAATTTACTGCAGCGGCATGCTGGTTTTCCTCTGCTGTGTTCCTCCTGTCGTGTCAGTGCATGCAAGTATTACTTACATATATTGAAGTTAGTCTGAAATTATCTCATATTAACAACTGCTTTTATCGGGTACTTCATTAGGCACAGATACTGCTGAAGTTTCTTTTAATCTTGACTAGCATATTATTTACTTAAGATGACTGTAGGCTTCATCCCTCAGGGTAATCAAAAAGTACCTCTTCCTCCCAGGATGAAAGAAGATTGAAGGAACTCTGCTATCTTGAACCTTTGCTTCTGTCTTTCTTCTCAGTATATTCAGGTGGAGAGATTTGGTTCTTCCTTACCCTTGAAGTTCTCAGAGCAGCCATTCCTCCTTTTCTATGGCCAACTCCTAGATGGGTCTGCTGGTGTTCCATCTCCACTGCTTACCCTCATACATCTTTCAAAGTCTTTTCCAACCAGCAACTCCAGAGTGTAATTTATTTGCAAATGAAGATAGTTGCTTATAGAGGGTATTTCTAGTTTTGTTTCTTGGAGTGAAAGTAGCTTCCCTTTTGTTTCCTCAGTTGACCTAGCTGACCTAGGAGGATCGGTCAAGGTACAAAACTAGAACCTGAAACCCGCTTTTGGGTGTTAAAGGAGAAGCCACGCCTCATGTTGTGCCTCTTGCAGATTGCTTAGCTGCAGTAGCCATGCCTCATCTGTAAGGAAAACAAAAGCATAAACTGGTTGCATGAGTAAACTGTCGTAGCCAACCTCCCACTGGGACCAGAAGTTAGCACTCTTGATAATCTGTTTTGGTGCCCCATCATAGATTATTTTATGCTTTAGATGTGCAGGAACAAGGTTTTTAACTTGCAATCAATCTTGTTTAATTGTATTTTATGAAATAAACATTTAAATTTGTGTTTTTCCTAAGTTACTATGATTATCTTTGACTCATTTGGGGAAAAGAATTGGAACACATCTAAGCTCAGTAATATACCTAACATTTGGTTTTGTCATCTTTCTCCCCGTAGTGTTTTAATATGGTTAATTCTTCTGGCAGACTTTTTGTGTATACAATGTTGCCCATGCTGAAGACTTTCAAATATCAGTTTTGCTTCATGAACATTCACCAGAACAGCAAAATGATATTTGCATACTTAGTGTGCTTTTTATGCTGAGATTTAAAAAAAAAACATATTTGCTTATTTCAAGAGAGAATTGGAAAAAGTAGCTAGTTATTGTTTGCTGCAACCTATAAGTGTGGAATTTGACAAATTGAGCCTATAAAACCTGCGGGTTTTTTGGATGTGTAGCTTTTTCTTTTGTTTTGCACTTAAGGCTACTGAAACTTCAGAAGCAGGCCTCCAGTCAAAACTGAAGCAGCTGGCTCGGCAGGCCCTGGATAGGTGAGTGTTGCTAATGTTAGTAAACATACTTGCTGTCGGGCCTAAGTGCACTCTCTGAGTTGGATTCTCAATCTATCATGTCTGTTCTGTACTGCAGAGTATGGATTCTGGGTAGATCTAGCTCCTCTAGAGGTCTCCTGGCAGGTAGCTGCCAGCTGCTATACAGCTGAGCATAGTAGCTGTTGTGCCAGCCCTCTGGGAATCTGGGGACACTCAGAATTAGGAAAGGGCTGTGTATTTGTTAGTACCAATGTACTACTTCAGCCTTCAGATATATAAATTGGAGTACTATACTACAATTTCTGGCTTCTATAAAAATGCTGAATTCAGCCCAGCACCAAGTCGGTGTCAGTGTCCCTTCATAAGGAAGACAGCTTAGAAACTGGGAAATACATACCTCTAACAGAATGGAGTCTCTCTCTGAAACAAGTTACTCAAGTGTGAGTTCAATGTAACTCTCTAAATCAGCTGTATGATGGTGAATAACAGCCTAAGTTGGGCTAAGTTTCAATATAAGCTGGTTTTCAGCACTTCTCAGTCTGTGTTCAAAAAAACCCCTGTATTTTGCATATGTGTGACTATCCAGCAGCTTAATGCAACGACAACAAAATATGGTTCCTGAATACACAGTCTTCAAGAAGTTGAAATGCTAGGTTGTAAGAATGCTAGTGGGTTTTTACTGCTATTGTGGCTCCTAGACAAATTAAATCCTGAAGGTATGAGAGGATGCAAATCGTTTTTTCTTTCTCTGTGTCTCAGTGGTCTTGTTCTGAGCTTCCAGATAATGAACATTTACACAAATTCTCCTATTAGCATAATTTAAAGGCAACAAAAATCTAATGAGTTCTGCCAAAAGTAGCTTATATATGAGTTGGAAATGCTATATTTTAATTGATTCTAGAACAGGAAAATAAAGAAGTACTGGCATCAGAAACTGATTTATCTTAGGAAAAGTGGTGTTGATCAACTTGAGTGCTTGTTCTTTCCATTTAACATATGTTAATATGGGAACATGAACCAAGCAAATCAATAATTGAACCATAACTGTATTTTTTTGTTGTAAACAAAATGCACCTTTATTTGCTTTAGAGCAGAGGCACTGAAGGAATCTGTGTCTAAGTCATCTCAGAAGGAGAAGTTAACTGCGGCTAAACCAAATCAGCCGGTCAGAACATTCTTTCCACTGGGACCTGATTTTTCTTTAAATGATAAACCACAGACAATCAGAGCAGTACAAGCTAGTGAATCTCAAGGACAGAGATACACTGCAGAGGAGATTGAAGTACTCAGGTAAGTTGAAGACACGTTTTTCCAAAGTGTGCTTACATCCTTTGTGCATCTTGCACAGTAGATTGAGACAGCTAAAAGCATGAGGTGTATAAACAGAGGGTTGGAAACACACCTTTTACAAACCCTGTTGCTGGTATTACCTACACATCAATAAATTCTTGTATTCTCTACAGTAATGTAATTAGTGGCTTTTATTCACAGAGCATACTTCCTAGTTTGCATGTAGAAGACAATTTCTTGTATCTGACTGTCAAGATTATTTTTTTATAGCCTTATTTTTGTATGTTATACAGAACCTACCTGACTGAGTTCATGAAAGATCTGGCTCTGAGAAGCCAAGGTACAAAGATGTTTTTATAGATTATACAACTATTACTTCACTGGAAATTGAGGAAGCAAAATATTTTGTAGGACTGTGACTTCGGTTACATCCAGTTCCTTTAGCTTTGGTTTTTATTGTAGGTGAAATAAGCTACAAGTAATCGATAAAACCTTTAGCCTAAATCATGAATTTTGAAAACTATCAAATATATATTAAAAAAAAAAAAAGAGAGAAAGAAAAAAAGCATTGTTTGGTAGGTGTTTCAACGTTCCTCCTTCTTTCCATGTAATTAAAAAGATTGTGAGAGAGGAGATGCCCAGCACTGTCCAGGATTTGATCATAAAACATTTAGTCTGCTTGTTGACGTTAGGGGACTTAAATGGGCTAAGAATATGAAGACAGAATCTATCTATCATATCTAGAATCTATATGAAGATACAAATGTACGTGTGTTGGAAAAGTTGCAGAGCATTAAGAATTGCCTTATTAAAACTTCACTTCCCCCCCCACCCCGTAGTGTCTGTGCAGTGAATATTCCTGCTTTTGTGGATGGTTTGGGTGTTCAGGGCAGGGGGGCTTGGGTTTTTGTTGTTGTTTCAGTCTTGCAAGAGAACTTCAATTGTTCACATCTTTAATCATCATTTGATTTAAAAATATTTCCCATACTTTTTTCAGTTTAACTGAAACTTAAATTACATTCACTTTTTAAATGATTCTCATTTTTTAAAAAGTGTCTGTGTGCTTTAGTTAAAAATGTACTAATACGCATGTGCAGTATTTTTGTTATTGTTGTTTGACAAAGTGTTCCAAAATACTGATCCAATTAGAGGAAATCTAAGTGTTGCTAGTTGTTAATTGGTGTCAAATTATCCTAAGAGTCTCTTTAATGAGAGGCTTAAATGACTTGAGAAATTCTATTTAGACAAATGTACTTTTAATTGTGACTTCTAGAACTATGAAGGCATTTGTTGCTGATAATCATTTCCATCCTGGTACGGTGACTTGTCCGCAGGTATATACTTGCAGGGTTAGTGACTGAGCCATCAAGTACTGCTGCGCATTTCAAACCCAAATAATACAGTCATGGTTTCATTTTCAGGAGGTAGTTATCTTGTTTTCAGAAGCACTGTGTCTTGTTAGTTTTTAAAAACTAGTTTTGTTGTTACCTTCTGGAGCTTCAGTCTTTGAAAGATGATAAATAGGTTTGTAACTACATTTATTTTTTTTCTTATGACTTGCAGGAAGACTTCAAAAATTAATGGCATTGAATATGTCCCTTTCATGAGTGTTGATCTGAGGGAACGTTTTGCCTTCCCTATGCCATTTTCGTAAGTGTGATTCAATTACTGAACTTTGCTTTTGTTTTTATTTCCAAAGCTTTCCCATATTTGGTATTTCTGTATTTTCTTTTTCAGAGTTTAAAATTGTCTAAGTAGGCTTTTAAGCACAATTCAGGCAGAGATATTTAAATACTACCACTTCCTTCTTCCAGTCTGATCTTAAAACTTTAATGTAAGCTGATTCTGCTCTGCAGTGCTTTGGCAGTTGTGTCTTCAGGCCTATAAGGACAAGGGTATATTTGGCTTTTTGCAGGATTGGGCTGGGCTGGCAGCTTGGCTGCGTTTCCTGATTCTGCTGCATGCTAATGCGTTTAGCTCCCTCTGCCTCAGTTACCTGCAAAATGAAGGTGATAGCCATTTCCTCTGTAAAGGACTTTCTGAGGAAGAGTGATAGGTAGCTGATAGACCTTCATTCATGAGCAATAATATGTTAAAATTACATAGCCAGAATAAGCAAAGACACTTGGGGTTGTTTTCAGTTTTTTGCTAAAGGCTTGTCAATCAGACAAGCCTCTATTTTCAGAACTAAAGCAACTTTTTATTATTCATTCATATTGAAATAAAGTTCAGAATTTGAGTTTCTGCTGGTGTAGATGGCTTTTTGGCATTCCCTTCTCCTCCTGTTCAGTCCTGTATGAAGGAAGCTCTTGGGTTTTATTTCATGGTTTTACTATTTTTGCTTTCCCCGCCCCCCCAAAAGTCACAAACTTAGCAGCAGTGTTCTTTGAAATTGTTTTACAGCTCTGTATAGAAAGCTGCATAACTGTTCTGCACATGTTTTTCACCATCTATCAGACATATGTATAAGACTGGACAGACCATGAAAAGCTTTTCTAAACCGCTATTGATTTATTTCTAATTTTTTCTCTCTTAAATCTAGTGATAAATGTGGGAAGTTACCATTATCCCCCAAACAGAAAGCGATATTTGCCAAGTGGGTGCGACCAGATGACATAACAAATAACCCTACGATGATTTATACTGTATCAAGTTTCAGCATAAAGCAGGTAAATTTTTCCTAAAGAGAAATGTGTGCTCCCAGCAGTTCATTGCAGGGGATCTTCTTGTTGAAAAAGGAATCCCCAAATGTGAGAGTGCTTTCCTTGGTTCTCATGAGATCAAATAAATTGTATCAATTCAGATTCCAAGCAGTCTCTAGCCATGAGAATAAACAGGTGTGTTAGCAGTGGAAGTGAAAATCAGAATTTGAATTCACCCTGGAAATCCTGTTTTCCAGAAATAGCGGTAAGGTTAGTATGAAAAAAGGCAAGGTGTACTCTGCAGCAAATTGATCACTTAATTCCCTGCATGGAAAAAATACTGCACAAGGTGTTAAAGTTTTTATTTGACAGGAAGCAGAGTGGCCCATTGAGAATAGTGGAAATGGCTTGCTTCGTGTTAAGTTGCAGATGGCCCAAACTGTTCTGAAATCAGCAATAGATTGCGCCATCGAATATGGTTTATATCGCACAGTGTTTTGGGGAGGAAGAAGTACATGTGAGTGAATGCTGAGGTATCTGCATTTGCCTCTGATTGTCATTAATAATTCTAACTCTGGTTTGCTCTGTAGGGGCATCATGTTGAGCAACCATACGTTTCCTACCATTTTAGTAGTAACTGACAGTTTTCCTTCCCTCCACGCATCCTGTTTGTCTTTCAGTATCTAAGTTACTAGTAAATGTCCTCACTGTTTTTTTCCTTTGTAGACAATAGTGTCAGATTGTTCTTTCGTGGCATCACTAGCTATCAGTGCAGCATATGAAAGAAGATACAACAAAAAACTGATCACAAGGTAATCAGCTGTTGCTTTCTAAGATCTTTTCAGACTTAATACTGCCAAGTTTTTGCAGTAGGTTCTATGGCAGTTGGACATGGTAAAAACTGAAAAACTAGCATTTGCTTGACCTTCATTTCAGTGGGACTCGTGGCTTCAGCACTTCTGAGAGGGAAGCCAACTTTATATAGATACGTATACAGACACTGGAGTCTAACTTCAGATGTGCTTTGAGAAGTAATAAATAGTTGGGAAGGTATTGTTTGGTTTTTAATAGAAATTTTAATTGTAATGCTTTATAGGTTTATTTTCCTACTTTTCTGTGCCAACTGCTGTGCAACAGGTGGTCCATCTTGCATCTCATTGTAGAACTAATGTTAACAACACTATCTCAGTTCCACTTGACTGGCATCCTGTGATAAATCTGGCATGGGTTTGGCAGACTCTGCCAGGAGCCTGTTGCCAGACCAGTGTGTGAACATTGTTCCTGGATTGTTGTTGTTTTTGGTTTTTTAACATATACTTATTAGAACTGAACTTATTCTTTTTGAGAGCAGTGAGTCCTGCACTGTCTTCTCCTCCTTCAAATGTTTGACTCGTCATTCAGGCAAATACTGTATTTATACTACAGATATATAAATACTGTATGTTTAATAGTAAGATAAATTTGTTTGCCTTGTTATGTTGGAAAAACAATTCGATTACTTATGTTGTTTTTGTTACTATATTTAGCAGAGAGCTGCAGCAAGAGCAAGGCCTGAAAAAATAAAACCATTTAAACATTTTTGTAATTTTTACTTAATTTGAGTTGCTCTTTCATTAAAAGCTCCATATTTATGTTCAGCATAAATTCCAGAAACAAGAGTATGTTAACACCACTTTTATTGTTATCAGTGTATGTACAGCCAAGTCATTTATGTCACAACTTCCTCCTTTTTTCTTTTTAACAGTATAATTTATCCTCAGAATAAGAAAGGAGAACCAGAATATAATCCGTGTGGCAAATACATGGTGAAGCTTCATATCAATGGTGTACCTAGAAAGGTGGGGAGACTTCATACTGTTAATATTTAAGTCATATTTTAAAGGCTTGGTCTGCTTCACTGTGAAGCTATGATTGCACAGCAAAAACTTTAGATACGTTTTGTTGGAAGGTGGTTATTAATTGTTAAACCTTCTGATATTCATTTTCATTGTGAAGTATGTAGCAGAATATAAGTATTTCTTCTACAGACATTAATGAAAATAGGCTTACTCACATTAAATTAATTTAAGATCCTCATATTGCTTAAAAGAATTCTGAAAACCATACAGGAACAGAACTTTGCATCCCATATTTATGAATAGCATGTGCAAGTAACCCACTTTTTCACTCCATCTTAGAAAGGAAGTTACAGAACTAAAAGTACAGAGGGTGACATCGAGGAAGAGTAGACATGGAATGACCAAAGAGGAATAACCCAAATGACCACAGATTCTTAGTAAGGAGAGGAGATGCCTGAAGATATATGATAGAACTTTGTAAACTCACAAACAACTTCATTTTCTTTTCAGTGCCATAAATAAGGGCACAAAATAGTGTGTTTCTTCGTGTAATACTTAACGGTGGCACTGATTATTGCAGATCATAGCGACTGATGAATGTTTACGGGAGTTCAGAAGTTGAGTGGTCATATTCACAAGGCAGGGGATTAAGGGGAAAGTCCTTAAAGGCTATTAATTGCTAAGATATAACCTCTGGGTCAGGAAGTCCATGAGCTGCAAAATTCTGGAACCTGAACATTTCAGGGAAATATCATTTATGTGCTTGCCTTGCTCTTAATACTCTTTCCAAAATACCTCCTAATGGCTGCCTTTTGTTAGGATGAATGGCCGTTTGGTCTTCTATAAAAAGGATTATTCATTCCTGCACAGATAGGATTTGGCCAGAAAATGTGCTGTGCTGGTAGCCCACATTGGTAACAAACTAATGCCAATGTGAAACTGAAACATCTGCTCTGGGAAACTGTTTCAGACCACTACAAATACTGCAATAACAATCTAATAATGCCAAATATATTCTACCTAATTTAAAGAAGAATGCTCTTATCTTATCAATACTTATATCTGAAGCGTGGGTGTCAGGAGGATGGGACTGGACTCTTTTCAGTAGTGCCCAGTGACAGGACAAGGGGCAATGGGCACAAACTGGAACACAGGAAATTCCACCTCAATATGAGAAAAAACTTTCCTGTGAGGGTGACAGAGCAGGGGAACAGGCTGCCCAGAGAGGTTGTGGAGTCTCCTTCCCTGGAGACATTCAAAACCTGCCTGGATGCGTTCCTGTGCTCCCTGCTCTGGGTGTGCCTGCTCAAGCAGGGGGGTTGGACAAGATGATCTCCAGAGGTCCCTTCCAACCCCTGCCATTCTGTGATTCTGACTCTGTAATACTTCCACAACTGCTGCTTTGGGTTGTTTTTCCTTTCTGGAAACAAAAAAATGTAAATCTGGAACTAGAGACTGTGAAAGTGATGTGACACATAGTTTGTTTCCTTATAGATAAATAAATGTTTATTTTTCTGCTGGTTACCAAGCACAGTCCATGCTCTGTTTCCTAATTAGGTGAGGAATATTGTCAGGGTTTTGTTTACTTTTCATACTGGTAGTTACACTGAACTTTTCTGCAGCTACCTTTTAGTATAGATATTAGTCACTTTACAAGAGCGTACTGTCTTCATCCCTATGGGGATAGTGAGGCAGGTGATCACAGGTCACCACATAGACCAGTGCAAGTAAGAGCTGGCAATAGAATTTCTTGTTCACTTGGGAGAACCGTTGCAGGATTGATAGTGGCATCCATATGTGAGAATGATGGTCAGGCCTGGCTGTGGTTGAGAAGCTGTACATTAATAAGAGTGTGGTTTTATTTTTTAAATACTTCCAAAATACTTCATTAGCTTTATGATGATTTTTCATCTGTTTATTTCACACAGGTAATCATAGATGACCAGTTACCTGTTGATCATAGCGGGGAGCTTCTCTGCTCTTATTCTAACAATAGGAATGAATTATGGGTATCACTGATAGAAAAGGCTTACATGAAGGTCATGGGAGGATATGATTTTCCTGGATCAAATTCTGTAAGTACCAGATTATTTCCAAGAGGCAAAAATTCTACTTAAATAATCTTGGGTCAAATAATTTTCCTTCTAGGGAAATTGAAGTGAATTGCCTGGGGAGGCAAATGTTGCTTTTTTTTTTTTTTTTCTTTTCCTATTTCTTTCTTTCACAAATATGCCTCCTGTACTTAAGGAGGTTTATTCCATCAAAATAGAACGAGCAAGACATCTTGATGGGCAGAATTAATCTTAATTCTCTGACTGCAGGATTGGCAGTTATGGTTGTGAAGTATATGTGCTTATATAGAGTCTAGATGAAAGTGTTGGCTGAAGCCATAATTTTTTTTGCCCATATCAATGGTGCTGATTTTTGTTTCTAACTGTCATTCAGTAAATAGGGCAGTTCTCCCTCGTTAGGTGGGGGAGTGAGCTAGAAAAGGAAGAGGCTAGTCGTTTAGTACATGTGTATAGAGGGAGCAAGTACTCTGATCTGTGCAAGTTTATCAGATTGTTCCACTCATTTACATCAGGTTCCTATAATGTGGTTACTGAAAAAAACAGTCGTCATACTGCAGCTAGGCTGACATGCAAATTATTCTTTCAAAGAGGGATGATTTACTGAAATGAGTAGCCCACGTAATCTTCATTTGTTACTTAGGAAGCATTTCTGATATGAATTTAAATTTCTTTACAATTTTAACAGTATATTTTTGATTTCATGATGCTGTTCACATTCTAGTTGTTGTCTTGATAATGGCATTCTTGGAGGGTATACTTGGTAATCGCCACCTTTTGAAAAATTATTATGGAGACAAATGTGGCTTTGTATACAGGGTAAACATAGCATATGCTTTTATGTTTATGTCAGTGTTGGGCTGCTTTGTTCTGGAGGACAGAAGCTGGTGAGAGTAGCTGTGTTTTATTCCCATTGTTGTCCTCTAATTTGCTATCTGGAAAAACAGCTTGACTTGCGATATTTAATCTCTACCCTTCCTGCCCCCTCTGCTTTCGACTGTATTATGGCTTCCTTGTGTGATCAGGGTAACTTACTGGCTGTCTTGTACCTGTAATTCCTCAAGTCCCCACCCACCAGTGCTGGTTATTAACACTTGAAGCATTTATAGTCTCTGCTTTTGCTTTGAGGAGTACAAAGCAAAAGAAAAGGGAATAAGCGATATTTCAAGGA
The DNA here is from genome assembly GCF_949628215.1 of Phalacrocorax aristotelis. Classification (NCBI taxonomy): domain Eukaryota; kingdom Metazoa; phylum Chordata; class Aves; order Suliformes; family Phalacrocoracidae; genus Phalacrocorax; species Phalacrocorax aristotelis. Next base: position 47,269,156 of record NC_134277.1, on the reverse strand, counting down.
GATGGAATATGGGAGATTGAAGCATCTTTTTATGGAAATACACGTCAGTGTCAGCTTTACTAAAAAGAATAAACCCAAACCCTGAGCCTTGAAAGTAAAACTTAAATTATTTAAAATGCATATATAATAGCAAGGTTCCAAATAGTGCTTCTGAGACTGTGCTTTAAAGGTCTGTGAATCAATGAAATAAATAGAACAGATCATAGAATTGAGTGTGATTGATCATTCTCCTATTCCAGTTTGTTTCAGAAGTTCACTTTCCAGCCCTTTTTCTTTTTTTGGGCGGGCCGGGGAAGGTTGGTTGGTGTTTTTTTGGGGTTTGTTTTTTGTTTTGGGGTTTGTTGTGGGTTTTTTTGAGGCTATTTGGAAATGGTGTCCTAAACTAATAAGTTTTTGTTTGGTTGGTTTTTTTTAATATAGTCTTATTCTTGAGTCTTTTATGTGTAGAGCTGTATTGTAACTTGTGTTTATTTCTTTCAAGGTGCTTTCATAATTTGTGTACAGACATCCTATGCTTGTAGATGGATATCTATTCTGATTTCTTTTGAATGCTTGCATTTCAGAATATTGATCTCCATGCGCTGACTGGTTGGATACCTGAAAGAATTGCTATGCACTCTGACAATCAAGCTTTCAATAAAGATAGTACTTTCAGAATGCTTTATCAGAGGTAGAATTTTATTCTTTCCTAAGTAATTAAAATGCTTGCTGTGTAGTAGCTACATTACCACAGTAAATGCAGTACAGTCACTGCTAATCCTTCAATAGCATTTTGGTACTACTACAAATTGTGCTTTAAAAAAACCTCTATATACTTTCTGGAAGAAGAGGAATTGAGGTGTTGATGGCTTTGATAGAACAGAATAGTGAAATTTTGTGGAATTTCATTTGAGGTGATTTTTTCTTGTTTACATATGAAGAAAAAAAATAGTAGCCCGTTTGTTGATGATGAAAATGGAATACAGAGTCAGAGAAAAGAAGCTTGGAACCTATATACCAGTTAAAAGTGTTTAAAAAGTAGAAGGAAATGTGTTCTGTGTTCCCACACAGTCCCCCAGAACTTTGGCATTGATCTGCTGTCCTTAGCAAGCAGATCAAATACAATATTACTAATCATGTCACAAGATCCTGGTTGTTAGACCCATGAGGAAATCTCCTGGAGGAGCAGCAAAAGTCTATCAAAACTGCAATACCAATCTTCAGACCTACCATAAAAATTTTATTTATGGTGAAAGATACAGCTGTAATTTATGTTAGCTAGCAAGTACTTTGACTTCCTTCAAAACAGTTTTGTGCAACCATTTTTTTACGCATTTCAATGCAGCAGAAGGGGGATAGTCTGTTGACTGAAACGTTTGCATTCATGATAAAAACACATGACTCCCCGACAGTGCTTGTTCAGTTGGTTAGGAGCTCTCAGTTGATTGTCAACAACTTTTCAGAATTTGCGGTGCTGCAATTTGGAGGTGTGACTGCAACTAGGATAGGATTAGCATTACTATTGTTCACCTGTGCTAGACTGAAAATGTGTCAATCCATAGTCAAGTGACCCTGTAAACTGCCTAGGGATGCTGAGTATGTACGTGGGTTTTAGCATGGGCTGGGAAACATGCTAGTGTGTTTTCACAACAATAATTGCTGTGAAATTAACAATTGCAATTCAGAACAATTGCAGAACTCAGTTGTTCTGAGTTGACAATTCAGACCCTGTAAGGCCTCTGCTGGGGGACAAAAAACTTTAGTGTAAACACCTGCAAAAGTATAGAAGCATGAACTTCTGATTCTTTTGGTTTTGGGAAGCTCGTTTAGAATCCTGGGGGTGTGACAGATTTGTTAATTTGCTATATGCAGTCATTGGCTAAGCTGAACATGTTTGTGTTCAGCTGAAGATCTGTGAAGAGTATCTTTAAAAAGTGACACAGATTGAACTTTGGGTTGATATATGCTGATTTTTATTCATAAAGAATACAAAATGATATTAAAATATTACTTTTTTACTTAAAGCCTATACTTAAATACTGAAAGAAAATAGCTCTACTTTCTCAAGCTTTTTCAGGAGTAATTCCTGCTGACAAAACCCCCCTGTATTCCACTTTTTATAAAAACAGGGTCACCCTAATGGACAGTGTAAAAACATGCTATTACAGTGTCTGGCAAATGTTAGTTTGCAACTTGCCAGATTTTAATGAAACAATTTTTCACCTCTTTTTGAATAGATTTCACAAGGGAGATGTCCTTATCACAACAGCAACAGGGGTGATGTCTGAAGAGGAAGGAGAAAAATGGGGTTTAGTTCCAACCCATGCATACGCAGTCTTGGATATAAGAGAATATAAGGTATCAAGTAAAACTGAAAATGTTTTCAGATGCCGGTTTGAAACCTGTGTCTGTGATAGGTAGTTACTGGCCGTTTTCTGTAACAGCTAATACAGTTATTTTGTCTTGAGCTCCAAGGGGAAATTGCAGAAAGCTTAATGATGCTGCATTTTCTTGAGCATGGTCCTTGTTCCATGTTAATGTAAATATAAAAATTATGTTGACAAGATGAATCCAGCAGTTTTATTTCGTATTTCTTTAGGGACTTCGATTTCTTCAGTTGAAAAATCCCTGGAGCCACTTACGTTGGAAGGGACGATACAGTGAAAATGACACAAGAAATTGGACCCCAGATTTACAAAAATACTTGAACTTTGATCCAAGAACAGCTCAGAAAATAGACAATGGTAATAAGGTTTAAAAAGTCAATACCTTTTCAGATAATATAGATCTTTGTGGTGTATCCCTGAAGGAAGGTGGAAAGAAATGCTTAAGAACCACAAGAGGGAGAGCAAAACAAATACTAGAAACTAAATAGCCCAAAAGTTTGGGAAGTATTTGTGTACGTAAATCTGTCATTTCCAGTTTGTCTGGGGTTTAAGTAATCTGGACTGTTTAATATATCTCAAATTCATTGACAAGAAATTACCTCCTTGCTTAGTGTTGCTATCTCAGTATCTAGGCATGGGGGGGAGTTCAGTGCAAAGATAACATTCTGACAAGAAGCTGTGTAATGCTGGCTTTAATTACCAAATAGACTTCTTGTGGGTTTTTTTTCTCCAACATTTGTAAATATGTATCAACATGCTTACTGTAATTGGTATTTAAATTAGTCTTGCTTGTATTTGAGGTTATGCACTGGAGGTATGTGGGATTTTTTTCCTTGCATTACATTAATATATCTATAAACAAATCTTTACATACACTCCATTTCCGGCTCTAAGAGTAGATTGAGATCTGTCTTTGAGACAGTGGTACTACTGTGTCGGTCTCCAGAGAAGCCACTTGGGATGATGCCCAGTGTTGTCCTGTCCCATCTTCCCTAGGGAGCAGCAGCATGTAGCGTCTGGAAAGTCAGTGTGGGTTTGCTGGTAGAAGGGCAAGTTGCTGACAGTTCAGAAATTCTGCAGAAGCTGCCTTTTACACTCAGAAAGAGATGTCTGCTCTTCTTATAGTATCCTAATTGCTGTGTGTGTATCTCTGTGAGGGAGCCCTTTTGTTCAGTGGTACTCTATTTGGACAACAGTACGCATCCAAACCCATTAAACTATAGCATTTATTGGTAAGCCTTGTGAAATGGATAAGGAAAACTTCTGATTTAAATCAAAAGCCTACCAACCCTGGCTTATGAGAGAGTATCTCTTTATTTATTTACCAACTCATTTAGTAAGGAATTTATAAATAAAATTACATTAGTAATTTTAAGAGATTTGTTTCTTCTGACTGGATTTACACTCTGGTCTTGTCCTCTAAGTCCTATAGCTTTTTTTTTTTCTTTCTTTCTTTTAATGGGCTGCAAGATGTTTGACTGCCTGTGCCAGAGACTTGAATTATAAGGCTGTTACCTTGTTGAGAGTTCATCAGGAACCTGTCAGCTTGCAGGCATTGTTGTTGGCTGGAGTTGCAATTAAGGGAGCTATGGAGAATTAACATAAATGCACAAGAACGTTGTAAAGATGAAGCAGATTCAGGGTGCCAAAGCAAGTCACGTAGGTGTTGGATGAAGTATCTTAGAAATACATTCAGGTGTACTCACATGATTGTGCTGGATGACTACTGAAGTAGGTTGTTGTATTGGGGAACCTGTTTGACTATGTAAATTTTTATTTTTATTTTTTTCCAGAAACCTAGGAAAGGGGAAGGCAGGTCAGAACCACCTAATGGTGTCACTTTCCGTAACACAGATTGTCTCATACCTTCTGCTTAGCACTTGAGAATGAAAAGCCTTCTGACAGCTTCAGAAAGTCCTTCATGATAAGCAGACACTAACTTGTTTTTCTTGGTTTAGATTTTTTGTTTTGGGGGATAAGTTTAAATTTAGAAATTTGGACAATGCAGATGCTAAGTTTTTCAGATGTGCTGGTTTATATAAGCTATATCATATGCCTGGAAGGAGACTTCTGAAAAACGAGTAAAATCAAGGTGTCTGGTAAGGAAACAATAACAGCATTTCCTTTTTAGGCATTTTCTGGATTGCCTGGGAGGACCTATGCCAGTACTACGATGTTATTTATTTGAGTTGGAACCCAAGTCTTTTTAAAGAATCTACATGTATTCACAGGTTGGTGGTCCAAGAGATTAAACTTGTGTCTATATCTCGCTAAACGTTCTGAAGTGGTGTTTCCTTCCTCCCATTCTTCCTAGTTACAGCTGAAGAGGTTGAACTCCAACCATGCTCTCTTGAGCCTGAGTTTACACTTTTCAATTTTCAGCCGAGGCTTTGTTTTTGACTACTTCCATAAAATAGTTGAGACTCCAGCAACCTTTGTGATGTTGCTGTGGACGTAAGGTTGTATAAGCAGATTCTGACCTCAGTCCCACATCTCTCTATTGGAATAGAAATCAGATTTTTGTGCAGTCCGTCTTTAAGCAGTGACCAGCCAGCGCTTGAGTGACCTAGTTTCTATTTGGAATTCATTTTCCTGGCCAGTTGCATGTTGTTTGTGCAGTGCATGTTGCCTTTACAGGGTGTGTTCGTTGATGTCAGAGTAGTTTAACTAATTCAGTTTTTCACCAGTTGTAGTTATCATAAATAATCTTCCTTGCCTGCTGATTTTTTAATGAACGTGATACCTGTCTTCTACCTAGCATCCATCACTTTGAGTCTTTTTGTCACCCAGATTGAGGATAAGTGTGTGTCTCAGTTTCAGAAAGCAAGGGTTTCTATATTTTTCCACTCCACTATACTGCATTTTGCCACTGCTTCTACACAGTTGCTGTGAATGTTGGCTCTGCACAATCTCCTTCATCTGTAGTGCAGCTGCCGAGCTTATCTGTAAAGGCTCCTTCCATATTTGTGTTCAAATAACTCTAAAATACACTGTGGCGATGTAGAAAGATGAGGTAGTGTGTATGCTCATCTCAAAGCTCATCTACTAGTCTGTCTTTCCTTATATTATTAGCAATTGTTGTACCTCTGTGTAGGGAAATGCCTAGCACTGGGGCAACTGCTGTAATGATGTATGTAACTCTGTAACGATGGTGATAATTTGATGCTTAGTTGACAATGCAGCCTTCCACACATGCTGTTCACTTTTAAAAATGTGGGAGGGTCAGTGGGACTTAGGAACAGTTTTATCCGCTTCTGTTTCCAGCATGCCATGCTTTGTGTTCTGTCATCAGTGCTTTGTTTTTTCATACCTTATTTTCCTTGGCTAAACAGTTGATGAGGCAACAGGCAGATTTTGCAATAAAGTACCTCAAAGATATTTTTTTTTTAAAAACAGTTCATGCAGGCACTCTTCAAAGGTAAAACAGATCAAATTTTAAAATAAAAATTATCTGAATAAAAAACTGGAAAAAAATTTGGCAAGCTTTTGGAACTCACTGTTGGACTCACCATGGAGTCTTACAGTTACAAAAGCATAGATGTTTTTCCCTTAATGTACGCAGTCGTCACAATAATGGGCTAGCCTGGGCTCCCTGAATGGCTCAGCTTTTTCTGTGCTTTGTGTGGTTGCAGTCACCACACCAAACAGCCACGCTATTTGTATTTAGCATGTTTTATTATCAACCTGCAGTAAAGTCATTTATAAAACGAGGATGCTTTTGACACTAATGCATTATGTAACCACTGTCGTAGATTCCTGCAGAAAATTAGCCTTCAGTAACTTTGTCACTGATAACGGATAGCTCTGTATGTGTAGGATTTGGAATTAGGTTTCAAAGCATAAATTAGTATCTTACTCATCTAATAACATGTCTGTATTACTTCTAGTACTTGGGATGCGAAGCAAGGCCCGGTGAAGGATGCCTACAGCCTGGCTAATAATCCTCAATACAAGCTCGAGGTCCAGTGCCCACAAGGTGGTGCTGCCGTCTGGGTTTTGCTTAGCAGGCATATCACAGATAAGGTGCCGCGTTCTTTTTCTTACATTTGCTGTATTATGAGTTCTATGATATCCTCTGTAAATCTTTTTAAATAGCTTTCTATGTTACTAGTATATTACTATTTTATATTTCCATGTTCAAGTATGTGTATCTATGTATTTGTATAAATTCTGAATTCAGCAGTTACACATAATCGTATACGAGATTGTTGAAATAGACTCAGGGTAAAAATTTGACTAAGGTAATTATATTCTCCACCATAAAGGTAATGAAGTAATTCTGAACTGTTATATATGAAATTAGTGGCAGTTTGTGTATTTCAAGGTTTGGGGTTTTTTGTGTGTGTTTTGCTTGTTTGTTTTTTAAATAATTGGATCAGGTATCATAGTAAATACAAATATCACTGATGTGATGATCGAAGGGGATGATATTGATTCTGCTTAAGGATTAGTTACATTCCACAGAAGTCTATAACTCTACTCGATTTGTCATTTTTTTCATAGGATGACTTTGCACACAATCGGGAATTCATTACAATGGTTGTATACAAGACTGATGGCAAAAAAGTTTACTACCCAGGTTAGTGTACCTTAATTGTCAAGAAGATGATGTCAGAAATAAATGAAGAATTGCAAAGCATTTAGTGGAGAGAAAAGGCACTTTTTGCTTTAAAACCAGGTGTCTCACTCTAAGAGGTCATTCTCCTGGACTAGTCATTTAGCCCTGTTTGACCACTTCCAGCAGTCTATGCTGAAGGAATAAACCACGCTGTATGTGTTGGAAGCACACTAAGGTCTACGTAGTCCTGCTGACACTGAATTTGGCACAGCATTTTCTTGATTGTTCTGTTGATTTTTGCAGTGGCAGTAGTTAATACTTAGAGGGAATAGACATTGTGCTGCTGTTTATCCGATAGCATAATTATTTCCCAGATTCGTGAAATTATTTAAATGTTTGTGGCTTCCACTAAATGAAAATGATCAAGTTTAATTGTTCTATGAACTTGGCTTAGCAAAATACGTAAGCAAGCTCATGAGATACAGCTGAACGCGTCAACATATTTCAAAGTATCAGGTATGGAATGTTTAAGAAAAATATTTAGATGTTCATATTTTATCAAAGTATTACTGTTGGTCATTATAGGTCAGATTCTACTCACCTTGACAGGAAGGGGCTTTGACTTTTGGAGCTGCTTTGTAGCTGCAAAAACACCATGTATGTTTTATTTCAAGACAGATAGCAGGTCTGTAATGCAGGCTGAGACACAGAAAATAAAGGTAATGCCCAGGTTGAATGGATAGGGTAGGCTGCAGCTTTAAGGGAGAGCTAATAATATAATATTTTTATCTTTACATCAAGTTAGAGATCTCTGTAAAAATATTTCTTGGAATAATTCGGTGAAGATGCATCCTAAGGCAGGTGGGATTTGGCCTTTGCTTTTACAGGTAGGGAACCTCTTTAGAACCAGGGTTGCATTCAGGTAGCTGCTCATGCAACACGTAATAACAACAGTTAACTAGAGAGTAGCTTTTAAAGCTCTTTTCACCAGAGTGGAATTTGTGGGGTTTTTTGCTATTGGAGTGGCTGGTAAGGGTTGCATTGTTCATCTCTGCTCTTGTTCAGGGAACTTTGTCGACCAATTCCCCTAGAATCCAAGCTGCCTTTCTGCGGAAAGCATCTGTCGAGACCTGACCAAATCATCATCTGTTTTTGCAAGAGCTGATCTTGTTAAAGCATCTGCTTCCCCTTACAGGCCAAGACATTCTTCTGGTGTTGCCAGTACTTGTAGCAGTGCTTATTTTACACACTGTCTTCCTGAAAACATTCTTAAGTGGGCAAACCAAACACATTTGTGTAGTGGAGGGAATCGTTCAGTTGTGCTTGAAAGAGACAGTCTTCCAGCAAGATCACTAGCAAGAACTGGATGATCCATATGTTTTGTCTCACTACCCAAACTCTTTTGTAAACTTTTAATCTCACGAGCTCAAACTTGTTTAAAACCTTTTTCCATGGAAATAGATTGGTCAAGCTGCAGTATTATTTTTACCATCTGTTAAAATGAGATCAGAACAAAGCAAGTTAATCCTTTGGCAGTGAGGCTGAGATTTCCCATTCCTAAGCTTCTCATTGTTTTATATTAATCCTTTCCCCTCTCCCATGTTGCTTTGTGGGAGAAAATAAAAGGACCTGATCCTGGCCCTATTGAAGTAATTGGCTGGACTCGTTCCTGTTTTGCTGAAATAAAAAGAAGTCTGGAAAGCACCAATTAGAGGCCAAAAAACAAATTATACTGTTGAATTATAAAAAGCAGTATTTGGGATGTTTAGAGTAAGTGCTGGATGTGCATTGGTACTGGGGTGCAACTACATCTGTGTAATGACACAAGGATTTGGGGAGAGAGAGACAGAAGTGTGTGTCAGTTAAAGAAATTAACATGTTTTAAAGTTTTGTTTACCCAACAGCCAAAGATTTTGGCAGCTTGCATTCTGGAACTGTCCAGCCAATGGAGAAGGAACAGTCTCCTCAGAGGTTTTTTTTAAAGAGTGCTCAAACATTCCTTATCTTTTTCTTTAAATTTCAACATAAGGTCTCCTTTGAGTAGTGACATTGGTGGGAGATGGATAAGCAGTTCTTGCGAGTCGTGGGATTTAAGCTGCACTTTCAGGTGGAGAATTTGTGTCCTGTCATGTGATGTACCTCTCCTGAAAATGATAGTTGCTCTTAAGATTATCTGTCCTTTTTTTTTTGAGCAAATCTCGAGACACTATTCATTTGAGAGCACTCAAATCTGCTTACAGTCTAACCTTAGTACCAACAATCTGACTTTCTTGGCCAAATTCACTGATATAAAACAGCTCAGAGGTTTACCAAGCTGGGGGATATTTTGACCAGGGAGAAGTGTTCATCCTTTTCTTTTTTCAGCTGATCCTCCTCCATATATTGATGGTATTCGGATCAACAGTCCTCATTATCTGACCAAGATAAAGCTGACCTCTCCAGGGCCCCATACGTTTACCTTAGTGGTGTCCCAGTATGAGAAACAAAACACGATCCATTACACCATCAGAGTACGTAGTGCTGATTTCATAATGAATGTAAACAATTTAAAGTGTCCTTTATTTGTAAGTTTGATTAAAAAAATGTACTTCTGGATTGATATTGTTATTCTGGGGGAGGGAAGCTATGAATGGTGGAGCAGAACCACTGCATGAAGTGCTTGATTACATTCTCTGTTGTAGTTCAGATAATACAGTGTGTGTGGTTTTAGTAATGAAATTTTAGTAATTAGCTGAAAAATACTTTTATTTCCTAGAATAAAAAAATAATATCTGTGTATGGGCAGAGCATTGGCTCTCTATGTATCCAAAATAAGGCTATTTTAGATCCCACTTAAGATTTGAAGTTGGGTGGTTTTGGCTTCTCTAAGTCCTTGGACTTGGTATTTGGGTTTTCCTGTAACTGCTGAGTCATGGGATGATCGATGCTAGATGTCTCATTTTGGCAACGAAAAAAAGTAAAATGCAGATTGTTTCCATTTTGCTTTTCTTAATAAAAATTAAGTAGAACTAAGTCTTGTTAGTCCCAGCACTATTATAGATTTTGAGTTTCAGACAGGGTTATCTGATGAGTAATATAGCCATGTAGCGAACAAGTATCTAAAATGTGTGGGTAGTTGTGCTTTTTTTAACATGTCATGATTTCATATGAAAAGTGCAAGATGAATGTGACCAGCTTATTCTTTTACAACACAGGTGTACTCCTTGTGCAAGTTCACCTTTTCCAAGATTCCTACGCTTTACACCATTTCCAAACGGGTAAAGAAATATTTTCTTTTATGGGTCACTGGTTAATAATTTTGGTTTAGCTTTTCTGTATTTGAGATGTCCATGGTTTTCAAATATATTTTTATACTACTACCCAAAAACGCCAGCCTAGGCCATCTTCTAACAAATGAAACTTCTTAACTAAAGCTTAATGTAAGCATCATTAGCACAAGACCAATCCTGTACTCAAGTTACGTATAATTTACCAAACAATTAGCTGCACTGTTAGCATAATTCGTACCAACATAGAAATCCTTGGACTGGTTCCCTCTGTTCACACCACTCTGTCTGGGTGGTGGCTTAACTTTCACTGGCATTTGGTGTATAAGCTCCACCTTCAATGTAGAGTATGGTGTTAGAACTGTGCAATTGCAGATATACGGTAAAGCCTTTGTAGAATAGACTGGCCTTTAGAATAACGACCTGTACCCTAATATGTAACTGTACTGCAGAGAGCAGATTGTGCTAATACTACTGCAGAGTAAAAACCCTGCAAGAGTGTTGCTCATCTTCTTTTGAGAGAATTGCCTGATTTTCTTGGGAAAAAAAAACTCCTGGCACGATGGGACAAAATCAGCAATGGCACACCAAAGGCACCAGTAGCAAGGCTGTGACAAATGGACTTGGGAAGGCAATATCACAATACATTACTATGTCTAAATTTTGCAAAGACTTCTCAAAGGTCTGTAGCCACTGGAGTGAGCACTCATACTGCTGAACAGGATCAAGGCATGTACCCGTGGTATATTTCCTATAGGAATGCTCTCTGAGAGTACAGCAACAGGGGTAAGAGCAAAAAAACTTGACTGAAACTGTCAGAAGCCCAGGCAGTTTTGGGGCCAGCTGCTGTTCGTATTTTAGCGGTCAACATGAGCTGCAGTTATACCTTCAGCTGAAGTATAAGAGCTCAGAGGATAATGTAACTTGCATGTATTTTCATGTATTAGTGATTCTATGCCCAAGAAAGAATAAGCCAGCCATTGCTGTTAACTTTAATCTCTGTACCTACCATGCATACCCTGGGGAATCCCACTATAGGCAAGTCTTCTGTTCGAACAGTAACCTCTTAAGCTTCTGTCTTCAGGGTGGGAAGGCTCTGCAGAGGGATCTGGACAGGCTGGATCAATGGACCAAGGCCAATTGTATGGGGTTCAACAAGGCCAAGTGCCGGGTCCTGCACTTGGGTCACAACAACCCCAGGCAATGCTACAGGCTTGGGGAGGGGTGACTGGGAAGCTGCCCAGCAGAGAAGGACTTGGGGGTGTTGGTTGACAGCTGGCTGAACAGGAGCCAGCAGTGTGCCCAGGTGGCCAAGAAGGCCAACACCATCCTGGCTTGTATCAGGACTAGTGTGGCCAGCAGGAGTAGGGAAGTGATTGTGCCCCTGTACTCAGGCACTGGTGAGGCAGCACCTTGAAATTCTCTGTTCAGTTTTGGGCCCCTCAGTGCAAGGACATTGAGGTGCTGGAGCAAGTCCAGAGAAGGGCAACAAAGCTGGTGAAGGGTCTGGAGAAAAAGTCTTGTGAGGAGTGACTGAGGGAACTGGGGTTGTTTAGCTTGGAGGAGAGGAGACTGAGGTTAGACCTTATCGCTCTCTACAACTACCTGAGAGGAGGTTGTAGTGAGGTGGGTGTTGGTCTCTTGTCCCAAGTTACTAGTGACAGGACAAGAGCAAATGGCCTCAGGTTGCATCAGGGGAGGTTTAGGTTGGTTATTAGGAAACATTTATTTACTGAAAGAGTGGTCAGGCATTGGAAGAGGCTGCCCAGAGAGGTGGTGGAGTCGCCCTCCCTGGAGGTATTCAAAACACTTGTAGAGGTGGCATTTTGGGTCATGGTTTAGGAGGCAGGGCGGTGTTGGGTTGGCGGTTGGACTTGATGATCCTAGAGATCTTTTTCAACCTTAATGATTCTATGATTCTCTTCGTGAAGAGAGAAACAAGGCTTTTTTGAGCCACAGTGGAACAGCCCATTTTCTAGGACACTCCTGCCTGAAGCCAAGGATTACATTACTCTATGTGGTCAGGTGGGCATGTTGGCTTGCAGCTAGGCTCTTGGGTTCAGTGTTTCATACCAGTTCTTACTTCTGCAAAAGTTCCTTGAAGCTAGCCTGTTCTGGAGAATGGTAACTGGCTAGAGAGATTCCTGGGAAGGGTGAGATGATTTGCTTGGTTCTTCCAGAAACCATTGTCCTTTTTAGCTCTTCAAAACTGGCCTTAGTTTGGGAGGACGTTTTAAGAGGTCAAAAAGTGACTGAAGGTGACCAGCTTGTTTGAGGCAGGACATCTGTTTTATGTTGTATTATGTTTCAAAAGAAAACTAAATATGTGGAAACCTCCTGTTAATTATTTGAAGATGTCTGTCTAGTATTGTATTCCTGTCTATCCAAGGCAAGCTCTGCCTTTATGATTAAATACAAAAAGTTAGTTGTTTGTGCTTAATGCTTTCTTGGTGCTTGCTTAGCAGTTGTCACACTTTAAAACAAGCAGATAACTAATTCACAGTTTACCAGTCAAAGCAAGTTGTGCTAGGTGTCTTCTACTAAAGTTGAGTTGTCACTTCTGGAGCTCACCAAGCCCTAGGCCCATTCCTGGAACTAACTAACTGCAGCAGAGGTGGAAAAGGCCTGAAAAGCTAGCAGCACACAGCAGTTTTAGGTTCCTGGGCAGTAGTATGGCGGGGGAAGAAATCCCCCTTGCTTCCAAGTTTGACACATTCGAGGTCTTTGGGCACTGAGTAAAGAAATTAAATCGCAAGAAAAAATGTTACTCCTTGCTGGTTTGACAGAAAGGGGAGGGAAGTAACAGGAGAAATGGATCTCAGCTATAAATTTGTGTGAATGCCTGGCATGTCTTAGAAGTCTAACCTTTCAGTTTAATGACTAGCAGGAGGAACTTGCAAACAGATGGCCCGTTTCTCAAAGCCTGAGCAGCTTTTTCCTCTTGTATGTCTTTGTCCTTGCAGAATCTGTCCTTATGGGTATGTTGTCCCTGTAATGCTGGTTCTCAGAGTGCACAGAGGTAAATGGACAGTGCTGGAGGCAGTGCTTTCAAAAGGAAATATTGCAACACTGCTGCTGTTTCTCATTTAGCACAACAGGGGGGTCTTTGAGCAGAAAAAATAACCTGCATAGCCCAGTAGTCATGGGATCGCTTCTTCATAAGATGCAATTTGTCAGAGTTGGAAACAGTTACTCAGTACTGACTTAGTAAATATAAGCTGAAAAATACAGTGCATTTCTAAGGGATGTAAGACTTTGATCAAGGTGGATGAAGGACTGCAGTGAAACTTCCTGAATACTTAACACAGTCTTTCACTTACACTTTAAAAATTAGGAGAGATGACTGAAGGCAGTGAACTCTAAAGTGAGAGGAGCCTCTAGTCTTGTTCGTGTGTATAAATAAGCAATATAAATCCTCAGGATATAACATTTTGTGTAATTTTGACATCTTTCAGGTTAACGGACAGTGGAAAGGTCACAGTGCTGGAGGATGTGGAAATTTCAGAGACACCTACAAAAATAACCCCATGTATCAATTCCAGCTGGACAAGAATGGGCCATTATTAATTGAACTACGTGGACCAAGGTTTGTAGACAAGAAATTTGCATCAACACAGCGAGAGCGTTACATACTAAAGATAAAAGCTTTGTCAGTATCCTCCACAGGAAGGGTGGGAAGCTCCCTGAAAATCCAGAAGACAAGGGATGGAAGGGGGCTCAGATTGAGTACTATTTATGTTTGTAACTTCACCCTCAATGGTGATTTAAACCTGCTCATTTGCTACTGAGGAAAGCTGTGGCCTACAAGGAGACCAGGAGCTGGCTTTCTCTTCAGTTTTGGGGTCTGAGCAGAGCTAGGCCTTGCACAGAAGGGAAGAAGGTACAGAGGACTCTTTCTTCCCCTTAAAACTGATTACGATCATAATTCCTTTTCTTTTGTAGGAGGGCTGATATGCAGGATACTAAACCCTTACAGGCTCTCAAATAATGGCCTGTGCAGTAGCTTCAGCTCTTGAAAGTGCATTTACTCTGCCACTAGCAGGCCAGAAGTAATGGATGCCAGTGCCCTGTAGAGTAGACCCACACAGGTCAAATTCCTTTGGCAAAATTAATCATCTGCCTCAAAATACCAGTACACAGTGCTTCTAAATAGCAACATCTCCTGGCACGCAGTCAAGTGTTTACCTTTTTGCACAGCTGTATGGTGGGCCCTGAAAAATGGCAGCACTTCTCTATCCATCCCCCCGTCTTTGAGGATACTTCTTCTCTCATGAAATGAAAACGGGTGCAAAGGTGTGGCTCTACTGTTCCACTAATTGAGGGGGGGGTTTGTATGTGTGTTTTTCTGCACTTGCAGATCGTATTTGGGTAGTTTGAATGACAGGGGCCGTGGTGCCTGTCACATGCATTAACAGGTCGTAGACAAACTGTCCTAAGTTACAGTGCAACCTGAGAAATTCTGCTGAGATCAGACACTGATTCCTCTGACAGCGATCAGATCACACCTCAGGATCTGTGCCATGTTGGCAGAACATGCCACCACAAGTTTAACTACTTGAAGTCCACTTAAATGTGGAGGCAGACTTCTAACAGGCATTTTCCAAATAGTCTAGTTCCAAACCTGAAATGTGTTCTGTCTTCCTCCAAATTCTAAGTTCACATCCTAGTAAGTTTGGCTTAACCTATGTGATAAAACTTTTGGGTGTCTTCCATTATACTGTGTTGTTTTTAATGAATAGTCCTCTTTGTGGTAATCCTGATGATCCAAATAACTAAAGTAACAGTCTATCATATCACTTGCAGGCAATACAGCGTTGGTTTTGAACTTGTCACGGTCTCAACAGTAGGAGATCCTGGTTCCTACGGCTTTCAGAAAATGAGCAGTGGTGACTACAGGTAACACTCACTTAAAGTCTGAGGTTTGAAAAATAGTTCAGATCTTAGTTCTAACAGGTAGTTTCTTTTATCATAGGTGTGGATTTTGCTACTTGGAAGTGGAGAACATATTTGCTGGCGTTTACAACATTATCCCCACCACATTCCTGCCACAACAAGAGGGTCCTTTTTTCTTAGATTTTAACAGTGCTACTCCTCTTAAGGTATCACAGCTGCAGTGAGGAGACAGACCTGTGCAATACCATTTAAGGAGGTGGTTTTGATATGTCCTGCAGCCTGAGAACAGGTGAATAACTCTTACTACACATATGTGTAAAAAGAAAATTACATTCTAAGTTATAGCCAAAAGCATGGCATCACTGATTGGCCAGTTAAGGGTGGTGGGCTCTTAGCTGTAGTTTTTGCTGCTATGGTATTGGAGCAAGCACTGATCGAGAGGCTTGTGAAGGGGCTGAAATTCTTGTATGCAAATGAACTGGCAGAACTCATTTATTGCAGTTTTTCCACACTTCAAATCAAAGTCTAGTGAGTTAAGAGGAAAACTAACATTCAAGTTCCCTTCTCCCAAAATACAGGGTATATGGGTTTAGGATTTTATTCTTAAAGTAAACATGTAGGGAAAAAAATATTGTGTATTCTGCTTATTCAGTCTCAGGACCAAATAGCTTTTACTACATATTTGTGCTGCTATCTTGAATGTTTTCAGCATTGAACTAGTTCTCACATCTAAATGTACATTTTCTACTGCTGAGCATGTAGTATTCCAGACTAACATGCTCAGCTGATCTAGAATATGTATACAGGAGCAAAGGACAAAGGAAGATTGATGCTTTTGCTATTTCTAAAAGAAAAGCAATGGCTTCACTCATATTACACCTACTTTGAGAACTGTTATTATGTATAAAGTAATACAGGTATGAAATATTACAGAACAAGATACTCTATGGCTTTCTTCCTACCAGCTGCAAGACCTAGCTTTATCCAGGTCAGCGGTAACATCAGGAGATCAGCCAGCAGCAGCATACAGACACTGCAGCACACCCTTCATTTAGCAGGTGTGAAAGGTTTTCATCTGAAGGTGCACTGTCAGATTCTCTGTATCTACTGAGGTAGTCCTATTTGCTTGTGTGAGGAGGTAGGGAGCTACCCACCATCACCATCCCAGCAAAGACATGTTTTATCCTCAATATTTTTATAAGTATTCAGCTTGTAGGGGAAGGATCGTTTAAACCTCTCCCCCAGTAAACCGCAGCCGCAAGAAATGCTGTTGCTGATCCCATTGTACAAGACATCTTTTAAAAGAAGGTACCTTTTAAGTTGAAAACAGTGAATGCATTGAGCATTTGGCCAGTACCATCAACAGGAGTAGGGTCAAAGTTCTTAAGAAAATTGCAGTAGTGGGATTAGTCCAGAATAAGATTTTTTTTTTCAGAAGCCAACTATCTGCACTCTTCCTCCAGAAGATCCATATACATTGTATCTGAAAAGGATTAAAGATAAGCAAGTTTTTCTTTTTAATTTAAATTCTAACTGCCTCACTGATCCTAAAATGCATTGGGTTTTGTCCTTTTACGAATGGCAGACTTAAGATTTCACTGCATTTCACAGCTGGGGGAGAGGGTGTTTTTAAAACAGCCACAGGAAGTTCTTTGCCACTCAGGTTGGTTTGGCAGTTTTCCAAACAGAAAGGTAGCATTTAAATCTTATTTTAGAGCACAGGTGCCACTTGGGAAACTGAGCACACATGCTACAGGAGTACCAGAAATGTTATCTGTGGGCTAAAATTGTTCCCGTGGAAGTCTGCTATTAGCCCTCTCCAGAAAATACAAGATCCATTTTGTTTAATTTCCTTCATCAGACAGCTGCTTAACAAATGTCTAGCTTTAAAAGGTCGTTGAAAACACATGCCCTTCTGACTGCCGTTCTCTCAAAGACCATCTGGGCTAGGAAATTTGTGACAAGTTTGTCACAGTGTGTCTTACCTTCTTTCCAAGGGAAATTTCTGATGATTATTGCAGCAAATCAACACAGGGAACAGCATGGGCACAAGCTGAGCAAAAATCAAATTAGGTTCTTTGTGGTTATCCTTGGCTTTTGGGAATATGTGCCAAGGACTGCTTCATCCCTACGAAATTAAAATTTCATACCAGTGGCAGTGGAGCCTTGCATATATTTTATCGCCTCTGAAGTTAGAGCTCAAGTGAGTATATTTTTGACAGTACAAAAGGCAGATGCCAGAACTGCCAGCTTTTAGTACTAAGTTATTGCACATCCTCAGCTGTTTGAGATCAAGCTGGTAGGCTTGCCTACAGTAAAATCTGTTGTTTTTCTTCTGTAGTTGGTTTCTGCTCTGCAGGAAGGGCTTTTTTTTTTTCTTCCCCCTTTCTCCCCCACCACTGCACTCACAAGCTAGTGCCAAAAGCTTATGCTGGATGAAATGAGCATAAGGCTCAATGTCCACAGTGTACTGAACTAAAAGCAAGGAATGCTGTTGCTTAACGCCAGACAAACACTTTAAGGACAAAGGATCCTGGGTCTCCACCAGAATACACTAACACTTCTTACACAGTACAGTCAGGGGCTTGGGCTCACCCCCATAACTGCACAGGATTTAAGCTTAGGATCAGTGAATAGGACTTGCCTTACAAAGGACAAACGTTTTACCCACCCAGGCTATTAGAATGCCATCACTCCGTGTTTCCCTCCATGTATAAGACAGAACACTCAGGTGGAGTATTTAAAAGGAAATAAATACTCCTAAGAATAACTCTGCAGATTCTGGTTGTGGCCAAGTAATTTTACAACGTAGTTTTCTTGCCCTTTTTTTCTTAGAAAAAAGTTACTCCTGTAAGCACTTAAGATTTGCTTTGATATATTCTATCAAATACCTACTTCTCTTTTTTTCCCCACAAATATAGCTGGAAAAATTACTAAAGAGCAAACCAGTCCTTAGCTTGTAATACAGCATCAGACCAATATCTAAGGTTAAGCTTCCCACCACCACCACTGTTTAGCATTTTTGATACATATGACCAAGAATATTAGAGGCTGATGTAAATGTTATGCAGCAAGACCTCTAGAAGGCCTGTGCGTGCAAAAGTTGAAATAGCTGCACAACAGCTCAGACCGTAACAAAGGTACATCAGTCATGTTACTTTACTTCCAGTTAGAGTGTCATGCACCTCTTGACACCTAAGTCTTCTGCCTGTAAACATGCAATTCAAGCTTTTAAACATGGAAATACAAAGCCTCATAAAGTATACCACCAAGCACCCTGCCCTCCTGAGTTGTTTCTCACACACCGTACAGTTCTATACTACTGCCTGAGCTACAGTGCGAGGGGGTGACTGACAAAATGAAAGCCAGTTGCTGTAAGGGGCCTTAAGAGGATTTACACTTTGAGTCACTAAGGGAAGACTGCTACAAAGAAATGATTTCTAGCTCTCTATCAGAGGTGCAGAGGGGAAACTGGAGATAGCCTCATCAGAAGTTTTGACATTCTCCTCACTTGCACACTGCAAAGCCTTTACTATGTAGCTTGGTTTTTTTTTAAATCTGCCTTAAAGCTCCATACATGACCCTGTAATGCTGCTGTTTATGGCTCAGGGTGAGATGCCCTCCAGACAGACACAGCCCCCAGTTTTTCATAGGAAGACACAGGTTTGTCCTTGATTAATTCGAACCATCAGTTCTCAACGACTCGGTGAGCAGTAGTACATGGATGAGCGGTATCAACAGCCTCCAGCCCATCTGCCCCATGAGTCAGAGTCAGTCCTAGGTTCCTGATGCAAGTTTCACCTAACTGTTTTGTACAGCAGTTATGCACCTGACCGCCCAATCTCTGCCATGTTTGAACAGCCAGCTATTTAGAATTAAGTTTGTGTACCTGTAGTAGAGATTTTCATTGCACAGTCAAAAAGGACATTTAAGTTGTTTGATAATACCAAAGAGAAGTAGAATTCCAAGGTTAATGTTTGCTTTATACATTCTCACTTCAGGGCAGCTGAAGTGATTACGTATACTTTGATACACCAGAGGCTTATTTTTATACCCATGAAGGCAGCTACCATCATGTTACACTTCAGAACACAGAAAGAGCTCCAACTGGAGAAAGCTTGTTCATTTGCCTGTACCCCATAGCAGTGTACGTTCATTTAAGTTTGTCATATTTATAATTATGGCTTTTATGAAGTTTAAAATAAAATGAGTTTTCCATTAATTTATTAGACACGCAGTTCTGCCTGTTTGCTTGCACATTTGAAGTGTGATTTACCTGCTGAGTCCAGGGGCTCGCCAAAGAAAGAAGGCTGCAGCAAGATCTTTAAACAAATTGGGCAGAAGTATGGTATAAGAGTAAGAGGATAGCGAGTTGTTCTGCACCCTTTCATACTTCCTCATCGATGGTTTTACCCTGCTGGGAGCTGAACCCAATCAGGACATACGCAAGGCAGTACACGTGACTGCTTTTATATCCTGCTGAACATAAAATTAATTGATCGCCCAAGTGCAGGGAGTTGGGGGTTCCAGTCAGAACTGGCAAGATGAGAGGAAATTTGATAGCAGGAGAGGATAAAAAACCCAACCAAACAGAAAACAAACACCCCCCTCCAAATACCCAAAGAAACCCAGGAAAGTATAATAGGGGTTCACTGGCAAGTCTGCAGAAAATAAGATATCCAGCCACAACTACCTCTGCTAATTTTTCTAACTATGCAGCACAGCCAATAGCTTCACAACAAAGGTTTAAGTAGAAACATTTCATACAATGTGGCACTTGAGTCCTGCTTTTCATTTTGTATATCATACCATCAGTCCCAGCTTCTCTCCAAGTATTGGTCACACCAGAGGTTGGAACCACTGACTTCTTTCCTAAGCATTTATCAGCAGAGGTCAGCCTCCAAGTCTTTGGAAGATGTAAATGTATAAATATTTAAAGCTCTGACAGCTTAACAGCTAGAATGTGTCAAATCAAATTTTTATGAAAACTGGTTTCTTTACCTCCAATTCTGCATGGTCTTACAGCAAGTTTCAGCAGCACTGAGTACAGAGGTGTTAGGTAACAGAATACCTTCCTCTTTCCTGCATAGTAAGGAATTTTGGAAAACTTGACTAAAGCTCTGGTCTCGTGCAGTTCAGAATAAGAAGTGAATCACAGATGCAGGGATTCAGGAAGCTGGAAGGAGGTAACAGTTGTCCACGTACTGTGAAGGACTGTAATACCAGAGTGATGCTGGGCTGCAATCTTCAACTGGAAGTGACTGTTTAAAGGCTAACCTTGCCGCAGGAGAAGGTTTGGTTCTTAGCGCTTGAGATAGACTTAGCTTGCACAGACTCAAAATGTGGAAAACAAAAAATGTTTACTGTAGTGTGAAGAATTTTACATGAACTTTGAGAATAGATACACAAGCTGTGGCAGGGACGAAATACAACAGGACTGCAAAAACATAGAATAGAAAATACTTTGGGCAATACTAAAATTCCCATCAAATTAACAATATAAACCAACATCTTAGATAAAATGGTGCTTTCAGAAATGTTTAACCACCAAAACTGAAGAGTCCTAGGATTTTTACTACCACTTATTAGCATAATTACCAGACACTACTACTGCCTAACAGCTGCTGGCAAAACATGCCTGTGCCCTTTCTAGTTTTATTGAACACTTTCTCTAGGGCATACTAAAATCCCGAGTCCCTTTAACAGTTATAAAACCCCACACAGTACAACCTACAGAGAAGCTTAAGAACACATTGTCAATCTACACTGGCAATTCCTTCATGCATATTTCAAGGGCAAATCCCTTATAACTGTCCTGAAAACATCTATGACTCCCATTTTTTGAGGGAAAAAAAACCAAAACAAAAAAAAAACACTTAAAGTGCTGAAAAATAATACTTCACTTCTCAGGGGAGGGGAAGGGCAAGGGGCCAGTCAACTCTTTTTGGTCACTGGAATCGCCCTCAGAGTCCCAGCCAGGCTCGGGAAGGTGGCTAGAAAGGGCCTACCACTGCTGAGTGTTACCATCCCCTTTCTGTCCATCTGTCCCTTAACACCAGTTTTTATAGGCATGACTCATCTTTATTCTCTCTGTGAGCACCAAGGGAAAAGTGAAGGTTTTTAGACCCCACACATGCAACAGCTTTCCTGTATACAAAATATTTCTACAGTTTCAGCATAATACAGACAAATACGGATGTTTAAAGAATATGCCACTTACACTCAAGAGATCCACTCTATCTAAAGAGCTTTTCTACAAAACTGAAGCCAAACCGCTCTCTGCAAACGTCTGGCTTGAATTTCAGACCCCCTGCTGGCATGAATTTACACGGGAACATTACTAGTTATTGCTTCAGCCAGGCTGCTACAAAACAATGTACAAAGTCTGTGAAATACGAGCACAGCTTAAAACATTTGATAACTTGTCCGGCCTACAAAGGATTTACTGAATAAAAATGTCAGCCCTCCACATCAATTAGACTCCTTAGTGCAGTTTTAAATTCTTAGAGTAAACGCTTAAGATTTGGCATATCTTATTGGCACAATGTTCTTCAAACACTTAGAAGTTCATGTATAAATATTTATACTCCCATTAATCAGGACAGGGCACAAGAAGGACTCAGCCAATCTGGGCAGCTTTTCTGCCTGCGCATATTCCCTCTTTGATTTTCATGCACTGAAGGGAGAGCTGCTTCATTCGGTTATCCAAAGCCAGCCCCTCAGTGGAGCTGCTCCTGTTGCTGCTCCTATTCTTGTTCACTCTGTCGCTTGTCTTGTTCTCAGCCCCTTCTGCCCTATCCCCTGCAAAGAAAGGATTAAACTAGATGTTAAACCCGGATTTCATTCTGCAAACTTAAGCTTCAAGCGGGTCCCTCTGCAGCTTCCTTTGCCAAAGCATGAAAAAAAATATAGGAGCAGGAGCAAGATGCTTTAATGGAACCGAAGTTGGCCTTCCAAGCCGCGCTCGTCTTGTGCACTGCATCAGCAAATTACAGTGTAAACAGCCTTAGGTTGGAGTACACAAGAGCGGTGGTAATCCTCTAGTCTGGGTTTGTCAGCAAGGGCTGGCAGAGCCTGCAAGAGGTTCTTTTTGGCACATTTTTTTTTTTTTTTTTTCCTGGAAAGCAGGATTTTCAGCAAGCAGGACAGTAACTTAAAAAAAATTTAAACTCAGACTTTCCTTAAAATAAACGTACCGTCAGAATCCCACTGATCACTTATTTCGTGAGAAACCTTGAACCCCTCCACTCAGACAGAACTGGGGAACCTTCCCAGCCAGGAGAAGAATAATTAAAACATTTTAGATGTCATCAATAACTGCGGGATGCAGGGCCTTCGAGAACTGCCTTCCCCAAGGAAGCGGCCAGCGGGTCAGAGCTCAGCGAGAGCGCAACACGCCTAGGGGAGCTGAGAAGGTTTTCCTGCTCCCTTTATAAAGCTGAAAAACATTGGCCCAGGGCGTATCCAGCTGTGCGTACCTCTTTCCGCTTCGCATTCGGGGGAGGATGCCCCGCTGCATTCACTTCGGGGGCCAAGGACAGGAAAAATCATCCCAAACTCGGAGAGGGATACGGGGCTGGGCAGATCCAGGCTTCCGGGTCGTGTCGCAGGAGGAAACTGAGTGGGCACCTCACAGGGACTTGTAGGACCAGAACTGAAGCTGGACACCGACTGAGTTTCCGAATCTTCTTCGGATATGAAGCTGCTGCCGTTGTCATCCTCAAATGCTTCTGAAGCCACTGCAATGTTCAAAGGATATTCCAGTTAGCAAACCTGCCCCGCTCCTGCACCCTCCCAGGCAAAGGGAGTTTCTCAGGTTTGCATTTTCCACACACACATGTGCTGCTAACCCACGGGCTGCCTCTTCTCGTACTCTGTCCCCTTTGCAAAGCCTTAACCTGGCATTTCCGGCACGGATCATGAAGGCCTGGTTCTGCTTTGAGGAACAGCATGCCTGCCAGCCATGCTGTGCAAGACCAGCTCTCCACTAGCTACTGCTCCTTGTGCCAAGATGCTCTTGGATTAATACTGTCCCTGCTGCCCCCTGCCCAGCTGGCCTTGCTCACCTCAGGTCTTTGGTACCTAACTTTGGTCAGGGCCTAGTTCCCTGGGCCCGCCTCAGCCAGCACCATCTTGATCCCTGCACAGATTCCTGGTTATTTAAGGCACTAATTAGAAAGACATAGCTCCAGGGGCAGATTGCTTCTACCTTATCTTCCCACTTTGGCAGTTAAAATCCAGCATGAAGTCCCAAGATCTCTTTTTGGATGCAGATCACCAAGCAACACCAAATTAAAAAAAAGCCCCACCCACATGTCTCATTCTCCCTGCTCATGTTTGCTCAGATCTGTATTATAATTAAAGCAAAGCGCTCCCAAACTGTCTGGCTAGATTAAGCTGCAGGCTCTTTGTTAGCAAGAGGAGTAGGTATCCATTAAAGAAGGTTCTGATTTGTGCAACATAGGGGTGTAGATTTTGCTAAAATTCAACATTTTTCAATCTTGGCTCGTTGTGGGATGGGGACCTGTGAACCAAAGACTTCCGCACACAAGTAGTCCCACTGGGATCAGAAGGTTTTTTTTACATGCATCAGCCTCTACACAACAAAAATGTGTGCTGGAATCACACTGGCCTGAAGAAGTCCCACGAACAGCAAGATATTTACAGTGACCTGAGGTTATCTTCAATTACTCCTCCTTGCAATTCCTGCCATTGTTAGACAGGCTCAGAACCACCTTGAAAGAAAAGCAGGAGCAAAGCAGCAGCGTTAACGAAATGGCTCAAAGGAGCAGTTTCAAAGTGGTTCTTCTGTTTCCCCAGCAGCCTGGGGCTCACGTGCACCACTCGGACACGAAGGGTGCCAACAGAGGCGGCTGCCGTCATGGTTTTTGCAGAGATATTCAGTCTCTGTCTGCTGTATTCGCAGATTGCAGAACTTACAGAACTGACCTAAAAGCCTTCAAACGTAAAATGGATAACAGCATTATCCACCTTCTTGAGCCCTTTCCAGGACACTTTGAGCTCAGAGACAGTTTGTCATGGTTTAGGTTTTGTTATTTTGTTTTTAACGATGTCAAATCCAAGACTGCAGAGTGGCCTTTCTTCTCGCTCGCTGTGTTTTATCAATATATGGTGTCCAATACAGATAATTTCGCAGGGGGTGAAAGCAAAACAAGGTTGGGGGAAAAAAAAGATGTTTCCAATTACAGGAGTCCTCTGCTTGCCAAGAAGCACTAACACCAGCCTGTCTACAACAAGCACAACTTAAACTCTAGCTTACTTATCACCATCTAAACTTACCATAAGACACAAGAGCAACTGCTAGGGCCAAGAAACTCTTGCTGATGATGAGGTGTTTTATTCAACTCCAACAGACAGAAATCAAGATACAGGATCTCCTTGGTGGAAAACACACACACCCCCTGTTACAATGCACAAGGGCTTAACCTGACAACACTATTTTGGTTATTATGTCTGGCAGGATGCTAGTCCTGCCCTGTCATAACCCAGTTCTGCATTGGCACTAGGCACAACCTGGAGTCCTTCCACCCATGTCAGACTGTGCAATTCAAAGAGACGGATGAGCCCGTGCTCCCAGTCCTTGCCCTCAGCCTCAGCAGTGGCCAGGAGGGCCAGCAACTGGTTGCTCTGAATTAGCTGTCCTGGCTCTTTCTGCCCCCTACACACCAGGCCCCTGAACTCCTTCAGCACTAGAAAACCCTCAACTCAGTTACACCTAAGGCTCTTGGGAGGTGCAAGGAGGGGGGACTTGTGGGTATCCAAAGAGGCAATCCCTGCCTAACTCAGGAAGGCTCAGCCTTGGGACTTCAGGGTGGCAGAAGATACACAGCCATACCAAAACCCCATTATGTCAGCTGGCCCAGGCACTGCACTCACTTGCTGTGGCAACTCAGGTCCCCGCTGCACAGTACTGAGCGAGAGGGCTCCAGCACATCACACAAAAACTCCTGCCACTGCAGAGGATGGAGGCCAGACCAGGGCTGCCTCCCAGCTCCTACAGCACAGGCAGGCTGTACCATGGACCTACGAGGCCTCGGCACCAGTATGCACCAGTGTCTATGAGGGAACTGCACGTTCAGCCTTTGGGCACTGGGCTTGTGTAATTATGAACTCCTGCAATCCTGACGTAGGCTTTTCCCTGCAGAAATGGAGCCAAGATACAAACTAAACCAGGATTTGTGGGACTGGGCGGGGGGGGGGGTAATCAAAAGAAAAATACTTTCTGCATCAAGAAGGGGAAAAGTAGTGTCCAGGAGGGAGAAAAAAGTAGGCCACATGCAATGTGAATCTCTCTGCTTTCACAGAAACAAACTCACAATACAACAGCCCATTCCAGTCTTTGCAATGCAAGGTCCCCATGTGCCCCCAGAAAGCAGAGGTTACCTAGGCCTGGAGCTTGCTCGGTGGTCACCTAAGGGAAATGCCTCTCATACAGAGCCTCTTGGTACACTGCATTAGCATATTGCTGCTTCTTCGCTTCCCTTATTTACAGCACACATGCTCTGCTGAAATCACATATTGGCAAAGGATCCTGCGGTGTAAAGGAGCTTACCCTTACACCCCTCCTATGCGAGCATCACGCCTTTCTGTGCTACTGTGACCACAACTTTAGTCCCTCTGCCTCAGGCCCAGCACTGCAAGACAAGCTCTTGATCCAAAAGGTCTGTTTCCAAACAGCACTGCTGCCTCAGCAACAGCTTGCAAACACCTCAGGCAAGTCACTGACAGCAGCATCACTGGCTTAAAAATTAAAAGTATGGTTTGAAGTACATCAATTTTGTTCCTTCCATACAGCACTGTACAAAAAACAACAGTGATGCTAAGGAAACAGCTGATGCACTTAACTCATATCCCTTCCCCTTGAGAACAGGCTATTAAAGAATACAATCAACTTCTGTAATAACAAGAAGTATAACAAGTTAGCCACAGTCCCACAACAGCCAGCAAATTTCAAACTGCAGAATACACAGAGCAACCTTCATCTCAGCATTCCTTATGACGCCCACAGGATATTCCCAGGCACAGGAGCACTTTGTACTCACTGGAGATAGTGTCTGACTCTGGTTTACTCGCTGACAGGTCTTCCACAGAGGTATTGCTCCCTTCAGCACCCACACCACATCCTCGGGGCCCCATGGCAGTGGATCGTCTCCTCTCATGAATCTCATCTGAGATCATCTCCAGGTTTTTCAAGGCAGTCTTATACTCTCCTTTTGCCAGAGCCAGTTTTGCCTGCAGGTCATCCACTGTTTTCTTCAGTTGCTAACAAGGAAGACAGGTATTAGATGCGCTTTTACTATGAACAATGCGCAGTATGCAGTTCATTATGTGTCCACGTGACTTGGCTCTGTACAGGCAAGCTAGCAGAAGCCAGGGTTGGTCATCTAGGTGATGGGAGTGCCACTTGCGAAGGAAACAGCAGCAAGGCAAACCATGGGAGCCAGGGGCTGGGACTGCCTCTGGGGTGTTGTAACAGCCCCTGACTAAGCATAGAGCAGGGTTGCCCCCGTTAACAAGCAGGATTTCTCATTAACATTAATGCGGCTCGCAACAGTACGTTCCTCCTTATCCCACAACCACCCCTAAGGGTTTGCTGGCAGCCCCTGACTGCAGGGCATAGCAGGGCTGTGGGTTGTCCCTAAAGGGGCCGAGTCTCACTCTCCTCCGAGCATCAAGCCCATCACTTCTTGGTCACTAAACCTGCAAACCAGAAAACATCATGCCTCAAGCCCTGGCAGCTGTAATACTGCAGTTTCTGTGTCCCCAGACACAAACCCCGTTTTATAGAAAGGGCAAAAAATTGTTGTACACCTTGTCTCCCAAAGGTAAAACACTGCTTGTGTATCTGTAGCTGTCTCAACTCTGTTTCATATTGTACATTAAAAGCAATCTGTGCTGTCTTCTGTAATATATTTTAAACAATCACCCCGCTTCAGGAAGGCACTGAGCAGCTGTCACAGAGGAACAACAGGCCCCCAAACAATGAGCCTTTGCCCACAGAGAAAAGGGGATTTCTCAAAAGATGCCTCTAGCCAGAAGGGATTATGGGGCTGGCACCCAGCCCAGGACCGGCGAGGATTCAGCTCCATGCAGCAGCAACTGCTGACCACTGCTCCTCAGGCAGGCAAGCCAGAGGAGGAGAGGGCAGCCCCAGCCTGGATCCCAGTAAGGAGAAGGTGCATGCCAGAATCTCAGAGGCTTACAAACAGCTGTTGCATATTTGGCAGCCCAGGGAAGAGCTCACAAAAAAGGTGTGGGACATACCTTGCATCCCAGGCAAGGAACGGGAATCTTCTAGCTAGGCTCCTGCTGACCTAGTCCCTGCTGGAGCTTTCCTGCACCTGTGGCCAACAGGGCAAGGCAACGTGCTCCACTTTGACCCTGTGTGCATCCCACACACCTACAGCACCAGCCACAACCCTTCAACTCAGAGGAGCCAGGCTCGCAGTTTTTGGGGGCCACATGCAGCAAAAGTCACTCAAATAGAAAGAGAGCCGTTCTTCCATTTAAATTTTTAGGGCAACTTTGCTCTCCCACCCCTGGCAGCTCCAAGACTAAGGGCTGTGATAGCAGGGATTATCATCCCATGCACAACTGCCATGCCCATCTCAGGGCCAGTGTGCCATGCAAGGGGTGTGCTGCGCCAAAGCACTGGCCAGACATCGTTGCACCACACAGAGTGTAGTGCAGAGATAAAAAAAGGAAAAAATAAATAAATTAAAGAGGCAGCCCTGGTAGCCTATCCAGCCAGACCCAAAATTCCACTTCTGCCAAACCCAAAATCAGAAATTCACATCTGCGGGATGTTTGAGTACTGCAGGCAGGTTACTTGTTCTGTTAATTGACCCAACCAGTGAACAGAAAAGAGCACCCCAAGCACAGTTAAACAGTCTGACGCATAAAACATAGGGAGAGAAAAAAAACAAAAACAAAGAAAAACCACACACAAAACAAACCACACCAAACAAACCCCAGAGACTTCAAACTACGAGAAGTAGAGATGGTCAAACAGTATTTTTTCGGTTCTGGCAGTAAATAGTAGGGTGCAAACGCTCTTATTTCACACAAGGAAACAAAGCCTCTCAGTCTTTTATCTTTAAAATGTGCTTAGCAGATTGCTGAAGAGGTTTTGAATTGAATTGGTTTTGTACAGAAACACAACACGGTTGTCAGAGCACTTTAGATGTAATTTCAGTATTTACCATAAGCAGTAAAGAGTTTCAGATGGATCTGAATTACATACGTACCTCTAGCTGGACATAGTACTTCGCCTTGAGTTCAAAATAAGGTCTGTGGAAAAACACAGAACAATTGTTTACAATCACTGGGCTGAATGCAGAGTGCTGGCGTGGGAGTTGCTTTCTTCGTAGCATTAACGTAGCTATTTTGTGCTTCACTGTAATCCCAAGCGATTCCTATCTAGATGATAGAACACCTACATGTGCTCTCAATGTCTTTCTTTTCCCCTCTAATATATCAATTTCTCCTGAGTCTTTTGACCTAAACACAAATCACAAAATTCCAGTTTTTGGAGTTGACGGCAGAATTCCTTCAGGCCTAGATTCTGCAAGACATTTAAATACGATGTCCAGCTTCAGGCGTAGGTACCCTGTCTGTATCCACCTACTTTTTGAGCCCACAGCACATGAAAATTCCCCACAGAAGGTGAACCTTAGACTTCCTCATGTTCAGATGTTGGGGGCCGAGGGGCAGTTCTTAGGTTTTTCAGCGCAGAAGAGGGGATGAAGGGTGGTCAGAGCACCCCAGGCAAGGGTGCAGCGCTTCCCTCCAGTGGCCCATGAGGTGCTTCCCTCTCCCTGCACTGCTCTCCAATAGTTTGCTTGGACACAGAGGACAGTGCCACACCTGGTCTGTTTCCCACTATAGACAATAAAACTTGCTTATGAGGTTGCAGGAGAACAGGAGCACAAGAGGTGCAGTACAAAGCCTAGAAACCACATTCCAGCTTCAAAACCTTGAAGCCCACAAGCCAATATCATCTGACATAACACTGGGCAGTAAAAAAAGCCCTGATTTTTAGCCAGGCTCACTACCTTCCTCACCTCTCTGAAGCTCTCCTGGAATGTGTGGAAGAGATAATCAGATATGGTTTTATATGAAACAGAACGGTAACTACTCTCGTCATAATTCTACCCTGACAGCAGGCCTCTTCTGAGCTGTAAGTCCTGCTACAGCTACATTTTGGACTGTGGACCAGAACTCGGGGGTGTAAAACTGGCTTTCTGGTCCTATATGCTTTGAAGGGTTTAATTCCCTACACAGTCATATACAAAATAACTGATGTGCACTTCCCTGAGACTAGGTTATTTCGCAGCTTCTATGCTTTCAGTTAACCTCCCTACCATCACTAGGAATGCACAGCCAAGTCTGATGTTTCCAGTGATGCTGATCCAGCCAAACTGCAGCTCTGCCTTCCCTTGCTGGGACATAACCCTGCCAAAGCCTACACAGATGGACCTGCCAGGCATGGTAAAATGGATGGATCCAACACTTAAAGGACTCCTACAGCCGTACCCCAAAGCAACGGAAGGGCAGAGACACCGACAAAATGGTGTTGCAGAGAAACATGTGCAAGGAAAACAGTGAAACCTACTCACCTCAAATGACTTAATTCTTTCCCTTCCTTACCCTGGTGGTAACTGGGAGGGAACAACCAGGCTGGAATCCTAACCTCCCATCAGCTTCCACAAGCCTGGGTGAAAAGTCCCCTTTCTATCAGCAAATGAGCATGTGTGCATTTATGTGGTGTGAAAAACATATATACAGACACACACATATACATGTATGTTTAGCCTGAAGAAGAGAAGACTGAGGGGGGATCTTATCAATGCTTATAAATATCTGAAGGGCAGGTGTCAAGATGATAGAGCCAGACTCTTTTCAGAGGTGCCCAGTGACAGGACAAGGGGCAATGGGCACAGGTTGGAACACAGGAAGTTCCATCTCAATATGAGGAAAAATTCCTTCCCTGTGCAGGTGCCAGAGCAGTGGCACAGGCTGCCCAGAGAGGCTGTGGAGTTTCCTTTTCTGGAAATATTCAAAACCTGCCTGGTTGCATTCCTGTGCCCCCTGCTCAAGCAGGGGTGTTGGACAAGATGATCTCCAGAGGTCTCTTCCAACCCCTACCATTCTGTGATTCTGTGTGTGCGTGTGCACGTACACGTGTGTGTATACACAAATACATACACATGCACCTATAAGCAGGCATGTTTACAGGTAACAGACAAGAAAGATGCTGCCTAAGCCAGGAAAAGGATACCAACAGCCTAACATTTAGCAGCTCAAACATAAGCCCCCTTCCTCATTCATCACTAACAGGCAGCTGGGCATCTGATGCCAGCAGAAAGCAATGCACTGGCAGGGGACTCGCATCTCCTCGGGTCACTTCATTCTCTTACATTGGCGACCCTGTAACTATTGAAACCTGGTCCATGATGCAGCAGGGCTGGCGAATCGTTCACTGATGCAATCGGGGTCCTACATCATCACTTGTCTAAGTCTATAACATTGCACAGGCAAGCAAAGTGCTTTTTAAGTAGATGACAGGAAGAGTGAAAGGCATTTTGCCCAAGTCACCAGAGCAGAAAGTTACTTCCAAAAACCATATAACACTGGCCAGTTCATTATCCTACAGCTCAGAGGCACTGAGCCAGAAGACCGTTAAGAACATGCAGCCATATGCACATTCGTAGCTTACAAGCAAGTAAACACCCAGAAACAAAAATTAAAAGCAAAACAAAACAAAAAACCCCAGTAATCATCTGCTTATCAACTTTACATGGCAAATCATCTAAATTACTTTCCTCCAGGCTGTCCCAGTCTTACTTTCAAGATGCTTTAAGCATCTTAATCCAGACTGAAGTGAGGAGCAAATACAGATCATTTTTTGCATGGAAAAGAGCAACTCATTCCCATGAGTTTGTGGAGAGGGAGGATGGACAACATGGGCCTGAAATGCCAGGGCATTACAGCCAACCCTCTTGCACCACCCAGGGGGAAGTGCAGAGCAGTTTGCTGGTGTTAAATCCTTCCTGAAAAGCAGCTAATAGCCAGTTACATTTCCCTGTTTTATGTAGCCACTTGACAGCACTGGTGTTTTCAGCTCAGTTGCAATTTTTCTTTACATGAAAACTGCAATGCTGAGAGACGACTGACCTTTCCAACATCCCTATGTAGTATGACAGCCTGTTTGTGCCATCAGGCATCTTCCACTTTAACACTAGGTTAGAATTGGTGTTTCTGTACACCCCTTGTTAAAGGATCTCCAAAACACCCTACCTAGGTGGTTTATGCTGCAGTCAGCCCTGCTGTGAGACAAAGGAGTATGTTGGGATCCTTCTACGCAAGTGAAAATCAGCTTATCCTGAGGAGAATGACACAAGACAACACTCTCATGAGGGTACTTTCAGCAAGGAAACAAAGATTCAGAAGACAAATCACACAAGAGGCAGCTGGGGCATCAGGCTCAGCACCATCATCGTTATGAAAAGGTATGTAGGACCCTGCTGACAACTTATCAGGGTCTTTATGTATACATCTTATTGTTAGGAAGCATCTCCTAGCAGCCAAACCACTTCTCAAATACTGCTCTTATCCAGAGGAATCTGTCATTTAGTGATCTGATGATTTTTTTCACAGTCCCTGTGCAGTGCTAGACAAAACACCATACAGCTCATTCTACAAAGCCACACTGCTAAGCTGTTTCAGCACACATGCTTGAATCTTCCTTGAGAAGTGCTAATCCTTTCTTGAATTGAGCAAACACCAATCAAAATAGATTTTTAGTTGATTGATTTCACCAAAAAGTCATTTTTAGATGGAGGGATTAAAAGCTAAATACAGAAAGCAGATTGTTTAGACAAGCTACAGTCTGGAAATATAAAGAAAATGTTGGTGAAATATAGAGAGGATTAAAAATTGGTTGTAAACAGGGCCAAAATTTTAAACAGGTTTTGAACAAAAAGCTGTTTCACTTCTCTGCAACAGAGCAAAACCACACATCAAATGTGGACACATTTATTAATGACACTTGCTGCTTAGCTATGCTCTCTGAACTGCATTTCCCTCCCCAAGAACAGCCCTCACACAGCTTTGCTATGGCAGCAATAGGAAGTAAACAAGTCTGATGTACAGCATGCGACACTGACGCAGTCTCGCACCTTTCAGGTTTCTGTCACTTGCTTTGTTGCTCTCCTAAGAACTAAACTGCAAACAATCCTAACCTGCGAAACATCTACTCAGAGAGCTCTGCAGCTCTGTAGGCACCATCTACATAAAACCCATGAGCCTGTTTCTCAAGTCACGTGCCACCAAAGGGTTCAATGCACTAGAACAAGACCAAGAATATGCCCAGAAAAGATTTCTTATCCCACTTAGTTCACCAAGTCCATCAAGTCAGATGCTTCAAAAGACACTCAGAAGAACAACAAATGCAAGGACAAATACCAGTACCAGTTGTGCTGTGAGGCTGGTACATGCAGTCAGGAGACCAAAGGGAGAGGTACAAAGGGCAACACACTTCCACAAGTTTGAAAAGAACCCCACAGAATCACTATCTCCCCCAAACATATTTCACCACTAAATTAATCTCCAAATGTAAAACGTACTTTGATTTATTGATGGCTCTTTTCAGCTTCTTCTCCAGTTGTTTCATCCTTCCCATGGCAGCATTGTATTTGGCTGCAGTCTCCTTGTGAACCAACTCACTTCTTGTTTTGGTCTGTTCTGCCTCCATGACCTTAAAGAGGGGGAAAAAAAACAGGTTGAGTGGCAAGACACGATGATCTATTTCTTATCATTTTAATTAACATCTTGAAACATCTTTAACATCTTTAATTAGCATCTTCATAATCTCTTCAATCAGCTCATGTCAGGAAAGTGAGGGTATAGAAAAAATGACTTTCAATGAATCTACTTAAGTCATTCCTGAAAGAAGCAGCAATATGTCAGATTTGCAAACACTGTTAATTATCACAGAGCTGTTGCAGCTTCTTGCATAGTATCTCTTACGTAAAGTTCAGAAGAGCCTCAAATTTTAGGATCATCCATTTTTTAACTGAGTTAGATATTCAGGAATGGAGCAGCGCTGGCAGAAGTCACCCAGTTACACTGAACAGCATTGTTTCTGTTTCTTTACCCCTGCTTCTCTCACGGGAGCCTGCCTTTCCCAGCAGGCAGGCAGTAGGCTGCTCAGCCCTCAGCTGCACTCCCACCACTCAGGAAAGGGCTGAAAATCAACCACAGCAGTGGTAAGACTGAAATGCAGTTCAGCCTGGATCACCAGCCTCCACAAAACAGCATGTCCAATGACTGCCTGTTTGCAGAAGGCCAGGAAGTCACCTTTTCAAACAGCTGACCAGCCTCAAATCACGGTTTCAACACCGAAAATGCACAGGGGTTCAAGCCCTGAGCTGACACCCCTAATACACAGACAGGGGAAGCTATGCTGGTGACCAGCCCACTATCTGGGCAGGCAGATGTTTAACACGCAGCAGTACCAGGCCCAGCACATCAGCCACCACTCTCCATGGCCAGCCCAGGCCTTCCCCAGCCAGTCAGGCTGCAGCCCTGCACACAAACTAGCAAATTCTTTAAGCAATCAGGTATTCAAAGCTTTATAAACAAATTCTCAGTTCCATGGCATTTTGCAGCAATTAGGAGTCTACAGAAGCAACAGGAAAAGTAAATGTCCCTCCATTAGATGCTCTGCTGGTATCCCCTAGTCACGCTTTGCTAGTAATTCTGTCCAGGGTACTTTTATTGTGCATATTTGAGATGTCAGAGGCATAAGTCAGAAAACTTGTTTTCTTTATTGCACTAGCAGTCAAAATACAGATAAGGAGGTAACTGATTTGTTTGAATTAAGAAAAGTAGTGACACTTCTCCATTGGTCTGGCAACGAGGGGAAGACACAGTCTCAGGCTCCCTCTCTTGCAGCTATGAAGGTATCCGTACAAAAAAAAAAATGTCAGGACTTGATTTTATCCAGTACTGGATTTTGAAACATCTCCACTGTGAAACCAACTACTCCACAATTTCAAGCAATTTTGCTCCAACTGGCTCCCACCACCAGAACATGTACCTCGGCTCTCAGATCCAGAGAGGAAGAATATTCAAGATATCTTGATTTTAAGTAACCTCACCCACAAAGCTCTAATTTCTTGAAAGAAATTTCTTTCTAATTTCTTCCTAGCCTTCAGGCTGAACTGAACAGGGAAAAGACGACAGTCAATTTCAACTTGCTTGGAGTGCTGCTCCTCTCAGGGAAACTGTCATGTCCTTTCTGATGCCTAAATGGAAGCGTGAAACTGATACACGCCAAAGCTGAACTGCATCAGCATCAACTAGAAGCTCTTGCTGCCACAACTACAGGCCACGTTTTACTCATCTGCACACACCACTGATTATTAAACAAAGAAGTTGCTACAGAACTTTACAAGAAACAAAGGTTTCCAAAGGCTCTTTTGATTATATATAAAATAATATACTCAGCTCCAACACCCTTCAACTATTTATATATAAATAAGGCATCCACTTTCAAAGAAAGGTCAAAAAAAAATAATCTACCAGATTCATAACAGGCTCTCCTCTGCGTCCTGAAAACAAGCTGCAGCCTCTTATCTTGAACAACTGTTTGAAAGCTAGGTTAATGCAATGACTTTCCCCAGTCAAATGTGTCAGACAAGGCTGGTTTTAGCATGGAAGTGTCTTAAATTAAAATGCAGTCTCCAAAGACTGCACAGAAGCTGGTTCACCTCCTTGTAGCGTGGCAAGGTAACTGCAATTTAAAAATGCTGGAAGCTACAAAATCATGGAGCATCTGGAATATACTAACGGTCAATTAAATGTCAATCCCTCGCATCCATTCTTAGAGCAAAATTAGCATCAACTTTGATATCTGGGATGAACCACATGGTAAATACTACCAGCATCAGGGTCGTAAAGCAGGTTAGGTGTCCAGTATCGTGTTGATTTTGCACATCTTTCATATCAAACATCACAGAAATGCTGAACCCTGCAGAACTGGGATTTGAGGGTGACAAATGGTAAACACCTTAAAATATCTGACAAAACACGGAATTTGCTGTCAGCCATATATATCCACGTTCATTACCCTTTCCAGAAAGAAAAACATAAAAACGCTGTATACTTCAACCTTTTGAGAAATCACTGATGTAAGGAAAACCGTCTCCCCCCACTCCCTTGTTCTCCTATGGTCATTCTGTCATCGCACTGACATTACCTGCACAAATCTGCGGAGATGCCAGAGTCAGCCCATCCCCTTCCCCCGGGACGGTGGCTCAAGCTGCATGCCCAAGGCTGTGGATAATACCTGGAAGACTGCAAGGTATCTCTGTGGAGATCCATCGTGTGCCAAGATGCGTTTAAGCATTTCATTCAGACAAGAAGAAACAGAAAGATCACCCACCCCTCCACAAAAGCAAAGTGGGCTTTAAGTAGAGAAGCTGTCCATCACGGCAGGTGGACAGAAACAGACTGCAAACCATGCTGCCACCTCTACATCTGGGAGGTTCAATGTAAGACCAGCTAGGGAAACCCCTTACCTTTTAAAAAGGTCTTAGAAGACCACTGACAAGGCTTGTGTGGGAAAGAAGTACTTCTTATCAGACCTAATAATATGGTTGGGGAAGAACAGTCTTATATGGACTTACAGACAAGTTTCTGGTCACAGCTACTGAATAAGCTGTTTTGCCTAATAAAAGTCACTGTGCTTCTATCACCAACCTTGCCTTGTTGATGTTCCTATGTGATCACAGATGTAACAGCATCACTTAGAAAAAGGCAGAGATAAAAGTGAGGATGATACCTCTTCAAACTAAGACTGCTCAAGACACAGCTCTCCCCCCTTACATTGTACCTACTATTCATACCATTGGCGTGAGCAGGAGATGTACTCTTACACAAAAACATCCAGAGTGGGTGAACTTCTAGGACGCCCATACATTCACTAGACATTTCTGTAGCCCACACCTGTCCTTAATTACTAGATCACCTATTCCAGGCAGAATTCATTCTCTCAGGTAGCACAGACTACCAGATAAAATTATTGGAAAACAAAAACAAACAAACAAAAAACCCCACCCAACACAGGTATCGATCAATTCCTCTTCTCTTCTTTCCCTACCCTCTATTTCCAACTCAGATGTCCAGGAAAGAAGGTTGGTATAGAGTATATATTTTTAGTGAATAAGCCTGTACAAGTAGCTTTGTTGCCCCCAAAAGATTTGCATGATCTGAAGTCAAAGATGGACTCCAGGCAAAATTTCAGTTATAACAACAGATGCAAAAGAAAAATTTATCAGGGAAATTAAGCAAAGCTGCCCATCTAATCACTCTGGACAACTGTTTCTTTCTCAAAAAATTAAACTGATACCTATTCTAAGCAAAGAATTAGAAATAAGAGGTAAGAGACAATGCAAGATCAGTAAACCAGGAGGACAGAATCAACAATACAAGGGATTGCATTTAACCCCTGCATTTCCAGGGTGAAGAGACAGACATTACGGCAGGGAAGGACATGGATATTTTTGTTGTTTCTCTCACAGACCTTTCTTTCCCCTCCCTTTTTCTCCAAGTATTTCTATCTGCAGGAAGTATCTCTTCTCTCTACATCACATAAGTACCCACGCATTTTACACTGACAGATGGCACTTCACACTATAATATCAAAGGGAGCTTCACAAGCCAAATTAAACCAAGAGGGAGCATGTCTCCTCCCTCTTCACTCTCCCCTCATCCCTTTCCTTTTAAAATGTCTCATGATCAAGAGCCAAAACATTTCTTCTCCCTGCCAAAATTTATGAACTGAACATATCTCAGGAACGACTGTAAAAGCAGAACCTTTTTAAGACTACAGGTTGCATCGACAATTAGAAATTAGAAATTTCTCTTGAAATTAATATAGGATCTTCCTTTCTGCTCCAGCTTGTCTCAAACTTGAGGTAACACGTCTGTCAGCACTTTCCTTCTGTACACATATACGAATGATTTTCAAGAGGAGTGTAAATGTGAAGATCTCTCTTCTTCATTCCTCCAAAATTCTCCATCCTTTGGCCCTTTTATAGCCCTGCTCTCTGCACCCCAAACTGCAGCATTATAATTCAGGGTACTAGCAGGTAGACAACACACTTCCACTTCCCAAAAACATTTTCTCCAAATTTTAAAGACAAACTGCAGTTACCAAGAACGCAGTAAGCTAATGGCTAACAGCGAACAGTACTTTTCTTCTCCAAGCAGCTTAAGAGCTCATCAAACCTGACTACATGCAAGCTAGGTGACTACACTGTCATTATAATCAACAGAGAATTCATCTTACAATGAACTTGCCCCTCTGGTCACGTGAATTATTCTCCAGACACCATCACCTTACTCATCTGACTATAACGGAAGTTTAGGCAAGTAACTGGGACACCTGAAACTGATGAGCTAAATCCCAACCTAAGTGTCATTACACTAGATCTGTGGAGAAATTGACATCTAGAAAGAAAACCCACATGAATTTACCCAAAAATACACATCAAGTTAAGAGTAGAAGTGGGTAAAGCAGCTGCCTGACTTGCAGGTTCGCATCACAGTCCTGTGCTTCACTGTGGTCAACACATCGCTCAAGCACAGACATTTACAGGGATCAGTTGCATCTTCACAGGCAGGCAGGCATCCAGCTCCTATTTAGGCACCCAGCTTCCTTTGGAAACACAGCTCAAACTGCAAGGTGAAAAAAAATTGCTGAGTGACAGCCTGTACTCCCTGTACCTATTCATGCTGGTCCTGCCTGCTCTGCGAATAAAAACATCTTCCACATGTTATGCTTCCAGTCCACCAAGGATAAGGAAAATTTCAGTAGCTCTCCCATTTCTCACCAGTTTAATTATATGATTTTCTATATCGGTGGCTACAAAAGCCTTGTTTATAGTAACCTGTTAGTCTGACACATTAAAAGTAGTGTTAGTAGCTTTCCAGTCTACGAAGAAATCAAAAAGCAATTACAACATGCAACCCTTATCTCCATTTCCTCCCAGTGAGGGTCTGCAAACAGCATTTCCTGTTTGGTACACTGGAACCCAAGTCTTTGCCCACATCCATTGGGCCAAGTGCAAATTTCCATACATGCCTGTATAAAACAATAAGTGTCTCATTCGTTCTCTTGCCTGCCCTTTTCCTTTATGCTCCCTGTTTGCATTGGTTGTCAGCTACCAAGCTGCTACAGGGCTCAGGTTTTGTTCCAACTTCAGATTAATTCAATATAGCCTGCCACCTCTGCCTAAGAAGAGCAAATAAAAACACTTTACCCTTGCCTGACATTTCTATCAATAGAGAAACAAATTAATTAATAGCCCACTTCTAAGATTTGGCACAGAGGTGCTTTTCTGCACTTGATTCATTGCTGTACAAGGCTCAGTGCAAGATTATTCTCTGCCCAGTACAACTGTCCTTTATAAATACACGCAAAAAAACCTAGCAAATCCAAACAACTAGAGTGCAAAAAACTTTCTCCAAGAGTGATTTTGTATGTGGAAGTAGAGGAATTCTACTTCTTAACCCTCAGAAACAGTTTTTTCCATTAGTAATTTCTAATCTACTTAATAGTTAACAAATGATTAACAGCAACACTGCGGCAGTCAAGCAGAACTTTTGTTCTAGTAGATCTCATCCTCCAGCCTGTTTTCATTCATAGCTTGGTGGGGAATGTTGATGTTCTCTGCTCCTTGAGACCCCAATTATTCTGTTTACCTCACTGAACACTAAGTGCTTCACCAATTGCATGCACTGAAACCATGGAAGTATTCACTCTGCTCCTAAAGAAGTTATAAAATAAAACTCAGTTAAGCCCTCCAAACAAACTAATGTTGGGTCTATTCAGTCAGGACTTCCAACAGCATTTTCACCCTTCTTGGCTCTTGCCCTAGCCTCAAGACCTCCAGTATGGCCAAAGAAAATCACAAGACAAACTTCCATGTAACTTTTTCAAAATCTGCTGCTCCCTGGAAAGGTGCAGATAGGTGCTTTCTGGGAACTGAGCTTGCCCAGACTATTTTAAGCCCTAGGAAGTGTTGGGTAACACACTTTCCATTCAAGGAGCCATCAGCTGCTCTATACAATCCAGTCCTTGCCTAGGAGATTTTGTAACTGCAGTAAATAAACCTAAGGTTCCTATTTACTGTTCAGCTGTAACCATCAGAGACAGTATGGTTTGAATCAGTCCTCTGACAAGGAGATATTCTGCATTCAGTGATGATACATATCAACACCACCAGCATGACACCAAACACTGTCAGCAGCCATCTTCTGCTCTAAATCACTGGGTTTGCCCTGCTCGGGTATACTCCTCTCACAGACTGTCAGGGAAGGGTTGCAGAAGGACACAGGGATCCCCTTGAAATATCCAATGAAAAGAGGAACCCATTTGAAATCTCAAAATTGCTAGTGTTTCTTTCCTCACCTGCCCCAACACAAATTTTCATTATGTCAGCTAGAGAGAGGCAGCTGATATGTGGTTGCTACCACCCCCCACTAGATCTGAACAGTTTAGCAGTCAACTCTAAGCAACTCCATTAGATGCTCCCAGTATTCTCACCCATCTACTCCGAGAATCAAAAATTGTGTACGTATTTCTGGGCTTCGCTCATACTGAACAAGGATAACTAGGGAAAGTGACAGCTGCTGGTGTCCTGGTACACACACACTGCAAAGGTGGGGCTCCCTTCAGAAACATGCAGAGGTTAGCAGACCTGAAAATACCTAAAGCCAACAGGGACAGTAACACAAACAATATCCTGGAGTTTGTTTTCTCTTTTTTAATATATACCAGGTTTTCCATCTCTCTCCTACAGAGCCAACATCCTTTTTGTTCCCTGTTTCTTCATCAGGCAGCTGGTTTTTACAAGTCACACTGAAATAGAGGCTTTCTTATAAGTGAGAATCTTCTGCAACAGAACAGAGCTACTGCATTGAGGACTGCAAGACAATAGAAACATTGTACAGCACACTAGCACATTTGGGATAGCAAAGTTCAGCTTCACTGGCATGTTAAGGGAACTCTGACAGAACAAAGGTTTTTAATTTTTCTTTTTGGTTCTTTCATGCTAAAAAAAGAAATCTGCTTTTTTTTTTCAATAGACAGGAAAAAAGAGACACAGCAAATGACAGGAAAATTCTTCCTGACAGCTGCTAAAATGAATACTGCCTTTCATTGTCAGACAGTACATCTCTTCTGTAGATTTAAAAAGACTTTACAAAGGAGGTAAAACCTTGTCTAAATTTAAAAGTTAACTCAGGGTAGAGCAGTATGCAAGCTTAAAATGCAACACATTGAGTAATCCTACATTGAAAAACACATTTCCGAAGTGCCTTGTTCAACTTACTCCATACTAAGAACAGGTTATACCAAAATTGGAACACATCCCTGTTTTTCCAAAGTAAGAGTTTCCATAACACATGTATTCAGGAATATCCATCCCTATGCAATTATTCTGGCATAACTCCACATGCAGATATGCCTTAAGACATTGTTTATCCCTATTATATAGATGGTAATTTTTTTTCTTTAGAGAGCTACTCCACTAGCTACTCGCACAGCCAAATATAGTTGTCGCAGTAGCAGCCCAAGGCCCAAATCATTTAACCTTAGGCTTCATAATTATCTGTAGCTTCATTTCCTACATGTCATGTATCTGGACCAATACAAAACTTTGGTCTTTCAGAAACTAAGGCTCATACACCACAGGAGAACACAAAATGTGGAAAAGACAGATGCTGGGGCAAGTCTATATTACCCTCTGAGTAGCATGGTTGAGCATCTCTTGCCAGGCAGAGTCAAACTGACGTTTGTCATCTTCCAGTAGCCTCTGCTCAGCTAGCGAAATGGTCTCTTTTGCAGCACGCAGCACTTCAGTGGCCCTCTGAAAATCCTGAGTCGCCCTCTGAGCTTCCAGCTGTGCCTAAAAAAGAGAAGTTGGGATCAGAGACAAAGCAATACCCACAGACACGTTTAGAAGAGCCACCACACTAACCCCGGGTCTTCAAAAACACCACGCCAGCATTACTGTTTCCCAATCTTTTACTTGGAAGTGACACACATTTCCTCACTGGAGTAAGTACTGCTAAGACAGCAGTTCTCACCCAAACAGGTGATTTGCAAAGAACTGTCTCATTGTGTTGGTCATCAAAAAACACACAGCTGATGGCCTACAAATAAGGTATTTCTCTCTCAGCCAGGTGCTTACGTTGCATAATCACTGAGAAACAAAACAAAAGAAAACGCAATAGCAAACTTGTAGCACGTCAAGAATATGTTGAGAATGGCACTCCCTGAGTTTAGTCAGGGTGGATTTTTATCTGGTGCACCATTAACCGCACTGAGGAAATGTTTTGGAAGTATTACATTGTTATAAAGCATAAACAAGTTTTCTGAGAAGGTGGCTTCTAATTCTTCGGACATTATCACTGGGACACAACTGATGCAGCAAGTCCACACTACACAAACACAGAGGTAACCAAAGGAATTTAAAATGCATGTAAAACACAGATAAAGGCCCTGCTATGTCCTTTGGAAACTGCTGCTTCTTTTCAGCAAAGTAACACAAAGCTTGAGCTTGAAGAGACCACTTTCAAGTGTCTGCATGGAAGCAGGGGAGAACAGTGTCTCCTGGTGAACTGTATGGTTCTTGCTGTGAGAGCAAAGACTCCTCCAAAACAACATACAACCTTCCCAGCAAAGCAAACACAGCTTAGAAGCCGTCTAGTCAATGAGCTGTGATCTCTCTTTATTCCAGACCAAAAAAAAATTCTCCAAGACACTGCATTTACAGACCACCTTCATCTCTTCTGAAGGTTTTAACAAGGCTCTCACAATACCCAAATCCCACTCTGAACAGTCCTCAGTAAAATGCTCACATTCCATCTTGCAGGCTTGGAGCCACCTCCATTTTTCACAGCTGAACAGGGTCCCTACCACAGCAGCAAGCCCTTGCCTATTCAGCCCAAAAAGGGAGAGCAGCCAATAAGTCAGCAATAATGGTAGTCATGCTGCAGGTTTCAGTAGTACCGTGGTGACAAGTCATCACAGAGTTCAGCAGTCTGCA
This sequence comes from Phalacrocorax aristotelis, assembly GCF_949628215.1. Classification (NCBI taxonomy): domain Eukaryota; kingdom Metazoa; phylum Chordata; class Aves; order Suliformes; family Phalacrocoracidae; genus Phalacrocorax; species Phalacrocorax aristotelis. The sequence goes on along the minus strand of NC_134277.1, from coordinate 47,226,930 downwards.
GCGCTGCACTTTAGTACCAGTGGCAAATCTCAAATGTTCAAAATAGGTGACCCTACAACAAATAGACAAAGAATATCCATAAACAAATTATTGGTGTTGGCTGGGTGTGGGTTGGTTGGTTGGGTTTTTTTGTTGTTGTTGTTGGTTGGTTGGTTTGGGTTTTTGGTTGGTTTTTGGTTGGTTGGTTGGCTTTTGTTTGGGTTTTGTTTATCTTATTTTTTAAAAAAAAAAAAGATGTCCCCTCTTTCTATAGTTATCACTGAATGACTAGCAAGTTTAACATTCAGGCTTTCAAACATGCAGGTTTCACATTGTTTTCCTTCACCAGAAATTTTTAATTTCTGAAATTTTTTATTTCTGAAGCTTTTGTGTTCACCTGCTGTCTCAACTATATCAGCACTTTGCTGCTGTAGAGCCCTTTTGAGGTTGATGCACAAATACCCTGTTTAGCTCAAAAGTAAAATCTTTACCTGAACTTTTCTATATCACATATTCCATAAATTTCTATTTAATGTAGTATTTTTGAGCTGTTTTGCACTGAAACACCACCCTTCAAATGTAAGCTTCACATCCAATTAATTGTTGAACATCCAGTACTGTGAAGACAGTTTTCATTTACACTTCAATGATTTTCTTAAAAATAAACTGGAATTACCCAGTTTATACCTATGGGAAATGTCTTTGACCAAACATGACTGACAGAACAAAATAATGAATTAAACTGTACATGTCATGATATACAGAGAGGGAGTCTGAGGCTGAAACAGGGGAAAGGACTCTGACTACAGAATACTAAGCTGATAAAGATGACACGTTATCAATAAAGGAAGAGTTTTTAGTGTTAAGAAATGGTGGTCATCTGGGAAGTATCAGGGATTTTTAGCCACGGAATGGGAACTAAGTAGAACAATAGTGCATTTCTCCAGCAAACAGCTGGGCTACACCTCAACACCAGCTGCCCCAAATACCTTTACACTTGAGACACCACAGTTATTTGTAAAGGTAATGGAAAAACCCTTCCCTCCCCGTCCTGTGGCAGGGGAGACAGACTCTTAATTTAAACACAAGTCTCAAAAGGAAATAAAGCACACTAAGTTTCCCTCACAGTGTCCTGAAATAGCAACAAGCTCTTCTTACTTCCTTCCCCCTATCACACAGAGAGGTACTTCACCCCAAAGTGACCATGGAAAAATAGGAGTTATGTGTCAGAGGTCCTTCAGCTACTAGCTGGGGCAGGAAATCAAAGTCATCACAATCAGTGCAGCAATTTCCTTCCAACCAAGGTCCTTGATGCACTTCCTTCTGAAGTGACTGCTTGCATTTTCCACAGAAGAGAAATTCATCTAACCATGCCCTTTGCTGTTTTTGGGCAGCTTACACCACACCACCATGCCTACAGCCTTCGTGAAGAGCCAGGGCATTAAAGTGTTAATTTCCATGCAGGACTACACATCCCAAAGCAGCACAGAGCTTTGGGCCAATATTAGTGGATGAACAGCATCCTGGTGTAAATTCATCGTTAATACGCTCTCTTAGAAAGCCTAAGGAAAAAAAACCACACGTTACATCTCACCACCACCCCAGTCAACAGCTGCCTGTTTCAAACATATTAACACATTTTATAAATTAAGACTAAGTCTGACTAAAGAATATTTTAATTTAGCCAGTAGCTAACCTAAACCGTGGTACCCACCAAGCACAGGAAAGCTGAGGATCTTTAAACAAGGCCTAACCTAAGGTTCCAACAAAGGACACAGCAAGAAGCCTGAAGCTTAGGCCCCAAAATATCTCTGACATTTCACAACTTTTTTTTTCTTCCAGTAAGTTTGACCTATGCTAGTAGAGGGATCAATTGCAAATAAAGGCCAAAAGTTTTCCATAAAAACAGTTTGAGATGGGATTTTAACAAGTGAAATAAAATGCAGTAAAAGCCTGCACCAAGCACTGCAGAACAGTGCTGAGGATGTTGGGAGGAAGAACAGGACTGATTTTCATGGAAGACCCTATAAGAAGGAGCCAGGTTCCAGTAACTCCCAGGCAATAAGGCCATCAAAGCCTAGCCTCAGTGAAGACTTCAGCTCCATGGCTGCCCCACTGCAGGAGCGGGCCTGCCCACACAAGAAACAACTTAGAAATGCAGGAAAAGACTGGCAACCCATTCCTAGCACAGGCAGAACCGCACCAGCGAGTAACTGCTTTCGAAACTCTAGTAAAACCAGATCCCAGGGGCAATGCAAGCACAGAAGTACAGTTTTCTCACTGTAACTGCATCAGCACTTGAAAGTTTCTGTTGGCACAGATACCCAGGTCAGAGATCAACACATCTAAGCCAGCAAAAAGTCTGCAGAGCATTAGGAGCTGAGTTACTAAATCCCAACAGAAAACAACATTTAGTGGTTGCTTGCAGTACTAGTAGCTCTTCTGATCACGCCTCTAAAGCACAATTGGCTGCACAGCAGAAAAATGTTCTTTATGATAAGAAAACCAGAAGCTAAATTTACAATTCAGCTAGATATCTGCTGGCACCTGGACTTCTAGGACATTGAGAGCTGAAGCTGTGAACAGGCAGGCCCATAACTCTGGCCACATTCAGCTTCATGCCCCATAACTCTGTGGGTAAATGGAAGACTGAAACAAAACCGTACTTAAATATTGTCTCCCAGCTGTATCTGTGGAATGCTACTCTGCATGGCAGTTTGGAAACTGTTTTGGAACACAAAGCGCTTTTTTGTTTATGCAAAAGAGTTAGTCCAAATAGCAATTTAGCTCCAACAGTTATCTGAAGTCAGCCTAGTCTTATTTTAAGCAACTTACAGAAAGCCTGGGAAAGAAAAAAAAAAGAGCCAAATGCTAGGGTAAAGAATTATACAGTAGTCATTAAAGACGCATCAACAGGTTTGTGGTTTTCCAATGTGAAAAAGACTACTCGAACACTTCTTAGTTAGTACAGTTACTCAATAATTAGCCTTCATTTAAAACTCCCTCCAGCACATACAAGTTGTTCTGCACCATCACTGACAGACTGCTCTCATGCTCTCAACCTCAAGCCTGCAGGTCACTCAGTTTGATGGAAGCGACAATAGCATATTCTTCACATGCTTTTAAAAGCAGAGTACAACAGGAGCTCACGTCTCTGTTCAGCCTCCTGACGTTGTGTATGAACTTCATTATTTTAGACAGTGGTTGCTTCTCTCAAAAGACCAGAATTCAAAATTCAAATGAATGGCTGAAAACTAGGTTATTTTGCTTTCAAGCACAAACTGGTGCTCAAGTTAAGAGAGGTTTAGCCCTGGGGTAGCACGAGGGAAAAAGTATTAGGGACCACAGAATGGCAGGGGTTGGAAGGGACCTCTGGACATCATCTTGTCCAACCCCACTGCTTGAGCAGGCACACCTAGAGCAGGGAGCACAGGAACACGTCCAGTGGGTTTTGAATGTCTCCAGGGAAGGAGGCTCCACAACCTCTCTGGGCAGCCTGTTCCACTGCTCTGTCACCCTCACAGGAAAGAAGTTTTTCCTCAGATTCAGGTGGAACTTCCTGTGTTCTAGTTTGTGCCCATTACCCCTTGTCCTGTCACTGGGCACTACTGAAAAGAGTCCAGTCCCATCCTCCTGACACCCACGCTTCAGATACTTATAAGCATTGATAAATTCTCCCCCCTCAGTCTTCTCTTGAGGATGAAGACAAAAAACATCTCCAAGGGAGTTTGAAGGCAAGTGGGATGTCAACTTTCTGCCTGTCACCCATATCACTGGCACCTGATGGAGTCTACCCAATATAAAAGTGAGCATCTCTTTCAAAAAAAAAGTCAGAAGGAGCTAGGCCAGTGAAACCCCTTATCGGAAACAAGAGAGCTTTGACACCTTGGGAACTGGGGAACCCATGTCCCAGCTCCCACCGCCACAGTGACCAGGAGCTTGTTGTGCCTCATCATTAGTGCTTTCTGCCAGGAAGCTCAACTGAATGTCCTCACCATTGCAGACCCTTCCCCTATTAGCATAAAATATAAAATGGGGCCCCTTGAGAAATGCAATTAATCAGCCACAGAGATCTCAGCTACGAAGAATCCCACCACCACAGCAGTCTCTGTCACACACCATTTGCACAAAGCACCTACTCCTTCTGCTGCTGTGTTCATCCCTCCTCTGCAACTCAGTACTCTACAATCAACCTGCTACAAACAAGCATCCCACAACAGTAAATCCCAACAACAAGCAGCACACCCAAGAGTCCAGCTCTGCCCACTCAGCCCCCTCCTCTCTACCTCTCCTCACAGCCAAGAGCTTTCTCTTCACCACTGTCCACCCTGTGCCCTTCCACATAGGTGATCTCCTCTCACCAGCTCATCCACCACTGATCTCCCTGCCTCCGATACACACAGCCCCAAACTTCCCAGCCAGCTCCCAAAGACTCAGAGGTGACACGCAGTAGCGGCACCAGCAGAAACAAATGGAGCACTGCAATATAAAATATGACAACTTTTAAAATAAACAATGACATAAAATTACCATCAGGGCTCGTAATTGCAAGCTATTAATGTATTGGTGAAAGAAGCTCAGTCCTGACAAATCACTTCTGGGGGGATAAAAGTTGCACCCTCATGGGCAATCCTCTGCTTAGTCTATAGAGGGCCTTGCACAGAAGGGGACCATGCACAACAGCTGGATCATGTTGTTAGCTAAAGACAGTGATGAAAACAAAAAAGCTAGGCCATAGCAAGCTAATAGAAAAGAAAAAAAAACCAGGCACTTTTTAAAATGCAGTCACTCTTCTGGAATTGGCAGCAGCATACAGACAGATTTTTCAGGCCAGCAGACACATCTGCTTGTTCACTTTCAAGGCAGAAAACCCTGTACTCTTCATTATGAAATACAATTTTCTGTTTAGTCCACATAGCTTTTATTGCCCCAGTCCCCCTTGGTAGTCAGAGTCCTTGCCCAGCTGACTTAACAGAGGATTTTTCCCACCCTACCATTCATTGCTTGAATATTCTGCATCAGCATCAACAAAGACATATACCCCTCTTCCTCATTTCACCTGATCTCCAATTTTTGTTTTTGCCTACCTAGTTATACAGGACTGCACAATATCACTGACACCAAAACACAGTGCAACACAGCTATAGCATTCCTGTGAGGTTAGCTGACATCTAATACACCCTGGTAGACACTGCCTAGCCTCTGACCCGTGAGCACATGTGCACGCAGCTAACAGCCAAGCCAGGTTGCCAGAAATAGATGCAGAGGGGACATTTTGTGGGGCCAAGCCTGGTACAGAATTTCTCCCCTTGGCCAGCCTCCCTCACCAGAAGACCAGACCACAAGTGCTAGTAAATTCATGAAAAGGGCATCACTAACACAACCAGCAAATTTCCCATTAGAAATTACAGCAAAGGTCAGTTACTTTCAATTATTTAAAAAATTGGCTTCTTATTTAGCCAGGTGAACCTATCTCATACCAAGCTGCCAAGATCTTGATGCCCCACTTTCTTTCAGCATCTCTGCACTATTGCCAATAGAAGGCATGAACAATCTCTGTTTATAAAAATCGCTCTAAGCTGGAACGTGAAGGGAACACACAGCTGCTGCTCAGAACAAGGCACCAGCACATCACGTGCTGGCCCAAGGCCTTTGCTCTAAAAGACACTTGTTAATGTGAAACCAATGTCTCTCCCACTCATTAATGTTTAAAACAATAGTTTAATTGCTATCAGCAAATGCTTACTTGCTTACTACCAAATAGATAATGATTAACTGGCTTCCAGTCACACTCTTCAGAGGGAAGCAAGTTTCAGATGTTTCCATTCTGGGCCCCTTTCATTCATTTAACAACATCCCACGGTTAATTTGCTGTGCAAAGTACAACAGGGAATGTGTTTTAAATCAGCAACTTTCCTCCACCAGGCGCCCACCAAAGTTGCCGTAGCACTGCCTGTCTTCAGGGATCACTCTGATCATGGTGACCACACCACAGCATCCTGCACAAGCTTCTGGCAGGGATGAGGACAGCAGGATCACCACTCCATGACCACAGCATACCTATCTTGCCCACCACTGCAGCGGGTTCAGTAATTTGGAAGCCTGCAAGGTAAAGGCAGTAAGTGCTTGCTACAGCATTCACAGTAACTAGCCACTGAGTGCTGCTATTTTGGCTCCAGTTTTCCTCAGCCTGTTTCAATGCAGCTGGTAGCCGGTAACAAGAGCAGCAGCCCAGACATCACAAGGGCCTATAAGGCTCATCATCCTAACAACAATCTTGATACCAGCACAGCTGCGCCTCAAGCAAATCTGCAGATGATACTGAGTTAGAGGAGGTGGTTGAATAGGCAAATCACCTCAACCCAGATGGACCTTGTGAAACTCGACTGGGACAAGAGAAACCTCACACAGTTCAACAAGGAGAAGTGTTGAAGCCCTGCACCTGGGGTGGAATAATCCCATGATTAGCACTGATGGGAAACTCAGCTCTGCCAAAAAGAACCTGTGCATTACAACCAACAGGTACCAGGCTGAAAAAGCTGAAAAGGTGCACCTAAGGCAGACCGTGCCCTCGGCTACATTAAGGGCACCGCAGCTGGTCAATCATGGGAAACTATCATTCCTCCTAGCTCAGTGCTGGTGAGGTTGCACGCTGAATACTACATCCAGGTCCCACAGTTCAAGAGGGATGTCAAGACAGGGTCCAGAGGCCTACATTGACTCCTACAAGGAGCGCTGAAGGATGTGGGTTTTTTCAGTCTAGCAAGGAGGAGACTAAGGAGTAATCTAATCAGCTGCCAGCTAAAACTTGAAGGAGAGCTGCAAAGATGAGAGAGTTGAACAAACGCTTCTCAGCTGTATTGGATGGTATAACATTGAGCAACAGCCACAGATGGCAGCTTAGAAGTTTAGGTTGCACATTAAAAAAAAAAAAATCTTTCCTACCAGGAGGGTAGTGTGACCCTCAGACATGTTACCCAGAGAGGCTATAAATCTCCATCTCTGGAGGTTTTCAAGACTTGGCAAAGCCATGGTTGATGCAATCCAAGAATGGTGACAGTTCTGCTTTGAGCAGGAAGATGGATCAGATGACCTCCAGAGGTCCTGTACGACCAGCATTTCTATCAAATACCACCATTTTTTCTTACAGTTTATCAAAAAACAAAGAACATAGTTGCAAAAAAAATTGCAGTGATGCTGAATGTTCTCCTAGATTCTCAGACCCACGCATTTATTTTCCTGAATAATCAGAATAGCAATGCAGTTGGAGGAGGTGGGGGTTTTGTTTGCCTTTTTTTTTCCCCTCCTTAAAAGGACCACGACCTTCCTTTCCGCTCTCCCTGCAGACTAAAAACTCCAAGCCAAACCAGATTGAGAGTTAGTAAAAAACAAAATAAACCCACCCAAAAAACCCAGAAACCCCTTCTTGCTACAGGCCATGTACAGATGCTTATAAACAACTTGTAAAATGCAAAGCCTCGGGAGTGATCTCATTTTGGCAGATCTATGAGGCGTTTTGTGAGCTGTATATTAACCTGTGATGATTGTTTGCATTACTGACAGAAAATACAGTCTCTCAAGAGTCTAAAACACCCTTGTATTCTTTAAGCTGTTTATTGAAAAGCTATAAAATTGTACACAGGTTAAAATTTTCTTTTTTCAAAAGCAGATTTGAAGGTTTGTATTTGGGTAGAGAAGGCAAAGGGGAAGAGAGGGTGAAAATAAGACTTGCTAGGGCTTTTTGGGGAACAAACCATTTCCTCCCTGCTGCATAACTAAATGAAATGCCTGTGGAATACACTGACCAGATGTCCCTTAGTCTCTGCTTTTGATTAGGTGTCTTGTGATTTTGTGCTGGGCTTTTTGGTCCCATCTATGCATCCACCCCTCCTCTTCTAACAGCTTGATTGTTATAGAACTGACCTAACTCCTGGCTCTAGTTTATTTTCTGGTAAACCTGTAGTCTATAAAAAGGCCCAGGAAATCAGAGTAGACCTACAAAGCATGTTCTGAGAGATATCTAGCTCTGTGCTAAAGTTAGGTGATGTGTATAACTCCCTTAAGACAGGATCACAAGCCATATTCCATGAGACAAAAAGTTCAGGGCACAACCAGCAGCTTGCTTCATTATCTACTTCTCTTACAGGCAGTTGGTCTCCTCAAAGACAGAACACCACCGTCCCTTCTTTAGGAGCCTCAGAAGAAAATGAGGAAGAAAATATCTAAACATACAATTTCCTTAAACAAGCCAATCATTGCCACTGTGCACTCAGTCATTTGAAATCTACTGGACTCCTTGCTGGTTTTAATCAGCCTAGCTCCTTGCCTCAGAGGGGTAGGGAGGTGATACTCATTTGGGTGTTGTATGGGAGATACTACACCAAGCCTTTTGTCCCTCCCTCATTTTTCATTAGGTTATTGAGAGATGCTGGTCTGCTTGGAGTTACTCACACTAATTAACAAGTCTATGGCACCAGAATATGACAAGTTGTTCATCCTAATACCAACCAGACACAGCCTTCTTGGGCACTCACTGCCATCTGCTTGTTAGTTGTGCACTTGTGGCCAAAATTATAAAGCTTCTGCCTTCTGGAAGAGGAGATCATAGAATACCTCCAGGTTTCTCTCTCCAAGGTAAAATATCTTATTAAGAGAGAAAAATATCAATATAAAACCTATCCCCAACCCCACCCCCCACAATATGGACCTGCATTCTCAGGGCTTAGGCAGTGACTCAGCGAGCCTAGGGTTTATAGCTGGTTTCTAGGTTTACAGAGGCTCTGCATGCTCATCTGCACCTGGCAGCAGCCTCCTTTGCTGAAACCAAACATAGAAGCAAGGAACAAACTCCCACAAATACACGCTGTAAGATTTACACAGCCTACCCTAGTGGATTTTGCTAATTATCCAAGGAAATAAATGCTCAGCACTTACAGATGCAACAGATAGATTGAGGAGAAACACTGGATCATTGTCTCACCTAATTGCCACCAAAACAACAAATGTTTGTTGTTAGAAGTTTCCAGAGGGTTGGCAAGAAAATGGCAGGCTGGTTCTGAAAGCACATCTTGTGCACGCAAGGATACCGACATAAGCAAAGAGGCAGCACCTAGGTACAGGTTTTGCCTGGGTGATGGACTCCTTCTGGACTTGTTCTCCCAGCCCCCAGAAAGCCTCACACCCATCAGCAACAGCCCATCCTCAACAGCAAGGACATGCGCTAGAAGAAAGGCCCAGGCTGACCTTGTACAACTTTGACAGCACACTCACAGCTACTTTTGAGAGAGTCATTTTCCTAAAGGACCTATTGAAGATAAATTAATCTATTGACCCTTCATAATTTTACCTCATGGAATTATACATGTCTCCATGGCATGTGTGAGTAACGGGCTTGCTTTCTTGAAGGAAAAAGTTGGGGTGGTGTCCTGGACAAATGAAGGGCTAAGTCCATTCCTTGAAGGAAAAAGCCTAGGTAGCAGCAGGAACAGACAAAATTTCAATTTCACTGCACAGCAATAAAATTCTCCTTTAAGAACAAACCATTAACACCCTTTACTAAGTGAAAAAAAAAAAATCAGAAGCAGACACAGCTAAAGACGACGGACGTTTCTTCCACATCCTGGCAGTGAAATTTATATTCCAACAGTAGAACTGCAAGTTTGCTACAGCAGAGAGAGACTTTTCTTACATAAACTGAGTCAGTACAGAGCCATTCCCACACACGACAGAGAACTTAAGACTCTTCAAGGTAATCTTTTCCAGTAAGTACAGGCAAGAGCTCACAGATTCGTACTGTTTTATTAGAAAACGTAATGAAACACATCCAGAAGGCAGTAATCAACATCCATAGCAAGTTAGTTTTCGTAGCAGCCCCTAGCATTAGCTTTTATCACTTCATAATAAACTCCTACCTATTTAGAGCACTGTATACAATAAAGATTGGGGTGGCTGAATAACTTCCCCAAAGTTGCAAGGCTCGTGCTGCCTTCAGCAGTCATCCCTGAGCAGTTACCATACAAAACAGGTACACAGGGTATCACTCAGACCTCAAGTCTCCCAGGCTCAAATGCCAGCTACTATTTTTTAACAGATGATCCTGTCCATGGCTTACAATCTCTTGAAATAGCCTTTACTAGCGGCCAGAAAAGACTGAGAGGGGAAACAGTAAGAGAGAACAAAGCAAGGCAATCTTTCCTTTACATTATCTTTTTTTTCAAATGGTGTAGATTTGCCTTTTGGCAATAGCTATGCCAAGTACTACAGCTATGCAAAGGAACCCACAGTCTAAATCTCTTGGGTTTTTCCAAATTGAAGAGGATGCAAAATTTTGCTAATCAACTCTTCAAACAACAGCAGAGGAAAAAGGAATTAATCTCTATTTTCACATCCCAGCACCCTTTGAGAACCGCTTATACCTTCCCACTAGTTCTGGCATCTGCCATTGCATCAGTAGCTAAGAATAATAGCCAGATCACCTGTATCACTTTTTGCCTAAATCAGTTGACATCTAACAAAAAAAAAAACCAACCCAAAACTTTCCTGCCCTGGCCCTCTCCTTGTTGAAAGAAAAGAATGGAGGGCATTTCTACACCAACTTACCCCAGTATTCCAATATTTCAGACCTACTTGCCCAACACTTGTAGTACTTCACAACAAAAGAACAATCAAAAAACATTCTTGAAGGGAAGGGAAAATAATTAGGTCATTGCATTGTTGACAGTTACTGGAGAGGATGTTGAACAGCTATGCTGGCTTTGTATTGCTGCCTTCTGGAATAGCTAAGAACTGATGAATGCTTTGTGGGGTGGGAGAAAGACACCAAGAAAGAGTATTTTTTTTTTTTATCTTTTCTAGATAAATTCTTCAAAACACTTAGATGAAAACAGTATTTTCTTCTACTTCTGAAAAGAAAAACAGAAGAGGGAAGAACCTCTAATTTACAGTGCACAGCTAACAAATCTAAATAATGGAGCCCTCCAAGTCACGTCTTCTACTAATGAGAAGACCGGTTACAGTTTTTGCATCAATAGCTTATCCAAACTAATCATCCATCAACAGAATAGTGCTAACATAAAATGAAAATGTAGGATGTATAAATACCAACCAAAAATAACTAGATCCATTCACTGAGGCACAGAAAGCACAGGCAGACACTGGAGGTCTGACTTTTAGAGGGGACACATATATGCATAGAATTTATCAATACAGGTATTTCAAGTGGCTAAAACTTAGTTCCTACTACCCAAAGGTGCAAATCACATGGTATTTACAGATAGTTTTGCTACAGATGCCACCTAGTCTGCAGGAAATATGAATAACAGAGCACTAAATATGAATCAGGTAAGGATTTTTTTCAGTTCATACGTGAAGTAGCAGCTGTTAGTGTTCCCAAACACAGGGCAGATTTCCAGCTGCTCAGGGTTAAGAGGGTAGAAACCTGCCAGTCACACTGACCTACTATCCTGCATTAGCCGGGTTGATGGGAAGACACACACATTCAGGAGCTTTCCTTTACAGGATCTTCGGCATAACTTTCCAAATCTAACCAGGCAACATCTGTTATCTTCTCATCAGTTTAAGGACATCCAGTTTGAGACACTAGAATATCACACTACTCAATCAGATGACAGAGCCAGAACACAAATGTAAAACTATTTACTTAGACTTTTAAGGCCTCAAATAACCAGCAAAACCCAGCTGGTTGACCCAGATAAGTCTCCCTGAGCAACCTGCTTCCTAGGCATTGTCACAACTTTGGCCTGAAGAAAAAACACAACAGAACCATAATGCAAGATTTGAAATACAGTTTTCAGGTTTTAAGCATTCAAGTGGAGCAAGCCGAGCGCACCAAGCACAAGCTCCGTCTGGCGGCAGTGAAACACTGAACACATATGTACCTGAACACAGGGTACTGACTCCTACACGCTACTCATGGGATTTCAATCACAGCTGTGCAAACATGACAAGAAAGCACAAGAAGCACTTCATCAAATTTTGAGAGGAGCAGAACATTTTCTTTGCTTAACCCAAAGTGCATCCTAAGTTTACAAAACTCCATGCATTCCCTGGTGGAAGTCCAACAAATGACTCCTCACCCTCAATAATAAAATAACTGATGTCAGGTTCCCTTGCTTGGCTTATTTCCTCTACAGATGGGTGCCTGGCCCCACAGCCAGCAACACACCATGTGGAAAGGGAGATGAATATACTGAGAATGCCCCTGGGGATCACAGCAATGGGAACTCCACGTTTCACAAGACGACTGACGTCACATCGACATGGTTTCCCCAAGATTTAATGACGTGTTTTGCAACAAATTAAAAAAAAAAATTAAAAAAAAAGGAAAGAGCTAGTGGGAAGAAAAGGTTCAGGTCTAGAGCAGGTCCACAGGGAGCAGAAAGGGAAAAAGGGCACATAAAACTTTTTAGGCCATCAGGTACAAGCCGCAGCCTCTATGTTTCATCCTTTCAGGCATCTCTTCTCGTACAGCTCACCTACATTTCCTCTCCTTACCATTTCTTTACAGCCCTGGGCTCCCCAATTACCCACATGGCAACTTCCATGTCTCCTTTCCCTTCAGAGCACCCCAGCCATCTCTTCCCAGGCAAGGCTTGTGCTGCCTGCCTCCTCCCCTCCTGTCTCCAGCCTGCCTCAGCATTAACCAAGCCATCACATCAGCCTCCATCCCACAGACAAGTTTCTCGACCACCAACAGGTAAGTCCCAGTTCAGGAAGGAAGCTGGTCCCCTGCCTCTGGGTGGCCTTTCCACTCCACCAGCCTAAGTAATCAAAAAACAAATCACAGCCATTTCTGTATGGTTGATTTACACACCTGGGGAGCAAGCTGCTTCTCACACCATTCACCCCACCTCCCTAAAGCAGAAATTGTTACCTCCTCTACCCTCACACTACCATGAGGCTCCTCAAAAGCCACTAGGGCAGCTGCAATACAGCATCTTCAATTAAAAAGGCAAACTATCAGCACAGGCAGACCACAGATAACATAACTTATATTGCCAGCCCAGACTGATTATTGCAAATGGCCGGAGGAGCAACGTCCATACAAAATACCTTCTGCTGGCTCCACCACCATCACCACAAATATAGGTGGAAATACTCTTAGGAGCCTATGGCAGTTACTGACCCCACATTGACAGGGGTTGTTTTTATTTGATAAAAGGGACACTTTTGCACACGTCGTTTTCTACTGCTTTCTCCATGTGCAAGATGAACAAACTGTAAGAGAGACCAGAATTAACAGTTCATTACCAGCAGTGCTGCACAGATGATCATTAGTTACCAATGAAAACACAGCACTGAACTATAGCCATGGAAAGCGGTCAAGTATTCTGGATGTTTGGGTTTTTTCTTAAACCATTGGAAGGATTTGTATAAGGTTTATTAAAGTCAATTTTCAAGTTTCTGTATCCTTGCTTTGAAAATGTGAATCCACCAGATAGATTTTTGGTTTCTAAACAGTTAACCAGAAACACTCCTTCAGCCATGCAAGGTCAGTTGGTTGCTCCACTGTAACTGCGCCAATAATTTTTGCTTTCTACTAGCTTCACGGCAAGTTGCCAAACAGGAATGCAAGTCTGTCACAGTTCTGCTGACATTTAAATTTTGCATCTCAAGTTTCCTCTCCCTCCACCTTTTTTGCCAAGATAAGCTTACCAGATAATACGAATCACTCTTAACTCCTTGTTTTCTTAAATGTGAGCATGAAGGCTTCAGCTCATAAAAGTAGAATCAAAAAGGAGATTCCTTATGACATGACTATGTCCAACATACCAATGGATAACACAGTTAGTGCCTAGGAACCAGAGGGGAACACCTGGATATCCACCGCTGTTGGATCTGGACCCAGGAGCTGTCACCCACACTCAGTGCTGCCCTCCTGTCCACAGCAGAGCCAGCTGGTGCTGTGATCCCATGAGCTCTCACTCACTGAGTGAATTTGGATGGGAAACTTGGGTGCTGTGGGAAGCAACACTGGCAAGACCAGTTTTCAGTTCCTAATTAATTTTTAAGACTGATTGGCAGTTTTGCACCTCCAAGTTATGTGAATTTTAAAAGCTTTTGTCTCCTGAGCTAAGAAAGTTACCATCTGTAACATTCCACACTTGCCGCACTACTTTCAGACATGTCCAGGTGAACTCATAGAAACTGAGATACAACAGCCACTTTGGAAAGGTCCGTTCGTTTACAGGCACTGCAATCCTGACTTCTGCAAAGAATGGTATCGGTCTCATCTGCTGAGGAAGAGTCTTCCAACTAGGTAAGTATGCTTTTATCTACTTACACCCCTGCCACTTTCACCATCAAGTGGCTCAGTTCCTCCTCAGTTCCTGTTCTGCAAGGTTACAGCAGCTACTTTCCATCCTGATTCACTTTGGATATAAGATTCATCAAACCACCTGATGCAGGATTCACCCAACAACTTTCAAATGGCTAAACAACCCAAGACAAGATGTCCTAACTCCCTCTGCATTTAAGGAAGACGTATGTACCTCAAAAGGCTCTTCAAATGCACCTACCTCTCACCACTGACTACCATCAGTGATTAAGGGCCCTAAGTTTTGTGAAGACAGGCAAAATGGAGACCCAGGGTCTGAATATCTGAAAGCTCACTCCTAATAATTCTTTACCCTGTCAGTTATTTTCTTCAAACAGATGTGGTAATTTAGAATAAAATATTGCATGAGTGAAAGATTATTAGTGAGGTGAGAGAAAGGAGCTCTACTACGTAAAAAGTTGCAGTGAATGAGACAGGTTCGCTGTCCTTTCTGAACACAATCTAATTGTCCATCAGCTGCACTTTCCCTTGGGTATACCTTGACGTTAGCAGGGAAGAACCATTGTACATACCAATTCCAGCCTGTTTTTCCAAGCCTTCTCAGATAAAAAGGTACTGCTTAAGAAAGTATGACAACAACATGAAAAGAAGAACTAGTTGTAAAGCTGAACCAGGAAGAGTGACCCAAGGGGAAGCAGAACATGCATACCCTTCAACATAATTGTTCTCTGAACACTAGCTGCACGCATTAGTGAGATGCATATGGCTATGACCTAGCATAGATTGTTCATCCATTTTTGCCTGAAGCAAGTTTTCTGACACTCTGTTGTAAAAGCTAAACGAGGGTGAGGGGAATATCACAAAGCAAAACGATGTCCCTCCCAAATAAGCTCAGTACTAAAGCAGAGCAAAGCATCCACACCTACTCCCAGTTTGAGCCAGTACTGGGGACTAAAACAACTCCTGGCTCTGCAAAAAAGCTACTCAATAGTAAGAGCTAAAGCTTAATTAAAAGCAACACTCCCAGGGCTTTCATACAGGTTACAGTCACTACAAATGCATGGCTTGTTTTATTCATGGGCGTGGGAGAGAATACATTTTTATCAGATTTTTTTTCAGCAGAAGCAGAGCAGAAATGCAAGTCGTTCTGTTCAGTTTGTCCCTGGCTTCACAAGTGATGACGTACAGATAACAGTGTTTTAATGGCACCTTTCACCCAATGACCCCACAGTGCTTTTACTTCCCTTAATGAACTTGGCTTCACAGCAGCCTGACAGCTCCATTATACACGGGAACTAAGAGACAAAGTAATTTATCTATGCCATGCAGCAGCACAAAATCGGCTCCTATCAGCCCAGTGATTTATGCAATAGACCGCAGTTGCTTTTGCACAGCATCCTGTCACTAGGGAGGTAACACACTTCTCAAACTCTATTACCTGCTCAGACACTATTGCGTAGGTGCTTCCCAGCCCCAGCCCTGCAAAACGCTAAGTCAACAGTGGCTTAAGACACTCCTTTCCTCAGAGGCTCAAGCCCTATACTGTTGTTTACATTATTAATGTTTCCTGGCAACTTCACCCTTCTTCCCCATTACCTCTGGGCAATAAACGTCTAATTCTCTGACTAGTCAACCAGGGAACCAGATTACTAGCAAAAAAAAAAAAACCACACAGAAAACACAAACACCCCACAATCCGCAACAAAAAAAACACAACAAACCAAAAACAAAGAACAAAAAAAAACCTCAAACACACACACACACACACACACCCCCGAAACAAAAAACAAAAAAAAACCAACCAACCAAAACCCACAGACATGGAAGATTGATCTTCCCATAACCACCTTCTGGATTATAGGAATTTCCTATTGCTGGTTCTTCCATTGGACATGTGCATTACAG
The DNA here is from genome assembly GCF_949628215.1 of Phalacrocorax aristotelis. Taxonomy (NCBI): domain Eukaryota; kingdom Metazoa; phylum Chordata; class Aves; order Suliformes; family Phalacrocoracidae; genus Phalacrocorax; species Phalacrocorax aristotelis. Next base: position 47,210,750 of record NC_134277.1, on the reverse strand, counting down.
CATAGGTTAAAGAACAACATGAAAAGACAATATGCCAAATGCAAAAAAAGTTCTTGCAGCAGAGAAATACATTCAAATTTGATTAAACAACACATTTGTATCAAAATGCTCCAAAACAGTAAGGTGTGCCTGCAATAAACACAAAATGCCCACTGGTGTACCAAGTGAGGAATCAAACAAAGTTGTCTTGGCAGAAGTTGCATGAAAACTACACGGGCAAGAACATTAGCCAACTCTCACTTCTGTCTCGGCAAAAGCTGAACGTTACTACTTTGGTGCCAACAGACAGCATCTTGATTCCCTGCGCCACCGCTTCAGAGGGCAAAGCGCTCAAATCTTAACGCTAAGGGACCATTGTTCTGTTAAAGCAAAGTTTCACCCTGTGATAGGCCAAGCTGAAATTCTCTTGGCACACATTACGCAATCAAGATGCTATGAAACTCTTGCATGGGAGAATTAATTTGTTTTGAATTCACCATTTTCTGGCAACAGAGGATTGCACAAGATGGGGATAAGGGTGAGGAGACAAAAGGACTCAAGGTCCTATAGCTTCTCCAGGGAAATACTTGACTGAGGGACGTCTGTTTTTTGCTGACCCCGCATCAGTGCCCTCATACCATTTTAATGGGTTTTATCTTAATAAATGAAACATGCATTTCCAGAAAGGAATCATGCTTGTGCCAAGTGAAAACAAGCTCCTCGGTATGACTAAATACAACTTGCATCAGCCAGCTCACCCTACAACTGACATCTTAAATGCAAGTGACCCTGGACAACTCCCGCATTTCTGCCAGACTAGGCGTCATTAATTATGCCGTTCTTTGTTCCCAGAAAACTTGAATTTATAGGTCATATTTTTACTTCCCCTTACTGAAAACAACAAACAAGAATTTACACTTCCCTTTCTCTTACAAGCACAGTCGTGCATTTTTCTGTTATTGTTTAATTAAAGCTGTTTCAACCACAGAGAACCTTGTGCCTATGTTTTTCAGAGGCAGCCTAATGGCTCTAAAATAACTGTAAAGACAGAGGTGGAAAACAGTCTTCAGAGGTCAGACGTTTTTATAATTTTTAACAGAAAAATATCAAGCTGTTCCCATGATTTCTCTACAATACTACAAATCAAAGTATAAAAGAAAGATGTGGTCTGGCTGGCACCTAAACATATTAATATTCTGATAACTCCTCTAGTTTCATATTTCCCTGCCCACTCCTCCCTGGCTTTAATATAGTTGTTCCCAGTTAAGTGGAACTTTTCTAGACTAAAAACTCTTTAGGCAGGTGCTTTACTGATGATCGGTACTCATCTTTCCAATCTCCTGGTTTCCAGATAGATTCGCTGTCCTTCAACACCAACACTCCTCCTAGCACTCACACTTTCTATTTCAAGATTTTATTAGACAAAGAGCCAAAGGGAAACCAGAAATCATCTTCCAGCTCTGTCTGCTAAGCAGGTACAAAGAGGGAGCTCTGTTCTGTGACTGGCTCCATAACACAAAATGGGAAAAAGCGAAATGAACAGTTAGAAAGGAAATCCCTGCTTAAAAAAAAAAATGAAATGCTACCAAGGAATTAAAAGAAAATTGAGTGCATAGCAAATTAGCAGATCTGGGACAAACAGCATTTAAACCTAGCTAATGACAGAATGGATTGGGTGTCTTAGTGGTCTTGTAAAGCACCTTTGAACCAGAATGACTGAATGGATTTCAGGGGTAGCAAAGACATAGCAGTAAAAAATTCCATTTTCAGGACATAATCTGCTGCCAACTTCAGGACAGAGGACAAAGTTCACTGCTCTCAGCGCCTGATGTTACAAACCTCAGTCATCTGATTGTTTTGTACTGCAGAATACGCATTTCTACCATCGACTTTTCTAGGTATAACTCTTCAAGTCCTATGCATACCATGCCTTACATAGCTATTCATAGTAACAGAAGTATATGATAATACTCGAGGCACAATTTGGGGGATTTTTTTTCCCCTAAATTGCACATACTAATACAATATAAACAATGCCTTGATCTTATTTTGTTACTAACTTCCTCTCTTTCTCTGACTTACTACTGATTTATCTCTAGCACACACCATAGGCCCCATGAACAGGGATTGCTTTCAGAGCAGTTACAGTTGAGTAGCAGATACCATGCTTGCTGTGCTTTGAAGCAGAGTTTACCTATTTGCTGTGCTGCTTCTAGTCTGAAGGATTAAGCCTAATAACCCCTACACATCATCCCCACTGCCTGAAACAATGGCTCCAAAATAACGCCGAGCAATTTGAAGGGTCAACATGGTTGCATATTATCTTGCATACCGCATCCCTTCCATCCAATTCCTGCTTCATCAGGTTTCAAAGCAATGAAGCTTGTATTCATGCCTCCCTCTCCTGTGCCTTGTTCTGAGGATGTATTCTCTTATCTCCCCTTCTCTGCGAGTTTACTTTCTGCCTTCTGGAACACACCTACACTACTTCTCTCATCCCTCAATCTCATCCCCTACCTGTTTTTACTAACAAAATCCTTCCGTAATTTTCATGTATTTCACACGTGCTACCCCATCTCTCACTCTTCCCTTGAACACAATGGCAGCCAATCCTGGCTGCCCAGCCACCGATGCTGCCCCACACATCTTTCTAGCCAAGCACGGAAGCAGCAGCTGTAGGCAACTTTTCTTCTACTTCTGCCTCTCCCTGCCTCAAGAGAAAACAGAAGTAGCACCCAGGAAAAGCCTCCCCCTGCCTTAGGAAAAAATCAAAAAGCCTCAGATACCAGCAAACCCCACTACAGACAACAAGCAGAAGCATTGCCTAAGCCACCACATACTCAACTCTCAGCTACTTTTTCCCTAAAGTGAGAAGCTGCCTGACATCTCACAAGCTTTCTTGCTTTCCCTGCAGCCAAGTAGATCACACCTTTACTTCCACACCTCATCCTTTCCTGCTTCAGCCACACAGGCCTATCAATAATCAAGTAGTAACTGGGGCAAGGGAGGTAAGGTCCTAATCACAGTACAGAAAGCAGAGCTCAGTTTCTCACCAAACCAACACACTTTAGAGCCATATTCGGCAGATTCTTGCTTCAACACAACCTAATCAGCACCAAACCCTGCAGGTTTCCCTAAGTCTGCCCCACTCCAGCCTCTTTCCCAGCAGCTTCCAGCTGCAGCCATTTAGCTGCTGAGCATTTTGTTTTAAGAAGAAAAAGCAGATACACAAATTTTACACTGCATTTTCAAATAACAACAACTACTGATAGGAAAGAGCAGGGCTTTGAAAGGCCACTGATAATGAGAGAACAGCTACTCATCGTTTGTGTCTGCTCTAGCTGCTCTTGGACTAAAGAACACGTGCAGCTGCGAAGAAACACATTTTTGCCATTGATTCACATGGCTGACATGCAAGTGAAGACACAGACCAGTGTCAACCAAGTGCATCTGCTGAAGATGTTATTAATAGCAGGAAAGCAATGCAGTCAGTATGTACTCTGCGACTACCAGCACAAGCTTTATAAGGCAGAAAGTTCTCACCTGCCTGGCCACCCTCCGAGCCTCCCAGTAAGGTTTAGAATCTTCTACAGCTTTTCCAATCTTCTTTACCAGTTCATCCAGTTTTACTGTTGCTTCTACCAGCACGGAGCGGAACTTCTGGCGTGCATCCTTCAAAATGTAGCAGAAAGGGAAGAAAAAGGACAAAGACAGATTAGAGTTTGAAATTTATTTCTACCTGTTTGTTCGTACCTTCAGGTTGCTCTTTACATTCACATACAAGCTGACACATTCAAAACAGTTACTGGCATCTTGACTAAGCCAGAATTCTTCAATGGAGGTAATAAAAGGAACCCAGAACTGCATCCGAAAGCTAGCATCCTGGACACCAAATCTTTGTCTTTCAGAGACAGCTTTTATAAAAAGCCTGCAATAGCCTGTGCTAGATGTCACTTCTGGCAGGGCTTCTCAGAGATGAATAGTTTGTAAATTACTTGGCAAACAGCAGCGTAGTAAGTTCTGAGAGGGAGTTCAATGGCAAAGACATCTTTTCTAGACAATGCTAGAATGGGGCTAGCAGGCAGGCTAAATCCCCACAGCAGACTAGCAAATCAGCAGGAATCAGCATCTCCAAAAGCTTAGCATGTCACACCCTTAGTACTGTTCCCCCCAGACACACCATTTCACAATGCAAACAAGGATGGAGAGGATCTGCTTTCTGCAGGAAGAACTGGACACTTCCCACATGGCATGTCTTCAAGTCAGCTCCTCTTTCCTTTTACAAACACACCTTACTTACTTTGATAGCAGCAAAAAGCTTCCAAGTCCTCGTGGCAAGACTTTCTGCCACAAAAGCCCATGTTTTCTGCTATGGTTTGCATCAATGGGTAAGGACGCCTACTTTCAGTTTGATTGTTAGTATCTACTACATTTAAGAAAAGTAAATTCCAGCTACTTCCAAACTGGATGAGTTGCCCTCTTTCCATGATTAGCTGAAGCCATTAAAATACTTTCTCTGCTCCACTGAAATTTTAAGCAAAGTGATTCTGATTTCGATCTCAGGCATCCAACACAGACTCTAAATCAATTGAATTATTGCAGAGAGATGCAAATTCAGGCTGGGACCTGGCCCAGAATTTAAGGAGATGAAGAGGAAGGGCCATGTGAGCTCTTGACAAGCCTTGTAATTCTAATTAGAGAGCAGGATTTATGCAGACTGCTAGAGTGACATGTTGATTATCAGGAAGCAGCTGGCTTGAAGAAGTGCTCTAATTCAGAAGGTTTTTGTCATTATTGTTGAGGATTTCTAGAATGCACAACTGTTTATTCATTGGAAGAATTAAAATACATTGGAACCTCCCACCATGGTCTCAGAAGGGGGGGGAGGGGAGTGACCGCAATAACACATTAGTTTTTACAGAAAATGCAATGTACTTCAGTAAAAGCTTCTTTGCTTCCTTTTTACTGTTAATATTACCATCAGTAAAATTTTAGTCCAATGCAAATAGCTTTAGATTCTTAAGGTACTCCAATTTATTCTAAGGAAGTATGCAAATGGATAACAAGGTCAAAAATGTAGAATCAAATGCACATTAACTTATTATTTTACTAACTCAAATCCAGTCAATAATCTAATTTCTTAGTGAAAGCCTGAAATGTGTCACTCAAGCAATACGTATCGAGTCAATGATTTTCTCAGCGAGAAGAGTTTGAATATTTCCAACTAAACTATCAGGCATGGTTCACTGCTCAAGATGAGTTTCACAAGTAACTGAAATAAGACTGCAAGCTCGATGACTATATGGCAAGAAAAACGTTGAGGTACTAAAGCATATTTAACAAAAAATTCCTACAAGCGCAGGAATAAAATTAAAAACTCATTTCTAAATAAGTGAGCCTGAAGGTTTGTTTTTTACTTTCTTTGTGAAAGCTGCATATCAGGATGCTAGTTGTGGAAAGCAAATAATTAAAGAAAAACATAATTGTATACGCATTAATTTTAAAAAAGCCCTATGCAGTGATTCATCAGAAAATTCAGTTCCCATGTTTGTAAGATAAGCACTTGGAACAAAGAAACCATCACTACCACATCTGTGCTTAGAGACCTACCCCAAATGTATTAATGTGATAATTACATACACTTTTATCCAATAGGAAAGAAGAGGACTAGTCACCACCTAGAGTTTTAAAAAAAAAAAAAAAAAGAAAAAACTAACCAAAACACACTAAGGACAGAGCAGTCAAACTAACAGCAACTTCTGTACCCATTAATCACCCACCAACTCAGACAAAGTACACACAAATTACTAAACCACAACTAACCCTGTAACTGGCACCTGAGGCACAGGTCTTGCAAATGGTTAAGGACACATTTACCCATGAGCGCAGCCCCGCCACGCGTAGCTAGTTACACAGAACAGTGAGCTTCAGCTGAAGAACAAACTGCTGTGAACTTCCAGTTTATCATTTTCCCCAAAAGATGCCTACTTCCTATTTTGAGGCTTTATTTGGGTCTGACCATCCTCATTTCTTCTAGTGAAGAGCAATAACTAAAACCAAAACACCCTGGAACTTTATACCCATGTCATCCATCACATTACTTATTTAAAATAGCATTTATTCTCAGGCTCCTGACTGTCAGGAACACAAGCCTATAGGCTCCACCACCTTCTGCATGAGAGAATAAGCAAACACTCGTACTCTGCTGGGATCAGCCCCCCTTACCAAAGGTTTCCTGCCATTCACTTCGGACATGGCAACAAGATGCTGAGGTCTCTGAGAAGGTGTCGTTCCAAACCCATGCCCTCTCCTGCACTACACAAACCAATTTTACTCTCCACTAGCCCCAACTACACTACAAAAACAAACAATCCCACACTGTATATCAACACCGTGTGTGCTCCTGCAGCATCCCAGTACATTCACACCACCCAGCCTCCTCTGTCCAAACTGATTTGGCTCTCATGGTCTCAGTGATCACAGCTTTGATCTGGGAGCTACGGCAACATCTCCTGTGAGCAGGGGCACAGCTCTCTCCTGCACACGCACAGCCGCACCCAGCGCGTCAGCCCTGCCATGTGCTGGCAGAGTATCTCTAAAACTCATCACCCTTGGGACAGTGCAAAATCCCCCTGGCAGGTGCCCCTGGGGAAATTTAAACAGGAAATACAGGTGCAGCAGCTATTTTTACTCTTCATGTGAAACTGGGGAGGTTAGAAGCACCAAGGCAATTGCACCAGGAGCACTGGGCTTGGTGCTCTTGCTACTTACATGACATGAAAAGCACATCTGTGGCTCATGGGAAGCATGGGCCTGTGGTCAGGGCAATAACTTGGGAATCAGTTTAACTCCCTGCTCTATGTCTGGCTTCCTGTGGTACTGTCAGTGAGACACTTCAACCCACATGTGAAGTGGTTCAAAGCTATAAATCCTCTTAATGGTGTTTTCTGGAAGAACACTCACTTCAAAAACTTAGAGGCTCAGGAACAGCACAGCAGTGCAGTTCATCCATGGCCCCCAGCATGAGGGAAGCCTTACATCTGTGTTAGGAAGACAACCACACCACCTTCAACTCACTTACCAAATCCTCTGGTGTGACACGCTTCCCTACAAGTGTTACTATTTAACTGCCAAACTTGCTTTGTTCAGACCTTTACTTAGCACATATGGATAATAGAGACAGGAAAGACAACGATTCCTGCAACTCACTGCACTGTGTCCGTTTTGCCTGTGACAGCGTACGCCATGCACCTTTCCTAGCACAGTCCTCAACTCCTGGTTTCTGTATTTCAGTTCCTTGGAGGATGATCCTTTCCCAGCAGAAATGCTAGTTAGTGATAAAAGCAAGTATGCAGCCTTAGGTAAAAGACCTGTGAGTCACACTCACCATTTCTGGGTGTTTCCGGAAAAAAAAACCACATGGATTTGTTTTTCTCATCACTGCACTGAATACATACACAGACCGTATAAACCATAACAGAAGCAACACAACTGACAGAAGACATCTCAAACACCCAGACAACATTTCAAAAGCATGTTTTCCCCCCTACTTGCTCATAACCTTACACAATCATTTTTAAGAACACCTTGTTACTGATTTTGCAAACAGAAATGTGATATTGAAAGCTGCCTGGCTAACATTTTCAATGTTTGTTCCCTCCTATTTGCTCAATGAGATGATGACAAGCCTTTCTAAAGCTGGACAAAAGCCAATTAAGGCACTTTAGCTTCAACGCATGTCGCAAGTTGCAAAAAAAAAAAAGCTGCAGTTGAAACTTCTCACTGAAGTGATAGTCTTAATAACTAGACTCTCACTACCTAAGCATCTGTCATACACACACTGTAGCAGATAGCACTTAGTGCATCACGTGAACAGCTGCAGTTTACTTTTCAACATCTTGTTCTACGGCTGCAAGAGCTCCACTCTCAACAACTTTCTTCCTGGAAACCCTGAGCACTCTTCTCCCAAACGATAGATTTCACAAGCACAGTTTTAGGGAGCATGCCAGACTTCTACCCCATATACGCTTTTGCTGCAATAGTTCATTATTAAAAGCAGACCTTGTTTCCAGCAACTTGCTGCTGGGCAGCTATCTGCTACAGCTCCAAAAGAGGGACCATGCTTAACAACAGGCCATCCATACAGCAGCATTTTGGAGCTCTACCCTCAAATGTGGAAGGAAACAAAAATACAATTTTACACTTACGCTGCACCTGTTGGAGAATAAAGTATGCTTGTTTTCCTTTCACATGAGTGATGGTGATGAGCTGGTGTTAGCTGCCAGATGACAGGCAAATAACTATTTCTGCCCCTCAAATGAGGCACGTATTTTCAAACAATTTTCTTTTTAAAATTAACACATCAACCAGGTATGAAGCATCTTAGTACCAAGCACATCTAAATTTCATTTAGAGAGGTTGTCCTATGACCTTTCTGACAAACTGGTGTGCAGAACCACTGGCGACCCATTAAGCCAGCCTGGAAGGTGCATGGGAAATGAAATTGCTGACCAAGAGACATGCTTCATCTATTTCCAAGAGGCAGGCAGTATCCATACCTGCCTTCCACTGCTGCAGAGACCTACCAGCTGCAAAAGCTCATTTCCAACTCAAAGTAGTGTCACACTATCAACAACATCCAAGTGTGAAAGCAGGTAGGCTTCCCAGTTACATACATACCAGAGAGATGCACATGCGTGTGCTCAGAGATCTACCTCAGAGCATCAAACAGGTTAATGATATTTTTAACATCTATTGGTTTACTTGAACTGCTCAGGCACCAAGACTGACTACCAAACCTTAAAAACATAGTGCAAGGAAGCCTCACTTAATTTCCAAGCATGGGGAAGAGCATTTCCCCCCCCCTCCCCCCAGCTGCTAATTTGTCATATAAGAACAATAAAAATTGGCATTTGGAAGTTGCTCTAACCTCCTGCCTGCAGACAGTTACAGTCTGAGACTACAAACATACTGGTATTTTCAGTTCTCTTAGAAGAAAGGAGAGGAAAGCAGGCAGGGGAGGGCACTGGGTGCTCCTTCCAAAACATGATTTCTCTGCCTAACCCTTCCTCCCTCCCTTGGGGTGGAAACCCACCTCTGCTTCAAGAATGTGAATCAGCTAAAGCCCTTTGACTCACTCGGGTGACAAAATCTTTCCAGAGCCATAGCAGAGGAAGGAGCCTTTCCTTATTCATCCGTGGATGAAAGCAGAAGGCAAAATAACAAGCAATCCACACGCAGGAGCCATTTCCCATGGAAACAAGTAGATTACAAAGAGACATGGAAAGATTTGTCCTGCTAGTGCTGGACAAATCCATCATGTACATATATCACCCTCCAAAAACCAACAGGAACACCAGCCAGTGAGCTGCTTCTCCCTTATCCATGTACATGTTATGGGCATTGGAAAATGCTGCACAGGGATGCTGATAAGGCAGCAGATGTTTCTGCAGATAGACGTTTCCCCAGGCCAAGCAGGCGTGCCCAGAATGAAATTCCTGCCACTGACAGGCCATTTTTCTAAAACTTGAAAGATTGAGGAATTTTTTTTTAAAGTCTACTTAAAATTCTTGTGTGTGACAGGGTCAAAAGCTTGAGCTTTACCCCAAACACAAGTATTTTAGTGAGGAAGTAAGAACAGCAACTCTAAATAAAATAGCCCTTCCCCTTCTGAAAGGGGTTCAAATGCTGACAAGGCTTACAAGTGAAAAGAGAACCACAGCTGATACACCCTTTTCCTTCGACCCTAACACCAACACAGGGTGACGTCTAGGATAAATCGAGGACTAAATGTAACATTAAGTCTTGTAGATTGGGACTAGCGGATCTAGGCAAGCATACAAGAAGGATCCTAACCAGGCCCTACTTAAAACAAGAATGGCTGAAAGTAGCACTGTTCAGCTCTAGTTTTCACGTGCAGTTGTTTCCCCTTAACAACACTGGCAAGCTTGTAGCTCCAGCAACACAAAAACTCTCTCTAACAAAAACCACATTTGGGATAGCTGGGATTCCAGTGGTAATTTTAATGGTATGTGCTGTATTTCCCCTCCCTGCAATGATGCCAGAGGGTCACTGCGTGAATTTGCTACAACGGAATTGTACATTCAGGAGCCAAAGATGTGTATGAGTTAGCTGGACAGGAGAGTTGTGCACATTTGTTAAGTACATTTGCAACCCCTGATGTGAGTTCTGATGGAGATGCATTTCCAATAAACAGGAAAAAATTTCAAATAGCAAGGCACCACTCTAACTTGCATTTGGCCAAAACATACTTCTATCTCTACTGCAAGATGTTTCCCCCACCTCTTCACAGACACTTCAAACAAACAGGGACATTAGCGAAGCCAAGCGTTAAATCCCTCGGAGGACCCTTATCATCCTTTGCTGTGTCAGTAGTGCTTAGTGTTGCACTTAGTATGAGCAGCATTATGGATTTTAAATCAAGCCTAATCAAAGATTCATTAACAGGCAATACATTAACACAACATATAACTACCAGCCACTCAGTGCCCTTTAGCAGCTCCGCAAGTCCTGAACAGGCTTCAAGCATCATCAGGTCAGGGTATTTCCCCAGGGTTTAATAGGATAGGTCAAAAGAGCAAAAAACCAGAAACTGTTCAAGTCATGCCACGCATGTAAATCCACCCCCTCGCAGGTGGCTTTTATGTTTTAAAATAAGATCAAAAACAGGCAAGCTGACCGGAATTCCCCATTTTATCACCTCTGTGAACAGCAAACACCAGTATTTTCTACATTGTTCTAACATGGACATGTCTACGGCTACACCAAGACAGTGTAGGCTCAAAATCCTAGAAGCCTCTACTGATTTCAGGCCCATAACATTTCCATTGGGTAAGGCATCATTTTTACTTCCATTTTGCAGATGTAGACCAGAGGCACAGCGAGAACAAACGCACGGGGTTTAGAAGCATTTAACACCTACAGCCTTTTTTCCCAGTTAATGGGAACTGGAGACAGTCAGCAGTCACATTTAGAGCGACTCCTACAAAGCTACAGGAAGTCCAGAACAGACTCACACTACTTAGATGCCACAAGGTTACCCTTCCTGCTTATCAGAGTGTACATCAAGTCACAAAAACATGGGTGTCTTTTTCTGAACTTCCTTCAAAGAAACATACCTTCTACTCAAACGCCCCCATTGCTTTTCCAGATTATTCTGGGAAAAAATTTAACAGTGGGAATGCATGGACTGCCAGGTAATGCTACAGGAAGCTGTCAATCAGCATCTTGTGCTGTACATAGTCTAACAATACTGTCTATGTTCCCATTAGTCAACTATGATCAGATACTAAAAAGATGAAGAAAATAATAATAGAAAAATAGGATAAATATAACTCCATTGTCTGGTTAAAAAAAACAGACCACCACATCTTCTAATGAAATATCTTGCAATAACAGCAACACCACAAACTAGGAAGGGGTAGCAAGAGGGACCCAAAGCAGCTAATAACAGCCAAAACAGCAAATCTTCAAAGAAAGACTCAGCACGGCTCCCCCAGAAGCCCACGTTTTCAGCAGCACTGAAGGGTTTTGAAAGTCTCTGAAGCACAATCATCCCAGTTCTAAACTCCCCCTTCTAGATTCTGGATTTACCCTATAAGTCTGGTTGGCAAAGCTTTCTTTTCTTTTCCAGAGTATCAATGCAGGGTTTTTTTTCTAACCACAAGTGTGTGGTGGGTTTTTTTTTTTTTTTAATATCTTTCCTCTAGAAAGGTCTTAAGTCCATTTAAAATGCATTTATCAAGGCGTACATAAATTAACCCTTGCTTACATCATCCAACTGCATTTCTCCTCAGAATTTAAGCAGATCAAAAGTAATGACAATCCTCCCGATTCAAAATTATGCAGTTGCATGATACCACAAACTAGCTTCAATCCAGTAAGATTTTCAGATGAAAAGGGAAGAGGAAACATTCACGAAAGCATACTGTTGATGATATTTCAAATTAATTCCATCAAACACTGCTTATAGTAAGTACTACAGACAGATCTGCAGTAAACATTTAATGACATAGAGGTAGAAAGCGTCATATAATCATTCTCTGCACTATCTGACATCTAGTATTTCTTAGACTAAGGTAAGCAACAACATTAAGAGCAAGCTAATGTAGAAACACTGCTCTCTTATTTACAATGATACATCCAGGAGCCTTTTGAGCTCACCATCTGTCACACACACAGTAGCTACAAATCTCCAGGCTCTACAAATACTCGAACACATGAATAATTTTAATCAAGCAGTAAAATCCCATCTTAAGTCATTGGGACTTATTTCATGAGTATGCATTTGCATTATTATTACTATTCTATCTGCTTCATAATATGTCCTCCGTGCAAGGTTATGACAAGATTAATGAAATCCAGGCAACTATCCATAGCACCATCTTTCAATTTCAGTACCTCAGCATGAAATAAGGAGACTGAAAAGATATATATAATTATTTTTTAATATATGTATATAAAGAGTCCTGAAGTCCATTTAATTGGTACTGTTACAGACCAGCATACTGATTTTTAAAGTTCCCTCATAAAATTTAAATCAAGCTGGTGACACTGAACAGTTTTCACAGCTGAAATATAGTTTAATTTTGCATAACAAAATGTCCCCCGTTCCACTAAGTTTATTTGCCAATAAATTCACGATCTACATGCCACAAAGCACAGAAAATGCAAACACGTAGGGAGAATACGACAGCCACATGACAAGGCTGCTTCGTTTCCAAAGAAGTTCATAACCCTGTATTCTGTTTGGTGCATACAGTAGATACTCCAATATTTTAAAATACTACCAGGAACCATCCCATGCTCCAGGTACCCATCTCATGAAAACACACATACAAGGCGGGGAATCAAACACGGACTTTGACATTTTGAAGATGCAGAACAGAAATCTATAGATGTATTTTTAGAGCATGGTCATCACTGCAATCTCAGCATGTTTTGATACAGTAGTCAAAATACCGTAATGTTATCAAAATCATTTAGGATCTGAAGTAGCATTTTACGCCAGTTTTCCCTTAACAGCATATTCGTCTTACACTTCCACTGGCTTTATCTTCTTCCTTTTGCAGTTAACAAAAGAAAATTTAGACACACAAGTAGGACAGTTTGTTTTGATTTGTTATTAGGTCAGTAATACTGAGCCTTCCAGAATACCTACTAAGTAGCTGAAGCTGAAATTAGGGGACTTAGAAACAATTCCTTCAGAACTTTCTATTAGATTTTTTTAAGTGCCCAAGGAAACCTCTTTTTTCAACTAGGAAGTAATTTCCTTCAACTCCTCCAACCTTCCTTCATTACTTCTCTTACTCAGAAAGTAATTACAAAAAAGGCAAAACTAACAAGCTAAAAAAAATAGCCACCGAGGAGGAGATCCTGGCAGGTAACTGTATGGCAAAGACCTTTTAACCAAAGAAACTTTCACTGTCTATAATCACAAGAACACAAACCCAAAACAGTTACTTGTAAAAACAGAACTTATCTAAGTTTAGTTTCAAAACCTAAATATAGGGTTTCCAGGGTGGGGGGAGGAGAGGAGAGGGCTCTCCACATAGGATTCTTACACTGTCAGCATCCCTCTACCTTCTCCCTTTCTGTTCCAGCTGTTAGCTCAATTCACACCTTTAAAAAAAAAAATATATCACCACCAGACTCTTGCTGCCAAGTTACCATTCAGGATCAGCACAATTCAGGAAGGAACCTACTCATAAACAGTTCTGTTGCTCACAAAACGCAACATGAACAGAAGGAAAATGCAAGGATGAATTCCATACCTCCAGCTCCGTCTCTCTCCGATTGATATCGTCTGTAGATTGATTTAGTTTTTCTAGCTCCCCCTAGAAAGAAAGAAGGAAAAGTCAAACGCATATTAAGAAATCGGGGGAGGGGGGGAAAAAAGCGTCTGAGAAGGCTCATTCAGCACCCCCACTGAAACCTCACAAGGGCTGTGGCTTACAAATTCAGTGACAAGAGGAAACCTTGGGACATTTAGAGTAACTTTGCCCCTGATCTTCTATTTTGCTACTTACAAGAAAAATAATCAGAGAAACACTATAGTTTTATTTTAAGGCAGTACATTTCCTGTTCTGGCTTACTCCTCGCTATTAAAAATAAACATAAGGTACAGTAAGTTCTGTCTTGTTGATCAATACAGTCTGTATCTGCTAGTTTGCAGAGAGATACACGCTCCCCCTGCAAAAGGATCAGTGTGAAGTTACTACTATCACAGGAGACATACAGTGAAAGCGCAGCATTGATAAGAAACACATCTTGCAGCACGAGAGGCATTTCACTCTGGATTTTGGCAAACCCTTTTATAACACAGCCAGTCAATGGGACATATGATTACGTTTACTTAGTCTGCCTTTGTGCCAGCATTTTGATCTCTTAACAGCAAAAACAAAGGTGCTAAATCCCTTGAATAAATATTTACTAGAGGTGGTGTTGGCATGAACCAAGTTACTGTAAAAAACAAAGCTCATTCTTAATGACTTTCTTACCACAAAAAGCAACCCTCAGGAGCAGACTCCAATAGCCGTCTTTATTTGAGCAACACATTACTCCACGTGAGAGCCTATGATTTCAACAGGAGTGTCCTCTAATGCAAACATTCTTTACTTTTCAACCAGCGTAACAGAATCCGCCCTGAAATGTTTCGCTGTACAAACCAAACACTGTAAATTGATTGTCACTTGGGTGATTTCCCACTAGATTACAAAAATTGCTCTTGTTACAATCAGAAAGGAATTATTCGTAGTAGCTTAGTTCTCCTATCCTCAGAGGTCAGATTTCATTCCCAGCTCCTAAGATTTGGAAGATAAATATTTGCATAGCCATGTTTTCTGAAACAGACACTCATACAGAAATTACCTAATTGCCTTTTACTGTAAGGCTAAGAATGTTATGGCTCTCAGGGAGGCAGATGCAGCAGCCTGTTTTTTCAAACCAAACAGAAAACTCAGCAAAAACACTGTTTAACCAACAAGGTGCAAATCAGGTACGGGGAAACATGTCGCAAGCTGAAGAACCTAAGGCCAAAATTAGATCAATAGGCACTAAGGGAGCTCAGTTTCCCAAAATCAGGGCAGTAACAAGCTAGCTTTTGGCTGAGGGCCTCACCCTGTGTAACCATGTTTTGTGAATTTTGCAATTGCTCTGCTCGGCTCTGGAAAAGAAACCCTCACGATGGAGAGGAGGATGACAATTACAGCAAGGAGGGCCCTATGCCAAGGATCCATCCTCTCAGCAATGTACATATCCTTATATTCACTCATGACAAACAGTCCCAGCAACGTCGGAGGCGAAAGCCATAAGCCTGCAGAGACCTAAAAATACATTTCATTTCAGGGACCACAGCATGCTGAAGTTTGCACCAGGCAATTGGTAAAGACATGGTTTTGGGGAGGAAAAGCTTTGTTTAGAAGCCATGCAAGAATAAAAAGCATTTCGGAAGGCATTCACAGAGAGGAAACACCATCTTCCACTAGAGCTCCTTTTTTAAACAATTTTTAAAAAAAACCTATGTTTTCCCCCATATATTTCTGGACATCAGCCCTATTTCACGAGCAAGGTCACGCTGTCACGGTCAGAAAGAAAAGGGGAGGGGGATTTCAGAGCAGGAGAAGACGAAAGGCGGCCCAACGCAGCCGGGCGCCGAGCGGTGCCCGGGGCCGCGGGGTAACAAAGGGCCGGGGCGCCCCGGGGCCGCTTCCCCCCGCAGCCGGCGGGCGCCGGGACACCCGGGGCTGCTCCGCACCGGCCCCCGGCACAGGCAAATGAGATAAATATATATATGTGTGTGTGTGCGCGCGCTATGCATATGTATGTACACATGCATTAAAGGCAAAAATAAGAGGCAATCATTAGAATAATTATTATATACATTTTTAAATAAAATCAAGGCAGACACCCAGCCCCAGAGAGGCCGGCAAGGCGAGGCGGCCCTCACCTGGATGCGGGGGTCCACCTCTTCCTCCTCCGGGCGCGGGCCCTCCTCGGCGGCCCGGCCGCGCCTGCCCCCCGGCTCCATGGCGGCGGCGACCGCCGGTGCCTCCCGCTCCGCCGGTGCCTTCCGCGGCCGCCTCCGGCTCCTCCGGCCGCGGCTCCTCCGCCCCGGCCCGGCCCCCGCCCGGCCCCGCCTCCGGGGGAACCCCTCCCTCCCGACAGCGCCCCCCCACCCCCGCTTTGTGCATCCGCACCGCAAGGAGGAAATGAGCGCAAAATTGCGGGGTTTCCTTTTTTTATGTTTTTTTTTTTCAACGCTCCTTCTCTCTTCCCCCCCCACCGTGTTAATATTTGTGTTTTGCAGTGCTCGGTGCTGGCCCCGCCACGCTCCCCGCCCGGCAGACCGAGTGCGCGCAACTGCAGTGCGTGAAACCAAAATGAGTAGTTTCAGGTGCAGGGAAATGCTAACGATACCTTGGGAGGCTTTCTTCCCCCTTCCCCGCCCCCACCCTTTTTCAGGCTCTGCTGGGGGCTGACATGTCTATGGAGAAAAGGAGGCGATAAAAATAATAAAGGCCCTTTCAACAACCTTGACAATTCAAATGAAACTCAGATTTCTATTGTGTGGCAGCTAGGCAAGCAACTATTGTACCCACTGGATGCAGCGGAAAAAGATACACTAAAGATGTGTCCTTTTGTCGTCGGTAAAAAGGAACTTTCTGCAAGAAGCACCAACAGCATGCACATGCAGGGCCCCTGGCCAGCAGGGCACTTCAGATGAGGGTCTCCTTAATCATGGGGGCAGCGCCTAGGCTGGCAGCCAAACGCTAATAGGAAAAAGAGCGGACAGCCCTCCTGCCGAGCAGTGCACCCACAGGGATGGGCTCCGGCACCTATTCACCCCCCTGGCCTCAGGCACCGCTGAAACCCCTTCTATGGGCTGCAGAGAAGACATAAAATATTAAACAATTACTTTCTCTTCCCTTCTCCCAGCAACCCCAGAGAGACTAACAGCACATTCCCTTGTCATTGGAAAGGAAAAACATGATGCTTTGTCTTTTCCCTCCTCAAGACACAGAGAGGACAGTCCCAATCAAAGCACGTGGGCCAGGCTACCCACAGAGGAAAAACAAGGCAAGAAGTAAAAACTGGCTGAGCCAAGGGCCCCCTCAAATCACACCAACCACACTGAACCACTTACTCTGGGTGGATAACGAATCATTTCAAACACATGAGGAATATATCTCCACCTTAAAAGTATCACTTATGATTTAATCCCATTTTTGTTAGAAAACTCCTCAAAAGATTTTAAAAAAAAATTAAAAGTTTAGATGTGGTGAAGAAGCTTCCTTTGTGAGACTGAAGATGAAAAAGAATCTCAGCAAAGCACAAGAAGATAAAAATTTATGTTCCTAAGGCAAAAAGGAGGTGAAGGAAAAGCAGCCAAGCTCTTCCAAACACTGTACAGCAACCAAAAAAAAAAAAAGAAAAAAAAAAGAGACAGGAAGAAGAGGAGAGTGGCACAAACATTTGGATATAGTATAAACATGCAAAGTGACACCAACAAACTAAAATTATCAAGGAACAGAGGAGGTATTGAAAAACACAGATGGGTTGTTTGCAACATCTTCATTTCTCACAGCAGAAGAAATCACGTAAAGGGAAAAAAATCCCAAAATCGGCCAAAGCCAAGTGTTTTACTCTTCCTGCTGTCCATTAAGGGAATTCAATGTATACGCACAGCCAGAGGTTCCCTGGCATCTCTCATCCAGGTATGCTCTGGCTCATGCCAAGACCACAGTGGTCCAATGTCCAAAGATCACGTCCTCCAAAAAGAGCATAGAAAACACAAAGCATCATGTGGAAGAGTTAATGCTGCCAATCCCCACTGTTACCGCTTGCATTTCTAGGAAACAAGGCTACGTAAAACAGCCCCTGCAGCTATGCCACGTTTCTCCAAAACCTATGCAGTCTGACCCATGGCAGCGTCATGCAAAGTCCTGCCCACTGCTTGGGGTACAGAAATGCTCCTGCAGGGACATGCTCTCCCCAAGAGATTTGTAACATTTGCGTGAGGAACCTGTTCTTCCATTGCCACCACGACAGTCCCCATGATTGTCACAGCTCAAAAAACCTCCAGCCAAATTCATCGATCTACTACCATCAAGGCAGAGCAAGCTGTTTCTTTCCTCAGTCATACAGTGGAATTAGCAAGTTGGGAGAGCTGCATGCAGAGCTTAGCCCCGTGCAAGAGACAGTATGAATGCACAGGCCCCTTTCCCCACGGCTCTGAAATCTCACACCAAGCCCCAAGGCAATTGAGTTTATTTTATATCAAACCAATACATTGGCAAGATTTATATATTTGTAAAATCACTGAAGAATGCGCAGGTCATACGTCTGTCATCACTGCAGACATCACTAAGGCATAAACAGAAAAGCGGCCTTAAGGGAAAGACCTGACAGAAAAAGGAGACTATTCAGGACAAATAAAGATCAATAAAAGAATCTAGAATATTACCTGCGTGCTCAGTTTTTTTCTCTTCCCCATGAAGTAGTTTTGGCTGGAACTGCTGTCACATGCAAAGGATGGCAGAGCCCCGGGAGTATCCGAGGAACAATTCTGTTTAGCACATAGGCAGGCTTCGTGCTCCGCTTAAGTCAATACGGTGCACGAGGTCAACTATGGATGATGGCATTTGGGTATTACTTTTGCCAAGATATGAGTGCTCTAATCCCAGCAAATCTCCCCTACATGGTCTGTTAAAAGCTAGCCACCTCCCCAACCCCAGCCCACTCCCAGGAAGCCACTCATACTGACCTTTTTGCCTCCCCCAGATGCACCAAGGCAGCTGAGTAAAGCCTGCACAAGGCTTGACCAAGGCGGTCTGTGCTTCCTCCTGTACCAACATTTCAAAACCCTGGTCCCAAGCATTCAATATTTGAACAAAGCACCGTGAAGTTAAGGCAGGAAGAAACAGCTTGCTCTTTCACTAATGGGATTCCAGAGCGGCCACAGCAGAGAATTAGCCCAGACCTGCTGGGACCGGCTGCAGCTTGACACGAGCTATGCTGGAGATGGTACAGCTCACCTAAAAAGCACCAGGAGAGGTACCGGTGCAGGAAGAGCCATGATCCAAGTTACTTCAACAACCAATTTAATTGCATCAGGCAACACCTCTGTGTTGCGACACGACAGCAGGCTTTTGGGGTACAAGCCTTATTAATGTTCTGGAGCACAGAAACTCCTGGGCAAGGCTGATGCTCTGGCCAAGAGCACTGCTACAGTCTTACTTTTGGGGAAGTTGCTAGATAATCTTATTTTCAGGTCCCACAGAAATCCTCAGTGTACAGGCATTATTTGGCAGTAGAAGAGGGAAACATCTGTATTTTGAGGGAGGAGTACAGAGAGGAATTTTCTCCCTCGTTCCACAGGATGGTTTGTAGATTAGGTATTACATCTCTGAGTAGACACTGGGGAACTAGACGTTGCATTTTAAATGAGATCAGCTGGGAAGAAGTATGGATCAGTGAAGAACCACTTGGGGAAACATACTAACGACTGGTTAATTGGGGGGGGGGTGTCAAAATGAATGGATAATGTAATTTTACGTGTATTTGATAACGCATTTTAAGGAAGGGTTTGGGTTTTTTCCAAATCTCATCTTACATTCAAATTTCTGCTCATACTTGACCTTAAAGCTTGCTTCTGCCCAAGCACTAGAGGCAAGGGCCTAAAATACAAATCAAAGTTGCATCTCCTTCCTCAGAAACAAGCATCTCTCTTTCAACACTGAGAGCATACTGAGCAGAGTTCAGGACTAATGCACATTTGATTACTGAAGATACATTTGCAGTTCGTGGAAACCTTTGTGCAGAAAAAAGCCTGAGACACAGAGCCTTGCTTACAGAATACTGCCTCCCTCCTTGAAGGAACTGGAGAAATAGTTCTGCTCTAAAACATTCTTCTGCTTTGATGATGCTAGAGACTAACTTCCAGCTGGCCTCAAATATTGAAGCACTGCTGCAATTTGGTTTTAAATAACTCACTGTCAAACACAAGCAGAAGTAGTATGAACAGTCCAATTCTAAGGAGGAAACAAGTGTATAAAACATGGCCCCCAAAATACATTTCTGGGCATAAAATCCTCCATGTAATTTCTTAACTGAATTTACCCTGAAGACTAGTTTACCACACTGACTTTTGCAATGTTACACCAGAAATTAGTTCAGGTCAGGGAATGTCTCATTTAAAAACAAAGCCCCCATCTCCCTCTTCCAAACTGCAGCAAAGGCATGTCAACGTTCAAACCCCATATGCTTTCCTGGTTTTCAGAAGTGCATTGCATGTGTTCAAAACATTTTTAAACATGAAGTAGGATCTCGCCCACAGTCACAGCACATTTGAAGATTTGGTCCTTTATATCTTAATCTTCAATAAGAGGCTAAGCACATACATTTTTTTGAAGATGTGTGCTGCATTTACGGAAGATTTTAAATTACCTGGATGCACATGCAGGGTATTAAACACTTAAGAAGTGGTCAGGATCAAAACTTCCTCTGGCTTTGTTCTCAAGCAAATTCTCACGCTTCCGTACTCACAATTGTTGCAGCACATTTGTGCTCTGCATTTTAGGAAGCGCTAAAAATCAATTATCTCTTTTACACCAGTTTGTAAGATGCTTTGGCCTTATGAACTTGCATACAAACAATGCACACAGTCACATTAATGGAGCTTGAGCATCTATGGTACAAACAACTGTAGATTTCGCCACCTACAAGGAATGTATTTAAAGAAAAAGCTACATCCCAAAATACCCTTTAATTTCATTTCTTTTTAACAAGCACCATTTAAGGATGATTAAAAATACCCTCTAGGCTTCACAGGGCTACAAAGAAAGGAGGCTCATTTAGAGATGTACCATCTATTTTCTAGCCACGCTAATCTTAATATCTTTCATAAAAGCTAAATACAAGGATTATTAGCAAAATTACCTGCTGGGCCAATTTCTACTGGGTATACATTTATATACCCAGAGCTACTTATTAATCTGAAGCCTGATATTGATGATGCTTTATATAGTGTGAGTGCTATATAGTTTTTATATATAAATACACACACACTCTCACATATACTACGCTTTCTATATATATATATATAAAATGCATGACTAACAGCTTGCTGGATTTCCCTGCTTGTTGTTGTTTCATTGGAAAAGAACCACCATCACAGGACTTACTTTCTTGTCCTCCAACCTGTCTTTTGGCAAGGCAGGTTGCAGGTGGAATTTCCCACCGGTAACCATCAGTACAACGACACTACATCTGCAGAGGAGCAGAGCAGTCCCGCTGCTCATCTGGCCAAAATACAGCATGTGCTGCTTTTCCAGAATTAGAAAATAACAGAGTAACATGAGAGTCTGCCTCAGATCTGCTGCTGAACGATAAGGAAGATCGCTTTTACAGTGCTTGATACTTGAACCGGGAAAAACCCTATACTGCACCCTTTTAAGCTGAATATATCCACCCAGGTTCCCAGTCCTGCTGTCTGCTTTCCTTGATACGTAGTCTCTCATCAGTTTCAGTAGGAGAAGGATCAAATGCAAAGGTGTTAGTCTGTACCCAGAATAAGACCTTAGACAAGAAGCGTTGCCTTTTGAGAGCCAAAATGAGATGCAAGTGCCATTCTCTTGAACCCAGCCTGACAATTCAGTAATGCTTCTGCAGTGGTGCAGATACATCATTGCTATTCAGTACAAAAACACCCACCCTCATCTTTTATTCTTTATACTTAGACATCTGGGCAAACCATTTTTCCAGTATTTGTTTGCTTAATGTTCAGACTGATTCCATATTTGTGGCTACTTAACTATATTAGTAGGTTTCTCACTGGTAGATTTAAAGGACTAAATCCCCTCACGGGTCTCTTGCCACCAGACCACACTGCTCATAATACCAAACACAACACTGATAGGATGAAGGCAGGAGGTCCTGCAACACAGCACTATGAAAATATAATGAGAAACAAGAAACTCCAGGTAGTGTAGCTCCTGTGGGTCTGGTTCAGGGTATTCATGTGTCCAGTGTACTTGGTGAGAGCCACAAACAGTTGCCCAAAGGTGGCAGCGTCCACAACCCTTCTCTCGCACAGCATGGCTTCTCTACGTACTCTTCCAGCTCACCAGGAAAGGGGCTCCTTATGCCTCCCAGTCACAGGCAATGCTCCTGAGAGGTGCTTTGTGACACTGTTCACAGGCACCACCACTCACGCTGCCAGTGAGACACCTCCCTCCAAACAAGGCTACCTCATGCATGCAGGCTGAAGCACAGGTCTGTGCAAAAGCAACCCAGTGACCGCTGAAACTCTCTGACCACAGACTTTGCTTCTTAGTAATCTTGCTATCAGACGGAAAATCCACTCATATCCTATTTTAAGCTGCTGAGCGCAAAACATTAACGCATTGAGCCTCCAGAACACTTTTCATCAGAGGATCTCAGAGCATTCCTTCAAACATCAGCTATCCAGGGAAGCTGTCCCCTTTGGTTTCCTGCACAAATCCCACCTCTTAGAGGTGCTCATTGATTAAATAGAGGGAAACAGCACAGGCATTTCAAGTACAAGAATGGCCCAGAGGATCAGGGGAATGGACACCTATGCAAAATGAGCTTTCAAAGTGGGCTGAGTAGATCAGGTAGCTACAGAAAGATTTGGGACCTCATTATCATCATGACCAGCTCAAGTGCAGAGAAAAGGCAGAACCCTGGTCTCTATCTAGAGAAACAACAGATGAGACCTGGCAACCAAAGGGGAACTCCTTCCTCTCAGTTGTGAAGGCAGACTGGCAGCCAAGAGCGAAACAGGCCCTTCCACAGCCAAGCTTCATTAGCAAGGTATTAAGAAAGGTCTTTGTATGGTCTCTTTGCTTCCTAACTACACTTGGCTGACCCATAAGCAGTGACAGGAGAAATAGGAAATGTTTTTTCTACCCTCCTCTTTAGTTTCCTTTCCAGGCCCATTATAGCCTAATTTACCTTGTGCCAGAAACTATAAGCTTATCAAGTATCTAGATACAGAAAAAAGTGTCAGTTTAACAAACCTGAGTTAGATTCCTGCAAGATCCTAAGCATCCACACTTCAAGTGTCTCCTTTCAGAAATGTATAGAAAACCACAAGTCTTTAAAGCATTCAAATAAAAAAAAAAAAATCTTTCTCAGCTTTGTAAAAGTGAAACGCTTCCTGTGTACAAAGTCCCTTTACCCCCTCTCCTACCATTAATAGCAAGATTTTCTGCCCTCCTCCTACTGCCTGGCAGAATCATACTCTTCAGTGCTTCCCGTTACATAAAAGTCAAGCGATTGAGCACATTGTGTGTAGGAGTGAAGCAGAGTCTGTTTTAGCACCCAACTTTATATATCAGGATAAGAAGCAGTGATTATCTGCATTCCCTCTCCTGTCTTCCCCCATGCCACAACCTGTAGGGGTATGCTGCTGCAGAGCCACATCCCTGCATTTTCACCTTGGTGTCCAACAGCAACCCAGAGCAGCACCAAGCCTGTGAAACCTGCACCGATCCAAAGTCAGTCACACAGGGCAGGTTTTGAAGCCTTGCTACCACACTGTGCTGCCAGCAGTATCTGGCCAAGTGCTTCACACCTGCAAGAGCTGAATAAATGCTTTTGGATTGCAATGCAGATAACAGGCTTTCCATCTCACCTCTGTTCCCCGCTCCTCAACTCCCCATCTCTACTTCTCCCTCACCATCCAAGCTCAGCCTCAGCCTTTTTTCCCACCAGTCTTAATACCTTCTCCTTCTTTCTACCATCTCAAATATCATTTAACCCACTGCTTCCCTCCTTCCTTAATTTGTCTTTGTCCTTAATATCTTTTTTCCCTTCTTCCAATCTCCTCAACTTTACATTCCGAAAATCCTTCTCCTAGAAGCAGAATTTGCTGTCACTATCCCCAGCTGAAATTTTTCCTCTCATTTCCCTGTTTCATCCCATCTCTCATTCACTTCCCCACACCCCAACTTTACACCACCAAAACAGTCTCAGTAGTGCTCTTTCAGCACTGAAGCGCAGACTAGACATCAATCCTCAGGCTGACCTTCACCCACCCCACCCTTCATCAGTTCTTCTCCACAGGTCCCTCAGCCACGCAGACAAGGGAGGCATGAAGAGGAGGTTGTTGGGGCTGCCTGAGGGACCTAGGGAGGAGCAGAGGCAGCAGCAAGAAGACACAGTGTAGGTTCTGCAAAAAAAAATGAAAGCAAAACTGCCCACTTCTTTGGGGATTTCTGAGGATTAGGAAATACCCTTACAGCTTCTACAAATTGACATTATGTCTGGAAAGTACAGCATAGATATGCAGGAGTCGGCGGGGTGGGGAAAGGGTCTTCAGAGTTTCATGACACTGAGTGGTTCAGATCTCCATCGACTGAAGAGCTTTGAAGGCACAAGACCAAACCTTTAAAACCACCAGATTACAGACACCTGCAACGCATGCTTCTGGTCTCACTATTAGCTGAATTGCTGCAGATTTTTCTCTTTCATCAGCAGGTACAGGCAAGTTCAAGACCTTCGCTTAAAAATATTAATTCAATATGCCAGTAAAAATCTGTTCCCAAGACCAGGCTCTCCGGGATGGTAAAAACAAGCACTGTACCAGAGAATGCCAACAGAAGTAGCTTTGGGTAAGAGACTGAGAGAGGACCTGAACTAGTATAACTGTTATATATACTCTTCAGGCAAAGCCTGAAAAGTAAAATATAAAAATATAAAAATAAATATAAAATATAAATATTAAAAAAATATAAAGAGGCCAAATAACTGCAAAAAGGCTGTCCTGGTTTCAGCTGGGATAGAGTCAAATTTCTTCGTAGTAGCTAGTATAAGACTATGCTTTGGATTTTTGCTGGAAAGAGCAGTGATAATGTGGAGATGTTTTAGTTGTTGCTAAGTAGCGCTTACACTGGTCAAGGACTTTTTCAGCTCCCCGTGCTCTGCCGGGTGCACAAGAAGCTGGGAGGGGGCACAGCCAGGACAGCTGACCCAAACTGACCAATGGGATATTCCATACCATATGACGTCATGCTCAGTATAGAAAGCTGGGGAAGAAGAAGGAAAGGGGGACATCTAGAGTGATGGTGTTTGTCTTCCCAAGTAACTGTTATGTGTGATGAAGCCCTGCTTTCCTGGAGATGGCTGAACACCTGCCTGCCCATGGGAAGTAGTGAGTGAATTCCTTGTTTTGCTTTGCTTCCATGCACAGCTTTTGCTTTACCTATTAAACTGTCTTTATCTCAAACCATGAGTTGCCTCACTTTTACTCTTCTGATTCTCTCCCCCGTCCCACCAGGGGGGAGTGAGTGAGCGGCTGCGTGGTGCTTGGTTGCTGACTGGGGCTAAACCATGACAAAGGCACATAAGAATCTTATGGCAAAATTCAAAAGCAGACCTCAAGAGTCACTTTTTTTAAAATTTTCATGTAACATCTCTTCTGGATCCTCCTTTTTGGCATGCTTCATCCTTGCTTTATTCCTCTAGCTCTGCAAAATGCCTTTTCTCATTTCAAACTAGAACTACCTATTTAAGAGCCATGCCCTACTGCACAGTCCTTAAAAAAACCTCACTAACATTTCCATAGCCCAAGTTACATAACTAGAAAAAGTAATTCTTGCTGTGGTAATAAATTATTTCAACATCAGATTTCTTTTGTTCATATATAAACTGTTCCATAGCACTTGCCATAAACTGTGGTTCAATACCAGTGTTTGTCCAAATGATGCAGCTATGTCATTTCAATGCCCATTTTGAGGTCGTGTTTCCTTGCTCGTTGCAGAGACCGGAGAATTTTTGCAGTACCACCTGGAGTATGTTGATCCTCCCCAGACCAGGCGAGTCTCTTTTGCCTCAGTAAACATGCTTAACCCTAGGAAAGAGTAAGATACAGTGTTGTAAACGCTTCTCTACTAGAATCTCTCCAATATGAGGGCAGTTTTACAATCCCACTGAATAAGAGTTCATAGGGGCAGAAGTGAAGCATTTCACCTTGCGAGTCCCTGCAAGCCCCCCAGCAGTCAGGAAACTCACTTTTTTTTTTTTTTAGATGCCCCCCTGGAATTCCAGAGTGGGGGGTACATAGGATTGCTATGTGCCAGGTAACTGGATTAAACAACTACTCCCTTTCATCCCAAAGGCCATTCATTGTTTTGTTTTCCTTGTTCCATTGTTGCAAGGAGGTAAGGTGACAATTCCTTTATTCTCAGCCAGTTGCTATATCAGAACAGCATTTTTCCAGCTCAAACCTGCAGGAAGGCCATTTCCCAGCTATAAGAGGCAGTGCCTGTCCCAGGAGCAAGCTCCACAACAACAGGAAGAGATAAAGGAGCACACTTCAGCCCTTCGGAAAATCCTGCCCAAGAGGGCCACCGGGAGCCTGACAGATTGTCCTTCATTAACAAGCAGATGAACACAAATCACTCCACACTGGGGACTACATTCCTCTGATCTACAATGCGACCCCTGAGCCTCCCTTTTAGCTCCTTTGGCCTTTCCTCCCACCTTTTCGTTTCCTGTACTCCCACAGGGTAACTCCTTGCAAGTGAGCTGTTAGCACCAGAAGCCATACACACACCCCTGCATCCACACTTCTGACAAGCTGCCAAGGCACAAGCAACTCTCCTGTGATGCAAAGTATCTGAATTCCCTGGAAATGGTAGGCATGATGAATACCTGAGGCAGGTTCTGGGTAGGACAGTGGGATTTTACATGTCTGAAATTCAATCTGAAAGGGCACCTTCATTTCTCCAAACTTTTCATGTTGCTTTTTGTAAACAAGAGGCATTCAGGCACTGTGCCTAGGAAAGGGAAGGATGCCTAGGTGATTCGTTGCCAGGACTGTCTCAGCAAATGGACTGAATGGCTCAGGAAATCAGCATGGTCACCAGCCAAAATGCAGATAAAGAGGAAGGTAGTTGAAGGGGTTTGTGTTTGACAGCTGTGTCAGGATCATCCAGCCCTGGTTTGGAGAAGGATCCACATATTGCAAAATATTCTTTCTGAAAATACAGTGGACATGCAGATCTCTCAAGAGCAAGCCTACTGGAAAGGAGATGGATCTGCCTCCTTTGTCACCATCACAAGAAAGGGTTCATTGTGCTCAGCACCCTGGGGACCCAGAAGGCTTGTCTCTGAGATTCCCCAAGCAAACTGGGAAAACTGTCAACAGTGCAAATGCAGTCCTGACCCATGGGGACAGAAGTTGCTCTAACTCGGTCTGGCATCCACACCGCTTCCCAGTCCCAGCATGCAGGACTGGGAGGGAGTGCCAGTATAACAATAGCTGCAGTGGTGCAATCGGTCCTCCAGCTGCTGTTGCACTGCGCGGTGGGATGCAAGCACAGGAACACCCTCTCCAAACAGCAGGAGATTAAATTGATTTTCAGATGCAGGCATTTTGCAGAGAGAGCGAAAGGAACAAAGCAGATGTCAGGCAGTCTGCAGTATAGCTCTCCCCTTGCAGGCACCCCTTTGGAGCAATAATCCCTTCAAGGGGGGTAAGGGGATAAAAAACAACCACCCAGCGGTGTGCTAATCTTCACAGACAGAGCAGCTTTAATGCAATCTAATCCTCCAGAGGGAGGAAACAGCATTTCCTTTGTGCCAAGGATATCAAAATGGTTGAAGGTGGCAACCTCCACTGACATTAACTTTATTAAAGCAGGAGTATTTCCACAAGCCCTGAGAGGGCTTGGTCAAGAGCCAGCTGGAGACCCATTGCTATGTAAGCACCTACTCATAACAACAGAAAATAGCAGGCAGTTGGGAACTCCTAAAAGAATATATAGGCATCAAGCGTGCACACAAACTAGAGACTGCATATCACAGACACACATATCAATTATACAGCTATCGAACAGTAGCATAGCAGCAGCAATGTGAGCAGCTAATAATTGCCTTTTTTCCTTTCTTAAATTTGGCTCCTGTATTATTTTGCTGCAGCTATATAATTAACTTGTATTCTGAAGGGGGAAGCAGTGCCCCTGGGTTGTTGTTAGAAGAATGCCAAACCTTCTTAAGCCACTTCCTCAGCAGAGAATGATTTTTCCATGTAAATTGGATGCAGAAGTGCAAGAAAGGAGATAAGCGTTCTCAGTAAAATTCTGAGTAGTAGGAGCCTGCATTTAATTAAACATTACTTTAAATAACAGTAGTATTCACGTTCTACTCATAGACACTTTCTTGCACCTAAATATCAAACAATCATCACTTCACGATGGCACTGAATATAGTCTGTTCCTAAACACCTTTAGGTAAGGCGCAGGAAGCATCATCTTGAGTTCATATTGGTATCTCAGTACATCTCATCCAGCCTTTCCTAAAACACCTTAGAAATACCAGCTTGCACTATATGCCACTGCCTGGACATTCAGAGTTTCATTGTAGAAATTGGCATAGATCTAAGTTACGTTTCAGGATCAGACACTTTCATTATTTATGTTTGGTTCTACAGAATTTCTGAAATGTTTAAAAGAGTTGCACACATTGTCTCCTTCTTGTGAAAAAATGGAAAGTTAAAACTCTGAATCAA
The DNA here is from genome assembly GCF_949628215.1 of Phalacrocorax aristotelis. Lineage (NCBI taxonomy): Eukaryota > Metazoa > Chordata > Aves > Suliformes > Phalacrocoracidae > Phalacrocorax > Phalacrocorax aristotelis. The sequence goes on along the minus strand of NC_134277.1, from coordinate 47,182,216 downwards.
GGATCTGAAATACAAAGCTCTAGTATTGTAACAGAAGCAGAAAATGCCAATGTGTTCATCTCCCCTTCCTGGAGAACAGTTCAATTATAATCATGTCCCCAAGCAGATTTTGCACTGAATCACTGTGACATCTGCTAGGGAAATGAACACAAATCTATATCTGCATGCAGCAAATACATTGGCAAGGTTGCAATGAGGGGAAGGGAAATTAAGCGTCACTTTTCACACAAACTAGAAAATGACAGCTTGTCACATCCATGAGTAAATACTAGCAGAAGTGAGAGGAAGCAAGATGCTTCTTCACCTTTTCCCCCCCAACCATAGCGCTACAGAGATACAGATTAAGGACAAAACTGAGGCTTCTTATCCCCTGCCTACAATAACAGCATCTGGATGTGTATCACCCTCTAGGAACAGTAACAATATTGGATCATATCCGATCATATCTGCCACTCACCTATGTTAGCAGAGCTCCACTGAGGTCAAGGGAGCTGTGCCCCTTCCCTAAGCTGAAAAGCCAGTCCAACATGCCGTAGCTGGGGGGTACAGAGGCCAGAAGAGCCCCAAAAGATTAGGGTGCTGAGTAACCTCCTTTGGGTCACTTTGGGAAAAGAAGGATTGCCCATAGCCCTGTCAGCAGTGGAGCAATGTTATGATACAGAAGCAAGGGGTTTAGTCATGACTTGCCTACATGCAAAAATCATGATATATTGTAGCACAACCCTCTTTGTACAGACAAACACACCCAGAAGAAGGGAAAAGTCTGCTCAAATTCCCCCAAGGACAGGAGTATGCCCACAGACAAGTACTGCAGAGCCAACCACACACTATAGCTTGCTTGCCCAACTAAGCCCATGGGCACAGAGGTGAAGACTTCTCCCATCTTCCTTCAGTCCAACATGCAAGGCTTCACTGGTTGCATCACATGGCAGGGCACAAGGTTGGCTCCCAACTGCAGGATGGAGGAAGGGCTATGGTATGAAGCTACTGATAGAAAATCACCTTTGACTCCAAAACCTACCCCAGCTGCACCATAACACTGCAGCCTCTCCTCCATCCCAGTCACACACAAGGCTGGAGATGGAGGCAGCACAGCAGAGCATGCCTGAGACTCAAATACCTGTCTCATGCAGGTGAGATTTTTATTACAAGATGGATCTCACCTTACACGCAGATGGGAAACAGCAACATCATTCTAAGCTCCTTTTAAGCTAATGATACCATTTACACAGGGTTACAGTAACTGCAGCTGTTTTGGGAGGAAACAGGCTCTCTACCAAAAATACATAAATGGGTACAAAAATTCTGCATATCACACCCTCACCTATAAGAAATGCATTGCATTAATACTTAACAGAATCTCATTGCCGGAGCAAAGCAGCACAGCACCCTTTCATCAATTATGTCTTGTTTTCAGCTGCACTTTCCCCAAACCCAAAAGCCTACATTCAAGGTATTGTATATTCTGTGATTTATATAGCAAGATTAACATGACTGTAAAAGGGTTATTATTTCAGCTCCTTTTTAAAAAGATGTACAACCTTCCACCCACTCTTCCTTGTGCTTTTACAGTGACAATTTGTCCCTAATTGGTATCCAAGTGTGCAGACTCAGATCAATTCCTCTTCAAAAGAAGAGTGCTGCTTTTTATCCTGACAAAAACAGATACTCCAGACTTCACTTACAGGATCTGATTTTTAAAATTGCCGTTATCAAGCTTTGATGGAACCACTCTGATAACAGATGTGTGACTAACGTGTTTCCTAATTTTATGACAATTTGACTGCAGACAAAGTAAATAAATGGCTTAAAAATAAGCAAAACTTTAGGAACTTGGACATTGGTGATGAATGCCAAATTCAGAGCTCAGAGGTCTCCCCTGGAATGTTATTAGTTCATACCCTCCTAGTTCTCCACAGTCCTAATCTTTAAAATTTAGGATAAATGTACATAAAGACAACTTTGAAACTTGAACTCCTGACCTGAATTTGCTTTCTCATACATGAGATAAACTTTAAGCTTTCAGGAGTTACATATTTACAGTCTGATTTCACAACAAAGGACATCGATTCTTCTATTCAGTAGCAAAATAGAAACACTTTCTCTAAGAAAGCTGTATTCTATAGTTTACAATGAGAAACTGCTTGGAAAAAACTATAAATGGAACAGTAGGAGTTTTTTAAGCTACATAAAGAAAGGCTATTCTTAAACTGCAAGAATTCTTTACACTGGAATAATTTAGTAAGCGCACCAAAATACTTTTCTACTAAATCATTGTTTTCAGCCAGGCACTTTAAAATTATATTTTCACAAAGCCACATGGTCTAACTGGAGGGCTGTTAGCTAGAGCCATCCCACTGCCTGTTTCAAAACAGAGGTGGAGAACAACTGTATGATCTGTCAGATATCTCCTCCTGTGCTTGCCATAGCCTGACCGAGAGCCAGGATGCTGCCTCGAGCACTGAAATGGAAGATTGCAATACGATCATGCACAGAGACAGCAAAGAAACACCTGTATTCCCTGAAGGGGAAAAATAAATGCTGAGAAAGAAATAAAATTTAAGTTTAAAACTACTCTCCTTCCAAAAGATGTATAAAAAGGGTCTCATAGCTGTTTTACACATCAACTGACAAGCAATAAAAAGTCAACGAGAAGTTGAAAAGACACTGATTGCTTTTATGTGCCCCACAGTTTGCTTTCGAGTCTGTAGTTCTGCGTGGTTTCTCAGATGAGCTGATCTCCCTTCTAGGTGTTTCTAACACACCTACTGACTTAGATTCCTATCCTGCAAATAGTAACAGTCATCACATGCATGCATTCTTGTCTGCAGTATCCAGAATATATTCTATGTGCATTATACCTAGGACATCTTTAAAAACTACAAGCACTGAAGAGGGACACACATGAAACACAGAAGAGTTTTGTGAAATATTCCTGTTAAAATACAAGAAGTCCGGCAGTTTTAAAATCAAGAAATCCTAAATAGGCTTGCCCCATCAACTCCAGATAACATGGTACACTTCCCACCTCTTCATCTGCAAGAACTGTGGGGGGAGGAAGGGAATTCTGCAGCTCCTTCATAGTATAGCCAAATACTCTCCTCCTGTCAAATCCTCCTCCTCCCCATAAAATGGCTTAAAACAGATTTACAGTACAGCCTCATTTTGGGGATCTTACTATCTTATGCGATTGTTTCAAGCTCTATAACCTAGAGGACCGAGAACTGAGATTGCACTTCTAGTAACAAGAACTGAGTTTGTAACACAACAGCCTGAACCAGGACTCCAAGAAAAAAGGAAAAACAAAACGATGAAAGCAGGCGGCATATTGGGGAGACAGCATAGAGTAGAGAGCTGAGGTGGCACACCAAACCTTATTTCCATGCTCCTTACTTATTTTCCCTTCTAATGGTGTCCAAAGTGGGTTTTTGTCCTTTTTGTACTGCATTCATTCCCTACTTTGAGACCAGCTGAATAACTTTTTTTTTAGGGACCTGAGGAACTCAGGGCAAGACAATGAAATTGTTGCTTGCAATGAAAAATGCTTTCTTGAGAGATAAAGCCGAGTCTTGCTGAGTGAGCAATCCTCACTATTTATACTGACTAGGAGTTTGAGCCTCACGCTACTGTATGGTATGTTACCCAATAGTCTTGAGCCAGCTAGAGATGCTTGGGAAAACAAGAAGAGGGGAGTCACCTCTGACTGCCTGCAGCCCAGTCTGACACCCAGACTATGCTCCTGAGCACAGTGCCCATGAGCACAGAGAACCACAGAGCTGAAAACACCAAACACAGCCAAGAGACTCCAGCCTCAAGGAAAAAAAAAAAAAAAGCGCCTACCTCCCTCTGGTCCTTTTCCAATGTCCTTAACAGACTGCAAGAGTGGCCAAAATACTTTCAGAGGTGCTTAACCCAGCATTTTCTCCCTTGTCCATATCCTTGCAGGGCAGCACAGTCAGCAGCTATTTCACAAGCTCAGTGATACACATCTACTAGTGAGCCTGGCCCATCTCTCTCTACTGCTTAATCCTCCCCTGCCTCAAGAAACAGGAGCTGCTATTTACGTTTCTCCAAACAGATTTTGTGTGTGTAAGGCACTACCACCCATTTGCTAGCCAGCTTTTAGTTATGCAAGAGTTACCTGGCCAGTGTAAATCCCACTGGCCAGGTAACTCTTAGGAACAAAGTAAACTGCTTAGAACACAGCTAGCAGTAGCACTTACATTGTCTTGCACCACTGTTGACTCATCTGTGTTCATGTTACAGTAAGGATCCTCACCTGAAGCAACTCTCTAGATAATAATTAGCTCTACCCATGCTCCTCTGGTGGTTACAAGATCCCACTAGCTTGTGTGCTTTTTTTCATATGTGCCAGAGGCAATAATACAAACAGGCTTCTCCTCTGTTTTGCCAAACAGCTGAAGCTCATCCTCAAACCTTTCACTTCTCTTCAGCTGGGCTGCCCTTCCTCTCACACATACTTTCTGAAGGGAACATGACCCAAAACTGGGAAATAGGCACTGGTCCTGGCTCTACAGAGAACAGGTGCTTTCTTTGCACAAGTGTCTGCAAGCACCACTTGGCTGAAAGAAATTAGAAAACAGGCTTACAGTGAATGAGGCTGCTTCTCTTTCTGTGCAGCCTCACAAACCAGGCTGCATTACATGTACGCTCACAGGCTAATTAATGCAATTTAGGATGTTTAGTAGCGTAAGAGCTTGCTGAGATGGGAACAAATGGCTGAGGGGAAGAGGCTGGATGACATACTCTGCATAGCTGTATGTGAAGAGTAACATGAAATTGTTTGAACTCACTAGTCAGCATAACAAGGAGCCAGAGAACACTATTACTGCTCATAAAAGAAAAATAATCTGAATGGTCAACATTTTTGTTAGTGCTTAATAGAAAAAGGAAAATTAAAAGAAAAAACAAAAAGGTGTTGAATAAGGGTATAGTAAGGAGCAATTAACCCCATGTTGGGTGTAGAGCAATTTCCTCCAGCACATCCTCTTTGCAAATGAGGCACAGCAGGAACTGGGACCAACGGAGGCAGCAGTGCTTTTGCCAAAGCAATTACCAGTAGAGCTTCTCTTGTATAAATGATAAATAACAACAGGGATGACTAAATCCTGGTAGTTTCAGCCCAAACTTGGGTTCCACTGTTCTAAGTACCACATGGTTCCACTGTTCTAAGTACCACATAAACATACAGGAAGTTAAACCTGCCCCCAAACATCTGCAGTCTAAGGGCAACAAAACTAGAGGAGGAAGGAAATGTTTATCACATACAAATGGCAAATGCTAGTTACATGGTAGCTCATATCACTGAATGGAGAAAGAAGCCAGGCAAGTCAACTTACTGAGGGGAAGGAGAGTTACAAAGAAGGACATTACGGAAAAGGGAGAAAAGGACTGGATAGAAGGTGACTTGCTTAATGGCTCAATTTCCTGGTTCAGAAATCACCATGAGCCAAGCAGGCAGAGAGCTCTCCTTTACACAGTCTGTGGGCTGCAACCACACGACCCTGTGCAACATGGGACTCTGCAGAGGACCCTCCCAAAAGGTGCAGCACTGCTTTCCTTCCCAACCATGCACAGCTGGTGCTCATCAGCATCCACACACTGCAGGGCCTGACCACTTGAAGCTTCTGTCAGTTAATAAAACATCTCAGAATTGTCTGCGAGAGAAGGTAATCCATGCAGTGATTCAGGCTGCCAAAGCAGCTCTCCATATAAACCTCTATATCTCTTACCATTTATCATCCTTTACATTTTCCAGCGAAATCCCAAATGCCAACTTAAGGCTATCAGGATGAGTATACTCCATAATACAGCCACCTGGGAGTACCCTCGGAGACGCTTCTGGCTCTCTCCCTGCCTGCAGAGCTATGCTCCTTTTTAATGAAAACTAGGACTTCAGGGTAGAGGAGGGAAAATGGTGCACAGATAAGCTTATCCCAACATTCAGTCATTTGGGGGCCAGCATGCAGATCTGAGTCCCACAGTTTAGCTACAACCTGAGTAAGCAGCGTCACAGGAACACTGGAAGTTTGAATATGTGCATTCACTTTTTTTAGGCTAGGAGCACCTTTCAGAACTTTGCTGGTACACTAAGCTTAAGAAAAATATTTGACATCTTCAAGCATTTTTCTTCTAGGTAATGGAAAAATGCTCCCTTTCTAAATGCTTATTAAATTTCTTTGGGTTCATATATGAAGTGGATGATTCTGGGTTTTTTGCCCTCTTCCACAATAAAGAGTAAATGGGCATCCATTCTGTTAGCTCCCCTATTGATTTTGTGACTCTTCCTGTAATCAATCTTCCTGCCTCCGCCCAGACTTCAACCTTAGGGCAAGGAGAACTTTACTAAGTGTATGAATTATGGGGCAGTTGGACTATCTCTGTTTGGTGCTATTACAAATATTGCTGATCTGTGAACACACTCTCAAATTCTTTTATGATTTTTTTTTGCCTCCTGCCTCTCTAATGGGTATATCCACATAAGGAGGTCATCAACTAGGTAAGTCCCAGATTCCCATTACAATTACTCTCCCCTCCTGCCCCCCAGCAAACTGTAATAGTTCCCACTCACAACTTATCAAGATAGTCAATTCACATATCTTACCATCATCACTTAGCCTTTATCTGTTTCTCTTCAGCCTTATCAGCACTGTTTTAATGCTGATATTCCCATTTCTGATGTTATATCAGTTTGTGCCCCACTGGCTAACTCATTGCTAATACATGTCCTATTTCCTTTAGAAGAGATTAGTCTACACAGCTTCAGCTGCAGCATTACCCACTTTCCTTCCTTCCTGAAGCTCACTGTCCTCCAGTCCAACCTATACTCACTGTTGCCGCTAGCACATAATACAGCCCACAGGTGTTCTCATATCCTTCTTTCAAATGCTGCATTGTCTTGGCTCACAATGTTTGCCAGAGTCTCTGCATTGTCACATTTTGTTTCTTGAGAATCCAGTTTTGAGCTCTGGCATGCCTTTCTGTGTTGTATCTCCTTACTTGTAGTCTGTAGTTTTTATTTTCTAGTACTTCCACAGCATCAGACAGTTGTTCAGCCTTCATTAATTTCATAGACCAGTCTGGGTGTCTTCCTCTGCTTTGCAAATTACAATTGATCAATATAACTGGTCAGTTTTGTGTTCTCTAGTAATAATCTTTCTCCAATGGCTTTGTCTCAGATCCCAGTCAGCATATGGCAATTCATGAGGAACTACGTCAACTCCCCAATGCAAAAAGCTGGTGCCTTGGTTTACATTTTCATTCTTTATTCCCATGTTAAAAACAAAACAAAAAACTTCACCCTCCCCTCTTATCTTTGTTTGGTTAATGTCATGGAGGGTGAAGCATGCCTCAAAAGTCTGAGAGACAGCAACTGATTCAGAATGTGAGAAAAAAAACATCTCATGACTGTCTTCATTTTTGCTGGTACTCACTGTCTGCATAAAAGGCTTTTTCAGTTGGCCTCTGCTTTTCCAGAGAATGTCAGCTGTGGTGGCATTTTTAGCTGTGACATTTTCCCCACTCAGAAAATTTTCTTAGTCCATTATACTCTGTGTACCATCTGCCATACAATAGTCATACACTGCCAAAAAGCCTGGCCACAGTCTGCTTTATTCAGTGGATGAGCCCTAATTGCTTAGCCTGGCACAACGTGAGCCACCACATAGCACGGCACGCAATTCCAACTGCCTGTGCCACGATTTCTCAGGGGTACAATGCTCCAGCGCAGTCTCAGAGGCAGCTGTGACCACCGATTAGTTCCAACACAGAACAGGCGTGCTTCCATTCAACTTCTGTGAAGACAGGAGGGAGCAACCACTCTGTAGGCCTCCCAATGCCCTTTGTTCCCAGTTTCATGCTGAGAATGTAGCGGAAAGGAAGAAGCCATGAAGCTGGGAGCCAAGCAAAGCACTGCACATCCAGAATACAGATTGTCCGAGTCACTCTGCTGTCCTGTCTAGTGCTAAAGAGTGCTGGAGGGGTGAGAAGCAGGAAGGCTGGGGTTACGGTGCTGTCTCTAGCTGTGAATTGGATGCAGCCCCAGTAAGTATGTGCCAGGATGGTCCACCCTGATGAACAAAGGGCAGGTGCCAGTTTTAGTACCCCCCTCGCAGGCTGTATGGCTGTTGGCTCTGCACACCTGGCTTGGTGCAAGCACTGTAGAATGCAAGCATCCAGTCTCATCCTTCTCCCTTGTGAGATGGCCATGGCTCTGCAGCCAGTGACACAGACCAACCTGCCAACCAAAACACCACAGTGCACAGTACCACTGAACATCCCTGCTCCGCTGCTGTTTCAGTGTCTCCTGAAAAGAGATGCCAAGGCTGAACATGATCCTGACTTAAATAGGGAAACTTCATACTGCCATGGCTCTGTGACACCTCAGCAGCCTGTGTTAACCAGAAAGGGAAGACCTCTTGTCCTACCCAATTACACCAGCACGCTCTCAGCTGGCTTTGTCTCTGGGTTTGCTGCTCTCTCAGCCTGTGCAGACACATGAATGTCGACATGACAATGACATGTTTTATTTTTGATAACTGGCTATTTAGAGAGGAAATCGTAGGCCAGATACTGCTTCTACACTGTGGTAATCAGGACAAGTTTGGTAGACTGGGAAGGAACAACAATACAATGTCTAGGATTCCAGTACTGCACTATTAATAGTCACTTGTAAACCCCTATCGCAGTTCCCACTTATTCCCCAAAGTAACCTTCTATTGAAAAGTCTCAAGGCCTAATCCCATGAGATGCTGTTGCCCCCCCAAGGAAGTCAGTAAGCATTTTGTCAGATTAGGCCGTCAGTAAGATATAAGAAGGCTCTGAGCAACACAGACCACAAGAAGACTTAATAGACAGGCATACTGCTTGGAGAGGGGCCAGGAAAGAACTATACGTGAAGAGGCTGCCTGTGGGAAGAGACACTTCTCCGGGGCTGAACATACCAGTTAGTCCCACTCACCACTGCCCTGGTTAAGTAGGAAAAAGCAGCTCTTAGTCTGCTCCATTTCTGCCTATCATCCAGTTGCTGGGAAGGATGCATCTAGGATACAGCCTCCGCACTTTGCTTGGTGACAGGTTTCAATCCAAGAAGCCTTTCCATGGAGCTCCTTATTTTTGGGTTGGCGGATCCCACTCACTTGTGCAAAAAGCAACGATAAGCTAGTCCTAAATAAAGAGAAGGGAAAGCATAAGAAAGGCAAGGAGAGGAGCTGCATTTTTACAAATTGGTTTCTGCACTGTCAGATATTTAGCACTTACATTAATTCAAATATTTAATATCCAAAAGAATTACTGTTGCATAAAATGCAGTTGAGGCAGTTTTATACGTGGCTTACTAGTGCTGCCTGGTAACGGATTGTGCTAAACACACAACATTTAAAGTGAGAAAGCCAGCAAGATGCAAATGCAACTTTATTCTGTTCTTCCTCTTTCCCTTGAAATGAGGAGGGCTTGCTGGACACAAAATGGGGATTGCTAGAGTAGGAGAAACTGTAAAATGGCAAACTAAACCACAGCCGAGTTCGCACAGCAATTAATGAGAGAGATAGCCTCTCTAATCATGTGCATCTTATGCAGCTCTGCTTGAACGGCTGCTCAACTGGAGAGCAGCTCATCTATAAAACAAAAGAAGTGGGAAGAAAAGCATGAGCAGTTCATATGAACAGATATTTTTCTCATATTTTTGAGGACTTTAAAAAAATATTGTATTAAGGTACTGCATTTTGAAATCTGTACCTTAAGTCACTGTAGTTTCTAAGGTAACAGTTTAGTGGGACTCAAAATAAACAGAAACAAACCACAAGTTGTCAATGCAACAAATTATTGCCGTATGGATAGAGGCAATGAGGATGCCTGCTACCATTAACAGTAATAGTATTTCACCTTACTCTCCTTCACATTGTGCTAAGAACATTCCATCTCAGTATCTCTGAGATGCAACTATATTTTCTTTTTAAAAAAAAAAAAATTTCTTTCTCTGAGATCCAATAGCTGTTTAAGTAGACAAAAAGATGACTTAACTGCATAGGAGAAAAGACCTTAGCTTTCTTGTCTATGGTTAGTCATTACCAGCTCTTCCTACCGCTGTGTTAAAGATTTAGACAATTCAGTGCTAGGGTTAAGAGGAAGGTAGCACTGGTTAGTGGCTAGTGCCATCTTGTGAACAAAATCCCAAACACCCTTCCTTCACCCTTTTTAGTCAAAATGTACCTATGCAGCACCGTAGAGGGGAAAAAAACCCCACAACTTTTGGATTCATAAGAGCTCCACGTTTAGGCATAAAACATGAGACTAAGCCTCCAACCAGGCCAGATAAGTGCTTGACAAACTAGAGACAGTCTAGAGTGAAGAAAGTTATTTTACAGCACAGCTGATGGCAACAGAAGCTATTCTTTCTTCACTGCATTGCAAACAATACCTAATGTTACCCTTACTCAAGAAATACACGTCATGTCAGCCACTGACTTTGCTAACCAACACTGACAGGCAAACTTTCCTTCCTTTTTTTAGGTCAGTTTTTTTTTAAATCTATATTTCTTCTGCACCCAGACTTCATCAGCCATGGAAGAAAAGGTTGCACTAAAATTATCAAATATAAAAGGATTTACGTTATAAACCCAGCAGGCTGCCAAGCACAGGGATCACCAACTCTCCAACCTCCCTACAGACACCACAAGGGTTGGATTTGCCGCGTTCTCACCACCGGCAAACTGGAAAGACAGGAGAGAGCAGGCAAAGAGCAGCACTGCCATTTCTTGTAACATACTAACAATGTTGTTATAGTATCTGCTCCTAGCACCATGCAATTGTAACTGAAACACTTCTGCCTAAAAGATAAATATGTATTTTGTATCCCTCACCAAGGCACTTTCATATCTTTTTCTCTCCCCACACCCCCAGTCTCATGGATTTTGAGTACCTACAGTCAATCCTGATCATAAAAACTGCTGAAGTATCAGTGGACCCTCTTTTCCCAGGATCAAGGCTGAGCATGGGGAGGGATGCATTAGATCTCCCATACTAAAGTGTGATTCCTTTTGCCATCTACCAGTTGCAACAGCTCTCAAGGAAGCCAGATGAAGTTTTCCCATTGACTTCGATAGAAGAAGCAGCAGCCTTTTACCATGTCCATTTCCAATCTGGGAAAGTACTTTCAGGTGTTGCCCTTTTACCCAATCCTTTCATTTTCAAGGATGCATTGTGGTTACTTCTTCATCTGCTAGACTTTGAAAAACTTCATGGTTGTAGCAGGAGAAAAAAAAAATAGGAAGACTTCAACTCACACTGAAAGCAGCTACTGGTTTCCTGTGCACCTTCTTTCACTCCAAGCTGATTCTCTCCTCCCTGCCTGTCAGAAAGTGAGAGGCAAGGCTTGAAATCAGCCAGGAAGCCAACAGGAGGGTTGGGAATGGTACACCTGTCTTTTGAATTGCAGTGACAAGACATTCAGGAACCACATTTTTCTTCATCAGAGCTACTATCTCTCATTAGCAGAGGATCTGTTCTGCAGCAAGATGGCTTGTTATGTAGGTACTGAACTAAGATATAGGAAACAATTTCTTCAGTCCTGTTTTCACAGTAATTTAAATTTGAAGTAGGGAAAATATTAATCTCTGTCTTGTCACAAATGGGGTAATGTCCTTTCTTCCTCTTCTTACCCATAACTGCATAATTGAATGGTTACAGTTTTTAGGATAGGGATTGTCTCTTACTCTCTGTGTCTACAGCACCCAGAACAATGCTGTCCCATTCGTGGGTCTCTAGATACTGACACAACAAGCATGCAGTGAACATTTTTAAAGGAATTTGTTGAAAAGAATCCTCTTTGGAAGATACCATATCTTAATCTTGACATTTGGGCTCCATTCACCCTGGTTTCAGAGGCTCTTCTGTAGTCCTGTACAATCTACTATTTCAGCATTTTGTATTTCTTTCCACCTCCTTTAATATTCAACACATTCACCGTAAAAATCAATAGCAATAAAAACTTAGCTAAAGTAAGGATATACGACGTTAAAGGCTCCAGGAAATGTCAAAGCAAGCCACAAAAGCAAATTTCACATAGTTTACTCATATTTATGACTCATACTTTACTCATATTTATGACCGTAGTCACCAGTAACATATTTCCAGCTATCTACAAGAGTACATGAAACAAAACTGTATCATCACAGTAACAGACAGTTCTATTACTGCTACCTGTGCAGCAAAACCATTTGAGTGTCCTGGGAGCAAAGTCTGGCATTGCACACCTTCAACTTTTTTTGCTTGGTATTTAAAAACAAATAATCCCACTGTTGCAGCTACAGTTCTACTTGCAGGCTTTTTGAGCATGCCAGGCACATTCTAGCTCCTCTCTCCAAATTTTTGAAAGCTACTCTTTTTTTTTTTTTTTTAAAAAGTTTGTCTTTGGATTTTTATTGCAGTACTACAAAATGCTGACATTGCATTTCCTGCCGAACAATAGGCTAGCCTAGCACATGAACAAACTGTGCTGCTACTAGCATCAGCAAAGCTGTCTTGCTCCTTCAATTCATCAGTCATTCACAAGAAGCCTTTCTTTTACAGAAGTACTGATACATCTTAAGATCTGTTTTAACTACAAGACCATTCTATCTCTCTGATCTGTTATTGGTGACCAAATCAGACAAAGAGCTCCCATGAGAAGTTTGTATGAATGAGGTATAAACTGTGCATTACAGAATCAAGGTAGAAGCTCTCAGTACCAGTACCAGCGGACAAGCTTACCCTTTCTTCAGTGGGCTTCTGAGAATGACACTGCCCTACTTTAGGGGATAAATGTAGGTCATGTTGTAGAGTCTGTTTGTGGTATTTTCTTCTTCTTTGAGGTTCAGTAACATTCTTTTTTTTAAAACCCTTTATTTAGTGCATTGGAAAGGGTCCCTTGAGTAAAAGGGCAGGCTAATATTTTGTATAAAGTAGGTTTGTAAGAGAAAGATTTTTCATTATTTCTGAAATACATTCTGGCTCTGTATCAGCTTGATTGTTTCAGTTTCCTTCGAAGCGGATTCTTCGCTCTTCTGAGTTTTATTCTTGCTTCTAACAGGCTTTCTCTTGGCCATCATGTCCCAGCCAAGTACAGATCAAGAATATACAGATGGTTGATGATCCTTCATTTATTAGCTGCTTTCAAAATCAAAATCAAAATCAAAGCCTGAAATTGTTACTGGAAGCTGATCCAAAGCCAACAGAAGAGTTACAGTGGTGGCATACACTGTGGGGCAGAGGGTACACCACTGGATCCGGTGGAGACTCTAGAACATCTGCATATTAAACTTCCAAGAAGTGATTCACATTCATCCAGACAAGAGGTGACAAATGTGATGTTCCCTAGGGCCATGTCCTAAAGGACATTACAGAGCATCCTTGGATGCTGAATGTGAAATGCATGTTTAGGTACCTCAGCCAGCCTGTCACTGCTAAGACTAAGAAGTTGTACAGGATTTCAGGTTTCAGAACCTTCTGAAGGTAATTCAGAAAAAAAACGGTGGTAATATTTTTGCGGCTTCTTCAAAGTATTTTTATGTTCCTATGAAATTTGCTTTACTAATAAAGCAAGCAGAACAGAACATTTGTTGTATTTATGCAGAAAACAACTCTCCTTTCCTTCCCCCCACCCCCTTCCATCCTGCTTTTGAATAATCTGGCTTTAGCATCACAGCAATAGGTCTGATACATTTAAAAGCAAAAGGCTTCTATTATTAAATGTCATCTTTCACACAAATGCTGGAAGCCAAAATTGGAAAAAATCCAACAAATGAAAAGCGTGCCAAAATCCTTATATTTCAGATGCACAACAATCCCATATGCATGAAGATGATATTATGCCATTGAAGAGCAGCCTCTCTGCTATTCAAAGTCTATTGCAGAAATCTAAGTGTCCAGAGAAGTTGACTGTAGAAGAATACTGAGTGGAGCGTAGACAGTAGGGAGGCTGTGACTTGTCTACTCTCTGACTTTTCCCTCCAACTACCTGCAGTTATTCCCATTCTAAGTTCTCTGGATACTACATGCATTGGAAACCTGAGCTGGAGTTGACAGACCACATCTAGCTTAAACAAGGATAAGACAGCACAGCTGCCCCAGAGTGGGAACTCTGAAAAAGCACTGAAGTAACAGTGAAGTATAAAGCTTCATACAGGTCAAGGGAGAAAAACTAATCTGGATTTATATTTTCAGTCATACAGCTGCCTTTCCAGTTCTTTCACTTCACATATTCTACAAGCATGCATTGGTTACACCTGTGTCTTTGGCAAAGAGCTTTAAAAGCAACTCAGTTTCCCAAGGATGAGACCTAAGACTTGCTGGAAAAGGGGGTAAATGTTCCCACCCCACGATTATTTAAGTAGAAGTCCCCCACAGCCTCCTCCTGGAGAAATTAATGCGTTATGGCCTGGACAAGTGATCTGTGCAGTGGGTGGGGAACTGGCTGACAGGCCGCACCCAAAGGGTGGTGGTAAATAGCTCCTTTTCCAAGTGGCAACCTGTCACTAGTGGAGTCCCCCAGGGATCGATATTGGGCCCAGTGTTATTCAATATATATGTGATCTGGATAACGGCATCAAGTGTAGCCTGATGAAGTTTGCTCATGACACCAAGTTGAGTGGGGAAGTAGACACTCCAGAAGGGAGAGCTGCTCTGCAGGGAGATCTGGATAGGCTGGAGGAGTGGGCCAGCAAGAACCTTATGAAGTTCAACAAGGACAAGTGTACGGTCATGCACCTGGGAAAACATAATCCGGGAGTGCAGCACAGACTGGGATCCACCTGTCTGGAGAGCAGCTCTGTGGAAAGGGACCTGGGGGTCCTGGTGGACAGGAAGCTCAACATGAGCAAACAGTGTGCTGCTGCGGCCAAGGCAGCCAACAGGATGCTGGGTTGCATCAGAAAGGGCATCACCAGCAGAGATAAAGAAATCATTATCCTGCTCTACTCAGCACTTGTCAGGCCACGCCTGGAGTACTGTGTACAGTTCTGGTCCCCTCTATACAAAAAGGATGTGGACAGGCTGGAAGGGGTCCAGAGAAGGGCCACCAAGATGACCAAAGGACTGGGCAGCCTGCCATATGAGGGTAGGCTGGGGGAGCTGGGTTTGTTCAGCCTTGAGAAAAGGAGGCTCAGAGAGGATCTCATCACCATGTACTTAAGGGGTAGCTACAAAGAAGATGGAGACTCCCTTTTTACACAGAGTCCCATGGAGAGGACAAGGGGGAATGGACACAAGTTGCTTTTGGGGAGATTCCGATTGGACACAAAAGGAAAATTTTTCACAGTGAGGACAGTCAACCATTGGACTAATGTCCCCAGGGAAGTGCTTGACTCGGCCACGTTGGACACCTTTAAGAGTCGCCTGGACAGGGTGCTGGGCCATCTTGTCTAGACTCTGCTCTTCCTGCAAAGGTTGGACTAGATGATCCCTGAGGTCCCTTCCAACCTGTGATTCTGTGAAAATCACTAATCATTTGGAAAAAACCCACTCTTTTCCTTGTGCCCTTGTCTACCCTGATTTCACAGCAGCAGTATTTTCTCCCCACTGCAAACACAATGAATGGTGCACAGCAGCCTGGGAAGTGGGGGTGAAAAAAGTTCTCTAATGGAACATCTTATCTGGCTAATAGCTTTTATCTTTGCAAGTAATGCCCTTGTGTGCCTCCCCACAGTACAGGATCACCATCTGCCTTTGTTCTAATAAATGAACTCACATTACAATAGAATGCAAACACTCATAACCTGAACCTACTGCACCCAAGGGCCAGAATGTTTTTGCAGAATGTATAACCAGTAAATGTTTGCTCCCAAATGTTTGAAATGGCTCACGCGCTCTCCTAATAATAACAAGCATAACCAATGAAAAATTCATCATAGCTACATTATTTGAGGCAAAAATCCACAAAGACTCACCTATTTTCATTAACTGTATCTTCACACGACCTTCCCAATATAAAATCCTGCTTCCCAGATCATCTTGCATGTATTACTAATATTGCACACAATTAGAAGTCGCCCTTCTACCTGTGTAGTAACATTAGTCTAGTTTTGGAAGCTACAGGCTTTCATTCCCAAAATTTCACCTTTTAGATGAATGACTCATTTAATCGCATGCCATCCCTGGCCCATGAAACTCAGGAAACTCTTTTTTATCCCAGAAGCTTAAACACAATCTTACCTTTTTTCCTTCACATACTGATGCTCAACACTGCTATCCTCTCCAAATATATATACCTATATAACCTTTCAAATAACTCTTCCAGTAAAATACTTCCTAACTGCTAATTTGTGCCTTAATGTATTCAGATATATAAGCTATACAACAAAACAAGATAAAAAAGAACATCGGTTAGGCCTATAAATGACCTTTCAGATTTCATACACCAGTTTCTTCCTATGAGACCAGTACAGTTGGCTGTTGATGCCTATACATGCTAGAGTTTCAGGTCCCAGTTTTATAGCACTTTATTTCATAGAAATGATGCACCATCAACCATGAGGATAGTGTTGTATTAACTGCTTAAATATTATGCCTTTGGAACCCAAGGAACCTTCTGAAAGATGCACAGAAATAGCCTTTTAGCTATCAAATGAACCACACAAAACCTGCTGTGATACCACTACTTTAAATTTCAAATGGATTTTTCTCAGTAGCCCATATTTGTAAGGAAAGAATGCTTAGTCATGCATACAGTACATGCACAATACATGTACAGATTTCTGTCTAGTCTTAGCCTGTTGTCAAACACATTGGGCAATATCAACCAAATTTGACAGAACAGTAAAGGACACGAAATGTCTTTGAGTCTTCTGACATTATATTTCTGTAAATTGATGAAAATAGCCAACAAACAGACCTTACTAATGTCCTCACTGATGCACTGCCCCATTAACATGATCCCTTAATATATGCTGTCTAATTCCAGCAGGAGACATCAGAGAATCCCACACTGGAAAGTGACATTTAGGATTCCCTAACTGCAAGAAAAGCTTTAACCAGAGTTGGTACTGTATTAAACATCAGAGAGTGTAATCGCAGTGCACCAAACCATAAAATAAATAAATAGGGTTTTCTTAGTCCTACTACTTCAATATTAATTTGCTTCTATTCTAAATATTGCTCAGAACAAGGTGATGGCATGAAGTGACTTGCTGCTTAGGCTTGCCAGACAGAGCAGCTAGTTCAGCTCAAGGGAAACAAAAGGAAGGTCTTGTACAGACAATTGTGTCAGTCTCAGCAGTCCCCACTGATTGAAGACAACTTAAATCAAAGAACAATCAAGACATTTATTACAATCACAGCATAGTAGCTTCTTTGTGCAAGGTAAGCAAAATTCAGTGCATGTATATTTTTGACAAGTCCGTCTGACACTATTCACCCTGATTACCACATCTCCGTAAGGACAGTTCTTCAAGTAAGGATACTAGGTACGGGCATCCTTGGCACGTACTACCTCTGGTGAGCTTACATGAGCTTTGAGAGACTGAAGGGTTCGGGGGGAGTACATCTACTTTACTCAGCACTACCACAGCCTCATGCACCCCATCATTTACTGTCTCTCACATGATGAAGCAAGGATTTCTTAAAGCTGACTCAACTTCCTCAAACTTTACCACAGTTACAAAAACTTGCCATGATTTAGAGTTCACAGAAGCAGAGGCATAGAGACTAAATAAAGCTTTCTGACCATTCATCTCATAATAATCTCTGCTCTATGACAGCTATATCTGAAGGCTTTCCTGGCAGGGGTGCTAATGCATGCTACTTTATTTTCCAGGTCTGACTGGAAATGAGACTGAATGAGAAACAAAAAAATTAGAACTACTACTCTCCATTTAATGTGAGGCTACACAAAAAGTGACAATAGTTCCTCAAGCAGAAATGCACACCAAAGCTATAGCCACAAAAACATGTATTACTGTTCAGGCAATAGTCCAGTGTAAAAAGGAAGTCAATGGTTGTCTGCAGCTAAGTCTACAGGGTTGACTCAAACCTTCCAATTAATATTTTTAATTCTTGCCTACATTTCATTTCCCTTTTGGGATGCTCACCTCAGTGCGCTTGCCTTTGCATACGCTGACAATCATATGCCAAAGTGACAAGGAGCCACACAAGGCAATCCTTCAGTCTCATTTACATGCTATATACTCTAAAAGGACCAAACGTTCAGCTTTATAAGGCACTTGGTGTTAGAGGGTTCAAACTCCACTAAAAATCAGAGTTCAGGCTACATGCAGTCATTGCAGAACCCGCTGTACTAAAGATGAACATGTGCTGAGGGAAGCCACAAAAATGATGATTGCTCAGATTATAATAACGCTATCATGGTTATACCCTTTTTAATACATTTTTTTCATTTACTATAAATGTTACTAGGTATTTATTACTAGTATGGCAGAAAGAGCTCACAGGTTGTGCAGCAGGGGTCAGCAATGCATAAATCCCCAGGATGATACTCTCCTTAAAAAAAGGAGATGTCATTAAATAACCCTCCTCAAAGAGTTGTTAGGAGAATTATGCGGTTTAATCTCTTTTTCCTCTGAGGCCAAGGTCTGATGACACAATAAATCCAGCTTTGGGGCTCACGGTATCAGAAAAAAAATACCCTGTGGTGCCCTGATCCAAAGCAATGATCTGCTGCAAATTTATTTATAAATGTATCAACAGCATAAGGCCTCTGGCAGCTCCAATTTGCTCAAAAAAATCTGACTGGTTAGCTTTGTAACATTAGGCTTTATGCTGGAAAAGTTATTACTTCTTTCTCTCCATGCACACACAGCCAGTATAAAGAGTGTTGGGAGAAAAAAAAATCATTAGCACATCCTATGGCTAGTTTGTCATAAACAGAGGCAAACACTCACCTCTGGTCCACATCAGATGTGTATGACTGGGTTATCTAGCAACACACAAGTCTAGTGGAATGACAGCCCAAGTCAATCAATCACATACTAATATATACTGCAAGAAATTAAACCCCTACCGAGAATAGGGCCACCCTCAAATTAAGCCACAGGTTGCTCAAGGCCTTGCCCAGACCATTTCCGAGTATTTCCAAGGTCAGAGATTCCACAACTTCTCTAGACCCTGTCCCAGAGTCTGGCCTTCCCTTACACACAAAAAATAAAAAAAAAATCCTAGTATTTCATTGGTATTTCCCTTGTTGCAACTTGTGTACATTACAAAAGATCAGCACGGCCCATTGCACAAGTCACAGGATACTTCTGAGCTTCCTCTGCTGCAAAGCAGCTGTTCAAAAT
This sequence comes from Phalacrocorax aristotelis, assembly GCF_949628215.1. Taxonomy (NCBI): domain Eukaryota; kingdom Metazoa; phylum Chordata; class Aves; order Suliformes; family Phalacrocoracidae; genus Phalacrocorax; species Phalacrocorax aristotelis. The sequence goes on along the minus strand of NC_134277.1, from coordinate 47,162,930 downwards.
GCAGGTTAAAGATCCAGACATGTTTTTGAGATTGTATCATCCAAGAACATACAAGAGGTTCTGCAGTGCAAAGTGCCAGGGCTGTTGAAGGGAAAGGATGGAAGTTCCTTTGAGCAGTCATCAAGTCTGTGGCTGGCTATGAGCATAGCATTGGTACAGTGGCTTTTGGTGATAGGAACTGCAAAGACCAACACCTTTCCTGAGAGTGACAGAAAAGAATTAAGACCTCTGCTCAGGAAAGAAGCAGCTGAGTGCACTTGATATGAAAGAAAGTACTTCTGACTCACAGTTCCAAATGAGAAACTGACTTGCAAAACCTCAACTATTTCTACTTATCAAAGGAAGACATCTGAAATTAATTAGGGATAAAGAAAACCTGACCCTCTAACAACTTTCTTCAAGCATGAATGCAGATAAATTAGGATCTTGTTTATATTCTAAATATTTGTTTACATATCTAATGCTGTGCACATTAAAAAGATACCATTATTAAAATACCCAAGCAGCTTCCATTATACCACTCACTAAGTCTGTTTCATTCCTATATCTGAGATATTATACTCAAAAGTCCTACAAGTACTGAAAGCAGATTAAATACTGTAATTTTAAGAGGCCACAAAAAACATATGTGATAGGAAACACAGGATACTTCTTTAAAAATAGTTTTTAATAAAAATGGAAATAATGATTATGATAAAAACTAATGAAAACTAGTGCTTAAAATTAACCATGTTTAGTGTGCTTTACCTGATCCTCCAACAATGCTGCACAGGATTTACTTTTGAAGCAGGAATACAGATACTCAACAGGTTGCCTGCATCACTAAACCATCTTAAATTTGAATTAGAAATAGCATTCGTATTTCGTATCTGAGGACGAAAACCAACAAGAGGTACTAGATGCGGTCATTTCTGGTTTACCAGAAAGATGAGCACACACAAGCAGAAACTAGGTGCTGGCTTCCATTTCAAACAAGCAAGGCTGTTGCTAATCAGCAAGAATTTATGTCTTACTGACAGGCTTTTGAAATTTACTTTGAAGAAAAACTCTTGGAACACGCAAGTCTTCTTTCCTGTTCACAGTTTCTCGCTGCACATATTCATTGACCACTTGCTCATATCCCTCAGCCTTGAAAAGCTGAGACAAGAACTCTGGAAGAGAATTTAAAAAATTAAGATTAAATATTACGTTTAAGCTATTTTTAAAACACTAGTCAGCGTTTATGTAAGCGTATATTCTTATGTGTTACGGCATGAAAATCACACAGGCCTTCAGATTTCACGCTGTTCTATGCAGGCAGACTGCTGAATAAAAATCAATACAGATCTCCTTTAGAAACATCAACCTAAGCAAAACAGCTTGCAAAACTGGGGCTTAAGCTAGTTACTCAGTTTAGTTTCTGACACTTGCCACATCTCACATTTTTATTGAGCCTTGTCATTCTCCTTGTGACTGACTCCAGTGTATTTTCACTTTGTGCAGCTGACCTTCGCTAGCTGAATACATCACTTATTTCAAATATTTCAAATGTAATCCAGCCTTGTAGATGCATCTCTGCTTGAGGAAGAATACCACACCCCACCTTACCAGACAATCACACGCCATTGCTCAACAGAAAAAATAGAAAAAATGGCAAAGCAGATATGGTGGTACCAA